>NW_022589766.1:7570514-8171507 GCF_004348235.1 Phoca vitulina | reverse complement strand
CCCCCCCCCCCCCCCCCCCCCCCCCCGCCTGGCCAAGGGAGAGGCTTGGAGGGCTGCTGGGCAGACCTCGTCCCTGAGGCTTCCCTGAACAGCCCCCATGGAAGACCAGCTTCAGGTAAACCCTCCTCTTTTAAGGTGAGACCCCAGCTGGGAGAGGTGGTACATTCAGACCTCAAGGTCTTAGCAGGAGTGATTTTTTTTTTTAATATATATCACCCTGTGCATGAGTGCAGGGGACCAGAGACCCTGGGGGCAAGGAGCCCCATTACTGGCACCAGCCCCAGTGACCTCCAGCTGGAACACTGCCCTCTAATTAGCAATCAGGAAATCAAGGCCTAGCACGGCGCCAAGCAGCAGGACCCCAGCCGCGGCCTGGTGACATTTCCACCCTCCAGACAGCATGCCCCTGCCCTGCACAGCAGGGCTGCAGACCCCACGGGTTATTTTTATCTAATGGTGCTATTGTTGGTCATTGAGTAGCTGCTGCGGCGGGTTCCAGCAGCCATGAGCTCGCAGGGACGGTTCGTTTCCTGCTCGGCTTCCTCCCCTCCCTCTCGCGAGCTTCCCTCCCGCCGCCAGGGCTCACAGGCAGGCCTCCCCGAGGGCTCCTGGAGCCTGCCTTCCCTGGCTCGTGCCCCCCAACCCACGAGGGGGCCCCAGCCCCTCTCCTTGGGCAGAGAACTGGCGGGGAGGGGGGAGAGTAAAGCTAGTTCTTCTAGGTGCCTCTCTCACACCCCAAGGCTCTAGGAGATAAAAGCCCTGCTTTCTAGCAAGCCAGCTTCACCAGGTCAGGGGCTCTCCAACCGTTCAGGCCGTGACTGACAGCAAGAAAAGATCTTTGTTTGTCATAACCCGGGACACACAGCCATACCTCCGTAGGAATGAAAGGTTTCAGGGAAGAACAATCTTCCCATGTCTGCTGCACTCTGATTTTTTTTTTTCCCCTGTTCTATTCTAGTTTTTCCTGTTTGAAGATTCTGGTTGCAACCCACAAATAAATCGATTTCACAGCCCAATAAGGATTCGTGATTCAGTCTGGAAAATACGGTACCGGATACCTCTTTCTGGAGCTGGTTCTCTTTTCTGAACAAAGGGCACTGGGGTTTCTAGAGGTCCTCTGAACTAGGCACTGGCCTGGTTTGGAGTTCTGTTCATTTGCAAAAAATGAAGCTGAGACGCCCTGGCTGAGTAGCTTTCGCATGAATCAGCCATGCGGGGGGTGGGGGACATTGAAATGTTGCAAATCAGGGCTTTCCCCCCACCCTTGGAAAGCCAGCTCTTAACACACTTGCTGGTGCACCATTGCTCCCCACCCTGCTCTTTCTGGTTCCATAGTCGGTCTATCTCGCAGCCTTCTGACCTCAGCTTCCTCATCTGTAAATAACATTAAAAATGCTCACTTTGTGGGGAAAAATTATATTCACTGAGGACATTCTGGTAAGAGGGACAATGACTAGAAGGAAACAAAAATGCAAATAATTATTTGCCTCTGTGATGGGATTTGAAATGAGGTCCCAAACTCCACTGTCTTGCGTAATTTCCATCACTGCTAAATGGAGTTTGTACAGACAAAAAGCCCACACTTTGCAGAACTGTTGAGAATTAGGAGAAAGGAAGGCAGCCTGTAGCCCAGTTGCGAGCCGTGTAAATGGTAGCCAGGGCCAGACAAGAGGGAATTCGTGTTTTTCTAATTGGAAATTGCAAAGGAAGTATTGCAAATGGATTGCATTTCAAAGCAGGACCTTCTGTGCAGGCAGAAGAGAGAGGGGAGTATTTTGATAAATATTCTGATTCATAGACGATACTGACAAACATATCCTACATTAATCACTAATTTTCAAAATTCTAGAATAAGGGCTTTACACTTTCAAATTTACCCAGTCCAGTGCAGTGGTGCCCCCCCCCATCTGACGGATTCCTCCGCCTGGTGACCCCCAGGGTAGATTCTGAGCTTAGGACTGTGTGGGCTCCAGGGCCAGACAGCAGCCTTAGCCTGGCTGGAACCTCCTCCCGTTCGTTGCCACCGTGCTCTCTGAGGCCACACAGGAATCTGTATCCTCATCCTCACCGTATTTATAATAATAATGGCTGTATTTGTTTCTCACGGTGACTGTCACAAACTACCGCAAATTTTATGGCTTAACACAGACTTACTATCTTACCGCGTTAGAAGTCAGAAGTCCAGAATGGGTGTCACTGGGCTAAAATCAAGGTGTTGGCAGGGCTGTGTGCCTTCTGGAGGCTTCAGGGAGAATCTTTTCCTGGTCTTTCCTATTTTCTAGGGGCGCCTGCATTTCTTGGTTAGTAGACCTTCCTTCTTCCTCAAAGCCGGCAGCATTTCACCTTCGAACCTCTCTCTGGCTCTGGCACTCACTCTTCTGCTTCCCCAACTCGTGATAAGGACCCTCGTGATTAGATTGGGCTCACCTGGATAATCCAGGGTCTCCCAAGCCAGTCAGCTGATTAGCAGCCTTAATTCCACCTGCAACCTTGCCACTTTTACCACGGAACACAGCACATTCGCAGATTTCTGAGATTAGGACATGAGCATCTTTATTCTGCCTACCACAATGGTTAACACGTTTTGAGCACTTCCTATGTACCTGGTACAGTTCTAAGCATGTTACTTATAAAGATGTGTTTAAATCTCACCACAACTCTGTGAAGTAGGAATCCATTTAATAGAGGAAGAAAGTGAGGCCCAGAGAGGAAAAGCAAATTGCCCAAGTTCACACAGCTAGTAAGATGCAGGGCTGAGCTACAGATTCAGAAATCTAGTCTCCAAGCCCATTCTCTTAAGCCATAACCACACTTTAGTAACTGAAGGACAGATGTACAAATAGAATTCTACTTAGTTTAATCCTCATTTGATGATCCAGAAGCCCCTATAGGATGTGACAGTGTCTAAGGTCAATTAATACTGACTGTAATTTGCCACTGATCAGACAACTTTGGATGAGCTGACCAGTGGATTTCCAGGGGCTAGAATGTCTGATAAGTCTGCTTCCTTCCCCAGTGGGCTTCTCACAATGGGCAATAGTGATTCTAAACTCTGCTCTGTGGTATCTGACCTCAGCTACTTCTCTTTCCCTCTACTCCAGCCATGCTAGCTTCACAGACGTGCCTCAAAAAATCAAGTCAATTTCTACCACAGGGCCTTTGCACTTGCTGTCACCCCCACCTGGAATCTCTCCCCAGTATACACAAAACTCAACCATCACTTCAAACAGGTCTCTGACCAAGGATCACCTCTTTAAAAAAGAGCGAGGCATCAGGCCCACCTTGGTGGGAGGTGTCTCCCTCTTCCCTCTCCAGTATTTTGGTGGAAAGAAGCCATTGACATTCTCTTCTTTTCCCTGCTTCCCCCCCTCCCGCCCCCCGCGTTGTGTTGAACTAAAGGAGCAGATTAAGGGAGTTGCATTTGCAGGTAGGGAGGTGTCTTCACCTTGAGGTTTCCCTTGACACTGTGTGTACAAATGACCCTGAGCAAAAAGCAGGGGACAGAAGGTTTCTTAACTGCCAGATCTTTAAGGGGAAGAGAGAAAAAATCTTGACTTATGGAGCACCTACTGAATACTCAATCTTCACATCCATGTACAAGAGGTACTAGGAAAAGAATGCTGCAGATGCTGGACATTAAGAAATTGGTCCAAATTACATATGGAGGGGCTGAGTAGGCCTTGAATACAAGTCAGCCTGAATAACACAGCAAAGTTGCTCTTCCTTTATGGAGAGAGGAGGTGAACTGGGATAAAGCGGGGACAGTATTGAAGCAATTCGCCATAGAAAAAAATTTTTTTTCTCTAAATGAGTAGTTATTCTATTTAGAAACTCACACGGAGACAATGGGAAATAGAAGTGAAGACTTTGTTTCTAACCCCAGGAGATATTTGCACATGGATACCCAACTGTTTTAGCACCATATGTAGAAAAGACTCCTTTCTCCACTGAGTTGCCTTGGCACTTTTGTCAAAATCAATGGACTGTATTTGTATCTATTTCTGGACTGTCTAGTCTGTTCCATGGGTCTCTATCGTGATGCTAATACCAACCTGTTTTGATTACTGTAGCTTTGTAATAAGGTTTGAAGTTGAGATTTGGGTCCTCTAACTTTGTTCTTTTTCGAAGTTTTTTGGCTATTCTAGGCCTTTTGTATTTCCATATGAATCTCAGAATCAGATTGTTAATTTCTACAAAAAAAGCTTGCCGGATTTTGGCTTAATTTATAGATAAATTTGGAGACAACTGCCATCTTAACAACATCGAATCTTCAGATCCATGAACATGGTATACCTGTTTATGTAAGTCTAATTTTTCTCAACAGTGTTTTGTAGTTTTCACTGAACAGGATTTGCACATCTTTTGTCAGATTTATCCCTATACTTTATATTTCTTCATGCTCACGTTGTGGTATTTTAAATTTCAATTTCTATTGTCCGTTGCAAGTATATAGAAATATAGTTGAGTTTTGCATATTGATCTTAGATCCCACAACCATGCTGAACTCACATGTCAGTTCTGGTAGGTTTTGTTTTGTTTTGTTTTTGCAGGGGGAGTGGTTGGTGGATTTTTGGTGGGGTTTTTTTTGTGGGGTTTTTTTGGGTGGATTTTTTGGGTGGATTTATTTTTCTATATAGATGATGTTATCTGTGAACAAAGACCATTTTATGAGGGGCTATCTCTAAAAAGGCTGTATTCTAATAAACTCCATCCACAAGCTGTTGGAAGGAAATAGAGGGACAATCCAAGATGAGGATGATCGAGGGCTGCAAGTTATTCTCAGGACAGCAGGTCCATAAATCTAATGGTTTTATTTAGGCTAATGTTAAAATGGACTCATAGTCTATCAATACTGGGAGATATCCTCAGCACAGATCACTTGATTATCTATACTCAACATAGTTATGAACCCAGATGTGGGCTGAGTGAAGGCAAAAATATCCAGGCTTAGGTTGGAAAATGTCAGAAAACCCTTTCCACAAAGCACCACCTTCTCTCACTCCCACCTCCATGAGGCCTCCTTCTTGATCTCTGGGCCTTCCCTCTTGTGCCCTCCAATCCCATTTCCATAGAGTCAGATTGCATAAAAAAAAAAAAAAAAAAAAAAAAAAATGCAAATGATCCCGTTCTATGCCCTGCACATAGAATAAAATCCAAACTCTTCACCCAGGCATTAGCAACCCTCATGGCACTATTAGCCTGCGCCCCACTAGTTAAACTCATTTCCAGCCTTCTCTCCATGCACCTCATTCCCTTCTTTGGAGGTCCCTCTTGGCCCTTCCAACAGATACTCTCAGGGCATCCTATTTTCCCTGTGTTGCACTCACCATATTTGTCATTTAATTTCACACTAAAGCAGTGCAGTGAGGGCTGGCACCACTGCTATGGTGTTTATCCCAATCTCCTAATGATGCCTGACAAATCATAGGCACTCAGTAAATGTTCTGAGTGACTGCCAGAGCTCTTTTTAGCTGTATACATGCCCATCCACTCCCCTCCAGTCTTTGTGAATGACCTTATAAGATATCTTGGGTGTTTCTCTTCCCTTAGAAAGGTGGCTTAAAACTGTGGCTGTCTGTTGAAAGCTCCCCATGATTCTAAAAAAAAAAAATATATATATATATATGAATGCTTGGCCCTTGTCCTAGCCCATTGAAATCTAAGTCTCTGGGGGTAGAATCCAGGTAGTTGTACTTTTATTTATTTTTTTTTTTTAAAGATTTTATTTATTTATTTGACAGAGAGAGACATAGCGAGAGAGGGAACACAAGCAAGGGGAATCGGAGAGGGAGAAGCAGGCTTCCCGCTGAGCAGGGAGCCTGATGCGGGGCTTGATCCCAGGACCCTGGGATCGAGCCTGATGCGGGGCTTGATCCCAGGACCCTGAGATCATGACCTGAGCCGAAGGCAGACGCTTAACGACTGAGCCACCCAGGCGCCCCCAGGTAGTTGTACTTTTAAAAAGCTTTCCTGGTGATTCCGATATGCATCCAGGGTTGAGAACCACTAGCACAGAAGGGAAGGTTGTTTTCATTCAGCCAGGTGACAAAAACCCATGGATGGGCTCACCCTGGAAGGGCCACCAGGCAAGATGCGTACAGAACCTCACTTGGATCGCCTCCTGACTCCGCCTCCCATGCAATTTGCATCTCAGTGCTGTGTTCGTGCAGTTCCAGCAGAGGTGGAAGAAAAGAAGGAAACCAGACCAGAGTGGAAAGCATTTTCAAACTTTATTTACAACTGTCACAGTGACAAAAAGTAGTTCGGAAAAAAAAATGCTAGTTTCTCCCTGAGCCTCAAAAAAGAACAGATAGAAGTTACAGGAGGTTCATCTTACAACAGGCATTTTTACTGAAATACTAGGGTTGTTTTTTTTTTTTTTTTAATACGATCAGTTAGAAATACACACAAGTTACTTAAAAAAAAAAAAAAAATAGGAGGCCAGACAGGAGCTCAGCCACTTGTCCAAGAGTGGCTGGGTCCCTCCCACAGGCTCGCTGCTGCAGGGCCTGACTCGAATTGTCAGCCCCCGGCCTGTCAGACTCCAAAGGGTCATACAAAGGTGTCTAGCGACCAGCAAAATAATAAGTCACCCCCATAAACACACATATACACAAAGTAGATTTGTTATGCAGTTTACAAGCACGTTCCCATCACACGGCAAGACCAGGACAGATGAGAGGGACACAGAAACACAGGATTTTAAAAGGCAAGACCCCATCCACGAAGGGAGGCAGGTGCGGGCTGAGACATGCTGCTGTGAGGGAATGAGGAAGGAGGGAGGACTCTCTGCAGCCCGAACAGAACCAGCGGGAGCACGAGAGAGACGCCCTGGCGGAACAGGCTGCGGGCCTCTCCCACTGCCAAGGAGCTGGAAGAAGTTATTGCCATTGGTGTGTGTAACACAAGCGGACAACACAGGGGGAGGGAGCGGGGGGCGGGGGGGAGGAGGGGTGAGCGTCAGCTTCCCAGAACCAAATCCTGCTGAGATGTCAACTGCACACCCTCATCCTGCCCCAGCTCCCCGGAACCACACTAACCTTGAGGTATTAAATACAGCTCTATGCATAAGTCCCAAACTGGGGTCAACCCACACCCACTGGGGAGCGGCCAGGGTGCCTCTGTTGGCCCAGGTCAGCCTCCAGGAGGATCTTGAGCTCACCTCTTGGCTGCACACTCGCGCCGTGAGCGAGAGAAGGTTTGAAGAGTGTGTCTTGCAACCTGCTGCTCCAGATGGTTCTTAACTCTAAGAAGCTCTAAGTCCAAGGCTAGCTTTCTTGTGCACCTGTGCCCTTACAGGGGACAGGTGAGAGGTGGGGAGGGATGAGGACCCATGCCCAGTGCTCCCTCACCGTGCCACCCACCCACCCCCGTCCGGAGCGCAAGGAGAAGCCAGGCGATGGCATGACACCTTCAGTTTCCAACTTGATCCCCAGGCTGCCATAGGAGAGCCCTGTTAGCCCCATCTGCTAATTCCCAGATTTGGGACCGCCATTAAAGCTCACCTCCCCAACAAGAAACAGAAAGAGTCTCCTCTGCACTCAGCTCCCACCAGAAAAACGGGCCAGGAGCCCACATGGGAGTGGGTGCGGCCGCTGGTCAGGCTGGGAACTGCCCCTGCCTGACTGCTCCGCCCAGGGGCTGCAGAGGTGATGCCAGGGAGAAGGAGGGCGGCCTGGTAGAGCCAGAGCTCTGTGCCTCTGCTCAGAATAGAGCAAGCCTGGGGGAGCAGGGGGGAGGGAGCTTCGTGTCCAAGCGTCCACCTCGGTCCTCCCACAAGGGTGGGAAGTGCTCCCGCCACTCCCGAAGGGCCGGGGGAGGGCAAAAGGATAAATCAGGAGAGAGAAGCTCAAGAGTGCTGCCTCTTAAGAAACCTCCAGAACCTGTCACAGCTGGAGCAGAGGGTGGGGGAGGGGCAGGGAGTCCTTCTTTCCCACGCTTGCCTCCAGCCGGCTTTGCAGGCGGCCAGTTTCTACTGCTCTTCTTTGCCAGCCTCCCGTGAACAGACCAACACAGCTGAAATAAAAACAAAGGCTGGTGGTGGGCAGAGCTGGAGAGAGAGAGGAACGCGTTGTTTTCGGATGCCCGCGGGCGGGCAACTTCCTGGCTACACTCCTCTGCTCGCTGCTTCCTTTCAAACGGTGTATTTTCTCTTCCCATCTCCTGTCTCCCGTTTGTTCTCTTACCCTGAATGTTCCCTGCTCGCGATGCACATCTCCCTCCCCCGCCCCCCCAGAGCCCACTGGAATCCCACGGCTGCCTCTAGCCTGCGCAGGTTCAGATACCGATCTCAAAGATGCACCACTTCCCCGCACCCCCCACCCCTGCTCTAAGCAGCTTCCTTTCTCAGAAGGCCTTGCAAATTGTCGCAGAGGGCTCCACTGCCCAGCACATTTCAAAAAAAGAAAAGAAAAGAAAAGAAAACCAGCTCGGTGATTTGCAGGTGCAAAACGGAAGCCATCATTTGACATTTTCAGAACTATTGTGGCTCACTCCCTTCTTCCATCACAATGGGAAAGAACACAGTTCAGGGACAGATGCCGTCTGGTGTAGCCCCCGAGGGAGTCGACAGGGACTCTATTGCTCCTTGTTGTCTTTCTCTGTCTCTTCACAGTTGTCCTGCTCATCCTCCTGGACCAAGAACTCCTCGGGGGGCCACCGGAGCTCCCCGCTCTCCACCTCGCCCTCCGTGGGCTCCACCACGATGGAGGGCAGGCGGTCTTTGAGCTTGCAGCAGCGGTCGAAATCTGACGGGTCGGGGAAGATCTGAAAGAAAAGCAGAGCGAGTCCCGGTCACCTACAGTACAGGAAAAGAGAAATCCCGTTCCTCTGCTGCACATACACGTGGAGAACTGAGCCCCCCCTGAGTGCCAGCACCCATGCCAGGCTCTCGGGACACCGGGAGGGAGCCCTAAGGCGGGAGCCAGGGAGCACATTCTGGGGCCACCCAGGAAACCGTCCCTTGGCAGACTTTAATCCTGAAGCTGCAAGTGTTCAGGGCAGTGCCCCTAAATTTGTGGTGTTGCTCTGTTCATACCTTTTCTTGTCTTTTATTTTCAGATAAAAGAACTTAAAATCATGTGATCCACAGTAGGCCACACCTGCCTGCAGGCAGCACGTCACCCCGGCAGCCCAAAGCACGTCACAGGTACCTTAGCACTGGCTGCCTCCCAGGGCAACCAGCAGCGCCTAGTCCCAGGTGCTTTACACATATCCTTTGAACCAATACGGTCGTGCTGAAAACACCTGCTGCTAATACTATCTTAAAGACTCCCAGGTTTGAAGAAGGAGGTGGCCCAAACTATACAGCCTGGAAATGAGTGGTGGAGGAATGAGATTCAAACCCAGGTCCATCTGAGCCCCGTGCCCATGCCCCGATAACACCCCGCCCCTCACATGGATGGGTCCTGATCTCGCTGCGACTATAAAGTCAAGGCCAAATCAGGGTTGATCAGGGACATTTGCTGGCGTGGCCCCAGTCACAGGCAAGCCATGAACAGAATTCTAGGCTCCTTTTTCACCTGTGAGCAGCTCTTGGCTCCTTGACGGTTCTATACCTGGAAGTCTCTTCAGAGTCCCGTCAATGAGGCTTCTTTTTTTAATGCCTACTGTGTGTCCTGCCCAGCACTGGGAGAAACCCCGCACCAGGCCATGAGGGGCTTTGCGGATTCCCTGTGCACACCGTGCCCTGTGACTGCAGCTGACCCAATTCTTGGCCCAGTAGCTTAAGTACTTAATCCGATGGGCTGCTGGTCCCTTGCCATCCGCAGCCCTCGGTGACACACCCAAGACCCGGAGAGAGGAGCCTCTGTCCGGGACACTGAGGCTCACAGAACACAGACGTTGAGAGCCACATGGCGTCCTCAAGGCTATCTCTTCCAATCTCTCCATTTGGTAGATGAGGAAACCAAGGGCCAGAGGGGACAAGGGACTTGCTCAAGGTCACACAGCTTGTTAATGGCAAGAGAAAGGAAAGCAAAAATCGGGAGTGGGTGGAGACACATTTGCAGAGGGCCTGGGCCAGATCAAGACAGTCCCCCAGCAACAGGCAAGTGTCCTGTATTCTCAGAAGGGAGAAGAAATGCTCTCCTACAAACTCAGGGCTTCCCAGCTCCTGTGGTGCCCAATCTCACGGCACCCCAGCCCCAAGCAGTGCTGGCTCGGTCACAGGCCACGTCACAGGCCACGTGGGGCTTTCGGGAATCACAGGGCCTCAACAAAACCTCCCCAATCCCTGGGGCGCCTGGGTGGCTCAGTCGTTAAGCATCTGCCCTCGACTCAGGTCATGGTCCCAGGGTCCTGGGATCCAGTCCTGCATCGGGCTCCCTGCTCAGAGGGAAGCCTGCTTCTCCCTCTCCCACTCCCCCTGCTTGTGCTCTCTCTCTCGTTGTGTCTCTGTCAAATAAATAAAATCTTTAAAAAAAAAAAAAACCTCCCCAATCCCTGCAGACAAGTGATTATTAACCATTTATCCAATAAAGCCCTATTGCTGGGGATTAAGCCTTAAGCCAGCTGCACAACCAGGCATCATTAAAGACTTAACAGGCTCATAAAAAGTATGGTAATGGCAGCCAGGAGGAAAACAAGCCAGAGGAGGGGCCAGACGAGTTGGGGAGAAAGGAGGCATGGGGAGAGGGACCCCCACTCCAGCCTTTCTCTTCCTGATGCAGCCGACCCCACGGTTCCGCACTGGGACCGTGCTGTGCACACACAGCCGATGTGCCGAGCAGGGCAAGTGGTCTCTTTGGGCCCCTCCTCACTGCCCTCACCTGGAGCTGGAGGCCCTGCATGGGGGTGAAACACAGGTGCCTTCCATGCACGGGCTTTGCGAGCGAGCAAGGGGAAATCCAGCAAGTGGAAAGCACACTACAGTTTGCAAAGCTCTTTTGGATGTCACCTAATGTCGGCCTGACCACGCCCAAGGAGCAGTGAGATCCTTGGCTCTGACGGACACATGTAAGAGCCAGGATTCAAACCTAGATCTGCTGTTTTCAGTGCCTGTGCCTTTTGAAAAGTGAATGGATGCCCATTTTACAGACTGCAAACTGACCAGGGAGGGTGGGCAAGACTCTGGGCTTCAACTGCCCATCCAGCTTAGGTGCCAGGATGACCTCTGGGCAGCTCAATCTAGAAGGTGAGCTTCCCAGTCTAGACAGTTCTTCTAAATCTTCAGGACCTGAGACAGAGCTATGAAATATCAAAAGGAGACGGACACCTGGATCAGTGCAGACCTGGGCCCCTGCATTTACCCTCTGACCTACCTGCCTCTACCCTCTGACCTACCTGTGACGTCCCAGCAACTGGATTCTAATTATGATCACCCGAGCCAAGGAAGAGCGGAAGGGACAAGACACAGAGAGGCCAGGTGCAAGAGAAGGGGGAGGAGCACGGTGGGAGTGGAGAGCGTGTAATTTTGTTTCAGGCTGGGAATAGGCCTTTAACTAAAATTAGGGGGGAAAGATGTTAAAAAGATGATGGTGGGGGCGCCTGGGTGGCTCAGTCGGTTAAGCGTCTGCCTTCGGCTCAGGTCATGATCCCAGAGTCCTGGGATCGAGCCCCGCATCGGGCTCCCTGCCCAGCGGAAAGCCTGCTTCTCCCTTTCCCACTCCCCCTGCTTGTGTTCCCTCTCTTGCTGTGTCTCTCTCTGTCAAATAAATAAACAAAATCTTAAAAAAAAAAAAAAAGATGATGGTGGTGACGGAAGAGAAGTCAGGCAAATTTGCTGGGTAGAATCTCAACCTTCACAATAATCCTATTAAGTATGTAGTAGTGTGAGCCCTATTCTATAGAGGCGGACACTGAAGCACAGAGAAAGCAAGTGACTTACTCAAGGTAACACAGTTAGGAAGTGGCTGCATGGGGACCTGAACTCAGACCTGTAGGACTTCAAATAAGCTGTTCATTTGATAACACATTGTGTAGAGCCACAGACCCCAGATTCTCACTGTGTCTTTGACGTCACTTCCGTAACCCCGATCAAGTCCTCCTAACTGCCCGTGACTCAGTTTCTCCTTTTGAAAAGCAAAGTGACCTTCCTGTCTCACTAGATGGGTACAAGTTCTTGGCAAACACAAAGATGAGGACATATGCTGAATTAAAATTGGAATGTCCTGGGTGCCTGGGTGGCTCAGTCGTTAAGCGTCTGCCTTCGGCTCAGGTCATGATCCCAGGGTCCTGGGATCGAGTCCCACATGGGGCTCCCTGCTCGGCGGGAAGCCTGCTTCTTGTCCCACTCCCCCTGTTTGTGTTCCTGCTCTCGCTATCTCTGTCTCTGTCAAATAAATAAAATCTTTAAAAAATAAAATAAAATAAAATTGGAATGTCCTCTTTGGAGCTGTTTCAACAAGACGACAGTCAGTAAGTATTCAATCTCCAAGCAAGAGGTGGTAATACTCACATGGTAACTAAAATAACTCCAAACAATGCCTTGCATACCAGGAGCTGCACAGTTAAGTCTTTTAAGTTGTTGGGGGAAGTCTGAGCAGTGAACTTCTGATACTGCTCAGTTGCCAGAGAACTTTGCTCCCTGAATTGCTCAAAGCAGGTGCCATTAAAAAAAAAATTTTTTTTTCCTTTACAAAGCCTGCTCACTGCACTTAAAAAAAAAAAATCACTATAATAATCTCACCTTTCCAGCAAAGACTTTATTTTTTTATCAAATAATGCCAATTTATGCCTCTGAAAATTGTAGCTCTCTCCAAAGCCAAACAACATGCACTCAGAACCAATCAGCTCCTCATTTCCTCACATGCAGACAGAAAGCCTTGCACAGTGTTGCTGAGCATTCTGCCGGCACAGTCTTATCTCCAACAGCTGCTTAAGAGGCTGACCCTAAGGAGGTTGAGATTTTTCCACTAAGTCATGCTTTTTAATCATCTAGGCAGCAGAAAAATGAGAGGTTGCAACTGCAGTGTGACGGGGTAGGGAAGGCGGTGGAAAAAAGGACTCGAGTCGGACTTGCCAAGCACATGACAGGTAGGGCTGGGGCGGTAGGCCAGCCTGGCATGCTGTTTGCCTGCAGGAGCTGGCAGGGAATAAAGAACCACCCCTGCTCCAAAGAGAAACTGCTTCTGGTTAAACCTCTTACTCCAATGTGCACCTTCTCTCTGGACTGGGGAAGGGGGAAAAAAAAAATCCTTTTCTCTTCCCTCTGCAGCAAAGACTCCTTTCCAAGAGGTCCAGAATGGAAAATGGGAGGCTCTGAGAAGCATTTCCCACCCTAAGCCCCACAGAGGGCAGGGCAGATCTAGAAGCATCCATCCCCAGCTGTGATTCTCTCAGCCCTGCCCTTCCCTCCTTCTGCCAACACTGGACTCCACATCCAGCTACCCAGCTGTCACACTCGGCTGCCACGGCTGATGGCTTGGATGAAGCTCATAGACACCCAGCTCCTTCCTTTGCAAATGGAGTGAAGTCTTGAAGATCACACACACGGTCCCGGCTGGGTCCTGCACGTCCCACTGTGTAGGAACGGCAGGCGTGCAAACTTGGCGCTCGTGAATCTTACAGAGGACACTTCTTCAGAGGCCTCCTTTGCCGGGTGGCCTCTAATCCCAACAGGCCCTGACATTTTGGGAACTCACATGGGTTCACTTGAAAGGTCGAGGGAGCTTTAGGACCTTCTCTGAGGAAGAAATGCTCTGTGAGATGAACCGTGGACGCCAAAATACTGGCATTTCTGGCTGTGTAGATTAGAGCTGTCCACTGGAACTTTCTGTGATGGTGGAAATGTTCTCTAGCTGCACAAGGCCACATACGGCTATTGAGCCCTCGAAATGAGGTTAAATTGTTAAATTTTCTTTTAGTAATGTAAATTTATCTGATATGTGTAAATATAATATAAATTTAAATGTAAACAGTTGCATGTGGCTAGTGGCTGGTGCAGCGGGCAGTGCAAACATTAATAATTAAATATGAGGACCATGAAAGCAGGGTTGTCCAGGAAAACGGCTCAGGAGGTTTGGTTGATGGGCCAACGTGGGCAGCCTCACAGCAGAAGTCTGGGGTTGGGGGGTGAGGAATTAGTCAGAAGGCTTTTTGCTTAAGTATAAGAGTTGCTGGTCAGTCAGCTCCCATTTCACCCACGGAAGGGGGACTGAAAGGTAATATCAGATCTCCAAAGGCCTGAAATTTGGGGGCCTAGCTATCAACTGTCTGCCTCTAAGCCAGGTGACCTAAACCTCGCTGCCTCTGCGGTGGGGAGAGGAGAGATGTCTGGCACCTGGGATGGAAAATGTGAGCAATTCTGGGTGAAGCAGCCCTCCCCTGAGTGCACGCATCCCTCAGCCATCATTCCTGACAAACAACTCGAGCTGGCCACAAAGAGGGCCGAGGGCTCAGCAAAGAGCCGAGAGATGCTAATAGGGAAAGCGGACACCAGCGGGAGCAGGAGATGAAAGGTGGCAAACTGGACACACAAAGGGCTCATTACCAGCTCTGCAAGCTGAGACCTCCGGAGCGTGGGCATCTTGCTCCTCTTTGCTGGGCTCTAACAGAAGGATGAGGTGTGCTGGGGTGGGGTGGAGAGGGGAGGTAGGGCAGAGGGCCTGAGGTGAATCACCAGGCAATCCCCAAGGCGCTGAGAGGGATCTGCCTCTGCACACAAAATCATGCAGTGAGCCTCGCCCCTCTCTGGTTCCAGAGGGGGAATAATCAACCTCAAACCTGCAATGGAAATTCCCACTCCCACTGGTGGTAGACCAGGAGTCTGAAAAATTGGGCTTTTACTTTACCCCTGTGTCTTATTATCTCTGTGACCTTGATCAAGTCGTTTTAACTTCTCTGAGCTTCAGTTGCCTCCTGAGTGAAACAAGGAAGGGATTTCTTCTACTTTATAGTATTGTTGGAAGGATTACATGCTCCTGCATGTTGAGTGCCACATAGTACCCAAGGGGCTCGAAGCCGTGGTGGCCCATTTCCCTCCTGTCTTCATCTATAGATTGGGATTAATGTTAATCCCCATCTCATAGGGCTTTGGGGAGAATCAAACACAGGTATGTGTGAACATGTTCTGTAAACTTTAAATTCCTAATGATGGTTCTTATTAGGTAAAACTGGGGTCCCCAAGGAGCATTTAGAGTGAGGGACTGAAAAGTCAATAGTCCCAACGGCTTGGGCCAGGAGCAAGTGAGCAGCACTCCTGGGCTTGCACTCAACAATTCTAGACCAGGTTCTTTGGAGAAATGGGTTTGACTTCACTTCTCTCCCAGTGTTTCTGTTTTTCCAGGGCATGGGTTAGGCCAGGCAGAACAAAAGCCACTGTCTTGTCCAGATCCTGGTCTTCAGTGCAAGCCCCTGCAGCTAGCGATCTTCCCATTATGCACCTCCACACCCCCACCCCCCAGCCCACTCCAGGGGCCTGCTGCCCAGGCCATCAGACCCCTCCTGCCCCTCAGCTTCCCAACGTCTGGGTTTCTTATTTTTCCTGCAGAACAACAATGGATTGGCCTTGTGTGTTTATTCCTTCCTAGGAGGGGCTGGTTTCTAACAATGGGCAGATCTCTACCAGCATCCTGCTCTGCCAAGGGCTGAACGAATGAGCAGCAGCTAATCCAAACGAAAAGTCACCCTGCTTTTTGTCCCCTAACAACATATGAAGGCAAGGAATATATATGTTCTTCGAAATACTTGCCTCCTGCTATTTCATCATCATCATCATAGCTATTTGCATTTTACTGACTTTTCAAAGTGAAATGTTGGTTAGTAAGAACAAAAAGAATTAGAGCAAACGGCAGAGTAGCTCCTAACTGGATTCAGGAAGAACAGTCTCATCTCCAGTCGGATGCCAGTCACCTCACTCTCCATCCCTGACGCTCTCACTCTGCTCAAATCCCCCTGGCCTGGGGCTCTGGAATATCCACCTCACCCCTTCCTACCCTTCTCTGGTGTCTCTAATCCTATAGGAGACTTGAGGAGAGATTTAAGGCTTTGTAACAACTGTTGGATCTCCTTCCTTTGGATTAAAGATGCTTAAGCCTCCAGCCCTGAAACTTAAAAGAAAAGGAAATCCTCTAGATAAACACCATCCTTCATAAACATCTCTCAAACACACACCCATCCTGCAGGTCAAGAGTTCCAAATTCCAATTAATTAGCACTAATTGCTACTGATAACTCTGGGCCCAGTGAGCTGATGGGGCTTTTGGAAGGTTAAAGAACATTTCTTAAAACTCTCTAGGGCAGTGAGAGAAAGACTGCAGTTATCTGGCATAGATGATTTCAAATACCCACATCCTATTGACTATATTATCATTGCCCTTTAGAAAGAAGACATGCCTCCCAGTCACCTCTGGGCCGCTGCGGATGACAGATCCCTTTCTCCATCCTCCTCCACTGGAACTAACCAAATGTCCCACAGCCATACCTCCTCTCAGAAAGCCCAGAATGGCACGGCTGCCATTTCCAACCATTCTCTCGTTCTTTGTTTTGGAGACAAAAATCTTGAATGTGTGGCCTAGTCCCACAGCCTTCCCACCCTTGTCTGGAATCCCCTTCCTGACCCCTTCCACGTGGCTTCCAAACACATCCCTGCATGGAAACAACTCTTTCAAGTCTCTGAGGACAGCCTTACAGGCCTGCCCCATGGCCTTTGCTCAGCTTTCACTCATCACCACTTCTGCAACACCCCACCAGGCCATCCGGCCTGCTTCAGGCGTCATGGTCTCTCCTGATTCTTATGCCCCTGCCCTGGCTCATCTGACCCATCTACCTTCATCTTCCCTGTGCCCTCCCTAGACTAGGTGTCATCCTAGGCTTCTCTTCAGACTCAGCTTCCTGGCTTCACTGGTCCATCACAGGCGGAGGATTCCCCAATCTACAGCGGCACTTCCCCCTTCCCACCTCCCATGATGGATGACATCCATCATCTCCAACTCACCTTGTCCCAAAGTGGGGTCATCAGCTAATAGACCCACCTTTCTTTAAGTTAAAAACATTGTTTCCCTCTCCCAAATAGGAATCCTTGCTTGACAGTAGGTGCTAGAAGAGAGGCCTGGAGAATTCAGTTGATCACAGCTACAGTGTTGAGGCTACAACACTGAAACGAACAGGGCTGTATATCTAGAAGCGGTCTACACTAGCAGGGAGGTGATGGCCCTGCTGTCCTCTGATCACACATAGTCTTCCTGTTCGGTCTAGAGCAGCGCTTCTCAAAGCTCAGATCCCAAGCTCCTCTCATGGAAGAAGTGCCCACGGAGATAAAATACTTTCTAAATAATACGAAGATGTCATTTGCCTGTCCCCCTGTGCTAACACTTGCACTATGGCACGCACAGCACCGGTGGGGGAAATTGCTGGCCCCTTGGCAAGAATTAATGAATGCTGCAGCAGCAAACTGTCCTGGTGGTCATTACGTTCTTTGCCACCTCACACAATTAAAAAAAAAAAAAAAAAAAAAGGACCTAATATCCTTGATAAAGCAGTCAAAATGAATTTTTGTTAAATACTGACTCTTAAGTACATGTTGTTTTAGTGTTGTATGTGATAAAGCGGAAAGCCAGCAGACAGCACTCTGCTGCATCTCGAAGTCCCATGGTAATCTCGAGAAAAAGCACTCATGTGACTGAGTCGTCAGCTGAACTAGCCACTTTTCCCGCGGAACACCGTTTTTACTTGAAAACGTGTCTGCCCAACAAAGCATGGTTGTTTTGACTTGGGTGTTTGGGGGACATGTCCTCAAAAGTGAACAAAACAAGCACGTCACTTCGTGGAAAATGACTAACAATATTTGTTCCCAATGATAAAAATCAAACTTTCAAGCATAAATCGTATCAGCCACCATAAACTTGTCCACTCTCTAATACTTGAAGGCTTTCCTTTTTTTTTTTTTTTAAGATTTTATTTATTTATTTGACAGAGAGAGAGAGAGCGTGCACACACAAGCTGGGGGAGCTGCAGAGGGAGAGGGAGAAGCAGGCTCCCCGCTGAGCAAGGAGCCCGATGCGGGGCTTGATCCCAGGACCCCGGGATCATGACCTGAGCTGAAGGCAGATGTTTAACCGACTGAGCCACCCAGGTGCCCCACTTGAAGGCTTTCTAATGAGACTGGTAAAGGCACGAATAAATGTGACTTTCTGATGTTTTATGATGCAATGTGTCCATATTTGGAAGATCTATCTTACTCAGTGAACATGTATTTTCCAAATGATCAACACACCACATTACAAAACCAAACATGGGCAAAAGACGCATTCGAAGTGCCAGACAGACTGCTGGATTTGAATGAAGAGCACAAAAACCCCATTGATAAGGTTTCAGATTCCACGTTGCTGCTAACCTTTAAGAAACTACCACTTGTTGAGTTTTGGTGAAATAGCAAAGAAAAATATCTGAATAAGGCTATGAAGATATTTCTTCCTTTTCTTAACTTTTCTAACAGATCTTGCATGGGCCAGATTGTCTTCATTTACTTCAACCAACACGTATGGCAACAAATTGAATGCAGAAGCAGATATGAGAGTCTAACCATTTTCTGTTAAGCCAGATATTAAACAAATTTGCAAAAAAAAATATGAAACAATGCTTTTCTTCTCACTAAACTTTGGTTTGGGTTTGGTTTTGAAAACATATTTATCTTTATTAAAAACTGTTATTTAGGGGCACCTGGGTGGCTCAGTCGTTAAGCATCTGCCTTCAGCTCATGTCATGATCCCAGAGTCCTGGGATCGAGCCCTGCATCGGGCTCCCTGCTCGGCGGGAAGCCTGCTTCTCCCTCTCCCACTCCCCCTGCTTGTGTTCCCTCTCTCACTGTGTCTCTCTCTGTCAAATAAATAAATAAAATCTTTAAAAAAAATAAAAAATAAATTAAAAAAATAAAATTGTTATTTGTATTAACATGTAATGGTTTTACTGTTATTTTAAAGGGATTAAAACATGAAAATTTTAAACACTCCATTTTAATATCAAAAGACATAACCCACATAAACAAATATCTCTGGGGGTCCTAAATAATTTTTAAAGAATGTGAAAGGGGCTGAGATCAAAACATTTGAGAACTGCTGCCCTAGAGAAAAAAACACCCTCCAGAGGATGACCACATTAAGTCAAGGTTGACGGAAGGTATGTTTTAAGACTGGGAAAGATCTGAGGGGAATATAAAGTTGCCTTCAACAGCTAGAAGGCTGACATGAGGAAAAGAGAGCAGATTTTTTAAACTCCAGTGGGCGGATCTAGGATCAGGATAGAGGATTTCACCTCATTATACAACATTCTAACAAAAATGATAGAATCCACTCTCTCCCGTATAGATGGGGAAATCGAGGCCAAAAAGAAGGGATGTGAGTTTCCTGAGGTGACAGAGGTAGGAGCAAAGCCAAGATTAGAAACCAGTTATCCAGATTTGTAGCCCATAAGCCCATGTGCTGAGAGGTTCTGAAATTCACGTCCCTGATTATGTCCAAAGAACACCTACGTGACCCAATGCCACCCTCCTGTCACGTGCACTCCCACATCTGAGATGCCCTAGTGCCAGTTTGAGTCCACCCATTTGTCTACTCTCTAAAAGAATCTGGAAAAACCCTGTGTCCTTCCACATGTTTTTAAATTGACATCTAAAACTTCTGATATATTACAAACATTAACATTTTAAAATAGAACTTTTATACCACTCTTTTAAATGCACCCAATGCCTTATAAATACCAAAGCAACTTGGTATCAACCATCACCCATGAAAAAACTCACACACAGGGCGCCTGGGTGGCTCAGTTGGTTAAGCATCTGCCTTTGGTTCAGGCATGATCCCAGGGTCCTGGGATGGAGCCCCATGTCTGGCTCCCCGCTCCACGGGGAGTCTGCTTCTCCCTCTGCCTCTGCCCTTCCCCCCCACCCCACCCCCGGCCCCCAGCTCATGCTCTCTAATAAATAAATAAAATCTTTAAAAAAAATAAACTCATACACAAGCTCTAAAATCTTATTCTTTTCTCTGCTTGAAACTGTATCTCCATCCTACTGTTCATTAGAATTTTAATGTTTTTAGTTATTAGCTTTTTTCATACTTCTCTGCAATAAAGAGACATATTTATTATATAAATGGATAGTTAGTATTTTTATGTCAAATGACCCTAAGGCCTGTTACCAACAACAACAAATCTGGATTGGCTCCTGGCAGCTATGTATGTAACTGATCAATCAACATACCACAGGTAATTGTTACACACAAAGGTAATCTTTTTTATTGGTTTCTCCATGTGATAGATAGGCGGGATTTATGGAGCTTCCTAGGCAGTAACATGTTGAATGGCCCATTTGTTTGGTGCCCCTATGGTTTCTACACCCTGGGGAAGTCACCTTAAAAGACTCAGCAGGGCAAGAAGCAAGGGGGAGGAGGGCAAGCTTGACAGGAAGGTAGGCAAAGAAACTGGGGAAGCCCAGCTTCAGGAAATGGGATTTTAGCAAAGCAACACAAGGAGGCTGAAGATGTGGAACTAGGTTTCCCGAAAATGCTCTCTGCTGTCACATCCCTTGGAAAGTTTCTGTGAACCCCAGGGGCAGCTGTCCGCTGGTTTTAACACTCTGTTAAAACATCAAGTAGTATATACATGGAGCATCATTAAGAAGTAATTTGGCATGAGAACCCCTAATCTTAGGCTGCCAAGGAAAACAGCCAGGAAGGATCCTCATGCTTCAACTGCCACATGTGAGGGGCAAATGACCAAAGAAATACAGAAATCATGATTTAGTGTTAGCTGATCTTTAAGAATGCTTTCATCTAAGAGGAAAACCAGAGTCGAAGAAAAGAAATTCCTTCATGATAACAATAGTGATGCCAACCTCAGGAAGTTGGATACCATGGTAATTACGCCTTCATGTCCACAACCACAGTATGGCTCAATTATCTTTTTTCTTTACTCACTTGTTTAAAACATATAAAAATGAAACTCTATATCACTACAGAGATGGAAAACTAGTATTACTTGTCATAGGTAGTAACCATAAAAATATACCACCATTTCTAAAGCTTGTGTAATACCTGAACAGACTTTGTAAACCACCAGGAGTCTGTGGACCCTACTGGAACATTGGCTTGGAGCGTTTATTTGTTGCAAAGAACCTGAGGCTTGCACAGTTGTTGGGTAAAAGGCCCCTGAGTTCTGGGCCCAAAACTTCTATTATGCTCAGATCTACTTCTAAGAGCCCAGTCTATCCTGGATTCCAGGGAAGCCATATTTCTAAACCATGACCAGTCCACAAGCCAGACCTGGAACCTCGGAAGAGCAGGATGGCTTAGGGGACTACATTTGCATCTCTCCAAACTTCATGGGTCTCCAGGCGGAGGTGACTTCACTGGTCTTCCTCAAGGTCACATGGTGTTCCGATGTCATTAATAGAATAAAGGAGACAAGTAGGGCAATCGCCGACCCATATGCATCTGTAATCCCGAGTGTGTCATTATACCCATGAAGGGACAAAAACATGATCACCAGCTATTTTGCAATGCTGGCTAGATGCTGCCTAAACATCATTAGTTGTTATCATCTCTGCTCAAAATAAGCAATTAACAAACTAGAAGAAGATGTACAACATCTCCTAAACACTCTGAAATAAACCACCTTCCTGACTCTAGCCACAGAGCTCTTTCATGATCTCATGTCGATAGCTTTTACACCCCTGAAATTCTATGTGCTAGAGCTCTCCATGACAGGAGCTTCTATTTTGATAAACTTTTCTATTCGTTTTCTGTCTTTAAGGTAATATATAATCAAGAGGCTTAATGATATTGAATCTCTTTGAATTAGTAATTGTACTTCCAAGAACTTATTCCAAGGAAAGAAATCAGGTCTGTGCAGATATTTATGTAAAATGATGTTCAGAGCAGTGTTGTTTGCAGGAACAAAATATGCCACAACCTAAATATTCAGCAGTAATAAGTGGCACGTAACAAAATGAAATGCCTTTTTACAAAGAAAAACAAATGGACATAGTCACAAAATTATAGTCAGTGAAAAAAAAAATTCACTAGAGCATACACATATTTATCCCAATTTTATTTTTTTAAACATAAATGCATACAAAAATACTAGAAGTAAACATACCAAAATATTTCAGTGATAGAAATATGGATGGGTTTTTTTTGTATTTTAAATTATTCTAAATTTCTAGAAGGAATAAGTATTACCTTTATACATATAACACCCACCCACCCACCCACACACACAAACTCACACACTTAACAACTTTTGACTTAGAAACTCTGTCCTATGACTCGACTCTGAGGAAACTGTATCAACTATGGACAGAGATTGATTATATTATATAAAGATTATATATATTATATATAAAGATATATAAAGATTGATATGTAAATTATTACATTATTTATAAGAGGGAAAATGGATATAATCTAAAAGTTTTCAACAACTGGGGAACAGTAAAAAGAATCATGTCATCACTTTAGGATCTAACATTGTACACTTATTAAAAATGCTGGCTTTGAAGCATTTTTAAAGTAAGTTGTCATGATGTGATGCTGATGACTTACACACTGGTAAGTAAAAAAAAAGCAGACCACAGCTCTGTGATTTTGGCTATGTGAAAACATTAAGGGCGCTGGAAAAGAAAGGAAAAGCTGCTAAAACGTGAATAGCTGTGACGTGGGCATGGTGAGATCACGGTCATTTAGAAAACAAAAAGGTTAAAGAAAATTAAAATTCCATCACGGGCAGAGGTTACTTTTAAAATTTGAGAAGTAAGCATGAGAACAATAAAATACATACTTTATCAGTGAAAATATGAAATTACTGGAGAGGGGGGGAAAGGAAGAGAAAATTTTCCTATCATCTCAACACTCCAATCTAAGACAACCCCTATTAACATTCCACCAGCTGCCCTTTGGTCATAAGTGAGTGTGTGAGTGTGTGTACGTGTGTGCACGTGCATGCACGTGTGGGTGTTCATGGGAGTGTCTGCAAATGTGTGTGTGATGAGTACATGAGTCTTAGCAGGCAGCTCGGGCTCTGTCCACAGAGATCAGTGTGTGAGCTCGGTGCTGCCCACACGCCTTGGGCTAATAGTGACCTCCTAAATTAGAGCTTGTACACAGGGCTGTGTCTGGAAAAACACATTCAGGAATTGGGGAAAGCCAAGGATGCTTCTCAGATCCAGGGTGGACGAGTGTTCTACAAAGTAAAGGCAGGAGGTGAGTTCACGGTATACTATTAATTCTGTCTGGGAACCACCTTCAGATTCAAGTTAGGATAAGGTCAGACCTAGAAGCCAACCACCTCTGAACTGAGATTTGTGAATGCCCTTCGCGCTCAGGCCAATTCTACTTCAGGTGAGAGATCCAGAACCTTCCTTCCCACTGGCTCCAGTAAAATTTGTGGCTGAGAAACAAGTAGTCAATGCTGCTTCAGCTCAATGCTTGGGTGCCTCTTCTCTACAGTTTACCTCAAAAAGGAGCTTCTGACAGTGCAGGGCAGCTAATTCTAGCAGTCAGGGGGCCAAAGGAGCTCCTAAACTTCCCTTAAATTCAAAATGCTAGCTGCACGATAGTCTGGAGAAACTTCTGGCAAATTTTAATTTGTTTCTAAGACAGGTCTGTGCAATAAGGGGCCTCCCCCAGCTGACGAATGAAGCCGCAGACACAGGATCTGATCAAGAATCCTCCTGGGGTGGGCTCAGGGACCAGAGAAGGGCAGGTGGGGAGGCCAGAGGCAGCAGAGGCGGTCCAGCACCTCTGAACTGGAAAGGAGTGAAGGCCTGACAACTCTGAGCCCCATGTGAATGAGGGCCTGTTTTCATATCCTCCGAGGATTATTTCAGGACTTGGACCTGAAAGATCATTTCAGGACATTCACTAGACACCCAGGAATAGCTCTTGGCTCTGGTCACAAGATTCGCCACCCAAACTCAACCCTTTCCCCAACAGTACAATCCTTTCTATTCAACTTGCAAGACTGGGCTGATGTCAAGAAGATGCTGATCCTATAAAAATCTCTGCTGTGGGATGGCCACAGTAGAGGGATAGTTCTCCGTGCAGGAAAGGGAGAGGGGAAGGGGCCAATGGATCACCCCGCGCTCCTTGCGCCGCTCTGTGCAGGACGCAGGGGCCTGCGCCGCAGGGACAGAGAACAGCCTAAGACACAGCCCCTGCTCAGGGCAGTGAGGAACACACCAGCCGTGGAGAGGCGTCAGGCCGCACACAGGCCCTTTGAGAGAAGGCTGGGCTGCTCGGTTCTAGCGTGCAACACGGTGGCCAGGAAAGTGAAGAAAGCTTGTTCTCTCCCTGGCCGTGTGACAGACTCACTGTTGTGACCACAGTGTGTGTGCTGGGGGGAGGGGAGGGGGGACCCAGGGGGACGATTCCAGCCTTCTGCAGGCCCTCACCCCCGGGGGCACTCCAAAACAGTGAACATGATGTTTGTGCCAAGGCTTTGGGCCTAAGAAGGAAGGTGCCGGGTCCCTCATACAAAGTAGAGCTGATCTGAACAAGGTAGGCACTGACTCAAAAAGAGGCAGTGTGTGTCGACACAAACCCACCCAAAAACGAGGCGCTCCTTGGGCTTTGGCCCCAGGCGGCCCGAACTGCCTGTTTTGCCTCACATTATTATGAGTTGTACCAAGGAGGGAGCGGAGTGGAGGGGGTGGGAGAGGAGAAAGAAAACTTGCTGTGATTCCAGTAACATGTCGTGTCCATAGCTGGACGTGTCCTGCCAAATGCTCTGCAATTTTAGCTTTATTTCCCTCCAGGGACAACTGAGGCTTTTTAAGTCTGGTGTTGTGAAAGATGATTTCCTAGGGACCACGGGACTTCCGTGAGGCCACGCAGCAGAGCCTCCAAAACTCTTGCAAACATGTGGGGTACCACAACTGGGGGTCACCACAAGGAGGAAGAGACAGAGGCGGTGGATGGATTCCACCTGTAATGGCCCCCTGAGCAAGGCTTGTGGGGGATGGAGGCAGAGACGATGAGGAACTTGAACCGGGGGAGGAAGCTCCACCCATCAGGTATTTACTTCAACACGTGCATTTGGACGGGTGGGAACACACAGGGGGGGCCAGGCTCAGGGGGTCTTCCTAAAGAAAGGCTCCACACAGAGAGGGTTTCTGAACCGCTGCTGACTTAGAGATTAACAAGAGCCTGTTCACTGAGACAGGATTTGCTGCTTCTGATAAAGGGAAGCAGCAGGAGGAGGGTGGAGAGAGCCCGCTGCTGTTGGGCCTGGCAGACAGAGGAGACTGAGAGATCCCCGTCCAGGGAGAGGCGAGCTCTCAGCCAGCCTAGTGCTTTACCCCCGTCCTGAATGCCGAGCTACCACTCAGGCTCTCAGACTGCAAGAAGCAAATGACAGAACTGTGGCAAGAGGTCAGCCCCCCCCCCCCCCCGTCTCAACTCTCCCTCCTCCCTACAGTGCAAAAGCCAGGCTCTCCCTCCCTCTGGTCTTAGGAAGCGAAGGAAAGGATGCAGGGAAGTCCTGAGCTCTGCGGATCAAAGGGAAGGCACAGGACACGGAAGACTGTGGTGTGTGAAGAGTGAGCTCCTTCTGGTTTATAGTGCATCCTCCCCGGCTTCCCTGAGGGGAGCTCGCTGCCTGTCGGACTGGGGATGGATGTCAGGTGGTAGGAGTCTGTGACCAAGCCCAGCATAGGGAATTCAAGAGGCAGCCAGTCAGAGACACGCAAGCTGATCAGAGAGGAATTTAAAGAGCCTCGGGAAGGACAGAGCTATCAGATCTTGGTCCCGATGCTTGAGAAGGGGCAATTTTAAATGAAAACCAAGGAGCCATACCTCTATCTAGAACTTAGCGAGGGTGGTAAGATTGCAGAAGGCTCCCAGGCCGTGCTGGGGCAAGGCAGGTAGGAAGGCCAGAACACCGAGAGCCCTTGGGTCGGGGCAAGGCCAGCGTCTCCAGACAAAGGCGAAGGACCCTTCCCCGCACAGGACCCAGGCCGGGTCAGCTGCACCATGAAAGGAGACCCCATCAGAGAGGCACTCCAAAATGCTACATACTTAGAGCCCCTGGATCCAATGGAGGGCCCCGCAAGGCAGCCACTGACCTGCTTCCTTGAGTTGGGGCCAAGTAAGAAGGTGTAGGTGGCAGCCGTCCAGTGCCATAGGTGGGGGCACCATGGGAGGCCCACGAATGCAGTGAGGGGAGGGAGCCAAAGCCATCGGGGACCTAAATGTCCTCATGGCTCACTCAGCCCCAGTGAACCAGCCACTCCTCGCAGCCTGCCCAGAATGTACTCAGACTTTCGGGTAACCATTTACCCACCCACCCAGCAAGGTGCCATAATTCATGCCAAGTGCATGTGCAAACAAGGAGTTCCCATATCGAGCTGACTCTCTGAATAAATGTTAAGATGAAACAAGGCACTGGATCTGTTGATTTTTATAGATGCTCACAAAATGACACTAACTCCTAAGCATGAAAGGTAGGTCTTACCTGAATTTTCCAGGGGATAAAGATATTTATCTGAAGCCTTGGTAGGCCTGAACAGAGGAGACCCTTTAAAAACCCTAAAGTAGAAGTGAAGATGGCCAGCTTTTGGATCAGGAGATTCAACCTCACCGAAACAACCACCATTCACTTGGCAACTGCTCTGGAAAGACCTAGAGCCAGCATGCATCTTGGGCTGGGGAGGCTGATGGGCACAAAGAGGGAAAGAAGGCATCCCCTGCCCTCAGAGACTTGGGCAGGACCCATATCCTCAAAGCGCAGGGCAGCATCATTTCAGAGAACAAATGCCACAGGTGTTGCAAGAAGAAAGGTCACATCTGGGGCAGAGAAGTTAGGAAAGCTTCATTCTTGGGTAGGTCTGGAAGGTGGGGGAATGATTGACGAAGTCCAGCGTGCCTATCTATTTTACAACCTTGTCTCAAGGTCAAATCACAAGCCTGAGATCCTATTTCATCTGCCAAGTCGGGATTGATGTCTCCTTCCCACTTTCAGTTCCTTGGAAAAGCAGGGCCTGGTAAAAGCCATGTACTATTATTACCCTCAGGAAGGATGCCAAGAACAGAGTTCTGAGATGTCCCGCCCCAGATCTAAGCCCAGCCCGAGCATGCACAGAGGATGGGCTTCGGCCAGTGCCGTCCCAGAGCTCTGGTGGGAATGTGTTTAATTGCATGACACTAGCTCTGAGTGGGCCCAGAGGATATGGGTCATATGACAATTCTCAGATCAGCTGGCTGCAGAGCCCTGCAGCTGGTATAAACAGGGGCAAGCCAGGGGGGTATCTGGGCGTGCAACAAAATTAGATTAGAGATGGAGGTGCTCTCTCCCAGTCCTAATATTCTCTCAGGGCCCAGCCCCAGTCTGACCGGCCAAGCCTTCTCATGGCCATCCGTACCTGGACTGACCATGGCTTTGTGTCGCTGCCCCAGACTGCCTGTGTTCTGGGTATTACGCCCATGTTGCTTTCCCATGGGAGCCCTGGGCCCTCTGCAGAGTGCCCACCGCAGCAAGTGCCCAGGAAAAATGATGCTCTCCCCTTTCTCTTCATCAGGCAACCAGAGGACCTTTCCGAAATCTGGTGACAAGAGTGCTTTGAAGTTCTAGGTAAGATATTTTGGAAGTGGACAGTAGCCCCCACCCGGGCAGCAGGAAGAGATTTCCTGAGGGGCCGTGGGAACCGGGCTCTCAGGCCAGCACCACTAGGAGAAAGTTAGGGCTCTTTCATCAGGCGGCATCATGACATCTAGGGAGCCCAAAGGCGTTTTGATTTCCCACTGGCCGCTGCAACCCCAAGTCAGCCTTCCTCCCCCCGCGCTGCAGCCCCTTCCACCCCTTCACCTGTCCTGGCCCTCACTCGGGCAGGGTGGCCCGAAGACGGAGAAAACAGCGCTGTAGGATGTGGCCCCTTGATCCTGGGACATGTTCAAAAGAATGTAAAAAGCACACACAAGATGTACTGACGACTGTGTTTGGAAGGGTTCTGTGATGGAATGCTAAAACCCAGAACTGAGAGAAAATCTCACCTGTAACCACAAAGAGATTCGGTCTGATTCAGTGGCTTGGAAACTGGTATCCAAAAACACCCTCGCTGGGGGGCCAGGAAACTTCTACCCTCCCACAGGCTGTGGGGCCTTCGATGGTCTCTCTCAGACCCACTCTGGGGGTGGAGGGTAGAAAACCAACCAGGAAAGGGTATCCCCCTCACTTCCTTCATCTCCTCAGGCGACATGAATACTTCTTTCCAGCCAGCTAAAGGGGCTTGGCCAGACCCTGACACTGAACAGAGGGGCCTTCTTGAGCCTCCCAGTCCGAGGTGACTCTGCTGTCACCCACCAAGTTACCTTACACGAACTCAGCTTTCATCTCAGCTCTTTGATCAACCCCTTCCCCATCACATGCCCGCAGCTCCCTATTTGTTTCTTCCTTTACAAAATAAATGCCCTGGAATGGTTCTACAGAATGACTAGCCAGAGCAAGTCTAGATTCTAAGCAAGAACCAGCTCCAGGTACAGACCCATGACATATCAGAAGAGCAAGGCTTTGGAGTTTGGGTCTACTACGGTCTGAGCCTGTTCCTTTGTCTGTTAAACAGAGCAAGAACTCCCACCTCAGAGCTATGGTCAAGAGTAAATGAGTAACATTTGTAAAGTGCATGGCTCACAGCAGACATTCATTTCGTATCTGCTGAATGGGCCCATCACACCCCTTTCGTCTTCCCCAGGCCACACACCCTTTGTACACAATTTCCCTAGCTCCAAGGTCTTCCCTGAAAAATAGACTCCTTCCTCTCCCACAGTAATAACTTCGGAACTCTCCCGTTCACGCCCCCAGAGATATCAAGCTGCTGTGTAGCCCGCTGGGGGCAGCAGGTGAGTGCATAGCAGGGAGGAAGAGCACTGTGTTAGGAATCTGAAGGTCACACTTAGGGCACTTTTTGAGGTCTTCATGTATTTAACATCCATCACGCAGGATGATCTCTAATCTAGACGCCGGAAATCTGATAGCTTGCCTTTGGGGAAAGGTCTCCTCAATTCTAAGTACTTTGAACATGAACTCTGGTGGCCTCAGTGGGTCGACCATCCACCTGAGGAAGAAAGCAGCGTTTGACACAGATGTTCTTCCACCCGATCACCTTTCCCATAAGCTACCCTTCACGGTGGTGTTTCTCCTGCCAAGGCACGGCCGTGAAGGGAAGTGCTGGTCTGAACCGACGGCACAAATCACGTCCCCCCCTCGTTGCTGTGAATGTGCGAGTCCACAGCAGCCGGGATGACTAAGGAATGACATCGGCTCATGCCTACTGAACCCTTACTGTGTCCCAGGCACCATGAATGCCTTCTACCCAGCATCTCATCAAGTTGAATCTTTACCACAATCCTCTGAGGTAAGGACTATTGTTGCCCCATTTTACAGATGAAGAAACTGAGGCTTACTGGCATGAGGGGACTTTCCCAAGGTCACATAGCTGTTCCAAGTGGCACTGGGACACAGAACCACATCTGCCTCCAACCCCAGCAAGAGTCACCAGGCTCCAAAGGAGCCGGAGGGAACCCAGGACAGAACTCACCTGATAGGAAAGGCCATCCTTTCGGGGGTTGAGGCCAATCTCCTCCATGGATGGGGTGTTCATCATCACTTCAGTCATCTCGGCAGATCGCAGATAGTCGGGGCTGCCAAGAAACCCAGACCAAAAGTCAACAAACACACACACTTTCACATTCCTATCCTTGGTGCTTTCTGCTTTTAGATCAGGGGACTGTCTGGAGGCAGGATGAGAGGTGTTCAAAACAGAACTCACAGAAAAACAAGCTCACACCCTGAGGAAGTGCCTTATAAGCCCAGGGCATCGGGGCCCTCAGCCTCAGCCAACAAAGCCCTGAAACTGCCTGAAAACCGCTCTGGCAAACCTCTCTTTCCTCCTCTCTTGTACAAGTCCCCACTGGCACAGAGCACTCTGGATTTTCTTTGTGATAGTGACAGAACTAGAAAAAAACCCAAACAGTAGGTAGCTGAGTCCATCTGTCTATATTAAAACCAATTCAACCCGTCTCTAGGGGAACTGCATATTATTATTACATAATGATAACAGGTCAACCTCAGGGAAACCAAGTCCAATAATGCTGCCTTCCCAAATTCCTCTCTCTCTTCCTCTCTCTCTGGTGTTCCTTTTTGCAAAATGTCCCACTTAAAGCCCCAAGGGGTCAGCTTTCTGCAGCCTTCACATCTGCCATCCAACCCCCTTCTCTAGTCCAGCCACAGCAGCTGCAAGCTCACAGCTTGAAAAACATCCCCTGGATTAAAAGCCTTAAGGATGCATGGACTCTGATTGCAGAGGAAATTTCCAGAGGAGCCAAGCTGGCCCACCAATGGCTGACATGTGAAAGTGCTTTGTACTCTGTAAGCAGGATACAAATGTTCCATTATCCTCACTCAAACCACGGGCACATACAGGGTCCCGAATGCATAATGCCAAATAGTACATACCAGTCAGTGCACTCCCGACACAACACCCAATATTTTCACCATCATGCCTTTACACAGTTACAAAATAAATAAATGTCGGCAAGGCTTTAGACGGACTACATCTAAGGAAACAGGGGTTTCCTTAGATTCTTCTTCACTTCATCATTACTACACAGAGTAGAAACAGCATTGGATTTGGAAACAGAAGCATTAGGTCTGGTCCAGGCTCTGCCACTCGAGAGCTGTGTGATCTGGAACAAGTAATATAACCTCTCTGAGCCACAGGTGCCCTGTTTCTTACCATGATGCCAATAATGCATATATCACACTTACGCTAAATGGCTCATCTCTGGGGTGGAAAAACCGTTGCAAGCTATGAAGAGCTAATCAACTATAAAATAATTCCCAATTATTTTATTTCCCTTAATTTCTCAGGGGATAATAACCCTGATGGGCCCTAACACCCACCTTGGCAAGTTTTGAGTGGCCAGGGGCACAAAGCCTCCAGCAGCCTTCGAAGTCTCACCCACATGGCACCTGGCTGCTCACACACCAGGGAGGTGGGAGGGGAGCGGCGCCCCTAAGGAGGGGGTACGCAAGCCTCACGGGTGGGGGAATTTTTACTTTGTTCTGAGAGTTCATTTCTCTAAACAGAGCCAGGGTGGGGGAGGAGAGACAGAAGATGCTGGGCTTCCGGGCAAGGGTTAGGGTCAGGAAGGGAGGGGGGAGGGGACTCCAAAGGCGGATTCATCCCGGGCCCTGGAAAGGCTGCCGCCGACCCCCAAAGAAACGGGCCCACGGGGCTCTCGCCAGGCTCTTCGCCTGGTGTAGGGGCGCTCGCTGCTCGCTCCGGGCTGCGGCGCGGGCCCCAAAAGTTGAAGCGAGAAGCAGGAACTTCCCGGTTCCTGGGCTGAGCAGGACAGCGCGCAGTTGGAACCCGCGGGTCCGGCCCGCCGTGCCCGCACCTGAGGGCGCCCTTCCGCGCCGTCAGTGCTCCCCCGCGGCCGCTCCTCCTCTTCCCGGGCGCAGGAAGGAAGCGGCAGCCGGCGCGGCCGGGGGCCTCGCTCCGCAACCAGCGCGGCGCTCGCGGCGCATCCCTCCCGGCCCAGATCCCGGGTCCGTGCGAACGTCCTCCGCCCCCCCGGCCCGGCCCCGGATTCTTCCCGGCGGGTGAGAGCGGCTCCCCGGCCCCAGCCCGGGCCCCCACAAAGACGCATCGGGTTTTGAGGAGGAATGAGATCGAGAGGGCGCAGCTTGTGCTTGTGCTGCTGCTTGTGGCTTTCATCAGGTTCCGTGTGGGGAGAGCGTTTTTCCCCACCCCTCGAAGCTCTGCAAAAGCCGCCGCTGCACCAGCTCAGCCCCGCTGCTGCCGGCCTCGACGCGGAGACTTGCATGCAAACAAAAAGAAAAAGGGGAGGGGCCGGGGCAGAGCAGGAGCCCCCTGCGCCAGCCGGGGCGCGTGCCTCCTGCAGCCCTCCGCATTGGGGGTTCTATTAGCGGGATTCAGGCTTGATCCCTGGTTCTCCCCCCACCCCACCACCAGCACATACACACCCTCCCAGCCGTCACTTAAGTGAGGGCTTCGAGTTCACTCCCTTTGTCTGGATGCTCTCGGCACCACCGGCCCCCACCCCCACCTTTGCAACCTTGACGTTGACTCCGGCACGGGCTGGGGCGGCGGGTGAGTGCCGGCGCCCGCGCCGCCTGCTGCCCTCGCACCCGAGCCCGCAGGAGCGGGCGCCCGGGCCCCGCAGCCAGGGCCGCGAGACGGATGCCCGCCGAGGGCGCAGGATACTCACCAGTGAATGGGGAAATACACAGACATGAAGTCCGAGGGGAGGCTGACCCACGCCCTTGTGATTTAAAAACGGCCACCGCGTCCCGAGTAAGGATGTCAGGGGCGCAGACAGGCGCGGCAGGCGGCGGAGTGCGGGCACTAGGCGTTCGCCGGTCCGCCTTCCGGAGACAGCCCCGCTGCCAGCTGCGTCGGCAGAGCACACGGAGCTCTCGGTTCCCCACCGAGCCCGCGGCCCCACAAAGAGCCCGGGAAGCTGTATTTATAGGGGCGGGGGCGGGGCTCGGCCGCGGGTGGCCCCGCCCCCCTCTCGCCCACTCCTGGAATAACGTCACCAAAATCATGAATGGCTTCAGCGCTCGCAGCTCCTGCCGGCGGCGGCTCGGGGGCGCGCTCGGCTCAGCTCCCCGAAGGCCGTGGTTTGCTTCCAGCCGGGCTCCCTCCCCAAGACTCACACACGCAGACACGCGCGTGGACACACGCACGCGCGCGCACACACGCACGCACCAGTTCAATGTCAACGCCTCTTCCTGACGACAAACCCGCCCGCGTCCGCGGCCCCCTCCTTGCACACATCCCTGGGCACTCGGGGCGGAGGATCGTGGGCTTGAGGAGGGCGCTGGACCCGCTCCGGACGTGACCGCTCCGCGGCCGCGCTGCGCGGTAGGAGGGCGCCATCCCTCGACGCTGGATGCCTGGCGCCGGCGCCCTCCTCTGCACCTTCTCGCCGTCCCCAACCCCATAACTCGGGACCCCTCTTCAGCGTTCATCCCCCAAACTAGGCCTCGCCCGTGACACCTCGATCGCTGCGCCCGAGGCGCGTCCCTTCCATCTCCGGCAAGCTGCGTGGAAATGGGAGCATCGCTAAAAAAAAAGAGGCGGTGTAAAGCAGGGAGGGGGCGCGAAGCTGGGGAGACCCAGTGCCCGTGGGGGTTCGCGTTAGCTTGCAAGGGGCTGGTGTGCAGCCCGCAGATCCGTGGAGGATTTTATTTGTGTGAGAAAGGATGTGGTGTCGTCGTAGGGTTTTTCCATTGGACACCTACACCACGGCGGCGCGGGGCAGGGGGTGCGGGTGGGCACCGCACAAGCACACCCCACTAGCCTTGGCTCCGGATCTGCTGCAAGGAGAAGAAACAAAGAGCTTCGGCCAAACCCCTCCCACACTGCCCAGGAATTACAACTCCAGGGGTCTGTCCAGGTGGTCAGGCTTCTCAGCCCCCAGAGCCAGGATGGGAGTCTGCCCCTCTGTGGCTGAAGCGCGTTGCTTCACACCTCTGCTCCACAAACTCCCGTAAAATGGCTTTATAACCCTGATCTATATGTGTACTGGGGACTGAGGAAGTGTGTGTGTGCAGAAGAGGAAGGGGGAGCTTTCAAAAACTTGGCAAAATTAAATGTGCTTTGAAGTCAGTCAGCTCTTTCAACGGTAGTGAATGTATTGAATCCATATATACACTTAAAAGTGGAAATACATGAGCTTATCTCAGGTGAAAGATAATAGGATTAATGGTGAGGGCTTAACAGTGGCAGGACCATGAGGAGGCCCTCATAATTTTCATCAGCCCTCCCAAGCTAACCCAAATAAAAATAACCATGGGAATTAAATTAAAACAACTTTGCTATTTTGGGTCATTCATATATACAACCTGAGTAATAGTGTACTTCCTATGAAAACACAGCTTCAAGACAACCCCTCACTCCCTGCCTCCCCCCTCCCAGTTCTCTCCCTCCTGAGAAATTCAGGAGCTTCTGCTCACCCCCACCCCACCCCATAAGATAAATCAGAAATTGATTCATGCTGCCAAGAACCACCTCCATGCTCCTTCTCTGGAGATAGTGTCCTGATGGAGGTCGATGCTTCTATGGACAGGTGCTAAGGGGAGATGCTCCAGTATGGGATTACCACTAACAGAGGGGGCTGTTTGTGCCTTTTGCATAGGGGGGAGAAACTTCTCAAAGGCTGGGTGGGACGTGTTGTCATCTACATAGTCAAAGGAGAAGCCAGTGTTTGGAGAGCTTATTTCCACCCTGCGACTGAGGTCAGCCCTGGGAGAGCAGGACTCGTGTCCTCTGCCATTTCTCCCCAGTAGCAATCCCTGGCAAGGCCTGGGATGAAAGACTGACTCACCATTTTTACATACCAGCTGCCCAGCATTACATATTTGTGATCATCGCTTGTGAAACTTTCTAGACTCAGAAAGCTACCCCCTACCCCCTGCAACACACAGACCCTTCAAGTGTCAAAATGGCCTCATTTTGAAGAGGGTGGGTTGGAAGGTCTCCACCAGCAGATGTCCGGCCTTCTGAAAAATCCCCCACATTGGAGAACCTTGAGGTAACTCCCTGATGCCTGTTCTTGAGGAAACTTTATATTAATGCCCATTTTAAGTGAAAGTTACCTCTTGTCAGTAAGTTGGAGTGGAAAGCAAGCCTTGGGTTAGAACCCCAAATCTACACTTTCTGTTTCCCCTCTGAAACCATGGTGACACATTCATTCATATGAAAATATGGGAGGCATGGGGCTAAACTTTGGTGTCACTATACCAACTACGCCATTTCTCAGTCATAATACTTTATGTAGTGCCTTGCCGTTTTTTAAAGCATTTTCATGATCTCGGCTTTCAAAAGAATGTAATAAGATCACCATAGCACAATATACAGTCCCTAGCCTAGAGTGTGCAAACCGAGTATGAAACTGGGGCACTTGCCGAAGATCACAGAGCTACTCTGCTACATTGCTCTGATCATATCTGTAGACACAGGGTATCTGAACATGCAGACTGACCACGGCTTCCCAATATCTTATGAGATAGGTTTCTATCCCTACTGCCTTCAAATAAAGAAACAGAAACACCAGTGAATGAAGTTAACATGGAGGCCCAGAATCTTCGGGCTGAAAGAGAACTTCCAAATCACCGAGTCCAGTCTCCTCATTTTACAGGTGAGAAGACACCTAAGAGATTAAATGGCACGTCCAAGGCTATTAAATGGTGTAGATGGAACCTGAACGCAGGCCTTCAGACCACTGGTCAAATGTTCTTTCCACTACAACGCTACATCTCTGCCAAGAAGTCAGTAGCAGAAGTCAAACACACGATCTGGACTCTGCCAACCCCGTCAGCCCCCCACTGGCATTTCCTGAGCATCTCCTATGTGCCACTCAGTGAACTAAACAGCCCTCTGCACTCCCTCCCTCTGCCACCTTTGTCTTCAGGGACTCAAGAGTCGAATTGCAATTCTGCTTCAGTGAAAATCCAAGTGTAATCAGAACTGCCTTGCTTTCCAACATTGCCTAAATCCAGTTTCCCAGCTCCTTTTCTCTCGCACCTAAAATAAGAATTAAAAAAAGAATAAAGGTACTGACTTACCCGTGGCATCAATGTGCAGGTACGCAGGCCACGTAGCTAATTACTCATTGAGTAAAAAAGTCTCCATCTAAATTCCTTTAGCAATGTATTTCCATGCTTGATCTCCCTCCTGCCTTGCAAAAAGACAGTATTGCTTTTAATCTGCCTCGTAGTGGTGAAGCTCGTGCTTTGTTCAGCTCTAAGGGACTTCACAAAGTAGATGTTGGCTAAGGTTCACTTGTGCCTGCTAGCATGTTTACGCCTCACGACGACTTTAAGACACAGGCACTATTATCCCATTTGTCAGATGGAGAAAGAGAGGCTCAGAGAGGTCAAGTAACTGGGCCATGGCCACACAGTTCTCGAATGGCTGAACCAGAATTTGACTCTGGGCCTTGTTGGTTCTAAAGTCTATGTTTTCCCCACTACACTTATCCTGGCCCTTGTGGCTTTATTTGTTTTAACAGATAAGCTACAACTGAATATAAAATGTTAGTTCCGGGAGCGCCTGGGTGGCTCAGTCGGTTAAGCACCCAACTCTTGATTGGGCTCAGGTCATGATCTCAGGGTTGTGAGATTGAGCCCCACCCCCCACTCCACCCCAGCCCTACCCCCGTGTTGTCATCGTCATCATAATCATCATCACTGGGCTCCATGCTCAGCAAGGAGTCTGCTTCTCTCCCTCTCCTTCCTCCCCTCTCCCTGCTCACTCTCTCTCTCTCTCTCTCAAATAAATAAATCTTTTTTAAAAATGTTAGTTCTAATAGCAAAGATCAGGACTACTAGAGTCCATCCAGTGGGGTAGGGCTGGCAGAATAAATAAATTTCCCATCCTGGGAATCTGGGAGCTTCTTAAAGATATCAGTCAAAGGCTTGGGGTTTAAAAAAAAAAAAAACTGAGTAGAAGAAGGGGAGTTTCTAGCCAATTTTTTCAGTGAAACTCATTTGAGTACATAAAAAATCTGAAAGGCAAGAATGTGTGTGGGTTGATGTGAGGATGAAATGAGATAGTGTTATGAAAACACTTGGTAAGCTGGAAAGCACTGAGCAGACGCAGGGCTTGTTTTTAAGGTGTTTTGGGGGAAAAGATGGGGTTCAGCAGAGTTGCTTGCATCTGCTTTGGTTTTTCACTCATTTCAGGCAAGGACCGCCCCATTTTCCCCTGGAGTCCCTTGACTGAAGTTTCCAGCACTGGGGGGAGAGGGGGAGCAGTCATGAGAGGCAAGTAGTGAAGCTCTGCCCAGCGGGTGCTGCTGTGGTCCCAGCGTCCCCACATCTCCCCTCACCCCCTACGAGTTCCTCCAGTCTTTGGTGCCTCTCAGCAAGTGTCCAGCCGGGTTCTGGACACATGATGAACGCCCGACCTGAGTGTGGGCATGCTTTCCCACATCAGCCGTCAGGGAACTAGTCCTCACACGAAACCACCAAACCCACCAGACAAAATCCTCTAGCCTTTGACTTACTTTGCTCTAAGTTCTCAGGCACGTTGCATGGCTTCTCTGTGTCCCAGACTCCTAAAGCAGTAAAGCAGGCAATAGGAATCTTTTGAGCTCTCAGAACTCTAATAAGGCTAAGAGAAATTGCTTCTATAAATGCTCGAGGGGAAAGTGCTTTGCATCCTATCATCCAGGCTCTGAGGCCCGACATAAAGCCTGTGGGTACTCTTGCCCTGTGCCATCTTAGGAGGGGCCTCCTTTTTTCCACCCAGAACCCACTCACCCCCCAAAAGAAGCCTGGGACCTGGCAGCCCACAAATCCTTGCTTTCCCAAATATCAAAGAGATTCAGCCCTGGCTTTTTCTTTATTTCTACCAAGGGGCCTTTGAACCAAAGGGATTTTTAGAGAACGAAAACTCTATGGAATCCTTAGGGTCCAGGCTCTTGAAAGAAAACACCAAAACTGGAACCAGTTCAAGGCTCTCGTGTCCAATTAAGGAAATACTCACATTCCTATCCTAGCTCGGCTCCAGCATGCTTTCTCTCTTTCCACATCTACACAGGAATGCACTTTAACAGCCAGAAGAGAGGTTCCTATCACCGGGACTCGTATCATATAGCACGGGGCTCCTCGGGGTGGGCTCCGGCAGGCTGACACCTTCCCTGAATTAGACAAAGAACACGCACCACGGAACAATCCAAATTCCCTTCATACCTCTCGGCTCCCCCTCCCCCCACTCCCCCTATTTCACCCACAGCTCTGGACCAGAGGAACTCTGTCATACCTGTGGGTTATGAAAAAAGAGGAAAACACAATAGTTTCTTGTGAAGAAAGGCACTTTCAGTTTTCTTTTCAAGTATACAGGATGTCGCCCTGCTTCCTCCAGGGGCAGCTGCGTCCCTCCTGGCTTCATCCCCAGGGCTCCTTGGAGGAGGAGTGAGCAGTGAATTATGCACCAGGGAGCAGCTCCTTCAGACGGCCTCTGCCAGCTGTAATCCGAGCTCACACCAGCTCGCTGGAGTCCCAAGTGTGCTTCACACCCACATGGTGCCCAGCCTTGGGATCAGATGGCTGGGTCCTTATTACACTTTCCTGCCTTTTCAGCAACAATTCCACCAGGTCCTAGGCACTGACTGTGGGCCAGATTGGGGTGGCTCCAAGGAATCACTTGAGGGGAACTTTAGCTCTCCTAAATCCATCACCCCCCAAAGCCATCCCAAATAAACATACTCCAAGAGATAACAGTGTGTCTACCGGGCCAACACAGCTTTAGGATAAATTCCCTAAATTGCTTTAGTGATCCCTTACACAATCCTAAGGCTGAGTAAAAATAGCACACATGCTATGCATACAAGTTTTGCATATGAGTTTGCATATAAGACCCCTCGCCTCTGGGACTCCTGGGTGCCTCAGTCGGTTAAGCATCTGCCTTCGGCTCAGGTCATGATCCCAGGGTCCTGGGACAGAGCCCCACATCTGGCTCCTTGCTCCGCAGGGAGCCTGCTTCTCCCTCTGCCTGCCGCTCCCCCTGCTTGTGCTCTCTGACAAGTAAATAACTAAAATATGTAAAAAAAAAAAAGAAAGAAAAAGAAAAGAAAAAAGACCCCTCGCCTCTGCCTTTCCTACCAGATTTGCTCTCCTGAGTTTCTTGTATAAAGAAATCAAGGGCTGCCTCTGGGGCTTGGCATGGAGTCCTTCACTAAGGAGATTGGGAGGACCAGACACCAGTCCCTTCTAAGACCATATGATGACCACTGCAGTAAAGACATGTGACCATGGTGGGTGGTGTGATTACTCTTGTCTTGGGGAGAGGGGTGCTGACTACCAGAATATAAGCTCCATAAGGGTAAGGACTGAGTCTGTTTTGTTTACTGCTGGACTTCATCACCTGGAAGAGTGCCTTGCACATAGTAGGCACTCAAAAAACATTTGTTGAAGGAATGAATGAACGAATGAATGGTATCAAGAAAAGCTAAAAAGAAAGGATGCCATTAAGCTGGCCTCGAAGGATGGGTAGAAGCCAGAGAAGGGCAATCCTTACTACAAGAACAGCAAAAGTAAAGGCTCAGGGGTGAGAAAGTGCGAGGGGTGTGCTGGAAATGAGGAGTGAGCAGAAGAATCTTGATCTTGGGAGGGAGCACTGGAGCCCCCCACAACTCCAAGTTTGCAAGCTGGATGGAATGCCTATTTGTTAGTAAAGGTCCTTGTACTCCACAGAACGGATTGTGCACAGAATTTCTAGCAGGAAAAAAAAGGCAGTCACTTCTATCGGCCAAACCCATCCAGTTTCCCTCACTTCTACATCATTTGAGTGAATATCAGCATTTCTTTTCCAGTTAGGTGGCACCCTAGCAGAAGTGTTAAGTAGGTCAAATTGAGTTGATGTGAACTGTGTCTTCTGAGACTTCCCCTTTCCACTCTCTCTCATTTCACACCTCTCTCTGACCTGCCCACTGATTTCAAGAAGCCCATGCTCCCTTCATCACAGCCTTGCAAGCTCCAAAACCACGCTTTTCTTTTCCCTGTGAGTGTCCATCCTTCAGCTCCCTAATCCCAGGCAGCTGCCGGGCAAGCACACTTGATTTGATGCAGAAATTCACACTATGGTGAGAAAGACATGCTCGCGGCGCATCCGCGGTCTCCATCCAACAATAGGCATTTCAGGCAGGGTAAGTGGGTGAGAAGAGAGAGCTCTGTGGTCACAGAGGCTGATGATGGTTGGTGACAGAAGTCTGAGGGGAAACCATGCCATGGTAAGACAGAGCAAGAAGTGAACCCCTCAGAAGGGTGGGCGTGGCTGCAACCAGTGGGCTTGCCTTCTGGAGGGATCTGATTGGAATCCTGGCCCCCAGCTGTAATCTGGCAACAGCACTCGAGTGGATTAAGTCCACTGGTCAATGGGAGTGGGGGGAAGGGTCTTGGCAGACCCTTTTCACCAAGAAGGTACAGAGCTTTGGACTGAAGGGGACTCCTCTGAGTGGGCCCCAGGTACCCGGTGCACCTGCCCAGGCCCAGGCCAGGCCCCGGAGCCCAGGTGTGCCCCAGGAGAGAGGTCCTGCACCAGCCTGAGCCAAGCCGATGACAAGTCATGATAGTGAGAAAGGCCATATGCCTTTCCACGTGCTTAATGAGGCCCTCAGGGCAGCCGAGGCTCCCATGGAGGGCTTCTAAGCCTAGTGAGCCCACGGAGCGGTACAGTATGGCTTCAGGCAGGAGCACCATCCGCTACTGGGGGCAGCGGGGCAGCTGGGCGCTTCTGAAGCCTGCAGCCCCGCAGAACCTTGCCCTGCACTCCCCACCTGCCCTCTGAGCGGGCCCCTGTCTACATCTCCTACCTTTTCATCCAGGCGTCCTCTTAGGAAACAAAAACCAGAAAGGTGGAAGGAGAATCTCCTGAGGCTGCTGTCTAGCTTTATGCTTTAGTGCCCCTGATGTTACTAATGAAAAAAGCTAGCATTATGTGCGCTTGAGTCTTTCTGGAGCTTGGGGGCCGTTCCTTGCTCTATAGCCACCTGCTCTTTTGAATTTCGGAGTGCTCGGAGAGTGCGCCAATGAGAGCTCCCACCCCAGACAGGGTCCCCTGCACACCCACTCCCCAGGGCCATTCTCATTTTATCGCCTCCCTCTGCAGGACGTAATCTTCCACAATGCTTACGAATTTCTCAATTTAAAAAGAAGAAAATACAAGGGGCACCTGGGTGGCTCAGTTGGTCAAAAAGAAGAAAATATAAAGACTAATGAATTACACTCCAGATTATGATGTTGCCTGAGATTCTTAACAAGAGAATGAACAGGTCTCTTTACTTGGCCTCCACTCTACTCATCTGTAAAATGGGCCTGATGTTCCCCGGCCTCAGCTCACTGCACAGGAAGGATGCAAGAATGGCAAGCATTCAGCTGCCTTGGCTGAGAAAAGTGAGGTATTAAATCATCCTCCATTGGATCTGCTTGAAAATGAATAGTAAAAAGAAGGGAAAGTGAAACTCCGGCTGATTACTTCGTTTTGTTGCTTGTTAACAGGAAAACATAGCAAGGGCAGCAACCTTCTCTTGGGTTTCTTTTTTTTTTTTTTTTTTTAAGATTCTATTTATTTATTTGACAGAGAGAGACACAGCGAGAGAGGGAACACAAGCAGGGGGAGTAGGAGAGGGAGAAGCAGGCTTCCCGCGGAGCAGGGAGCCCGATGTGGGGCTCGATCCCAGGACCCTGGGATCATGACCTGAGCTGAAGGCAGACGCTTAACGACTGAGCCACCCAGGCGCCCCTTCTCTTGGGTTTCTGAGAAAGCAAGGCCAAGCCAGTTCTCTTAGAAGAGAAGGATGCCAAATCTAATAGTTGATATCCTGTCTCTCCCTCTTTCCAGCGCTTTCTTGGAGTATTTGCACTGGCTCTCGCACCTGCCGACACCCTCGCTAGAAGCACACAGGTGTGTGAGCCACGCTTTCCCGTGGCAGCCCAGGGAGGTTCTACCTGACTTCGCAGGCACGGATACGATCTCCCACACGCACAGCCTGCCCATCCACACGCGGGGACGTGGGCATTTTAAAGCTATTTGTATTACAGAGTATTTCTCAATACCCTGGTACCGAGTGCCAGCAAATCACCCAGCTCTTCTGTCCTTGGGGCTCTATGGGTCCGCACAAGCACCCGTGCGTCTCAGCCACTGAACGAGGGCTCTGTCTTCTGGGTCCAAGGTAAGGAAATAACGCTGACCCGAACCCATGTAGAAACAGAAACTTCTCATCCAGGTCACATTGTTTTGCCACCTTTGTTTGTGTTTGGGTATTTGTCACAAGCAGCAACGAGCTCCTCCCAGTGACTTCGGGGGAAACAGGTGTGAGGGACTGGTGTGATTCCAGCATCTCTTCCTCCTACAGAGCAATGACGGGGAGCAGAGGCGCGCATCACAGGGAAAGGCGCCTGCACCGGGAATAGCCCTCTGACAGTCGGGAAGGAGGCACTGCAGAGGGAGGTCTGCAGGGGGCTGCTTCCCTGGCCCGAGCGGGAGGCGGCGCTCAGGGGAGGGGCAGGGGACGGTGGGAGGCGCTGCAGAGGTCGAGCATGCAGAACCCAGTCCTTGCTTGGATGTGGGAGCGGAGGAGAAAGGGAACTGGAGAAGCCTTGCATTTCTTGAGCCTGAGGGACTGCAAAGCTGGCACCACCGGCAAAGTGCGGAAGGGGCTGTTCTGGGGGGAAGCGGGTCCTGCCTTTTAGGGGGCGGGTTTCCCACGGGAAGACGGCCCGAGTTGTAGCTATGGCTACACGTGCTGTCCTAGCGTCCACACCGGTTGTTTCTCTCACTCTTCGGTCCGCGGTGGCCAAGGCTTCTGTTCCGAAGGTCAGGCGCCTGGCCATTCTGGGTGCCCTGGGTGCCTGGATGCTGTTGCCAGATGGGTTCTTCAGGGGCAGACGTGGAGACAGGGCTTGGGAGCAACACCCAGGAAAGGCAGGAGAAGAAGCAGGAGGGGGCCCAGAAGGAGGTCTCACGGAGAGGCAGGCTCCACAAATCTCGGCCAATTCTATGGGGAGCTGTGGAGGAAATATTACCTGTCGGAGTGGCCTGTGTTGGGACAAAACTCCGGGGTCTGCCTTCCCCTGCACTGCTCTGTCCTCAGTGTGGGCTGTCCTGGGGAAGGACATGGTCTTGGGAGAGGTGGCTCTCTTTGGCTGGTGCCAACCATAAAGGACCTGACAGCTGGAGGCCATCTGCTGACCCCACTTCCACAGCTGGGCAGTGGGTCCTCCTCTGACAGGGGATCCGGGTGGCGCATTTCTATCTCTACCACAGACCCCAAAGCTTGCAACTCGGCTTTATGGCCTCTTCACTTTGCCATGCTTTGCAGAGGGTTGCAGCTCGGAGAATCCTCAGGGAGAGGACAGATGAGATGCTAGCCCATGTCCTCCATCTTGCAGGCGACAGAACTAAGGCGCCGAGAGAGGAGTTGCCTTTCCTCAGCTCCGACGGTCAGTGAGTGGTGAACTCAGGACCAGCACTTGGTCTGGTCCTCTGGCTCCTTGGCCTGTGCTTGTCCCAAGAAAGGAGACTGCTCTGTGCCCAGCGGCTCACGGCAGGAAGACCATTGCTCCCAGCCTGTGGATGGGCTGCATGTTGTGACCCCAACTTGCCCATCAATGTCTGCAGGTTTGCTGGGAGCACGAGGGCCTCACTCCCCAAAGCACTGAGTGAAGACGACACCAGGCCTGGGGAAAAGACTGCGCTCAGATTCCAGAGGGGGGGGGCCCAGAGGGCCTTAGAAGTCAGCCCTTCAGGTCCCCAGAGCAGTGCCCATAGAATAGTGTTGAGGACGATCTTCATGACTTTCCACTGTGTCTTCTGATTCTCCCCCATGGGGAGCCTCAGCGCCAGGAATGAACTGGATGCGCATCTCTGAAGCTATTGCTTCTTTTTTGTACATCGTGGGTGCAGTGAGTGCTGGGTGGGTTTAGGTTAGCAGAGTCAGAGCTTGATTTGAAGATAGCTTAGCCCAAGCATACGAGACCTTATGGTATATGAGAAAGTATTACCCCCATTAGGTTTCATCCTCTTTTCAAACCTTTATTTTCCTTTCCCTCATATTCTCTCGTATTTTTTTTTAACTTTGCTCTATTTTACATGGTGTCTGTAAATTCCCTAAAGTGCTTGCTAGAATGATGTTATATGTAAACGACAATATTAATTATGACTTCTTTGGAGGCCTCCACTGTGTCTTGGGACTTGCTGCTCTGCGTGTTTTCTTCTGGGACGAACGTCGCAGGGTGGAGCTGGGATGGCTCTCCAGGAGTGCCAGAACCTGGCCTTCCCCACCCTGCGGTGCAAATCTCGGTCCCATCTCTGAACCACTCTGGGTGAGGTTCAAATGCTGATGGTGTCCCGGGGGAGCCCGACTTGTTGAGGGGCCACCCAAACTCCAGTCTTCCACGGGTCCGCTGGGGGTCTCTCATTGCTCCCGCTGCGCCCTGTGTGTGGGGCTGCCTTGCTCCTTAAGATCCGGACATGATGCAAGTTCATAGCTGGAGGCAGTCTGGGTTTTGCAAGAGCACATCGAAGTTCTTCGAAGAATTTAAATATCTCCAGGTCAGTCAGTCCGGTTATAATTGCCTTCACTTTGGTGTTTCCACAAGCTGGGGCATTTTTTTCTTCTGAATGGCCCTAAGAGGCATTCTTTCCAAGCTGATGCATCAAAGCATCTGTTCCAGGTATGAAGATTCTCAAACGGCATGTCCTGTGGGTGAACACATCAGCGCCAGAGGGATCGAAAACGAGGCTTGTCCACCTTTCTGAAGAGCTGTCTCCATCGAGGCCAGGACTTACTGGGCCCCATACTCATTCTAGGGTTCCTGAATTCCTGTGCTTGGCCCTGACAATTCTGTACAAAAGGAATTATTCTCAGGGATCAAGAGGGTGAATCGCCAAAAGCAGAGTCAGCCCACCCGAATGCAGGGTGTTTATTATCCTTTGTCTTGGGTTATTTCAGATCACTGGGAAGGGGAGGGAAGGTAGTAACGAAATCTCTTGGCAATGACACGTACATCGCATGAATTAACCTCTCTTAGCCTCTATTTCCTTGCCCGTCAAGGAGGGGGCAGGAATAATAACCCCCACCTTGCAGAGCTGGGGTAGAGAATAAGAGCTAGATGACAGAAAACACTTGTACAGCACCTGTCACAGAGTCAAGACAGAGCTCCTTAAATGGTTACTATTTCGACTGTGTAAAAGGCACACAGTCATCTGAACATGAAGACTTTGCGAACTCAGTGTGGTCGGTGGGCCAGCACTAAGGGCAGGCCCCCCGCAGCTTGATGGAAATGCAATTTCTAATGAGATCCCCAGGTGACCATATGCGCATTACAGTTCGAGAATCATCGAATTCGGGGACATCAATTCTACCTTTGAATCTGGTGGATTTGATGGCATTTCTCTTGGCAACCGACAGAGTCAGTAATGAGTCCGTCAATCAAATCGAGGCAATATTTACCTACCACGGTCGGCACCCCCCTTCCTCCCCCCTCCCCCCCACCCCCACCCCCACCCCCCGGGGCCAGTCTGGCTCTGCAGTGGCTCTGGCCAGCATGCTGCTCGCCCCACTCACCTGTCTCCTGTGGTCAGCTGTGCGGTGGCCAAGGCTCCGGGGACATGAGGGCTCCTTGTTTACTGGGCAAGCACAGATAAGGTTTCTCACAGCCCCACCTGAGCGCCCGTGCCAAGGTAAACTTGCTCTCCAGAACTGCTCCCTGACTGGAAAATGTGTCAGTCTATTTACTTCTCACTCCCCCTGGAAAAAATGTTGGGGGGGGGGCGCAGGGAGTGGTTGGCCATGATATCATTCTTTCCACGGAACTTCTCAAAGGCATTGCATTTCACGGTGACTTCCAGGCACCGGCTGCGTTTCGCTGCGCAGCGCGGAACAGAACTGGCCAGGAGCACGCGTCTCTCTTCCTTCTCCCCAGCACTCTGCCCCCTCCCCTCACCTCTCTCTGGGGTTTTTACTCCCTGCGGGTTTTGCAGGCAGCCCTGGAAAGGAACCTGGAAGCCAAGAGGTGGGTGAGAGAGTTCTCCCTAGCATTTCTTGCAGAGGTGGAAGGAGCCAGGAAAGGGACCCCCGCGGGGCAAGTCTGCTGCTTGCAGACACATCAGAGAATCGGGAATGAAGAGCAAACCAGTTTTCTAAAAGCCATACAAAGGGTCAGCAACGGTTGGGGGCACCGCTCCATTCCTCAGTTCTTGTTTACACTTCTCTGGAGAAGAGCTAAGACTTTCTAAGTGGGTTTCTGGGGCCCGCAAGCCACTGAGAGATGCTGCAGTTAGCTCACAGCACTGGAGGGAAGCTGGCCTCGGGCTGGGAGGGCGAGCCCACCACTCCTTCCCCTCAGCAAGATCTCCTGCAGATCAACACTGCTTCCATCTCAGGTCTGAGGTACTTACTAAGAAAATAAGAATGAATAAAATAAGAGCAGGACCTTGCACAGACCAGTAAAGATAATGTGCTATGGGCTGAGAAATAGGATTAATCCAGTCCAAATTAAGAACTTTTAAATTTTTATTTGTAATTTTTCAATATGTAGATAAAATCAGAGACTAATGATACAGGGAACCCCTGTGGACCAACTTCCCAGCTGTATCCGTCAGGAAAGACTTGGTTGTGCTGTGCTAACAAACATCCTCAAATCTCAAAGGCTGGGAGCAACAAAGCTTACCCATCCACCTGTCCTCCACCGGCTGCCTGGAGACATGGTGTCTGCTCAGGTCCTGGGGAAGAGAGAAGGTTTGACTCTGCGCGGCCATGTTGGCCAAAACTTTTGTGCACTGGTTCATGAGGCCAGAAACAGAAGTCACTTCCACTCCAGTTCACCGGCCACAGTAAGCCTCTAGGTCACCCCTAACTTCAGAGTGAATGGGAAAGGCAATCCTACCACGGGCCTGGAAGGCAGAGAGCCAGATACATTCGGTGGGCAGCGTTAATAATGGCCACATCAGCTTTAGCAAATATTAGCATATTGCCTTATTTGCTTCAGGTCTTTCTACTGCAAAGAAAGTAAATATTAGAGATACAACGGAGTTCCCCTCTGTACTCCTCTCCAGCACATCTCCTTCACTTCCCAGGGCTGAGCACTGTTTTGAATTCAGTGTTAGTCATCCTCATGCATGTTTTTATATTTTGTTACTATTTTTATTGCATTTTGCATGTATCCGTAAGCATTTTAAAGTATTACTTATTACGCCCTGCCAGCTTTTAAGCTACATACGTGTATATATACAGTATCAGAATCTTCTGCCGTGTTCATTTCTCCCTTAGCATTACAATTGTGAGATTTTTATCTATGCCGGCCCATGCTGTACTGTACTCCATTGTATAACTATAATACGATTTAGTTATCCATTTTCTTGCTGATGGACATTTAGGTGGTTTCCAAGCTACAGCAAACATCTTAATACATGTCTTCTTGTGCCCACATACAAGACTAGATGCCTAGGAGTAGAACTTCTGGACATGACCACCTACGACTTTACTAGTTATTGCCAATTTTATGGTCCCACTAGCGGGGAGTGAATTTCCGTGATTTAACAGCTCTGCCAACACTTGGCATTGGCTGACTTAAATTTTGGCTGATCTGGTAGATGTAAATGATATTTTACTGCTGTTTTGATTTGTATCTCTTTGCTTAATAGTGGAAGCAAGCATCTTTTTGTATTTCTACTGACCTTCTGGGGTTCCTCCTCTACAAATTGATAGTTTATATTCTTAGCCCATTTCTTCCCAAGTGCTGTTTATCTTTTTCTAATTAATTTGAGAGATTTCTTTACTTGTTACACTCATTGCAAGTGCCTTCTCTCAGGCTACGGCTTGTTTTTCACTTTGTTATAATGGCCTTTTGTTATGAAGAAGTTAATTTTTACGAAGTCAAAATTATCGATTTTTTTTATGTTCTCTTTTTTGTTTGTTTCTTTCTTAAAGAGGAATTGTTCATTATCTTAGGGTCATGAAGAATTTTTCTGTATTTTCACTCTGTGCTTTAAAGTTTTGCTTTTTGTTTTTAGTTCTTTAATCTACAGAGGGTTGATCTAAGGCAGAAATCTAATTTTGTATTTTCCATATGGATAAAAGTCATTCCTAGGACTCATTTATTAAATAGACCACCCTCTCCCCACACATTTGTAATATCATCTCTGCTTGGTATTGTTTCCAAACACAGGTGGGCCCGTGGTTAGGCTTTCTGTTCTGTTCCAAGGTTTATCCTTTTGCCCAAACTCTGTTGTCTTCATTACGAAATATTTTGATAATAAATCTTGATCTGGTAGGGCAAGTTCTTCCACGTTCTACTTTTTCAAAATTGCTTCTCAGTTATTCTTGGCCCTTTGCTCTCCCAAATCCATTTTGAGAAATCAATTTCTTCCAAATCAGATTATCTAGTTCCAAACAAAACAAAACAAAACACCCTGTTAGGCTTCAAATAAAATTCTATTGATGAATTTGACAACTTTATGATTTGGGTGTTCCCATCCATATTCTTTTGTATGGCATGTGCTTATGATTTTGCAGCCCTCAATAGACCCTCATTTCCTCCTCTGCTCCCCTCTCCAACCCTTCTGACCTTGACTCAAACATTGCTTACTTCCTGTTTCTTATTGTAGCTTCAGTATCTTTACTTCCAGTACTCACCTCTTTCAAAGGTCTCCTAATTCTTCTTTTCAGCGTGCAACAGGTAAAACCCAGACACACATTATAATGATAAGGGGGTAGAAGAGGGGTTCTCATAGTCTCCTGGGAGGAGATACGACAGCATAATTACATATGAGGGGGTGCACAATAATCTTTTCTGAGCTTCAGGAGGTAGCATGGGTAGTAGTTAAGAGGCCAGACTGCTAAGTTTGAATCCTAGCTCTATCATTTACTGACTCAGATCTTGGGCAAATTACTTAGTGTCTCTGTGCCTCAGTTCTCCCTTCTGTAATGTAGGGGTAAAAATATTAATTATCTCGTAATATTATTATGAGAAATAAACAAGTTAATGTATTTAAAGTACTTGGGACAGTGCCTGGTATACTGTGTGTTATCAGTTATTGTCATTACTAAGATAGGATTTCCAGAGCACATTGGAAATATGACTAGTTTGAATGTTCAAACTAGACAATGTCAGAGTGACTCATTAATCCTAACACAGAACAAAGAAGTTGCTGGTTAGCATTGTATCTTCTCAGTAAGCAGATGGGCACTATCCACATAATTGAAGGTTTAATCATTAGTGACCCTCCCTGGTGCTAGTTTAGTGTTAACTATGTCGTAAATTTCACAGAATCAATGAGTTTAGGGTTGGGTGGTGCCCAAGATAATCCAATCCAATTTCCCACCTCCTACTTGAAGTTTCTTCAAATAAAACTATACAAAAGGAAGACTTTTATGAAAGATCAGAAAGGCAGGAATATTGAAAGAATATCAAACCTATTTAAAAAATAAAAAAGAGGAGATGGTAGAAAATCACATGAATCGATAAAGGTTCAAAGTTTGCTCTGAGTGGCCAGTAAGAGAAGCCAAAAGTGAAAGGGTGTTTTCTAAAAGCTGATAGCCTAGGTACAGGAGAGAGAGTCCTAGCCAGAAAAATGTCTGTGCCTTGGAAACCAAGGGAGTATTTGTCAAGATTATACATTACTGCCTATGTTGGCTATTTGAGGGGTTTGGAAGATGTCCTTCCCCCTCCTTGCCACCAGGCTCCAGGGGACCTGACATTTCCCACCACTGTTACCCTCTTTGGGTTAAGACTTTGGGTGCCCTATTGAAAGTATATTTTCTATATATATTTCTTCTATATATAGAGAGAGAGAGCTCATGAGGAGTAAACCCATATCAGCTAGGAGACCCTTAAGACTGAATTCCTCAGCATAGACCTAGCTGAGAGCAGGATCGTAAGGTACAAATGCAGCGAAGGAAGTTCTGCTGGGCAGAGGGGAAGGGAAATGCTCAGAGTATGGGGCCCTCTCACAAGCAGGGGAGACCAGAATGGGAACTCAGTGAAACCAAAGGAGGGGAGGACGCGGGGGATGGAGTGGGGAAATACAGTACAAAGTTGTGGTTGAGCATGTGGGAGCGGAGAGTGAAGAGTGGGTGGAATCACAGCCTAGAGTTGCTGCTCCATCTGAAAGGAAGCTGGCTCTGGCCCCCAGAAGCTTCTTCCCAGTGATCTGGAGAGCCACAGACCTGCGGGGAGTCTTGACCCCCTCTAAGGAAGCAGGATTTAAATCAAGGACTCCACATCACCAAGGGGGAATCTGCCTTCACAACTCAGACCCAAGGGCTAGAGGTTCTTAGGTGCATCATGATGTGCCCCTGAAGACAGTGACACCTTCTTACATGCAGCTCCTCACACTTACAGAGCGCTTAAACATCTCTTTTGCAGCTCTTCACACCCTTACAAGCTGGACAAGGCAATGTCATTATCTCCAAGTTATAGAAGAGGAAACTGAGGGTCAAAGAGCAGGACAACTTGCCATAGGTCCCATAGCGGGATAGGAAAAAGTCAGGCCAGTTTCACCTGGGGATCCCCACCACCGTCAGAATAGAGCTCGAGGCCAGAATTGGTTGTGGATATGGCAGTCGTTATCTCAGAGCATGGCTGGGCCAGGCTGGCTGCCCCAAGTGCATTCCCACAGGGAGGGATCTGCCAAAGGGGCTGCCCCCGCATAGAGGTCATGCATCTGGGTGTGGGCACGCAGTATTGTCAGGAATCTTGATTGCTGCCCTGGCCCCAGAGCACCTCATGCTCTGGCTCTGAGGCCTCTCCAACTCCTCCATTCTCTTAGTCCATTCATTCATTCATTTAACACACAGTGGGCACTGATGCACTAGGATTACAGACAGACAATTGGACCCTATCATTGCCTCCCACAGTGTGGTGGAGGCAGCAGTACCTAAACAGAAAAGGGCAACAAAATGTTGAGTCTTTTCAGAGAGGGAGGGTAGTGCAGTGATTAGGATCAGACTCTGGAGCCAGAATGGGAAAATAAATTATGGAGAGAGGGTATATTTGAAGGTAGACTTTGACTGAGACTTTCTTAGAAATAAAGAAAATATAAAACTTCAGGTTGAAAGGACATAGTGTTAAACAAGATAAATAAAAAAGGAACTCACAGCTGGATATATTGTAGTGAAATTTAAGAACATTAATGACAGAGAGAAAATTCTCAAAACATCTATAAAGAAAAAGTAGATCAACTAAAAAAGAAAAAGAATTGGGGTACCTGGGTGGTTCAGTTGGTTAAGCATCTGACTCTTGGCTTCGGCTCAGGTTGTGATCTCAGGGTGGTGGGACCAAGCCACAAGACAGGCTCTGCACTCTGTGCAGAGTCTGCTTGGGACTCTCTCTCCCTACCCCTCTGCTCCTCCCCACCCCCCCCAAAGTGAATTAATAAATCTGTAAAAAATAAAAATAAAAAATAAGGAAAAAGGAAAAAGAATCAGCATGACATTAAACCCCAATAACAGAACAGGACACAGACAATGAAGTAATATTTTAAAGTGTTGATGGAAAAAGAATTCAAATCTAGAATTTTATATCCAGCTAAAGTACTATTTAAATGTAAGTAAAATAAAAATAATATCAGGTATATGAGGCTTCAGATAGCTTAACCAAAAACCCCTTTTTGAAACATTCTTGGAGCTAATTTTTTAGTGCAGGAAGGAAGCTAGATAAAAGCTCCAGAATAAACCTGAAGAAGAAGAAGAGGAGGAGGAGGAGAAGTGGAGGAGCAGGGGAGGAAGAAGAGGAAGAAGAACAAGAAAAAGAAGAAGATGGAGGAGGAGGAGAAAAGGAAGGAAGGAAGGGAAGAAAACATATAGGTAAGGTCAAAAATCAGAGAAGTAGACTAGAGCAACAACAAGACATTAAACTAGCTGGTGTTTTGAAAAGATTGTAAAATATACAAATACATGACAAAATTAATGGGGGAAAGACAGAGAAGATAAACAAGGAATAAACACTGAAAGAAACCACAAACACAACAGAAAGTTTTAGACTAACAATATTATGAAGAACTGTAATTAGGAGACAATAAAATTGATGTAATTTTGGCAAAATGTGATTTCCAAAACTAGAATAAGAATAAATAGCACACTGAGTTGCAAGGACCCAGTTAAGAATTACAACACAATCAAAGACCTCCCTCTTCCTGAAAAGCCCTAGGCTCAGATGGTTTTACAGAAAAGTTCCACCCACTTCTAAGGAGATAATCACATGAGATATATAAATTGTTCTAGAAACTAGAAATAGGTTTCTCCTTTGTTATAAGACTGGTGTAACCTTTATTACAAAGTCAGATAAGGATTGTAAAAACAAAAAAACTATCATGCTCTTTCATATTTGAATCTAGATATGAAAATTATAAATAAAATATTAGTTAACTGTATCCCACCATGTATTTAAAGAGTTATGACAAATTAAGGTTTATCCTAGAATATGGGAAACTTTAACTTGAGGAAAAAATACCATTAAGGTAGGGGCGCCTGGGTGGCTCAGTCATTAGGCGTCTGCCTTCGGCTCAGGTCATGGTCCCAGGGTGCTGGGATCGAGCCCCGCAGCGGGCTCCCTGCTCAGCAGGAAGCCTGCTTCTCCCTCTCCCACTCCCCCTGCTTGTGTTCCTGCTCTCGTTATCCCTCTCTCTCTGTCAAATAAATAAATAAAATCTTTAATAAAAAAAAATTTAAGGTAGTTTTTACCATTAATGAGCTAAAGGAGAAAAATTTCATGCATTTCAAGCATTTGATGAACACCTCTTTTTGACGACTGAGGACTGACCTTTGAATTTAAAAAATATATCTCACAGAACTAGAGTAAATGTATATTTTCTCAACTTGATGAAGACTATTTATTGAGTATCTATAGCAAATACGGTATATGGAGAAAGTTTAGATGCATCCCTGCCAGCCCAGGTACCTGCCCTCACTGCTGTGGACTAGCCCAGTACTGGAGGCTTAACCACAGCAATATAATCAGAAGAAAGAAGAGCTAGAGGCAGGAAAGAAAACTATGACTGACCACACTGAAAACAGAACATATTCAACAAATTATTGGTAGGAATACGAAAGCTCAGCCAGTTTGCTGAATAAAGATAATATTATAAAGATGAATATCTTTCCTCTACATCAGCAACGGAAAGTATGTTAAAATAGAAAATATTTTTAGAGTGTACAATTTGGGGGCACCTGGATAAAGAAGATGTGGTATATATATGGGTACACACACACACACACACACACAACGGAATATTATTCAGCAATGAGAAAGAAGGACATCCTGCCATTTGTGACAACACGGATGGAACTTGAGCACCTTATGCTAAGTGAAACAAGTCAGAGAGACAAGGACAAATACTGTATGATACCACTTACATGCGAAATCTACAAAAGCTAACTCATGGAAATAGACTAATGGTGTTTACCGAGGGCTGGAGGGTGGGGGACATGGGTAGATGTTGGTCAAAGAGTATAAACTTCCAGTCACAAGATGAGTAAGTCAGTCCTGGGGAATCTGCTGCATGGTGATTATAGTTAATAATTCTGTATTATATACTTGGAAGTTGCTAAGAGAGTAAAATTTAAATGTTTTCCCCACAAAAAAAAGAGATGGTAATTACGCGATATGAGGGAGCTGTTAGCTAACACTAGGGTGGTAATCATTTTGCAATATATAAGTGTATCAAATCAATACTCCTGTACACCTTAAACTTACACAATGTTATTATGTCCATTGTATCTCAATAAACTGGTGGGGGGACTTGAGTGTGCATAGAAGTCACCTGGAGATCTTCTTAAAATGCAGATCTAATTCAGTAGAACCAGATGTGCCCGGTATCCTGCAGATGCTTCTAACATGCTCCTGAGTGATGGCAATTCTGCTGGTCTGGGGACCACATCGTGGGTAGAAATACAGTAGATCTGCACTGTCCAGTTGGCAACCACTAGCCACATGAGTATATTTCAATTTTATTTTAAATTAATTAAATCTAAAATTTAGCTCCTCTGTCACACAAGCCACATTGCAACTCTTAATAGCCACATGTCACCAGTGGCTACCATATTGAACAGCACAAAAATACAGAACACTTCCATTATTATGGATTGTTCCATTGGACATCACTGGTCTATCATTCAACTACTAGAATATGTAAAACTTGTATAGAGGATCAAGACAAGAGGATCAAAGCAGAGTGTCAATGATTTACTGTCAGTCTTATAAGAAGTTAACTTGGACTTTTAGGTGATGACTGAGGATTGACCTAAAGTGACTGATTCTGAACATCACTGTCACTGCATTGGACGCAGGAGTCAAAAGCATGTACAGTAAATAAGCAAATCATACAAAATGATCCAGGAAACACCTCCAAGGCGAGAATTAAGATCCAGAGTAATATAAAACAAATCAGAAGCCAATAAGAATAAAGCAAATGAAATAGGTAAAGTAACAAGTTATATATTTCAGGATGGCAGGAGTGGGGAATGAGGAAAGCTTATAAATCACTAGGAATATAGCAGAAGAAGGACCAGAGGTTAGGGTTCATGGGTTGAAAACAACAATACCAAAAAAGAAACACTTGTTGAAAGCATCACAGACATAGTAGTGGTCAGAAATGTATCTGGCTCTAGCTTCCAAATGAATGAATGAATGAATGAATGAACGAACGAACGAATTAATCACCCAACCAACCAAATTGGAGGGAGTGCCGATTTGGGGGCTGAGAAGGAGTGTGGAGGAGCGGGAATACAAATTGGGGATGATGCGAAGACGAAGTGGAAGAAATTAAACCAGAGAGGGTCTTTGCACAGCTTGATAATGGGGACACATCATAAGTTGAGAATGACGACCTGACATTTCTATACCAGAAATTTAAAAAAGAAAGAAAGATCAGATGGAGAGGGATTCGAGATCTCTGTTGGTGGAAACATTAGGGCAGGGTGGTGTCTCTAGGGCCCTAAGACCAGATTCTGAGTTTGTTTTTTAACCACTGTATGATTTTGGACAAATCAGTTAAGCTGGCAACATTTCTTCATCTTAAAAAATGGGGTTAAAGGCAAATCTGTCCTACCTGCCTCTCAGGATTGTTAGCCTGATAAATAAAACCATGAATGTGACCTGAAGTTGCGCCCCTGGGCAGAAGCATGAAGGGTTGTTCCTGTGAGGACTGCCGGTTCCGGTGAGCAGCCAGAAGGCTTTGGGCTCTGTGGTCTCCCTCTTGCCTTTCAGTTCTGAGCTGTGTGGCCTGGAGGGGACTCTGCCCATGGTCCCTGGGGCAGAGGGAGCTGGGTCACATCGTTGACCTTCATGCTTCTCAGCTGCTGCCCAGGGAGGTTCAGGGCTTTCCTCTGAGGACAAAGGACCCCAAGGGACAGAGAGCCCACTGGAGGCACCCCACACTGGGCTGGAGTGTCCGAAGCTCAGGGCGACCCCTACCAGAGACTGGAGGCAGGGGCCTCCCCTTCCCCCTCTGCTCAACCCCTCAGGGCCAGCCGGCGCCCCCTCCCCCAGCTCCCCAGCACAGGCGTCCACAGGGTCACCATGTCATCAGCTCACATGCTAGTGAGAGCCGATTTTAGGGGACCTGCCTGCGAACTCACCTCAACTAACCTGTGTGCGACTTGCAAGGACACGTTAAAGTCTGCAAAGTGATTTTACCCGACCATTCCAATAGTCCTGTGAGGAGGTTGTCAGGATCTACTTTTCCTTGATGTGGGAGCAGGCAGAGAGAGGAGAGAGGACACGGGAAAGATGACATGGCAGATGGATGACCCAAGTTTTAGATCATCTGTATTCAAATCCTGTGCTGCTGTAGGCCTTCTGGGGGCACCCTCCCAACTTCTGGGGGCAGGCCACAGAGGGGAGGGCTTTTCTTTCCATGCCCCTGGCTCTCAGATGCACGCTGCCTGAAACTGGCCTTTCCAGTCCACACAGGCTGTCCTGCTTTTCCTCTGGGTTCTCTCCCCGAGAAAAGGTCTTACTTTACTTACTTCTGAGGCCAACCTGGGCTTTAAAAGGATGGAAGCATCGAGAATGGCAGGCTTCTGCCGCCTCCTGGTGACTCATGAGCATTGCGCTGGCAGCTAACCCATTGCTGAATTCCACCAAATCCACTCCTTTGAGCTCATTTTCTTTCTTAAAGGTAAATACTCTGGGGAATTTTTCAGTTTTTACTGTGTCTGAACAGATTACAAATCATGATATCATACTATGAGCCTCAGGTGGAAAGTCAGGAAACCTGACTCAAACCACTTGTCTTTTGTGGGATATTGGGCAAATCTTTGAGCCTCAATTTCCTTATTTGTAAAGTGGGAATGCTGTCTACACACTGGAGGGGTTGTGAGGGTTGAGTGGTGGGACATACCTGAGGGTCCTGGAGCGGGGCTCGAGAACAGTCCCAGGTTCTATTGGCTCATCCTCCTGGCTCTGCAGAACGGTCGCTGCCCCTGTACTTGCACTGAACTCAAGTCAAGTATTTCAAAGAACTGTAGAATTGGAAGGCAGTGAAAGGCAGGCCACAAAGCGGTTTTCAGAGGTTCCCTATAAGGCTCGTTAGAAGTCACTAACACCCCAAGCATTGCTCAAATACTCCTGTTCCAAAACCTCACCTCATCTCCACTGGGAAAAGGTTTCCAGAGCAAAACTCGCCTCTCACGAAGCAGTCCCTTTCCTCTCTGAGCAGCTCTGCCTGGGAGCAGGTACTGTGGGACCCCTCCTTGACTACACTTGCCGAGGCCCACAAGTGAGGTCAGAGGGCAGGCTTGGGGCCTGTGCGGTATTCTGCCAAAAATCCATTTGCTTTCTCCTTTGGTGGATTAAATTGGGGGCTACCTGGTTTTGCCTTTATTAAAATATCTCATTCTGAATTTCCCCGCTGTGGAGTGGCTTTTGGAGTAATAGACTCCTGCCTTACAAAGCAGGAGATCTTGAGTGGGTCTCTTGGCCATTCATAGCTCCATGTGGAGTCCATACCTTGGCGCCCACAGCACGGGACTGCCATTGCTGAGAGGTAATCTGGGGACAGGCAAGCCTGGATGGGGTGAGGGATGGAGAGCAGTGAGGGGACGAGTTGAGGCCATCTGGGAAGAAGAGCACCCAAAGCCGGAGGTTGGAGAAGCATCCAGAAAAGGAGTAAGAGGACAGTGGAAGACGGCGCGGCCGTCATTTGACAGTTTGGCAGAGGAGATGCTGAAAATCATCTCATTCTCAGCCTGGGCCACTTATGGGAACCATAAGAAGTCACCCAGCCCGGAAGGCTACACAGTTCCCCGTGTTCTTATTGAACGTGAGTTCGGACTTTCCGGGAGGAAGGGGGAGGGAAAGGAATGACCATGGAGGACCAGGTCCCCCCACTCCTGCCTCTCCTTCTATTGGTGATTACAGCAACGTTTTCCTGTTGTGCTTCTTGTAGGGCCTCTAGATGAAATAAATTCTGCATGTTTTATCTCCCCTGCTAGATAGTTGGTGCCTTCAGGGTAGGACCTGGGACTGATTTCCTCATGTGTCTGGAGCCTCACAGAGTGCCTGGTATATAGCAGGTGCACAAAAATGCCTGTTGCATTTAAATGGCCAGCAAGTCATCTGAGTCATTTGAAGTTGGAAACCTGACATCATTCAGCCTAGTAGCCCTCAAACTTGGATGTGCGTTAGAATTATCTTGGGAGCTTTAAAAAAAAAAAAAATATTAGTGCCCTAGTCCCTACTCGGACCAATTAAATCAGTATCTTGATAGCAAGATTTTCAAAGTTTAAATGCCCAGAGAGAGGGGCGCCTGGGTGGCTCAGTCATTAAGCGTCTGCCTTCAGCTCAGGTCATGATCCCAGTGCCCTGGGATCGAGTCCCACATTGGGCTCCCTGCTCAGCTGGAAGCCTACTTCTCCCTTGCCCATTCCCCCTGCTTGTGTTCCTGCTCTCTCTATTTCTGTCTCTGTCAAATAAATAAATAAAATCTTAAAAATAAATAAATAAATAAATAAATGCCCAGAGAGAACTCATTACCTGAAGGCAGGAGGCAGTGAATCCTTTTATAAAGCTGAGAATCGCTTTCTAATGCATGATAATTATCCATTGTATTATGTTTGAGTTATCTTGTAATGCATTTTCTTAAAGTAGAGCCCATGTACACAAAATATATAGAACTTGAAATTTTTAAAAAGGAGCTAGGAAATATAAAAGGGAAAAAGATAATTTTCACTGGGTATTTAGAGACTTGCCCATTCGTGGAATGGCAAAAGATGCAGTATAATATAGTGCTTGAGCTGAGTATTTTTTAAAGGGGGAGAAATAAGCCTAGGGATGGAATAGAGTAAGAGAAAGAAGACCCCCACCTTCCAGTAAGAGTCTCTGTATGACCTGTTGGGGCAGATCCTGGTCCACAAACACCTTCTTTGGAAATCTGTGTGTATCTGAATATCCTTGTGTTTAAATGGGGTAGAAGCGATATAAATCTAAATGTGGGTTTTAGTTATACTGAAGTATCTGCTGAGAGAAGCTTGCGTGGCCAGCGCCTTGCCTGCACACACCCAGCTGCTCGAAGTTGGCAGAGAGGATCTGCTGATCACAGCACTTCAGGACTAGAGCACGGTGGGAACAGGAAGCCCCTTGGCACCTGTTTCTCTAAGCGTGGTCCTGAACCAGCAGCATGCACCTCATCTGCTGGTCCCTAGAACTACTGATCGGAATCTGCATCATGGCAAGATTCCTGGGAGATTGGCAAACACACGAAAGCTAAGAAGCACTGCGCCTTGAAGGGTGCCCCACTTCCCGTCTTCTGAAGACCACCTCCGGCCTCACATGGAGAGGCTTGATCTTTTCTTACTCGCCCCAGTAGCCAGTATGTACCTCTTCCAATATTTGAACAACCTTTCTGAGCCCTCCTGGTTTTTTCTGTCTGTAGGGAACAGAAATAAGAAGGGAAATAGCTATCATCACTGATCTGAGGCCCAGAGGGAGAGAGGAAGAGATCAAAAGTCAACATCTGTGATTCTGCAAATAGAAAATGAGATGTTTCCCAGGCGGGCCTGGAAGGAGCTCTCGGGTGCATGGCTGGTCCTCTGTGGTCCCATCTGAGGTGGCTGGGCTCCATCCAGAGCCTTTAAAGGCAACCTCAGGGCTGCCCGTGCTGGGGCAGTGGGAATGCTCAGCCAAGCTCCTGGGGAAACGTGGGGCAGATCTGCCAAGGCGCAGGTACCAGCAGGGCGGGGCCCCGGCAGCTCCTCTGCTCACTGGAGACCTTCGAGAAGGAGTAGGATGACATAGCCCCTGGACATAGGACACCCTGTACAGGTGACAGGCCAGTTACCTCCTCCTCATCCCCAGCTCTGAGCCAGTGCCTTGTCCTTCCTCTGTCTGGGGACCAGGTCTATCTAGAAAGTGATATAGAGTCTCAAGCCTTCTTTCTGGTGTTCTTGTAAAGTTGTTTCTCTGAGGGAAGAGCCGGAGTGTTCCAGATTAACAGAGCAGCCAGCACGCTGGGCTGGGGCCAGATATGGAGGGTTGGAGGACTGAGGGGATTAGTTGCTCTCCCAGAAATCCCTGTGAGCCATAGCTGGGCAGGTATCCCCAGGTGGGCCCCCCACACTCTCCCAGTGTGCCCCTCCTCTTTTAATCGATGATACTCAGGGTAATCTGTTCTATAGGACAAGGTGCCCGTGAACCTTTGTTCTCCTTCAGCACCACACTTGGCTCAAGGCTGTGCATGCCCTTCCTTCCCATAGCCGAGGACCTCCCACCAGACAGGCTCACCTTGGCTCAGATGCAGTTTCCCTTTCCTTGTTCTGGATTCAGGCCAAGAGCGAGCCTCAGATGCACGGGCCTCAGGAACATGGATTCCCCCTGGAGGGCTCCTATGGGGAGGGTGTTGGGGAGCTGTGCTGTATGCCATGAGGGGTCCTCCCCACCCTGCATCTCCTCGCCACGGAGGTAGAGGAGGCTGGGGGCAATTCGGTCCCGAGAGGCCCTGATCTGGGTGCTCACTGCTGCCTGGGGTTGTACCTTAATTACTTAAGAAGCGGAGCTCGGTATTACTGAGCAACTATTCATTTCTGACCCAGAACCAGCCAAACAAGCAAAATCGGACGCATTCCTGGCTTGCAGGTTGAGAGTGGAAAAGAACTACTTTCTTTCTTTGGCTATTTTTTTTCTAGACGTTCAAGTCATGGTTTATTTGTGGATAAAACTTTAAATGTTGGTGCTCTTTAACCAGGAATTCCATCCTCCTGAGGACATATTCAGGGATATGAACAGATGTTCCCGACATTGCCCCTTAAGATTACGTAATGTTCAGCAAACTAGCATAAATGTTCAATGAAAGTAGCAGAAATGTGGGGCGCCTGGGTGGCTCAGTTGGTTAGGCAACTGCCTTCGGCTCAGGTCATGATCCTGGAGTCCCGGGATCGAGTCCCGCATCGGGCTCCCTGCTCAGTGGGGAGTCTGCTTCTCCCTCTGCCCTCCTCCCTCTTATGCTCTCTGTCTCTCATTCTCTCTCTCTCAAATAAATAAATAAAATCTTTAAAAAAAAAAAAAGTAGCATAAATGTTCAACAGCAAGGACATGGTTAAATAAATTATGGTTCAGCTTTATGGGGGGACAATGACACCCAATAAAGGTAATGTTTCCAAGAATTTTAATGACTGGGAATATACAAGAATCATGTGAATAGAAAAAAGTGGGATTCAGAACTGTATAAAAAATTAACAACTGTGAAACTATATATAATGTGGATGCTTATATATGTGTGTGTATAATATATAAGAGAAAAAAGACCAAACCGTAAATATGAATAGAACCTATTTATGGATTATTTAATTATGGTTTTATTTGTTTACTTGTTTCCTTATGTAATCTTTTCTATATTTTTCACATTTTCTTGTCAGAATTTAAAAATGTTTTCTCAGGAGGGAAATCTGTTTGTATAAAAGGCCCTGCTTGCTCTCTCAGGGTCCCCACTGTGCAGGCTGCCTGGCGCCTGGCTGCCCTCCTCAGTGGGGGGCACAGCTGAGGCCCCGCCCTCCTGCTCCTGCCCAGCTGTCTTCTGCTTCTCCAAATCCAAGCCAGCTGTGTGTTTGGGTCTGTGGGCCACCAACCAATCCTGCATGTCACCTGCGTCACTGAAAGGAAGCAAGGCAAATGCGAGCTCCAGTTTCTCTCCGAGGGTCCCCACCTGTCTTTGTGGGTCCTGGTTTGTCCTTTTCCCCCGACTCCAGGTCGATCTTCCCTTTCCACCTGCCAGTCCTAGGGACTTCAGGCCCAGCACCTGATGCAGGAATAAGCACTTTATGTAGACTGCTCAACCAGCATCCACAATTGCACGAGATCTAATCCCCCCAAATACCTTTATTTCATATCACTCATAGAGGTTCTGCCTCTCTGATCAGACCCACTGGATATAGTGAGGGGCTCAAAGACACACAGACAAATGCCAGGTCCAGGTGTTGATACCTAGACAAGCTACAAAGGCTGAACTTCTTCTATAACAGCGTGCCCCCCCCTCCATCTTTCAACCTTCAACACCCGGGGTTACCTGTTCTATGGGACAATTGGCCCAATTTCTGCAGCAAGTCAATAGCATGGAGAAAAAATAGGAGTGAAGAAGAGGGGAGAATGGATTGCTAGGTTATAAGAGAAATAAAAGACAGAATATCCAATGCAAGGTGTGGCTACATCCTGATTAGAATAAACCATCTTTGAAGAGATACCTTTTAGATAAATGGGGAAATCTGGGCTAGACACTAGATATTGGATCATCAGGGAATTACAGCTCATTTTGGTAGGTGTGACAGTGACATCGGAGTTCTGTAGGAAAATTTCTCATTTTTGAGATACATTCCAAAATGACACAGTGCTGGGGTTTGTGTTAAAATATTTTGGCAAAGAGAAAAAAAGGAAAAAGGGATAAATGAAGCAGGGGTGGAACATTTCTGATGATTGTTGAATTTGGGTGACAGATAACGGAGGTTCTTTTTACCTTTTGCTCTCTTTTTTGGATATGTTTAAATCAGCCCTGTTGGGCACCTGGGTGGCTCACTCGGTGAAGCGTCTGCCTTGGGCTCAGGTCATGATCCCAGAGTCCCAGGGATCCAGCCCCACATCGGGCTCCCTGCTCAGCAGGGGAATCTGCTTCTCCCTCTGGCCCTTCCCCCTCTCGTGCTCTCTCGCGCTCTCTCTCTCAAATAAATAAATATTTTTTTAAAAAATAAATCAGTCCTGTGTTCTTGGGCACGTGGTGGGGTTTGGGCCTCCAGCTGCATCCCTGCCTGAGAACAGAGTGGGGAGCCACGCTAAATTCTTGCTGCTCAGGATGGCGTTCCGCCAGGGGTACAGTGCTCCAGGTGTCCTTTCCCCAGATGTTTCCCAAAGCTGCTGGGGCAGAGGAGTACAGGTGCGGTGTGTCCCTTGTCCCGCCGCCGCTATGGCTGTTGAATGTGCTGCTCTTAGCTGAGCTGGAGGGGACTAGCATCTAGGACTTTCTGTGGTCCACAGAGAGCTGCAGGCTCCCTTTTCTCCATCCCAGTCTTGACATACGAATCCAGCTTTGCTTGGGTTTACACAGGGAAAGACCCAGGTTTGTGCAAACCAGGAGTCCATGAATTCTACGCCTGCTGTGGCTGGGGCCGGTGCAAGCAGGCGGGCGCCCTGTGCCAGGACCATGCGCAGAATCTCATGGCAATAAACCAAAGGTTCCATTCCACCCCTGGCCACCCCCCGCCTCACCAATTAATAAATATTTATTCAGTGCAAGGACTGGAAGGGAACTTAGAGAAATGGTAACTCTCCATCTTAAAACACAAAGGCCCAGAGAAGTGTGCTGAGTGGGCAGCCCAAAGCCGCTCTGGCGGTAATTTGTCATTCTGGCTAGCTGTCATCTGAACACTTCCCTCTGGGAGGGGGGGCTCCTGAGATAGCTAGGAGGCATGGCCCCCTGCACCTTGGAGACTGGACGCTGAGGGAGGTCGGACTCTCCGCACTCAGCCCTGGCAGCTGGGGAAGGGGCTCCTGAGCCGGGGGACGTCGCTCCCCCCAGGTCAATGCTGCCGCCCGAATCATAGGGGGGGAAGATGAAGGTGTGAAGCGAGGCGGGAGGTGGCAGCAGCAGGACGTGTCCCGGGCGGTGGTGCCCACAAAGCTAGTGGCCGGCGCCGAGTCGCTGGGCCTGGCCCGCCCTCCCATTCTCTGAGCTGCTATCTTCCTTGCTGGGTTGGTTTCCCATCACTTTTGTAACCACTTACCACAAACGTTGGGACTTCAAACAATACGAACTGACCATCTTACAACACTCTGGAGGTCAGAAGTCTGAAACAAGTCTAACAGGGATCGGGGCGCCTGGGTGGCTCAGTCGTTGAGCGTCTGCCTTTGGCTCAGGTCATGATCCTGGGGTCCTGGGATCGAACCCCGCATTGGACTCCCTGCTCAGCAGGGAGCCTGCTTCTCCCTCCCACTCCCCCTGCTTGTGTTCCCTCTCTCGCTGTGTCTCTCTTTGTCAAATAAATAAATAAAATCTTAAAAAAAAAAAAAATTGGGGCACCTGGGTTGCTCAGTTTGTTAAGCGACTGCCTTCGGCTCAGGTCATGATCCCAGAGTCCCGGGAGTCCCGCGTCGGGCTCCCTGCTCGGCGGGGAGCCTGCTTCTCCCTCTGACCCTCCCCCCTCTCATGTACTCTCTCTCTCTCATTCTCGCTCTCTCAAATAAATAAATAAATCTTTAAAAAAAACGTCTAACAGATCAACTCAGGGTGTTGGCTGGACTGGTTGGTTCCTTCTGGAGGCTCTGGGGAGAACCCATTTCCTTGTCTTTCCCAGCTTCTAGACAAGGCCTTCTGCATTCCTTGACTCATGGCCCCTTCATCTATCTTCAAAGCCAGCAGCAGAGCACCTTCAAATCTCTTTCTGACCTTCCCTTCCAACATCACATCTCTTTCTCTGACTCTGACCTGCTTCCCTCCTCGAAGGACCGTTGTGGTTACATCAGGCCCACCCGGATAATCCAGGATAATCTCCCCATCTCAAGATCCGTAATTTACTCACATCGGCAAAGCCCATTTTTCCATGTAAGGTGACATATTCACTGGCTCCAGGAAATAGGACCTGGACATCTTCCAATACCATTATGTGGCTGACCACGCCCTCCAATAAATCCTCATCCTGTTTCAGAAAACCAAGAACTGTTTCAATTACCGTTGACCCTGGAACAACACGGGGTTAGGGCTGCTGACTTCCTGCGCAGTTGAAAATCCACATATAATTTTTGATTCCCTAAAAACTGAACTACTGATAGCTTACTGTTGACTAGAAGCCTTATTGGGAACAGTCAGTTAAGAAAATGCTATTAAGAAAATCATAAGGAAGGGTGCCTGGGTGGCTCAGTCGTTAAGCGTCTGCCTTCGGCTCAGGTCATGGTCCCAGGGTCCTGGGATCGAGTCCCACATCGGGCTCCCTCCTCAAGGGGAAGCCTGCTTCTCCCTCTTTCACTCCCACTGCTTGTGTTCCTGCTCTCACTATCTCTGTCTCTGTCAAATAAATAAATAAAATCTTTAAAAAAAAAAAAAAAGAAAAAAGAAAATCATAAGGAAGAGAAAATACATTTGCGGTACCATACCGTATTTATTGAAAAAAAATCACGTGCAAGTGGACCCACGCTGTTCAAACCCGTGTTGTTCAAAGGTCGTCTGCTTTGGCAACTGGAACCCCTGACTAGCATTGATACAACACTTGGAATTGTTAGAGCTCTGGCTGGGATCTGCTTTCTTTGAAGAAAACAGAACTTCCAGAGAGCCAGCTGGACCCTGCCGAGAAGCATTCCCAGTATCTTGCACACCTGCTTGACTCCCATCACCTGCAGTCTCTCCAGCCGGGACCTTCGCTGGCCTGGTGCCTCCCCACAGAGCAGGTGCTCCATCGGGGTTTCGGGATAATAGGGGGGCAACGGGCAAGAAAACCTGAAACAAATCCACACCCTCAGATTCAGTAATCCCTTTCCGGATAGCTACCTGAGGAAATGCAGACTAAGAATGCACCTTGCTACACCTCCCAGGGAGGCACCGGGGCCCACGGCCCCCCTCCCCTCTTCGCCTCCCCCCTTCCACCTCCCCCCGCAGGCTGAGGAAGGCAGGTGCTCCCCACCACTCCCAGGGAGTCAGGCCTGCTCCTGCCCGCGGTGGGTCAGTGCTTGCCCTGTGCGCGACAGCCCTCTGGCGGCAAAACCGAGTCACCCCAGTAATGGAGAGCGCCAGAAACCCATGGAAATGTGGCAGAGGCCTCAGGTCTCAGAGGGCTCAGACGGGGGCGGGGGGGCGGGGGGGCAATGCCAGAGGTGGAGAGAAAACACTCTCCCTCCCTCCCTCACTCCTGTCCTCTCTATCCCCCTCTCCCTCCCTCCTTCCCCCTCTCTCCCTGCTCCCTCTCCCCCCTCTCCCCCCCACTCTCTCTTTCTCAGCATCATTGCCTCTCTTCCACCATCCGGTCCATTCGCCTCCTCTGTTTAACATCCTAACATGGCCCAACCTGGCTCCCCAGCCCTGGATCCACATGACCTTCTAGCTTTGGGCCTACTCCAACCAGCAAGTTTCTTTTCTGTCTGGTATTTCGCCTCAGTTGCTTGATCAAGCTTCACCACTCAGGGGTCAGTGTGTGGATGGCCCACTGATCACTGGCCGTGGCCTGGACAGCTGGAGTCTGGTGGCCTCTGCTCACGGATCAGGGGAATTGCTCTCTGTGGGTGGGGGCAGCAGAGCCACAAATCCAGATTCCAGGGCCCCACCCCAGACCTGCTGAGTTGTACTTGCTGGAGAGTGAGGTTTGGGGAGGCAGATGACAAAGAATCTCCCTAAGAGGTTCCCCTGCACTCTAAAGTTTGAGAAAACGCGAGGGAGTAAAGTTGGTCTTCCTTTCCCTACCATATGTGTTCAAACCTGAGCTGTCTCTGGCATCCACACTCTTTGGAGGAGGTGCTTGTCTCTTGCTTTTTTTCCCAACATCATGGCCTGTGCTGCTCCCCCCGGGAACGGGGTTGGCATCTGAAGGCTGGACCTCCAGGCTGGCCACCTGGCTTCATACTCTCGTCCCCTGCAGTGTCTGGCCAAGTGGCTGCCAGCTGACCTCCTAGGGCAAGAGCAGCTGACTTGCGCTGGTGAGAAAGGTCAAGTGTGCACCCTACTTGAGTAGGAGGCTCCCAGTGCATGGGGGAGCTCACATGGGGTCCCCATGTTGGGACAGCAATGGCCTCCACTGGACACACGGCCAGGAAAGGCCACTTCTGGGTTGAGCCAGGCTTTCCACTGTGATGGCCTCAGTCCACTGGGAACAGTGGGAAGAACTGGGAGACTCACAGTGGATATGAAAGCCCGAGGCTGCACAGGGCCACACAGCTGAAGAGATCCCCCAGCAGGAGTGCGAAAGGGCTAAGAAATCGGGTGTTTTGCAGACTTCCACAATCCAATTCCATGCACGGGTATCAAATGCTGGCGACGGACGTGCTGAGCACAAATGAGAGGAACTCCAGGCCCCATCCTCTCTCTGGGCGGTGACGCACACATGTGCAACCAGAGACTGGAAGGTGGAGGTAGAAGAGCTCGCCAGCCCTTTCTGCCCCCATTATAAAGAAGCAACTGAGGCCCAGAGAGGTCGGGAGTAGAAGCTCAAAAGCCAGTTGGTGGCCCAGGCGCATTCAGTGCAGAAGGCAGAGACGGGAAGGGGGTACCAGCGGGGGCTAGTGTGGGCCGGCCCAGGGGGCATCTAAATAGAGCTCTGAAGAGACGGGAGGTGGCAAAGGAGGACGGTGGGAGGGGCATCCAGGAGGCAGGGAAGGAATGACACGCAACCTGGGGACCCTGGTGCTCACTGAAGGACAGGAAGAAGCAGCCAGGGGGAGAGCCTGCTACATCGTTTGTGGGCTCCATGCCAAATAAAACTGCAGGGCGCCTGTTGGGTCAGGGAAGTCATGCTCCCTTTCCCACAGTCTGCTGGCTCCCACCTCCAATCAGAGGCCGCATGACACCCAGGGATTCCGGGCTCTGCACCAATATGCACTTGTACCTCCAGCAAGGGGAGGCAGGAGGTTCTGGCCAAGCCACCAAAGCCAGCCCTGAAGGGGGACAGCTGCTGACCCCCACCCTGAGGTGCCATGAGATGTGGCCCCACCCTGACCCTCCTCATGCCTGTACTTAGACCCTCGAGTCCGTGCCAAGTGACCTGGGAGCCACCCTGGGCAGAGGACAGCAGTGGCTGCAGGCCAGGGGTGGGAGGGGCAGGCCAAATAGGGACTAGAGCCCCGGGGCTCAGAGAAGGAGATGAAGCTCCACTGTCCGAAAGACAAAACGACTAAGAATTTCAGGGCAGCAACTGCAAGAGCATCGAATCCCAGAGCAGGGGCCCCCTTAGGAGCCTCAGGGGCCTGTGTGATGGCACGGCTCACACGTGCATGAAGCTGGCCCTGGCCAGGGGACCTCGCCTGCAGCCCTCTCCTCCATCCTAGGGTCCTTCATCCCCAGCTTCTGGACAACTGAACAGCATCAGTGCCCACTGGAGAGGGAATCGAAGAGATGAAACCAGGAACCAGTGCAGATGTGCACAGAGGAGGCCACATGGGGGGGCGCAGGGCGGACGGGGAACACAGGCCACAGGCGAGCGCCACCAGACCAAGAAAAGCGTTCTTTGTATTCTTTACTGAATACCTCCCATGCGGGTGAAATGATGTCCTGTTGATGTTTGTTTTTTGTTTTTTGTTTTTTTCCCCAACAAACTCTATTTTGATTTTCTGCGGACTGTCATCTGACATTCAAAACTGCATCAGTACCATAAAAACAAATTTGAGGATGCTTGTAAAGAAACGATTTGGGGGAGTCGTAGCAATGGTTTTGTTGAACATTTTTTGTCATCCTAGTCTAAACAAGACTATACACAAGAATGTAAAACTTGTCGGGCGCCTGGGTGGCTCAGATGGTTAAGCGTTTGCCTTCAGCTCAGGTCATGATCCCGGGGTCCTGGGATCAAGCCCCACATCGGGCTCCTGGCTCAGCGAGGAGCCTGCTTCTCCCTCTCCCTCTGCCTCTCTCCCTGCTCGTGCTTTCTCTCTCTCTCTCTGTATCTCTGTGTCTCAAATGAATAAATAAAATCTTTAAAAAAAAAAAAAAGGAATGTAAAACTTGTGACGTTTTCTTAGTTTTAAACATCAACTTAAAAAATAGAGGTACAGGATGCCTGGGTGGCTCAGTTGATTGAGCGACTGCCTTCGGCTCAGGTCATGATCCTGGAGTCCCGGGATCGAGTCCCGCATCGGGCTCCCTGCTCAGCAGGGAGTCTGCTTCTCCCCCTGACCCTCCCCTCTCATGCTCTCTGTCTCTCATTCTCTCTCTCAAATAAATAAATAAAATCTTTAAAAAAAAAAATAGAGGTACATTTTTAAGCTGCCTACATTTACAAAGTCCTGTTTTCATTTTGTTGTTTAGAAATACCCAGTCATTGGTTCTTACAGCAGGCCTGTGAGCTTAGGGGCAGGGGACCAACGGTCTGAGAGCCTGTTGTACTGTGGCCATTGATCCTAAAAGTGCACCCACGGGCCTGGCTTTGAGTCCTAGTTCTGGGACCTAAACTCTGATCCTCAGGTTCCTTGTCTGTGAAATGGGAAAATTGAATCTCTCATATGTAGTTGGTGGGAGTTGTGTGTTCAGTGAGATGAGGTGTTAGAGCTCTAGTGTAATGGCAGGCACAGAGCAGACATTCGGATGGTGGGTCTTTGTGTTTTAGTTTCAGGAGTAGAATTTAGTGGTTCATCAGTTGCATGTGCCCCTTACATCAAGTGTCCAGCTGTTTATCAATTGCATGTGCCCAGTGCCCATTACATGAATTGTCCTCCTTAATGCCCATCACCCAATTATCCCTTCCTCTTACCCCCCTCCCCTCCAGCAACCCTCATTCTGTTTCCTAAGATTAAGAGTCTCTTATGGTTTATCTCCCTCTCCGGTTTCATCTTCTTTCATTTTTTCCTCTCTTCCCCTATGATCCTCTGCCCTGTTTCTTAAATTCCACATATAAGTGAAATCATATGGTATTTGTCTTTCTCTGATTGACTTATTTAGCTTAGCATAATACCCTCCAGTTCAATCCACGTCATTGCAAATGGCAAGATTTCATTCTTTTTGATGGCTGAGAAATATTCCATTGCATACATATACCACATTTGCTTTATCTATTCATCTGTCGATGGACATCTGGGCTCTTTCCACAGTTTGGCTATTGTGGACATTGCTGCTATAAACATTGGGGTGCACGTGCCCCTTCGGTTCACTATGTTTGTATCCTTTGGATAAATACCTAGTAGTACAATTGCTGGGCCGCAGGGTAGCTCTATTTTTAACTTTTTGAGGAACCTCCATACTGTTTTCCAGAGTGGCTACGCCAGCTTGCATTCCCACCAACAGTGTAGGAGGGTTCCCCTTTCTCCGCATCCTCACCAACATCTCTCGTTTCCTGACTTGTTAATAGCCATTCTGACTGGTGTGAGGTGGCCTCTCATTGTGGCAGAAGACAGGAACAGACATTTCCCAAAGAAGACATACAAATGGCCAACAGACACATGAAACAAATGCTCAACATCACTCAGCATCAGGGAAATACAAAACGGTGGGTCTTTAAGTTCTCATTAAGTTCTTTAAATTCTCCCCTGAAGGCCACCCAAGAGGTACGGTCGACCGCAAGGGGGCGACAGGGGCTGGTGAGTAGAAGTGTCAGGAGTCACAGGGCTGCCCCCCGAGGAGCCAGGCTGCCTGCACTTCGCAGCGCCCTCCGTCACTGGGACCAGCTGCCTTAAACATTCACGCCACATTTGAATACCTTAGTCCACAGTGTGGTATTTTTTTCCTGCCAACTTTTTAACACTCTGATGAATTATGTGCCTACTTAACCTAAATTCTGCCAACTCCACAAAAAGCGCACACAATCTTCTGAGATAGAAGGTGTTATTCTGAGAAATAATGTTACTCTCGCCTTGAAATCTGTGGATTTGAAGGTGGCTCCTGCCTAGTCCCAACGTGGGAAATCGGCGAAGTGTTTAAAAACTGTCACAAGGGGCGCCTGGGTGGCTCAGGGGTTAGGTGTCTGCCTTCGGCTCAGGTCATGATCCCAGGGTCCTGGGATCGAGCCCCGCATCAGGCTCCCTCCTCTGCGGGAAGCCTGCTTCTGCCTCTCCCACTCCCCTTGCTTGTGTTCCCTCTCTCACTGTGCCTCTCTCTGTCAAATAAATAAATAAAATCTTTAAAAATAAATAAATAAAAACTGTCACAAGACACTAAGGCTCCAGCGGGGCAGTCAACAGGAGGGCGTGTTCACAGAGGGAAGGTCTGTCCCAACAGAATTACACCGAAGTATTTTTTTCAGGATGAATTTCTTATCTCTGCCTTCCTTTGGAATAAGTTATTCTGCTTTCTATGGAAAATAAAATAATTAAATTAAAAAGGAAGGACGGTGGTCTGGGGCAGGTGCTAACGTCCCCATTTCACATGTGGGAACAGAGGTTCGGGATCACACAGCTCCTAAGAGTGGGTTCATCTTCAGACTCTAAGTGGAAGATTAAGAAACGCATGTGAAGTGCTTAGCACAACAGCTATCAATGGTAAGGAGGCGGGGAAGATGCGGGGAAGAGCGGGGACAACCCCCTCCGGCCACAGCTGCCTCTGGTTTCACCGCCTTCAAGAAAGGGGCCACTGTGACATTTCCCCTTCCTCGTCCCTGGGTCCCTTTTTGCCGTCCAGCCCACAGCCCTGGAATTACTGACCCTTTCACCTCAGCAGGGTGTTCTGCCACCACCCAGGCACTTTCATTTCGGGGTGGCATTGACAAACAGATGGGCGCTCCTCTTTCCGCGGAAATATACAGTGGTGGGTGCTCGTGTTACCCAGGGCGCCCCCTGCTGACCCCTCATCAAACAAGATTCGTGAAGAGCACCTTCGTGTTTTCAAGCTAACAGGCTCCAGACTGCAGCCAGCATTTCTTCTTCCCTTGCATATGGACATCTCTTTCCCTCCACCGGGCACTCAGGGTAATCCCACCCAATGGCCACTGTTCACAGGAGACAGTTTGGTGACCAGAGAAGAGAGAGCTAAGAAAGGCATTCTTCAGTTTATCAAGAGATGAGCACTGGCATCTCTCTCTCTCTCTTTTTTTTTTTAAATAGACTCTAGGGGCACCTGGGTTGCTCAGTCGGTGAGCGTCTGCCTTCGGCTCAGGTCATGATCCCAGGGTCCTGGGATCGAGCCCCGCATCGGGCTCCCTGCTCAGCGGGAAGCCTGCTTCTCCCTCTCTCACTCCCCCTGCTTGTGTTCCCTCTCTCGCTGTGTCTCTGTCGAATGGATAAATAAAATCTTTAAAACAATAAAAATAAATAAAATAAAATAAAATAGACTCTAAGTTTGCAATTTTAGGTCTGCAGCAGAATTGAGCCAAAAGTACAGAGTTCCTATATATCCCTACCTGCACTCACAAATGACTTCCCCCATATTAAAAGCCCCTCCAGAGTGGTACGTTGGTTAAAATCAATGAGGCTATTTGAGGCACCAAAATCATGCAGGGTCCATAGTTGACATTAGGGTTCACTCCTGGTGTTGGATATTCTGTGGGTTTGGACAAATGTGTAATGACATATTTCCAGCATGATGGTATCACACGGTATATTTTCTGTGCCCTAAAGATCTTCTGTGCTCTGCCTATTCATCCTCCCCTCCCCTCCAGTCCCTGACACCGCTGATCTTTTTTCTGTCTCTATAGTTCTGCCTTTTCCAGAATATCATGCAGTTGGAATCATACAGCATATAGACTTTTCAGACTGGCTTCTTCCACTTAGTAATATGCATTTAAATTTCCTTCATATCTTTTCATGGTTTGATAGCTCATTTCTTTTTTGTTTGTTTAAGATTTTGTTTATTTATTTGAGAGAGGGTAAGCAAGCACGTGTCGGGGGGAGGCACAAAGGGAGAAGTAGAAGCAGGCTCCCCGCTGAGCAGGGAGCCCCATGTGGGGATCAATCCCAGGACGCCAGGATCATGACCTGAGCTGAAGGCAGTCGCTTAACCGACTGAGCTACCCAGGCGCCCCCACTAGCTCATTTCTTTTTAGCACTGAAAAATATTCCATTGTCTGGATGTACCACAGTTTACTGATTCATTCACCCACTGAAGGACATCATTTTGGCAATTATGGATAAAGCTGCTACACACATCCTGTAATAGGAAAAACTCAGCTTTTCTCTCTCTTCCCTCCCCTGCACTGTATCTTTATATTGTATCGCTCTTTTACCTTCACAGAGAACACTTCACTTCTGACACTTCAGGTCACCAAATGTGTGGAGGTTTTTCCCCACATCAAGCCATCATCCATGACACCAGGCGCATGTCTGTCCTACAATTTAACTCATTTCTAAACTATCTACCTGGTGATAGTGTCCAATCCCACAGGCTAAGGGCTCAGTCCCACAAGACTGTTTCCATCCCACTTCAGATGCCAATCACAAATAGTAGGTCCCCAGGTTACTCACAACTTCTGTCCAATTTGGCTACACATCAGAGATTCGCATGATTCCCTCCTCAGGTGTGATTAATTTGCTAGAGTGGCTACAGAACCCAAGGAAACACTTAATATTTACCAGTTTATCAGAAGATATGTTAAAGGATACAGATGAACAGCCAGATGAAGAGACGTGTAGGGTGAGGTCTGGGAGCATCCCAAGCACAGGAGCTTCTGTCCCTGAGGAGCTGGGGTGTGTCACCCTCCCAGTGTGGATGTGTTCACTCATCTTGAAGTTCCTCAAGCCCGAAAACATATTGGGATTTTATGTAGGCATGATGGATCAGAAACTCCATTTTCAGCCCTTCTCCCTTCTCAAAAGAATGGGGGGCAGGGCTGCAAATTCCAAGCTTGTAATCGTGGCTTGGTCTTTCTATGACCTGCCCTCCCCAGGAGCCATCCAGGAACCTCATTAGAACAAAAACACTCCTATCATCCAGGAATTTCCCAGGTTTTCAGAAGCCCTGCGTCAGGAACCAGGATCAAAGACCAAATGTTAGATTAAACAAAAGATGCTCCTCATGCCCTTATCATCCAGAGAATGTCAAGGGTTTCAGGAGTTCTATGTCAGAAATGCAGGGGGTGGGAGGTAGAGACCAATATATGTTTTTCTGTTATCTCACGCATCCATGTGCAGGTTTTTCTGCGGCCATAAGTTTTCTAGGCTCCTCATTTTTAAGAAGGCTTAAAGCAGAGGGAGATAAAGGGTTTTTCATATATTGTGGGTGAATTGGAGGTGATACCTCTTCTTGAAACCCTGAGACCAGAATCACTTTTTACAACCAGCAATGGAAAGATGGCATAGGATTTTCTCCCCTAAAGGCTTTCCCTGAACCTCCTGCCTGCTACCTTCAGCTCCAGAACCCTCCAGCTCTTTTTCAGCAGGATCGCAGCTTCTGAAAGCGCTCATGAGCCCATGCACTTACAACGTTCTGTCTTCCACATCAGACTGTGAGGACGTGGGCACAGGGCACTGTGCTTATTCATCTTTGTGTCCTCAGATCCTAGCAATTATTCAAAAAATATTTCACAGATACATACAGAAATGGGGGGAATTTGGTCTTTCTTCTACTCTAGAAAGTAAATCCAAATTTCCATCTGTATCTATAGCTGAATCAGTTTGTGGTTTTATTAACTCTTTTGCCCCATTATTCAAAGGGCTTGTAAAACAAATAAACAAACTAGGCAGAAGGCGGTATTGTTTTTCCACTGGGATGCAAATTCCAAAGTCACAGAGCATGTCTCCAAGCCAGGAATAGAACCAGGGTCTTCCATCTCAAACCAGTCTCCTCTCTCATCAGCTTGAGCCCAATCTTTCTAGAGCAGTCACTCTTTAGACAAAGAGTGAAGTTGTTATTGACGTCGGAGAGGGACAAACATTAGCCAACAGCATCATTATTCTACAACATGCCAGCCACTACTGCAGGTTAATTACAGCTGAAAAGATCAAGGACTGGCCAGCCTCACCGCACATGGGGAAGAGGGAAGAAGCGCTTCACGCCTGCTGCCCAGCCTGGTCCATTCCCTTTCTTAGAGTTCAGCCAAGGGATCAGAAAGCTGGGTGCCATACCTAAATTACCTGGTTTAATCCTCACAGCAGGTGAGATGCTGCTATTGTCCTGTTTTACAGATAAAAAAATCCATGGATCCAGTGTGTTGACTTGCCCAAGATCATCCAACTTGTAAGTAACAGAAACCAGATTTTACCCCAGATCTAACAAATTCCAACCCATGTATGTTACTGTCCTGCGGCTGCAATAACAAAGTACCACAAACTGGGTGGCTTCAAACAATAGAAATATATCCTTCTGCAGTTCTGGAAGGTGTAAGTCCAAAATCAAAGTGTCAGCAGGGCCATTTCCCTCCGAGGCTCTAAGGAAGAATCCTTGCTTGCCTCTTCTAGCTTCTGGTGGCTGCCAGTAAACCTTAGTGCTCTTTGGTTTACTGATACATCACTCCAACCTCTGCCTCCATCTTCATTTGGCCTCCCCTGCTTCTGTATCTCTGTGCCCAAATGTCCCCCTTCTTATAAGGACACCAGCATATTGGATTTAGAGACCACCCTCATCCTGTATGATCTCATCTTGACTTGATTATATCTCCAAAGACTCTATTTCTAAATAAGGTCACATTCACAGGTTCCAGAAGCTAAGATTTGAATATATCTTTTGGGGGGATACGAATCAACCCATAGCACCACGTTTCCCCCATTATATCAGCTGCCTCATATGAAAGATGACTAAAATGGCAAATGCTTCACTCTCAGGCATCATTTGCTCTCAGTTCTGCCTGAAGACTTCATAGTATGGTGGCAAGAAACAAGACTGGTTCTTGAGCTGTGGGTTGGGATTGCAACTCTACCCTACGCTGGGCCTCAGCTTCCCCAGATATAGAAGATGGAAGTTAGACTAGATAAGTAGTAAGGTCTCATTGGAGTGTGATGTGATGGGCTGCAAAGACAATAATGACAAAATCTTATGCAGCACTTCTTTCTGCCTAAATTATAGCTACTTTAACCCCATTCGATAAATATTGTCTTAGAATCTCTATGTACCCATCTCTAATTATATTTTCCACAACTAGAAATGTTCCTTTGAGTAGTGATTGTGCCTAGAACCTAGTGTGGGCCCAGGAAATGCTTGTTAAATAAACAGTGTGATAGAGTGGTAGGAATACAGGAGCGAGAGAATGAGAATTTTGAATTATGTGGACATGCTCACCAAGTGCTATATAAGTTTATGCCTTGTTTCCCCAAAAGGAGATTAAGCCTCTGGTGGGGAGAGTCTTCCTCTGTTCTTTGCAATGCTGGGGTCAGGGCTAGCGACTGCAGAGATACAATACGTAGTTTAATTCCTGCCTCCTTATTCATTTTTACATAAACACACACATGTGATCACACCATCCTCGTTGGTTGTTTGTTGTGGTCTCCTTTCTCCTCTACCCTCTTCAGTCCCCACTACTACTCCAAATCCTTCCGGAGGAACTATATTAACAACATGGTATGTTTCTTTCTATACATGTAGACTCATATGCAGGCACATGGACATAAGTACTCATGTACAGAAATGGGGAGGTTGTCTGTCATTGTTTTATATGATAAGATCATATTTTGGATACTTGAAACGCTAAAGTACTTTGCTGGTAGAAATCCACCCAAGTGCACTGGTGTCACTCTAAGTTCATGGGATATACATAGTTCCGTGGCATAGATGTACTGCAATTTATTTAGCCAGTCCATGACAGATGGACAGTATTTGATTTTCTGATCCCTTGTTCTTGAGAAAGAGAGTTGCTGAGAATTCTCTGATCTTACTGCCAAATTATATTGTCCTCATTTACCACCTTCCTCCTCCCACCCCCCAGTTGTCCACATGAGCCGGCTGGTACTCGGAGTTCTGTCTTCTCCCATTGAATCTGAATCCACATAGTTCTATTACATCTTAATGGGATCTGAGGCTTTTAAAAATGGAATCCAGACATTCTGGACTGTTTTCAAAAGAGATGACTTTTTACTTAATGGCATCAACCCCACTAATCCTGTCTGAAATGTAATCAACCCATCAGGCAAGAGAAGAAAATACTATTTCTTGAGGGAAATGGAACGAGCTGTCTACAATCAAACACACCTCCTGTTGATCAGGTGCCCTGAAATAAGAGAGGGGCAGCAGAACCTGGGAGCTGGCCTTCTGAGCTGAAGCCACTCTGGCTGGGGGGTCCTTCCCCAAGCCTCCAATCTTCAGCTGCATCAAGAGAATAACAACTGGGGCGCCTGGGTGGCTCAGTCGGTTAAGTGTCTGCCTTCAGCTCAGGTCATGATCCCAGGGTCCTGGGATTGAACCTTGCATCGGGCTCCCTGCTCAGTGAGGAGTCTGCTTCTCCCTCTCCCACCCCCCTGCTTGTGTTCCCTCTCTCGTTGTCTCTCTCTCTGTCAAATAAATAAATAAAGTCTTAAAAAAAGAGAGAAAAGGAATGTGCATAGAAGCTTTACTCATATATATTTATAACACTTAAAACCTGGAAACAACCCAATGTTTATCAGTAGAATGGATAAATATTGGGGGACATATTTATACAACGAAATATTACACCATAATAAAAAAGAACCAACTACTGTTTACATGCAACAACATGGGTGAATCTCAGGTATTATTGAGTGTGGGGGAAGAAACAGACTCCAGATACAAGCTTCCATTTATGCTAAGTTTTAAAAATAGGTAAAACTTATCTGGAGTGGTAGAGGTTAGAATGGTGGTTGCCCTTGGGGAGTATTGGCTGAGAATGGGCACAAAGGAATCTGCTGGGATGCTGGAAATGTTCTTGAGTTGGGTAGTAATTACACAGGTTTATTCATATGCAAAAATTCAGCAAGATTTGTGAATTTCACTGTATGTATGTTGTAACTTTGTTAACCCCTTCCCCTTCTCCTTCCTCTTCTCCTTCTTCTTTTCTTCTTCTCATTTAGTTTAAATAATAGAAATTTATTTTCTCACAGTTCTGGAGGCTAGGAGTCCAAGATCAAGGTGTCATCAGGATTGGTTTCTGATGAACGTTCTCTTCCTGGTTTGTAGATGGTTGCATTTTCCCCAAGTCCTCACATGGCCTTTCCTCTGTGTGTGTGTGGTGTCTCTTCCTCTTCTTATAAGAACACCAGTCCTATTTTTTTTTTTAAAGATTTTATTTATTTATTTGAGAGAGAATGAGAGAGAGAGCACATGAGAGGGGGAGGGTCAGAGGGAGAAGCAGACTCCCTGCCGAGCAGGGAGCCCGATGCGGGACTCGATCCCGGGACTCCAGGATCATGACCTGAGCCGAAGGCAGTCGCTTAACCAACTGAGCCACCCAGGCGCCCAGAACACCAGTCCTATTGAAGTAGGCTCTCCCCTTATGACTTCATTTAACTTTAATTAACTTCTCCCCACTTTTGTGTGGTTTTTTTTCTATGCTCATTCTTATGCATGCCTTTTTGGGACTAATGTGCTTGTTTCTTTTGGGTCTGCAGTACGCAGGAATGTAATTGCTGGGTGATGGAGTAGGAATATAGTTAGCTCTTATAGTACCTCCTGATGAATGTCTAAGTAGTTGTACCAACATGTACTCCCACTGCTGATTTATGAGAGTTCCAGTTGTTTCACATTCTCTCCAAAACTTGGTATTTTCAGTCTTGCTAAGCTTAGCCATTCTGGTGGGTATGTAGTGATACATTGTTATAGTATAAATTTGTGTTTCCTCTTTGTAGCATTGAATATTAGCATGTATGGTTTGAAAGAACCTGAAAGACCATCTACTCCAATCCCACCCTTCAGAAGAGAAATAATAAACAAAATGGACCCAAAGAGGTGTGACTTGCCTAGTATCCCATAGTTAGTTGGCATTATAACTCAGTCTAGAAGCTTAGAAGAGCTCATCTGGCCCAGAGATTCTCTCTATGGAGTGCTACTTCACCCTCTCATTGGCCCACCCCTTATCCAAGACAACCGGCCATCTGTGTACTCTCTGTGTACAGTTTGCTCACCCGCTTCTGGCCTTTGACCCCAGAGATATCTAGCTTCCTGGTCTTTCCATTTATTAGCTGTGAAATTTTGTCCAACTCACTGTGATGGTTAATTTTGTATCAACTTGGGGAGCCTATGATGTCCAGTTGTCTGGTCAACACCATTCCAGATGTTGTTTTAAGACATATTTTTAGATGTGATTAACATTTACAATCAGTACACTTTGATTAAAGCAGATCGTACTCCATAATGCGGATGGGCATCATCCCATCAGTTGATGGCCTTATGAGCAAAGACTGAGGTTTCCAGAAGAAATTTTTCTCAGGACTGCAGCATAGAAACCTTGGCTGAGTTTCTAGCCTACTGCCATGCTGAATTCAGACTCAAGACTGCAACATCACTTTTACCCCAATTTCCAACCTGCTGGCCTGCCATTAAGGATTTCGGATTTGCTAGTTTCCACAATCACATAAGCCAATTCCTTAAAATATTTTTCTCTCTTAAAATCTCTCTATATAGAGTTTGCTTATCTATAAAATAGGATATAATGAAACCAATCTTGAAAAGTTGTTGGAAAGATCAGATACAATGCATAAAAATTCCTAATGCAGGGGTGCCTGGGTGGTTCAGTTGGTTAAGTATCTGATTCTTGATCTCAGTTCAAGTCTCTATCTCAGGGTTGTGAGTTCAAGCCCCACTTGGGGCTCCACACTGGGCGTGGAGCCTTCTTAAAAAAAATTCCTAACACAGATAGTTAATCGTTAATAAATGACTATTTAAAACATAAACCACCTAATTTATGCTAAGTAGGTTGAAAAAGTGGTACATACCAGGTTGAAGAAAAATTTAGTAGAACCAAAGGATATAAAATAAAAAACAGTCTCTCTCAGCCCAGAGAAAATTACTCTCAATGGTTGCTCGTATTTCTTCTAGAAATTTTCTATGCAAAAACCTGCATGAATGTAAGAATGCTGTACCAACAGCCTTAGTTTTAGTTAAAAATATGTAACATATATAAAATATGTAACACATACAAGACTGTCTCCAGATGGTCCAGACTCCGAGCGGTGTCCTGACCACAAAAAAAAAAACCTCAACAACTGAAAGTTAAAAATAAACTCAAGCTCATAATTGCATTATTCAACCAGATGAAAGATTTGTCTTAAAAATCTTACTTTTCTCTCCCATCCACTTGGCTCACATACCTGAGCTATTCCGCATTTTGTTTTTCAAAATTCCCTAGAAAAACTCCCTAAGCGTGAGGCCTGGTTTCTTTTCCTTTTCTCTTGATCCTTCTCTCACATAAGAAAAGCTGTATCATCTAAGTTAATTCTCATGCAAACCCTACCAGATGGGTGTTGTCCTCATCCACATTTTATGGATGAGAAAACTAAAGCTCAAACAAGCTAAGAAGCTGTGTTTAGGCACTTGCAATTTAAATAGCTAGCTTATTCCAGAGGCCAGGGTCAAATGCTAATAGGTTTTGTCCAGTCCCCCTTCCCCTCTGTTGACTTTTGGGACCTTCTCAAAAAGACATCCAATGTCTAATGATGCCTCCTATGAAGTGTCCTCCTTTATAGGCTAAAACTTCCTTCCTCACATCGTGATCTTCTTAGGACCATTTTTAATTCCTCTATGGGAATTCTGTGGGTACTACTAGCTAGAGCCTGAGTGAATCCTTCTTTTTTTTTTTTTTTTTTTAAAGATTTTATTTATTTATTCATGAGAGACAGAGAGAGAGAGAGAGGCAGAGGGAGAAGCAGGCTCCCCGCGGAGCAGGGAGCCCGATGTGGGACTCGATCCCAGGACCCTGGGATCATGACCTGAGCCGAAGGCAGACGCTTAACCATCTGAGCCACCCAGACGCCCCCTGAGTGAATCCTTCTTACCACCTTCTCAGTTACTAGTGTTAAAGGATTTCCTTCTTCCTTTAGTGCCCACGGTTCTTGGTCACGCCACTTCAAAGAATGAAGAGGTAGACCAGACGAAGAGCGGTGGGCAACAAAGCAAAGTTTATTGAGCGATAGTACAAAGCTCCCAAAGAGGGAGGGGACCCGAAAGGGTTGCAATCGGGAGTTTCTAAATCTAGGGGTTTTTATGAGATTGTTGGTGGGCTGTTTTAATCTGATTAGCCCTCCATGTGCCTGTCACCCAATCAGGGTTTTATCCACGGGCTCATCAACCTATCAGGTAGTTGTTCACCTGTGAAAGGGTAGAGGGCTCCTTCCAGGGTGGTGTAAAATCCTTTTCAGGCTGGTTTCCTCTTAGGGTGGGGGCCCCTTGTCCCTGCCTGTCTTTCTCCCAACTATCCTTCATTACTAGGCTGGGGATGGAAGGGCACCATGAGAGCCAAACTTAATGACATCTTCCAATCCTTACGCTTGTGAGCATCAACATCTTAGCTACGGTGAGGAAAAGGGAATGTGGGGAGAAACAGCTTTTAAATGTTTCTATTTGTCATCATCCATGTAACTATGAGGCCTACAATAGTTTTTTGGGTTTTTGGGTTTTTTTAAAGATTTATTCATTCATTTGAGAGAGAAAGCACGCAGAGAGGGGCAGTGGAGAGGGAGAGAGAGAATCCCAAGCAAGCTCTGCACTGAGCACAGAGCCCAACAACAGGGCTCAATCTCACAGCCATGAGATCACGACCCCAGCCAAAACCAGGAGTTGGACACTTAACCAACTGCACCACCCAGGTGCCCTGCCAAGGCTTACGGTAGTTTTAAAATAGGTCCACAGAAAATGGAGCTCAATCCTTCCTTTTTTTTTTTAAATTTTTTAAAGATTTTATTTATTTGACAGAGAGAGAGAGAGAGACACAGCGAGAGAGGGAACACAAGCAGGGGGGAGTGGGAGAGGGAGAAGCAGGCTTCCCGCGGAGCAGGGAGCCCGATGCGGGGCTTGATCACTGAGCCACCCACGTGCCCCCAATCCTTCCCTTAAATATGGGTTAGTGACTTCTAATAAATGCAGTATGGTGAAGTGATACTCTGTGACTTCTGAAGGTAGTGCATATAAAGGATATAGCGTCTACTTGGCTCTCTCTCTTAGGACCCTTGTCCTTGGTACCTAGCCACCATATTCTGAGGAAGCCCAGGCCACGTGGAGAGGCCCTGTGTCAGTTTTCTGGCCTTCAGCCTACAGTCAGCACCAAGAGCTAGCCATGTGAGGGGATGAGCCTCCTGATAATTCCAGCTAAGGCCCCAGATATCGTGGGGCAGACATGAGCCATCCCCACAGCACTGAGTCTGAATTTTGGAGCCACAGAAACACTGAGAGATAACAAATTATTATTGTCTTAAGCTACTAGTTATTGGGCTAATTTGTTACTCAGCAATGGACACCTAATACAAAGCCATTTCCAACCCCCTGGGTTTTTAGGGTTAGCTCATTCACAGGATAAAATGTCAGAGGGTGAACGACTAGAATACAACGCCCTCATTTATTGACTCTCCTGCTACATGGGAAGCAAATAAGAGACTCCTACCCGTTGCTGGAGAGTCCTGGGCCTGGGAACCTGCTTCTCTACACCCACGAGACCTGCAAAGTCAGAGATCTGTCCTCAAAGTGTAGAGCCACACCTGTCCTGGCTCGGACTGAGGCCTGCCTGGACTTCTCAGATCTGAGCTCCATTTGTCACTCCTGCTTCTTCGGTTGGCTGCTAGAGTTGCTTCTCTTTCTTCCTCAGCCCACTGGCACTCACATTAGATGGTACCCCAGGGAAACAATAAGGGCCAATACGCTGTGGTTTACTAATTTTTAGCTGCATGTCATTGCATCAGGAGTTCAGCGAGAGCATGCATGGATCCCCACGCCTTGTTCTTCGGGTACCAGGCAGAAAGCACACTGCAATAATTTTGGGAGACATCAACATTCCCCCAGTCCCTGCTGTAAGGTTATAAATTCAACATATCCATCCCAGTTGCTATCCGCCCTGCCATATGCTCATTTCAGAGCAGCGAGGGCAAGCTGCCCAGAAATGCCCTCCTGCCAAGACCCCCTTTGGGTGGGGCCTTGAAAATGCTCACACAGACGCATCTCCCTACTCATCCTTGTGCTGTTTCTGTAGCCTGTTCTAAGCCCTTCCCGAACCTTGTCTCTGCTCCCCAGTACAGAGCTCGCTGCAGATCTCTCCAGTGGAAAGTAGTCTCTTCTGGTGTTTCCCAGATGTTCAGGCCCCAAGGCAGTGCCAGTGGGCAAGCAGCTTGCTGGCCCGGAACCAGCCTACTCTGATTCTGCAAGGGAGTCTCAGAGACTTCCTCAATTTAGTGACTCACACGATCACTCTCTACTTGGAACATCCAGTTCTGAACCGTGCCGTCTCCCAGAAATTGTAATTCCAGCCTCAGCCTCATCCCTACAGTATCCCTTTGGTTTTGCCACCTGGTGTTCCAGGAAACTTGCTCCGGCAGACCTTTCTCCCTCCCCAGGAGAGGTGGCCAGTATGGAAATGCACTTTCGGCTCGCATCCAGAGGCATGTTTTTAATTCCAGATGCAACTGGGCACTGCCCTCCAGGTCCAAAATCCGGCACAGCAAGCCCCCACCCCAAGCTGCACCACTCACAAAACCACCCGCAGGGTCAGGATGAGAGCCACGGACCCATTAAAGACATACAGGTACCCCCCTCTTGTTCAAGGTCCGCCCTCCACTTCACTTTTACGAAAGACCTACACTAGTACCTGTTTTCGTTAATCAAAAGAAATCCAAAGCGGATTTTCACTTTTAAGTTAAAAAGACGAAAGCAAAAAGAGCCTCTAGGGTTTCTTTGGCAGCAGTCCTCATGGAGGCGGCACACCCCCAGCCCTGAGTGGCGCCACCAAGCGCCATCTCTGGGAACTGCACCCAGCGTCTCAGCCTCAAGCCGCCATAGCTGTGATTTATTTTGTGCATCGATGAGCAAGACGTGTCCTAAGGTATCAGAAGAGCCTAAAAGAGGTTATTTTGGGGGGGGGGGGGGGTATGGGAATGATCAAAAAATTTTCTATACAAATTAATGGTAATCGCTTCTTCACTGAATGTCATTTCAGGTTTCGTAGGAACACTACTTTCGGATAGCGGGAGAAACAGGTACACTGTATTGTTCTACTTCATTTAATTTAATGGCTGCATCATGTACCAAGGATGTACCATAATTTGTTTAACTAAGCCCCTATTAAAGAACATTAAGGTAATTATTATTGTTATTAGACGAGCAGCTGAACCTTGGAAACACACTCTTAAATGCTTTCCCTCTGAGGAAAATGAAGAAGCTGTTTCCTATCAAGCTAACCGTGCCCTTGGAGATAATTACACCCCAGCCTGAGACTCCCTGACATTCTCAGAGGCTGTTCCTGATGGGAGTGGGCCTCTCAAGGGTGCTGGGGTGGGAAAAGGTTGACGACCAGCATAGCCTTTGAGAAATGAATTTTTAAATCAAGGAGAGTACAGGAAAAACTTCTGAAACATCCACTAATGAAAAAGTAACCAAGTGCCCTTGTATCTTCCTCTGATTATAATCCTCTGAACCCTTCTTTACCCCGCCGTGGACTACGTCCTGGGGGAGAGGCTCGTGGCTGACGTCGCCTCCTCTTCAAGGTTCAGGAAGGACTGCTTGCTATCAAGGAGGAAGGAGGGAGGAGGGACTCAGGGTCTGCAGAGCCACACACCTCCTCACATGAAGGAGGCTCCTCACCGTAATGTGTCTGTCCTGCTTTGGGTCTTGCGACAATGCCTCGTAGCCAAAGACAGCCACGTTTAGGCAGACCAGAGGGAAGCCAGAGGCCCATGAGCACTGTCCATCCAGGAGGGAAACACTGTGCTAGACAGAGACAAAGAGAGGTCATCAGAGCCCAGGCTGGATGGAGAGGCCACAGAGATGGCAAAGGCACGGGAGCCGAACAGCGGTCACCACTTGGCCCCTAGGTGCCCTACACTCTCCGAAACACTTTACATGCTCTCACTCTTTTCATCTGGTAGCTGCCCTCTGAGGCAAGCGCCAGTGTGCCCATTCTACAGATGAGAAGGAAGCACAGGAATGTGACCTAACAGCCGGAAGTAAGCACCTGGCGGCACCAAGATCTGAACCCTGCAGTCTGACTCAGGCTGCTAGCCTGACCCCGGCTGTTTCCAACATGGTGGGAGCAGAAGCAGTGTGGAGCCAAGAGTTCTGTGACTGTCAGTGAGACTGAAGCAGGAGAGCAAGGTTCTTGTCTCACGGAGACCAAGAATGAATCTCCCGGACAAAGGAGTGTGGGTAAAGCGATAGAGTTTTATTAAATGAGGAGACAGAACAGGCTCTCAGGAGTGAGATGGGTCCCAACAGGGTTGCCACTGGGGGCTTTTAGGGTTGGTCTTTTATCGAAGCTACCCAGGGAACTTAAATCCTTTTAACATCTCTATTGAGATCACCATTGAGCAAGGGTTAGTGATAACACCTTTAATGGCTTACTTCCTTTCTAGGGTCAGGTAATTTTTTTGTCGATCACAAGTGGCTGTCATAACAAGACCCCACCTCAGACACCTAGGGCAGGATGATCTGATTTGTTTCCTTATCTCTGGCTTCCTTTCACCTCCACATTTTTGGTATTTTGTGAGCCTGATCTCATGGCCCCCTACCTATCTCTCCTTACAGAGCCCCGCCTGTCCCTTACTCAAGACTAGAATGGGGAACTCTAGGGACACCCACTGGGAGGGGAAAATAAGAAGCCCAGGTCACCAGGACAGCATTGGTCCCCGAAGGACAAGGAGCCCTTGTTCTGTGCTCCAGGGGTGGGTGGGGCATAACATTGATGGTTTTCAGAGCTCGGTCCGGCTTGCTGCACTGGGCCTCAAGTAATAGCAGCCAGTCTTTGTTTACCAGGGCCTGAAAGAGCCTAACTGACTTGCTTTATTATGTTAATTGTGCAGATAGTCATTATGAGCTAAATGGTCAGAGAGAAGAAAAAAGATTAGGGTAAATAAACCAGGAGCTCCAGGGCCCAGCTGAAGAGCAGATCAAAGACAAAGGAATGGCCAGCCGTGGGACCTTTAAATCAGAAAAGCCACCTCTGTAACTACATTGGGCCTCAACACTACTGCCAACTGAATTTCCACTGTGTTTCAGTTTCAGTAGTTTTTCATGTCCTCTATTTATTTGTCATATCAACCCTATGAGGCCTGCCAGGTAGGTATTACTATCTGCATATTACAGATGAAGAAGCTGAGGCCCGGGGAAGGTAGGGCTTGTCCAGGGTCCGGCAGCTCGAGGGCAGCTGGGCCAGAACTGTTACAGGAGTTCTTCTTCCTTCGGTGACCATGGCTCTGGGTGGCGCCCCTTCAAAGAATTAAGAGGTAGACCAGAGAAAGAGTGGTGGCAGCAAAGCAAACTTTAAGGAGTGATAGTACAGAGCTCCCAAAGAAGGAGGGGATCTGAGAGGGTTGCCAATTTGTCGGTTAGATCTAGGGGGTTTTATGGGCTTATTGGCAGGCTGTTTTAATCTGATTAACCTTCCCTGTGCCTGTCACCCAATCGGGTTTTGTCATCTACCTATCACGTGGGAAAGGGTGGAGGGCTCCTTCCAGGGTGGTGTAAAATCCTTTTAAGGGTGGTTTCCTCTTAGGCTGGGAGGCCCTTGTCTCTCTCTGCCTGAAACAAACTGAGGGTTGCTGGAGGGGAGAGGGGTGGGGGGATGGGGTAACTGGGTGATGGACATTGGAGAGGGTATGTGTTGTAATGAGCACTGGGTATTATATAAGACTGATGAATCACAGACCTATACCCTTGAAACAAATAATACATTATATGTTAATTTAAATACATACATATGTGTGTGTGTGTATATACATACATATATATATACATATATACATATATATATATGTATGTATATATACCTGGCAGGCCTCATAGGGTTGATATGACAAATAAATAGAGGACATGAAAAACTACTGAAACTGAAACACAGTGGAAATTCAGTTGGCAGTAGTGTTGAGGCCCAATGTCGTTACAGAGGTGGCTTTTCTGATTTAAAGGTCCCACGGCTGGCCATTCCTTTGTCTTTGATCTGCTCTTCAGCTGGGCCCTGGAGCTCCTGGTTTATTTACCCTAATCTTTTTTCTTCTCTCTGACCATTTAGCTCATAATGACTATCTGCACAATTAACATAATAAATATATATATAAATTATATATATATATATATATATATAAATTAAGAATGAGGGAGAACCCACAGTTTTCCAGTGGTGTGTGGGGACTGTGTCATGTCAGCTCTCCAGAGACCCGTGTCTGCCTCTCTTCCCAACTCCAGTCACGGTGAGAAAATTTACAGCATGGAAATCAGCAAGCAAATCCAGGCTCCCCAGCTCGCCCTGCCACCCAGAGCTGGCTGGTAAACCTTTACCAACACACCACTGAGAATATCCCAATAATTTTTCAGGTTGGTGCTAAAGGAAATGTTATGGCCCTTGAGATAGAAGTTAAAGCATAATCACTGAGGTAGGAAGGGCTGTCTTCCCAAATCCTTCAAGTTCCCCCTTTGTGGCAGCAGAAATCCTAAGAACAAAGAAGCCAGGCTCTGTGCTATGGGCTTTATGCATTATCTAATTCATTCCTCATCACAACCCTTCCCTGACAACGAGGACATTTGAGAAGTAAATTGCTCAAGGTCACACAGCCAGAAGGTAGTGAAACTGGGATTCAGATCTAGGTCTGAGCCTCTTAATCATGGTGCCATTATCTTAGTCACATTATTTCATAAGTAGACTTTTCTTCTCAGTTCTATAGCACCCCTCCTGCTCCCATCTTGTAAACATATAACGGAATTATAACTAAAATCAATCAAGGCAACTAATTTCTAACACACAATGAATATTTTAAGGGCCATCTGAAATCTCAATAAAATTCCATAGCCTATTAAACCATTTTAGCAATTTATAATCATGGCCTATAGAGAATGTCAGAATTAATATTCTGCCCTCTTATTATTTCAGCCATCGAAGATATCTTATGTGATAATTGGCTCTTAGCAGCCACAGTCTAATTTAATTCATTTATGAATACCTTGTATTTATATTTCATGGATATTGTTTTAATTATTAAATCACTACATCTTAGAAAGAAATGTAATTTTGTTATAGGGCAAATGTTCTTCATGTCAACGTTTGTAATGCCATTTTAAAAGTATATAAGGATAACAAGATTGCCTAGGTTTCAAAGACAAAATTTGTTGCATTTTGCTGGAAGCCATTTTGTCTGAAAATAAATACTACAATGCAGAACTACCCAGAGATCTAAAGCAATTGTGAGGATAAAGGAACAAAACCTACCTGCTAATGCACTTGAACCTGTAGTGTCCAGAGTTAATATCCTAATTCTGAGAGGCGGACTGACTTGAAGTAGATAGAAATAAGCCATTGCAGAGTGAACAGAACATGGCGGTGGGGTTGGTCCTGGCGTCAAATCCCAGATCTGCCATTTTCTATCTTTATGACCTGGGCTAAGTTACTGAACCCACTCTCAACATCTGTTTCCCATTTTAAAAGTGGGATCAACAATATCCACCACATAATGGAGTTGTAGTGGGAACAGAACTGGGTATGATTTGCAGAGTACAGTGCAAAATGCAAATGTAAATGCAAATCATTTGCTCAAGAGTGGTTAAACATTTCAAGACAACAACAACAGGCAGTAAAGCAAGTGTGGGGGTCCTTCTGAGAGTGGGGCCCTCTGAACCGCTGGGGGTCCTCTGCCCACGAAGCCAGCCAGGTAAGAATTACGTGAAATGCCACATGCCAACCGTGTCCCACTTGGGATGCGCTTGAAGAATAGTAGCTATTTGGGTTTGGGCTGTTTGCCACCTGATTTTTACACAGCGTGAAAAAGAAATCTAATAGTCACTTTTGTTTTAAAGATGGGTACCGGCCATGCCTCACAGAATACACCGGTAGCTACCTAGCGCTGAAAGAGTTCAAAGTCACAACAGTCCAGGCAGACGGGGGGCACAGAACCCAGGAGAGTGATACCAACCCCCAGGCCAGGGTGCCTTCCTACCCCTGCACTTTAGACATCTGTCAATTGTTGGAAGAGGAATAGAGAATGCGGGATTCTGTTTCCAAGTTGAGGTCTTGAAACCATAAAGCTAATCTCATTGGGTTTTGCACTACATTGAATTAAAGTCCTAATTCTAATTTCACCAAATAGGGTTACCAGGAGAACAGGAAGTGAAGCTTCCTAACTGAGTTCCACTGTCCAGAGGGAGTCCAGAGAGAACAGAAAATCAATTTCCTGACGGTGGAGAAGCGGGTAAGCGAGTCCAACCTGTTGGGAGTAGCTCGTTTCTTTGTGAGGAAGTAAAGACATTTCTGGCAGAGACTTTTCATGTCGAGGGGGGCCATATGGTTCTCATAGAGTTTTCTACACATTCTCCTTTGGGCATCCTCTTCATCGTGGACTGATGGAGCCTCTGGCGATTTTCTTAGTTCCTACCTCCTGCAGGTGAGAACACCCCCACTAGACTGCAGATCGGAAAGCTGAGTGTCCCTGAGGTGGAGGTATTCTTCCATCTCACCCAAATCTTCCAGAGAGTTCCTTTCTGGAGTTTTGTTTTGTTTTGTTTCGTTTCGAATGTATCAGCACCCGCTTCTCCTCCAGGCCCCCGTTGATCCTCACGGCTCCCCACTCTCTCCCCTAGGCCACATGGGACCACCCCAGCTCCTCAGGGGTCTCAGTACACTTCTCATTTTATTCACTGCTGAGGATTTCTAGCTGACTAACACCTTAGACATGTTCACAGTGGCGACACACCTCCTCCAGCTGGTAGACCCAGGTCTCCACTTCACTCCATGTGCCATGAAGGTGGGAGACAGCAACGTGGGTTGTTTTCTCAAGTACTTGTCCACAGGGACTATTCCTGGCTTACTTTAGACTCTTCCACAGCGTGGTGCCCAGCACCTTACGTGAGGTAGGCATTCAATCATTATTTGTTGAATGACTATATTCCTATGACATCATTTCTTTATTCTATTTAGTTTGATCATGCTGTTGAGACCAAAGGCCCCTTGAAGCATTTGTTTATAGAAATATTTATCGAGTGCCTGCCATGTGACAGGAAAATTTCAAAAACACAAGGAATGAGCCCAGTTAACTCTATCAAATACTAATATATACAGTACTAACATACACAGTAACAACGTGGTGAGTCTGGAGAAGGAAACTGACCTGCTGGGCAGACGAGAGCCGGTGCAGTCATTCCCACGATAGATCCTCCCAGGGACTGGAGTTTACCTCGCTGCTAGGACAGAGGTCTGGAAAAGGTGAGGGTCCCGGTGCAACACACAGGATGGAGAAGATCAGCTGTGGGGTATTTTAAGACCGGAACTGCAGAATCAGACTATTAGACTTGTCAACTGGGGGCTTCCCCAGACAAGCTATAACCTTGTGTCCGGGTCTCTTCAGGCTGCTATCACAGCAATATTATATTCCTCACCATTCTGGAGGATGGGAAGTCTAAGATTGAGGCACTGGTGGGTGTGGTACTTAAGCACACCACATCAGAGAGAAAATGTGCCTTCCTTACATTTCTCCAATCCCCTGAAGTGTGGTCCTGCCTCCTCTCCAGTTCTACTGGCCAAGGAAGCAGGTACCAAGGATCATTCCTGGGGCCAGGGGTCAACTAACTTGCAGTGCTTTGATCTTTACCTTCTCACCCCATCAGAGGACCTCTCCCCAACCACCCCTACCCTGGCCTCATTTGTCAACAAGGAATCAGGCAAAGTGTCCAGGATGTGTTCTATCCCTTTTCTCCCTCCCCGCCAAAGCCCTGCTTTTCCTGGGCCAGAAGAGGTAGGAGGACTCAGCAGGCCTAGGATACCTTGAGTGTCTGGCTCAGAGGAGATGAGTGCCATCAGGCTCTCCACTCTTTCTGGAGAACACAGAAGGAGAGCAGGGAGTGTGCTCAGCCATCTTGCTCACTTCCCAGCGGGAACTGTGACCCCGCGCTCGGACTCCAGATGCTCCTAGTGTGCTGTGTGGCTGGCTATCTGGTCGTTGGGTGTGCTCCCTGGTTTCACAGCTCTCCTACACAGGGGGCACACCCAGTTGACAGGGTCTGACAGGGTCTCACTCTTTGAGGCCAGACCTGGGTGTGCTCCTATGTGCCGAGAGGCCCCAAAGCCTCAGGCACGAGATGGGAAAGGTCAATGGCCCTCCTGCAGCAATCGCAAGGGTGTGGGCTGGGGTCACCAGGACAGCAGAGGGAGCAAGCCATCACTTGGGTCAGGCTCCCTTTCTTCTCAGTGGCAAATAGGTCATTTGGAAGAGACCTAGAAACCCTTCCCTAAACGGTGCCTCAGAACCACAGCACCCGGACCGGGGTCTCTGCTTCAAGCCCCAGAACAGGAGAGCCGCCGAGGAGCTGTAGCCACACCTGCCTGGAAACTTGCTCGCAAGCAGTGAAGCAGGACTCTGAGCCACTCGCTGGCCTCCTGGCTGCAGGGGGAAGGGGCCCGCTCTGAGCCGATATTGAGACTGGCTCTTCCCCTGGGGCCACCTTCAGCTCTGCGCACGAGGAGCGGGTGGGTGTGGGGGGGGGGGCAGTCTGGCCTTTCCTTTGACCCAACCCAGACGTGCCCGGGGCTGGAGGGAGAAAAAGCCTGGCATGGCCAGACCAGAAAATGGTCCGATGGCGCCCCCTGCTGCTCACATGCTAGACCGTATGGATTTGCAATGGAAACGCCAATCTGTTCTCACTTGGAAGAGACTTTGTTTTAAAGCACTGTGTCAGGTAACTGTTGCTGTGTAACAAATGTGTGGTTTACAACAAACAACTTATTATCTCCCCCCGTTTCTAGGGGTCAGGAATTTGGTTTGGCTGGGCAGTTCTGGCTCCAGGGCCCCCAGGAGGCTGCCATCAGATGCTAGCCAGGCTTGAGCCATCTCCCGGTTTGACAGGTGCTGGGAACTCCACTGCTGAGGTGGTAGACTCTCTCACTTGGCAAGGTGGCGCTAGCTGTTGGCAGGAGACCTCAGCACCTCTCCACAGGGGTCTATTGTTTGCACAACGTCATGGCATGGCAGCTGACTTCCCCCAGAGCAAATGATTCAAGAAGCTGAAGTGGGAGCTGCAATGGCTTTTCGGACTTGGCCTTGCAAGGCTCGCAGTCACTTGCACTGTATTCACGCTAATTCACACGAGCTGTGATTTGTGATTCGCTGTAGGCGGAAAGTACACAAGGACATGCATTCCAGACGGTGAGGCTCCCTGGGGACCACCTTGGAAGCTGGCTACAATAAGTACCTGCCATGTGCTAGGCAGTGTATAAATAATATATAACAACAACAACCATAGCATACAGTGGCAATTATTTCATGCTAAGTACCTTCCCTGAATTAGCTCATTAATCTTCACCACAACCTGACAAGTTTGGTCCTTCTGTTACCCATTGGAGAGAGGAGGAAATTAGGGCTTGGGGAGGTTAGGTACCAAGGTCACACAGCCAGTAAGTGGTTGATTGAGCATTCGAGACTTTGGTCTGTGTTCACTATGCTGGAATGCCTCCCTAGGCATTTAGAGCCAACAACCAAGCAGGTGGGCACAGAGAGCTCAAATAACATGGCCAAGGTTACTGAATCAGCAAATGGCAGAGCCAGGGTTTGAATAGAGGCCCGACTCCAGAGCCCATGCTCTGTCCAGCCCACTGCATTGCTCTGGAATGGGGGAGAGAGACACAGAAAGGAGAGAAGAACACGAAGAACAGGGTAACTAGCCCATCTAGGGCCTATGTGCCTATCAGAAAGGCTGCTCCCTTTTTTTTTTTTTTAAGATTTATTTATTTATTTATTTGACAGAGAGAGACACAGCGAGAGAGGGAACACAAGCAGGGGGAGTGGGAGAGGGAGAAGCAGGCCTCCCACCGAGCAGGGAGCCCGATGCAGGACTTGATCCCAGGACCCTGAGACCATGACCTGAGCCGAAGGCAGACGCCCAATGACTGAACCACCCAGGCGCCCCAAGGCTGCTCCCTTTTGGGCAGCTGTAGTTCTGCAGATGCTTCTGGGCTTGGCAAGCTCTCCCCACTTTCTTCCTGGTCAGGGCAACATCTGAGTGTGGCAACCCTGGGGCAGGAAGGGAACAGGCAGACAAATGGGAGAGATGTGCTTATAGTGTACAAGGGTGGTTGTAGGGGGCTAGAAAAAGAGGGGAGAAAAAATAGAGAAAAGGAGAGAGAGAACAAAATTAGGAGATGAAGAAAGAGGGGACAAGAAATGGCAAAGGAAAACCAGACCAAGTATATGGCGTTGAGTCCTCCTAGGCAGATGCTCGGGACCTTCTCTACGAGTGACTGGGAGCTCCAGCATGACTAGCTGGGGAAGCAGAAGATCAAGTGTGTGGGGGCCTCGGACTCTAGTTCACCAGCTCCCCCTCATCTCCTTCCCCAGCTCCATCACTAGTTGGAGGAATGGGGAGTAGAAAGGACACTCCAGCATGAAGCTGGCCTGAGGAAACCCTAGTTTCCAGTAAAACGGGGTGGCAGCAGGGTAAGCAGCCTCCTGGGAGAGCCAGAGAGACCCAATCCAGATGCTAATGGTTAGAATATCAGAGAGCGGATTGACAGATTGACTACCTAGAGAGAAAACTGGACGGTATCAAACAAAACGGATTGTTTAATTGGCAGGTTCAGCTTTGTTAGTGGCCATTGATCAATTAATGTCTGCTTGCCTTTGTGTTTGAATTTGTCAAGGATGACTTCCATGCCAGGACATGGAGTCGGAACCCACCCGCGTTGCTGATCATTTCAAGTTTAAAGGTTAGGAGAGTCGGAGGCAGAAAGTCATGGATGTGAGTCCTAGTTTTAGCAGCAGATGTAGAAGGGGGATCCCCGCCCCCACCCCAATAGCCTCAAGTGCCCCCGCAGTCAAGCTTCACTTGGGCTGCCTCTCCTAAAAGTTCGGCAGCCTTCTAGAGGCCACTCCCCGGCAGGAAGCTGAAGCAGAAAGAGCACTTTTGTTCCTGCCTCTAGCCTCTTCCCACTCCAATAAGACCTCACAGTTGCCAATTGGTTTTCCAAAAAACAGATGTTTATTTTTTTTAAAAGATTTTATTTATTTACTTATTTGAGAGAGCGAGAGCGTGTGCACGAGCAGGGGGAGAGGCAGAGGGAGAGGGAGAAGCAGGCTCCTGGCTGAGCAGGGAGCCCCACTGGATCCCAGGACCCGGGATCATGACCGGGGCTGAAGGCAGACGCTTAACGACTGAGCCACCCAGGCGCCCCTGAAAGAATAGATGTTTATTTCACCTTCTGCTTATACTCTTCCAGGGCTTTTCATCCACTTACAGCATAAAATTTAATTCCTGAGGACGGCAAGTTGGGTCTTTCATAGTCTGCCTGCTAGCTACCTTTTTAGCTTGATCTTCCAGCAGGTCCTGTGTACTTTGTTACCTTTGGGCTTTTGTTTATGCTGTTATTTTTATTAAAAGTTCTTCCCCCCGGGGCGCCTGGGTGGCTCAGTGGTGGAGCGTCTGCCTTAGGCTGAGGTCGTGATGTGGCTGGCTCTCTGCTCAGCGGGGAGCCTGCTTCCTTTCCCTCTGCCTGCCACTCCCTCTGCTTGTGCTCTCTCTGTCAAATAAATAAATAAAATCTTAAAAAAAAAAATTCTTCTCCCTCTCTCTGCATGGTACTCTCCTTTTCAAACTTCAACCTGATTATCCAACCATCCTTCCAACCATCCAACCATCCTGCACCCTGAAATTCTACTTCAGTGCTTCCCAAGCTTGTCCACACACTGGATCACCTGGGGATGATTTGAAAAACATCCTGATGCCCCATATCCCACCTTCAGAGGCTGTGACTTCACTGATCTGGAATGTGGCCTGGGCTTGAATTTTTCAAAGATCCCCAGGTGACTGAAATGTGCAGACCCAGTTCCGGGACCACCGCCCCACCCTGTACCACATACTGTAATAGCCCTTGAGGATTTAGAGGTAAAAGTTGGTTTAGACTAGATATTTCGTGTAGAAGGAGAAATACATCAATAAATACGTAATTGCCCAACAACGTATGCAAGTGTTATGAAAGACATAAGGCACGGTACCCTTGGGAAGGTATAGGAAGTACACGTAACCCCCACTGGTGAGGTTGAGGGATGGGTGGCCAGAGCTGCTGAGTCTTCAAGGACAAGAAGGGGTGTTCCAGCCAAAGATGGGGGTGGGTACCCTACTCAGAGGGAAAACGGAGCACAGCACAGTGAGCTAGAGAGAGCGCGGGTCACCTTCAGGGGTGGACAAAAACTTAGTGTGACTGCAGCTTTGGGGTAGTTAGGCTGCAGAGGCAGACAAGGCCATGAAGGGAGCAGGGAGTGCAGAGTCACCAAAAGGGGTGTCAGGGATGTGACCTGGTCACACTTAGTAGCTGTGAATGCTCAGGAGGTAGGGCAGTTGGTGAACTGGGAGGGGAGACGATAGGAACCAGTAGGGAGGCCTTTCCTTCTTCAGAGCAGTCTCCTCTCCTACATCTTCTCTACCTGCACACTGCATCTCACATCAGACCCCCTGTCCTTGTGCCCCTGGCCCAGAGCGAGGTGCCTGGTGGAGAACGAACACTCATACCTCACCCCACATGGTCCGGTAGGAAAAGCTCAGATCCAGAGCCAGACTGCCTTGATTCAAGACCCAGTTCTACTCCTAACAAATGGTGTGATATTGAGAAGTCAGCCACGTTCTCCGGTCTTACTTTTCTCCACCATCAAATGGAGAAAATGCCAAACTCATAAGGTTATTCTGAGAATTAGAAAAAATGTATGGGGTTCTTATAGTTCCCAGAACAGCAGCTTCAGCAGCAGAGAGCCCAAGGGGGGAATGTTAGAAATGCAAATTCTCAGGCCTCACCCAAGACCCGCCGACCCAGGAACTCTGGCGCACAGCCAGGACCCAGTGTCAGAGCCCTGCTGATTCTAATGCTCGCTGAAGTTTGAGAAACACTAGTGTGTGGAAACGGCTTCACCCCTAGGCTTTTCTGGAAGCCTACTCCTGGAAAGTGGAAAAACCCACCCCGCTAACCAGCTCTGGCCTCTGTCCCAGCCCCTCCTTTCTGCAATTCTCCCTGAGTTGGTCATTGCAGATGTGAGGCTCCGGGAGGCCAGGCTCTGAAATCAGGAGGTCTTGGGGGCTGGGGGGGGGGGGGGGCACTATACCAGCTGCTGCCTGTGTACATACGTGCATGCACAGATTTTTGATCTCTAAGTAAAACTGTGTGACCTTGACCTCTGAGAATGCATATGTTTCCTTGTCTGTAAACGGGAATGATAGTACTTAAAGGCTAGTCCTTTCCACATGTGAACTCATTTTATCCTCACAATAGCCCCACAAAGCTAGGACTATTATCACCACCATTTTAGAGATGAGGGAGTCAAGGCACAGAAAGCCTACGTAACCTGCCTAAGGGCACCCAGCTGTAAGTGTTAGAGCTGGGCTTCAGGCACGGGCCCTTTGGCTCAAAGTCCATGCTCTTAACCAGTCGGCCTGCCAAGGCTGCTTAGAAAACATTAATGCGCCGGCCTTTAGCCTACTCCCCCCTTGGGCTCTCTGTTGTGTTGAAACACCTCACCCTGAACATAGTTTCTCTGCGACTTACAATGAGAATTCGGTTTAGTCATTTCACCTCTTCCGGCCTTAGTTTCCAAATGTTTAAAATGTATGGTTGGGCTAGATTAGGGATGTGAGCTGGAGCCCCGAGGCCCCAGAGAATAAGCTGTGTTTGTCTCTTGATCTGAGTCGAAAGTGACGGTCTGGAAATGGTATGTGCTCTGGCTCTCCACTCTGCAGCCCCCCACCCTCCACAGTCTCACACAGGCCTCCCTTAATGAACTCTCCAGCATCCAAAGGCACTTGAGTGTGAGATCACTCATCGGAAAATGCCTAAATCTGAGGGCCTGTGAATTTACAGCCCCAGCACCCCCCCCCACAAGCCCCCCTTTCCCCCACCAGTCCCTGCTCCTCCAACTTAAAGAACACTTTACCTGGGATGTTTCTTGTGCAGAGAAGGCCCTGAGCCTTGGCTTACACCTTTATGGATGTCCTCTACTTGGCATGGCTGCCAGGTGTGAGCCTTGTCCTCTCTCATGGCCACATGCCCTGGAAATGCTGATTTATATTTGCTTCTGGAAGGGAGACAGATGAAGCTTGTTTTAGAATGGAAGGTTAATCCAATTTCAGAATCCATCACACGAGATGATTTGTTATTTTCATTTAATCTGGAACGTTCCGTCTGTTCAAACTTAGAAACGAATCACTGGCTGGAAGAAGGAAGGCCCTTCACGAGCTTCTGCACTCCTGTGTTGGATGCCTTTCATTTCCCACAGCAGGGATACATTCAGTATGGATAAAGTAGCTCGGGGCATTTCTACTGGACTTTGCGAATGTCCTTCATCTGCCTGCCGGGAAGTGGGCGCCAGGTGTTGGCAACTGTTAGCATATCGTCTTACAGGGAATAGGTGCTCAAACATTGCCCAATGGATACATGAATGCGCACACACTTTCTAGCAACTGGAGGCGATGCGAAATAACTCGCTGACTCTCACTCAATTTATAGGAATGATTTTATTTTTAGAATACTGTATGGCTTATAAAGAATTTTCACACATATTCTCCATAAATTATTTTCTGTATTTTAAAGTTGAAGAAGCAAGGCTTCAGGAGGTTAACTAACTGCAAAGTCATACTGTGGCGTTCAGCTTTCCAGGACTCGGGTTACCCTTTTCAAAATAAAAGGTAATATTAAAAAATAATTGTTGAAAAACTATTGCTTAAAGCTGTAGAAGCTAAAGCTTTAGATACTAAAACAGAGAAAAAACCACCTATCACAAAAACTGGAAACAATACCTAATCTTTATAATCTTTATAGTTTCCAAGCATGTGCTCACATCTGATTTCCTTTGGCCCCCGCAACAACTCTCCCCCGTCGGAGTAAAATCCTCTCTCATTGGGTGAGCCGACCCTAAGAGACTGCCCCGACGATCTTTCCAAAAGACAGGTCAGACTGACAGTTAAGAACCGAACTTGCATACTCGTGCCATCTACTGGTGCTTTTCTGGTAGCATGAGTTCCAGCGGACGTTATATTAAACATTTTTTGTGCAGGGTAAAAATCAGCAGGGCCACTCAGATGTTTTACTCATTATTCGCCAAGTCCTTGAAAATACTGCCCCCTCTCAATCGTTGAGACTCGTTTTCGAAGGAGCCTACTTTAAAACAGGACTCAGGATTTACTCAGGAAAGGGTTTGAAAAGCTTTGGATTCCTTTTGGCATTTTGGCAGGTTTTAGAAATGCCTCTGAGCACCTTCCAATTGGCTTGAAACCTGGGGGAAGGGAGATGGCTTAGCTAGGAAAAGAGAACACTCACAGAATCTTCATGTGGTCACAGTAACGCCTCCACTTGGCCCGGTGTTTTCTGGGAGGGCTACAGGTAGGGTTGGTTAGCTGAGAAGGTAGTGTGGCCAGGTGCTGACAGTTCACTCCGCGGGACCTCAACAGCTGGTAGAAGTGAAATTCTGGTAACAGCTGAAGCCCACCCTCCTGACCCAGGGGCACACCAGGTGGGATCTCCCAACTGCACCAGTCCCTGAAAACCTCTGGCCAATCCTCAGGAACATAAATACCTCCTTTTCCAAAGCTGGGCTTTGCTCTCGGTATGTTTTTTTAAATTATTAGATGGAATTGGTTTTTGTACTTTGCGCTAAATCCAGGGACAAGAGATGACTTGTTCATTGTTAGGGCAAATCCACAGAGGATTGAAATGAGCTGATTTGGTATATAAAACCATTTTTCTCATAATCTTAGGACTCTTTAAAAATTGGACTAACTCCATTAGAGCACTAGTGTGAAATAGGCTAAGACAAACACAGGAGAAAGAAAATTAGGTTTGTAAAGGAACTAGTCAACACCTGTAGTGAAAATTCTTACAGGATTCTTCTCAAAAGTTACCTTGTCTGGCTGGGGGGGAAATGGAGGCTTTTTTTTTATTTATTTACCTTATCACTGAGGTTGTATTCACTAAACTTTACCTTGGTTTCCTTTTGTTCCATGGTAGGAGAAAAATAGGAGCCTTGACAATTATTGAAAGCGAAGTAAAATGTCTATTGAAGCAGATTATGAAAGGTTCCTTATGGCAAAAGGTCAAGATGGTAACATTTGATAAACAGCAGATTTCTAGCCCTAATTTGTTATAAAGGCATATCAAACCAGGAAAGATTTAAAGAACTCTCAAAGCATTCTGGCCATTCATTAGAGTAAAATTAGAGTAAATTGTGAAGGATTGTAAAGGTTTACTGGAAAAAAGTATAGATACATTTACATAATACTTAACAGGTTTTTAGGCCATGTATTTCACTATGTTTTAACAAGAATCATTTAAGATAGGACTTTTTATAATTCATACTTGAGAAAACAAAGGTTAAGAGGTTAAGTCACACACTTCCCAAAGTCACATAGTTAATAAATCACACTCGTTACTAAAGACAGGCCTTTGAAGGCTAGTGATCTTTCTAGAAAGATTTTTCCCGGAGACTTTTCCCCTCCTTTTAAAAAGTGTATCTTAGGAAAAAAGTTTATCTAACTGTTGTATTTACTCATTTTTAAGGATCACTGTTTTTAAGCAGGTGGACATCGTATTAATCCTTTTTTTTCTTGTTCATCCTAAGTCTTTTGGCCTCTTTTTGAGAAATACCTGTTTGTACCAGGTGGTAACATACCATAAACCATACATTGCATTAGCACCCTTACCCGCAGGGAATACATCCAAGGCCCCAGTTGATGCCTGAAACTGCGGATAGTACCAAACCCTATACATATTGCTTTCTCCTATAATTTATAAATTAGGCACAGTAAGAGATTAACAATAAAATAGAACAATTTTAAGATACTGTAACGAAAGTTATGTGAATATGGTTTCTCTCAAAACATATTGTACTGTTCTCACCCTTCCTCTTCCTGTAATGATGTGAAATGATAAAATGCCAACGTGACTAGAGGAAGTGAGGTGGATGACGTAGGCATTTTGATGTAGGTCAGGCTACTCCTGACCTCTGACCGTATGTCAGGAGGATCATCTGCTTCCTGACCCGCAGGTGACTGAAATCTCAGAAACGGAGACCATGGATAAGGGGAGACTACTGTATTGAGTTTGAATAACCCTTTCAATAGTGATGGTCATGTATTTGCAGATAAGTTATGTTTGCATTTGGGTAAAAAATCTGGATTTCTTGGCTCCACCTCAGAGACCAATCCAGTATTGGGAAAGGCATAATTCACTGTTTAACAAGTCTCCCAGGTGGTCAGATTACAAATATTAAAAGCCTAAATATGTTGAGTGTTGTCCAGGATCACAAAACCCTTAATGGTGCTTTGGAATGTATATTTTATGCCATAATATGTTTCAATTTGTTAAGTCCCACTATTCTAAAATAAAGAAGCCATGCAATTCATACTCAATTTTAGATGGGTATGCATCCTAATTTTTCCTTTTAGTTCCGCTTTATTTCTAGAATTCTCATATTAGTGCAAAGTGCTAGCCTAACAGGAGTTTTTCAGTTTAATCTTGCTCTACTCCCAATTCACACCTTCCTTCCCTAGAAGGTTTTATATGGCTCCTGGTGGGAAGTTGGTGTTAAAAACAGGCATGCAATAGTGGATGTCTAAACTGTGAGATATTTTTATAACTGGTGTGGAAATGAACCATCATAAACATGTCTCTGAATCTTTTACAACTGGTAGTTTCCCAATACTGCTGGATCCAAACTACCTGTGGACTGATTTCGGCCTGGGGTTGGGGCCATCTCTGTACTGAAGCATCCCATAAGACTTTTATGAATAAATAAATTTAGAAAATAGATACGCTATTTTTCTCCCCCAATCCAGAAGTAGCCACTTACAAGGGTAACTTAAATTGTTACAGTAATTACTAACAAACGCTTAACCCCAAAAATACTCACTTTAGGTTCTCTTTAAATAAAAGCACTCATGTTTAAAATCAAAACAACTTATGGCCACTGTCACCTAAAATGAAGAGGGTTTTGAAGTCTTCAAAGATTAAAGCTTTACCTGTACAACTCCCAGTAATCCGTTTATCTTGTGGTATACTCTCCCCTGTATTTGGTCAACCTCTTCATCCCAAAGCAGAATCATTCCCATTAAGTGCTTTCCCATCTCCAGTGAACAGTGTGTTCATTTTTCAATAAACAATCCAATCTGACTTCATCGTTCATGTTGCCTTTTTTTTTTTTTTCAGTTTTGCAAATGTAAGTTTTTAAAAGGCACAGAGGACCTCGTTGTTTGTTGTGGTACCTGCCAGTTCCTTAAGTTAACCTAGTGATAGGACATTTTTTTGTTCATATATACTAAACTGTAGTTTGTCAGTGTCTGAGGCAAAAATCATCACACAGAAGTTACTACTGGTAAATTCAGTATCTCCTGGTGTAGATTAGGTTAAATTAACTAAGCCAGAATATCACCTTATCACTAACTGAAGAAAGCCATAGCTACTCAAAGGTATTACATATGTGTTCATATTAAAACTAAGATAAGATGTTATTAAAACTAAGTTAAAACTAAGACAAGGATCAGTGGGAAATAAGTAGTTTTGCACCAATGCAAGACAAAATATACTTTATTGGGACAGCGAATGCACATAGTGCTGCAGGTAAGGCATGCTACCAGGGATCTGCATATAATCAAAGGCCAGTATGGAAATGAATGGGAATGAAAGCTGTCTCTTAAAGCTTGAAGATTTATTCCATGGTGAAGGAAAGATCATTTGTGTCCACTTATCTCAAATGCAGTATTATACACCTACTTAATCAGACACCTCTGCCTCTAACCAAGAGCCGGGAAGCAAAGAAGAGAAACTTAATCTTAACTGTACTCAAGAGTCACTTCTAATATCAATGAAAGATTTTGCTAGTTGAGGCAAACATCCTTTACAGACAAAGACCTAGAGATTGAGCACTCAAACATCCATTCATACATTTAAATAATTAGCCAATTTTAATGTCATTTATTTCACCAGAAACAAATACTAGAATACCTAGAAATAGTTTGGATAAAGAAACATTTATATTTTAATACTTCATAATGTTGTAAGTTTGGGGCTAAAATAACACCCTGAGTCAAATTTGATCCCTGAAGGGACCAAGTACAGTTTTAATTTCAATAGCTGAACTTCGGAGGGAAGATCTGAGAAAATAATGCTAATGACAGATCTAGTCCTTTGATGAAACTATTAGGTTCTACAGACTTGTCAAAATCAACACCCAATTGAGGATAGGCTGAAAATGCTTTGTAAAGCATTATTTTTAGATAGGCTCCTTCATTTTCCCTTCTTTTAAAACAGATGCAGATGAAATGCTTTCTGCATGAACGCACACTGACATTCTGTTCAACTCTTTTCTAAATGCAGTACTATGGGTTTAAACAGTAGGCTTTAATTTAAACACAGTAATCTCTTCTACACAGTCAATTTAGCTCGAGAGAGGAAAAGAAACACTACCATGAAAATTACTTATCAAATACTCCGCTCTTCTTTTAGAAGGTGTTTTTAAAAGCAACACAGGACCAAAAACATCCAACTATTACTTTATTTATATTACTATGCTTAAGTTACATGGAAAAGACAACCAAGCAGTTCTGCCCCATTTCAGGAAAAGTTTCCAATCAACACCAATTATGTGGTGACAAATAACTAGGAATGGTGACATCTTTGGGTCAAGACTGACAAGGAAGGATGGGTCTGGTGCTACGGTTCATCTCCAACAAGAATATGGCGCAGCGGCCAGCACAAGCCACACTAACACTGAACCTTTAGCGCTGGTCACAAAGTCGGGTCTCTTCCCTGAAGCTAGCAAATCAAGTGAAATAACTGGGTTTAAAAAACATTTTTTTAAATGAAGCCCAAATAAGTTTAAAAACCATGCTCTTGACACATTTTCCTTTCAAAATTTACATAAAACACACTTTTTCACTCTAACAGCCCAGAATTTTTTTTCCTCACATAGCCCATCATGTAGCTGCAGATAAGATTATTCTACCTCAAGATGTAAACATAGGGAAAAAAAAATTAACGGCATCTGCATAATATTCTCTCTACACACTGCTGCTGGATGGAAAATTGAAAATTAAAAAAAAGAAAGAAAGAAAGAAAGAAAGGTTCCATCTTAGATTCTCACAACCTCTTGTTCCGCAGTTCATGAATCCGACCCTGATGCTAAGGTGACAGTGTATGTAAGTAGATTTTTGTTTTCAGTGAAGGAGACCTGGGAAAAGATGGAGTTATCTCTTTTTCTTCAAGAGTTATCAGATGGTACGTGCTCCTCGAAGCCCTCACTCTCTCGTACTAGAGCACGTTCCAGGATCACACGGCCTTCCTTATAGCGCTGGCTGTCTTCAGTGGCGAACTCATAGATCCATCCCAGTTTGCTATTGCAGTTCTTGCAGCTCACATCTCGAACCATGTGGCGGCCAGTGAGCATGACCCGGTCTTGAACTTCACTGTACTGCAGGTTAACTACCTAAGAAACATGGGAAAACAAAATTGCCAAGCCCTGTGAGTTATCTGCCAAAGAAGTACACATTATTTTGGTTGGTGCAATAAGAACAACTTCAGAAAAGCAAACAGCAGTTGTTACTTTAGTCAAACCTACAATACCCTTCCCAAGAGCTATTTTTAGAAGTTGCTGGGAAAGGCAAATATCTGGAAACTGCACTGCACTGGCCATCTAATGCAATCTTGCATTACCGTACCATGTACCAGTCCAAGCTGCACTACTTATATATCCTGTAGTCACATTTCTGTTGCAGTGAAGAGTCCTCCACCTGGAGCCATAAAACGTTGGTTTGGATCCAACTGTTATCATTCACCATTCAATGAGGAGTTCAAATAAGGCTACCAATGAAAGAGAACCTAGTATACAACAGGTATTCCACAACTACAAAAAAGTTTGCCAAATTTGTTTCTAGACATACATTTTATATACAAGCCAACTGGGACACACTAGGCCTACTACACTGTGATACAGTTTTCAAATGGATTCAAATAATCTGTGAAGAATTTCCAGTAATTCTGAACATCCAATAATCCTCTATGCTTTACTTTTCTGTAAACGGCCAGAAAGTAAATATTTCTGGCTTTGAGGGCTGTATGGTTTTTATTTTAACTATTTAGCTCTGCTATTGTAGCACAAAAGCAGCCATAGGCAATACATACATGAATGAGCATGCTGTGCTTTATTAAACTGCATTTACAGCAACAGGTAGCTAGCCTGCCATAGTATACCAACTCCTGCTCTGTACCTAAAGAAAGATCAAGAGATCTACACTATCATTTCTTTCAGAGAAAAGCTTATTTCTAAATGGAACAGAGGGGTGTCCACTGGGGAAGTCTAGCTGACCTTTAAGAGCAGTACCCTGGACTAGTTCTGCCCCTTAGCCTAAAAGATTTGGAAATTCAACTCTGCTAATACACATCAGACTCCAGGAGGCAGAATCACATCAACCAATCTTATTTCATTTCATTTCATTTTTTAAAAGATTTTATTTATTTGACAGAGAGAGACACAGTCCGAGAGGAAACACAAGCAGGGGGAGTGGGAGAGGGAGAAGCAGGCTCCCAGCTGAGTGGGGAGCCCCATGTAGGGCTCGATCCCAGGACCCTGGGATCATGACCCGAGCCGAAGGCAGACGCTTAACAACTGAGCCACCCAGGTGCCCCTCACATCAACCAATTTCAAAGCAAGCCAGAAATCAGAGAAACAGACAGACTAGTCATTATTTTGTAAATCAGGGAACACTCTTCCTGTTGGCATGCAATAAGCCACAACATAATCAGGATGACTGGTGAGCATAAATTAGAGCAAGGGAAGTTGATTAGATGATCTTTATTCACTTGCACTGTCAAACTATGAAAGCTTAACGCAGCTCTCCCTAGGATAAATCAGTGACATGGATATAGGGGTACTTCTGCCCCTCCTTCCATAGTCTGTGAAGTCACTACTAAGTTCTTACACTGAATGTTTCATGAAGCAATGGAGACTGCCCTTCTTATTGTAACACAGTCTTCAAACTTCCACAGTAAAACATCACATTCTAGGAATGCCTTCCTGAGGTCCCAAAGACAAGCTAGTGGACACTCCTTTCTGCACGCAGACTACAGCTCTCGTTCGGGCTCTTCCTGCTATCTCCAAGCTCTGAGGGACACTGTGGTACTGCTGTCAGATATATGCACTGAACTCACTCAGGAGATGAAGCTGGTTTTCCCACCAACCTTGTTAAAAAGAAACGCTCTGCCGGTGGCGCCTGTGAACCGAGTGGAGATGAGCTCTGAGCGGTTGGTCAGGATTGTATCGCAGTTTGCACAAGAAAACAGACGGGTACCACCGATATGATCGAGGAAAATTCTGCCCATTTTTATAGCTGAAGTTCTAAAAACCTAGGAGCAAATGGAAAAGAACAAGAAAGCATCAGGATTAAAAAAAATTGTTGGTATCTACTTGGTGGGGGTCAGAGAGAACCATTTATATATATATAATGATCTCTGCTTCGTAGTTCTTAGTATGGGAAGTAGTTGACTCTGTGCTAAAGGATCCAAGGTTCATGCACTGAACAAACGAACAGGCATACCAAGCTAAGAACTGTTTAGAAGCAGTGAGCCAAGGAAGCAAACATGTTTAGGCAAGGCTGGAACAATATCACTTCTCTTCTGGCTGGTATGACAAACACAGGAAGAAACTGGAGTATCAGAAACCGAATAATGAGAAGCACAGGCAGAGATGTGAGAAAAAAGGCTTTAGCCTAAGTGTTAAGGGTACATTCTGAGCATATGTAATCTGAGGAAAGACTTGTGGGGCACGTGTGGGTGATCACAAGAGTAGAAAAGGGGCAATCAGAAATGGGAAGAGGGTAGTCCCGGTTAAGAGAGGGGCAGCTCCGGCCATCAGGCACCCTAAAATCCCGGAGGGGCGACGGCACTAACAGCAGTATGCTGGGAGTCTGTGGGGGCACTGTACTCGGTGCTTCCCTTATTTCAGAATCATCCCAACAACTCTGTGAGGTTATCACCCCCATTTCATAAATTATCCAAGGTTATTAACTGATCAAAGGTCACAGAGCTTTCAAGTACAGAAAATCATCACTGGAATGCAGTTCACCCACCCTAAAGCCAAAATTCTTGCATTACCCTGGTATAAGGCTAGGAAAACAAGCACAGAAAAGAAGGGAAAGATAAGCCATTATTACATAACTTATATTTAAGAAACCATACTGATTCAATAAATCACAGAAGTGCTGAAACACTGAAACAAGAAGCTTTGAAACCCAGCTTCTGAAAACAAGGATAATCACACTTCAGTATTTCAAAAGTTAGAGTTAGTATGTGCAACTCCTTGAATTCACAGCAATTAATCCCCTTCAGCACTATTTTTTAAAGATGTAGATATAGTCAAGAATACACTACAGCTCTCATTAAATAAAGAATTTATAGTTTTCAGCTCCTGTGTTTTAAATATTTATATCACCTATCTTTAAAATGGCATGCAAAGCTGATGCAGCTGCCACTATGAAAACAAACCCTACAATCTATGTTTGTAGTACGAATCCACTGTCATTTTAAATTTGGGGAAATTTCATTACCAATTAAAAATTCCATCATTCCTTCTTACATCTGTGAACTTGCTTTAGTTATTAGGCAGTCCTAATGTCACCAAAAAAGTCATCACAAAGGTTATGATGACTTCCATTAAACATTTTGATATGGAAGTTTAATAAGAAAAACAAATGGTAAATACAATTAAAATTTGTGGCTAGTGAAAGGAAAACCACTGCCCATTAACAAACATGTCAATGAATAAACCCTGGGTGAAAACAAGACTTAAGAAATATTTAGCTTTTTGATTACATTTCTGCAAAATGACAACAGAAGAGTTACTATTGTTTCACCAGCCTTTAAAATGATAGCACTACCTTTTTCAGATGCTTAAGAACACAGTATTTGTTACATAAAGGTCAGATGTTGCAAATTTTAGGCCTGCAGGCTGAACTCATTTGGTGGCATAGGGATAAAACAGTGAACAAAACAAATAACCCTTCCCTTACGAAACATATGTGCATATGTTTAATTTGGCCCACAAAGTTTTTTATTAATAAAAAACACCTGGGCCACCATCAAACATGAAAGATTTCATTAAAGAGCCTCTGTTTTGTTTTGTTTTGTTTTTTAAACAATAGGGAGATCTGGCCCACAGGGCACGTGTTCTCCTGTGGCAACAATGACTGGAGGTGACTGGTAGCTGCACTCCCCCAAGGTCATTGGGTCTGCTCAGTCACCACTTTGCATCACATAATTACTTCCCCTGTAAGACATCTGGGTTTATGACTCTTCATATAACCACAGCATACAACAACTTGTGAGCAGGTGATCTGGGTCATGTTTCTTACTGCTGCTCAACTACAGAAAGTAATCAACAGCAAGGTTTTACAGTCTCACCTCTTAAGACACAGTCCTCAGATTCCATAATTCTTTGAAAACCAGTATAGTGCAGTGATTTAGCCTCCTGCTTGGGCTTCTGGGACTCATTACTTTAAAGCAAATTTTCCTTCAAACTTTTAAATATTCATATTGTAACTTCTTTCAACCATAATGCAGTATTAACTAGATGTGTTTGAACTGGCCATGGCAGACACAAGGCTGCTGTGGAAAATGTACTGAGACTTCAAAATGAACTCTCCCTGTACCCTCTGCCTACATCATTCTATCTTTAACTCAAAATTACCATATAGCTGTGACCATTTGCTACTGGATACAGGCAATCTCTTTATTCCTAAATGGGGTAAAGAGATTTAACATGTTTTTTCTTCCTTGCTTCAAATTCAGTCTATTTTTTACTTTTACCCAAGTATTTTTACTGGATTCAATTATATGATTCATTACCAAGACCAAAAATATCTGTGCAGAATCACTATTCCTAGTTGTGATTTCCATTTATAGAGTACTATATATGGATACAAAACTGTAAAATTAGTTATTTGCCAAAAAAGATAGGCTAGAATGCCATGGAATCTAGCAAAAGCAAGCAAAACATCCCTTTCTATCAAAGGTCTGATCTTTAGGAAGTAGGGTCATTAGGTTCTAGGTGTTAAGCCTTAGTTTTGCAGGGCTAGAGACTCAACCTACTGACTCACACTATCCAAATTCTCAAGAGGCTGCTATCAATCAGAATGCCACTTTATATTTAAGGAGAAAGGTCATTAAAAAGCTAAGACATAGAGCCTGAATCAGACTCCTTTGGACCTGGAGGATATACTGAACTCTGCCTTAGACCTAGTAATTATTTAGTGTCTACACTGTATGGGACACTATGTCACATTCCACATTTAATCCTGACAGTTTTTTAATCGTCACCCTATTTTTGCAGAGGAAGAAATAAAGTCTATGTGACTTCCTGACACTGGCCAAGCTGGAGCCTGAATGAAACCTTGCTCCAGTTGTTCTTTTCCATCTCCTCATTCTCTAGTGACCAAAGGGCTGCCAGATTCATGGCCTTTCTCCTCAGATTTATCATGTACCCTTCCTGCCTCCATGCTGATCCCTCCTGTATTTCCTTTCTTAGGTGGTGGCCAGTTCGAAAGACATACTCTCCTAAACTAGTAAACCCTGGCAACCTCTCACAAAACGTCCTAAATCACTTTTGGAGGTCTTTCCTCCTTCCCCATCAATGTCTTAATTCAAATTCTCATCCCTTCTAGATAAACCTCTTGTGGCCAGGGAGTGTATATTATTAAATGCAATGCACATTCACAGGTACCCCTACATTTGTGCTAAATTTGATAGCACTACAAAAATAAGGTCAAAGGCATGTGCTTTAGCCATCTCTCTCTCTCTCTTTTTTTTTTTTTAAGAGAGGGAGAAGGAGAGAGAGAGAGGAGAGGGGCAGAGGAAGAGAGAGAGAATCCCAAGCAAGCTCCACACCTAGCACGGAGATGACTTGGGGCTTGATCTCACCACCGTAAGATTACACCTGAGCCCAGATCGACTGAGCCACCCAGGTGCCCCACCATCTTTTTCTAAGAGCTCAGACAGACCACTCCTCTACAAACTTGGAAACTTTTCTTCTGACAAAATAGAATATAGCTAATTCTTTTAGCAAAAAAGTCCCCAGATTTTTAAAGGAATAATTTACACACCATAAAATTTAGCCACTGTTTAAGTATACAATTGAATGATTTTTAGTAGATTTATAAGGTTGTGCCACTACTTTGTATCACCACAACCCAGCATTAGAATATTTCTATCACCTCCCCAAAATGCCCACAAAGCCCTCTGCAGTCACAGGTAACCAGTGATCTACTATTTTTGTTTTTACATTCAAAATATTTCCCAGATATGCTAAGTCTCTTGCTTAGACTTAGAAGAGTTCCAAATCTCTTCAGCCACATATTTTAAAAACACCTTAAAATTGAGCTGCTTTTACATATGACTAATATTCTCTGTGTTGACTCTAGGGGCACCTTACTGTGTCTCTAAGTAATAAAATACATGCTTTGATATCTGTCAGTGTTGAAGTTCAAGTTTATAACCAAAACTAGGGCCAAACTCATCATAGCTAAAGCTTTAAGATGCTTTCTTCCTTTTTACAATCTCAAGCAAAAAACAGTAATAATCTTAATTTTAATAAGTACCATTTCCCAGATAATTTTATAAATAAGTCCTCTTTGGTACTTGCTTTTCTTACTTCCAGGTTATTAAAATCGTTAAAAGCTTGAAGTAAGTACCAAACATGGTTGTTTACTAGGAGCCTATTATCAGTTTATCTGAAATTAATGGAAACTGAAGGGCCAGGTTGAAAATATAAGTGAAATTCATAGATGATCTAAAGACCACATTTTAGTAATTGTTTCAATTTCCTTCCCCCTTCAACAGTATATTTAGCTAGCTAGAATTTTCCATTTCTATTTTAATAGGAGACCCTGGTGAAGCAATCACATTTTTGAACCTCTACCTTTTTATAGAATTTTTAAAAAATTCACAGGATTTACAGAATCTGTAAGAGAAAAAAAGCTTTTTTGCTTTGAAAAATTCACAAAATACAATGTCTCCAGGAATGTGTAACAGTTGACCCTTGAACAATGTGGGGGGTGGTGGTTAAGGATGTCAACCAGGCGCCCCCCCTGCATAGTGGAAAATCTGCATATAACCACTGACTCCCCAAAAACTTAACAGGCTATTGTTGACCCAAAGCCTTACTGACAACATAAACATAAGCGTCAAATAACACCTTTTGTATGTTGAATGCATTATATACTGTATTCTTACAATAAAGTAAGCTAGAACAGAAAACATTACAAAAACTATGAAAAAATACATCTACAGTACCGTATTTATCGAAAAAATCCACACATAAGCAGACTCATGCAGTTCCAACCTGTGTCCGAAGTCAACTATTACAAAAATTAGACAATATGGACTATGTAATTTCTTACTTTGAGTCCAAGTCAATAAAACAACTCTCTAAAAATGGCTATTTTTAGTTGAGATTTAAGGGGTTTTTTTTTAAAGCAGTTTTAGGTTCACAGCAAAAAAACACCTGCCAAGATTTTTCTCTTTAAGAAATCCATGAAAGGCAGGTTTTTGTATCCATGTAAGTTTTTGGTTCCTTTGGGTAAATACCAAGGAGTACAACTGCTGGATCATATGCCAAGTCTTCCAAAGTGGCTGTACCATTTTACATTCCCACCAGTAGGGAATGAAAGTTCCTGTTACTCTACACATCCTCTTCAGCATTTGATGATGTCAGTGTTCAGGATTTTGGCCATTCCAATCGGTGTGTGTGTAGGGGTGTCTCGTTTTAATTTGCATTTCCCTAACGGCATATGATATGGAGCATCTTTTCATATGCTATTTGCCATTTTTAAAATCAGGTAGTTTTCTTTTTGTTGAGTTTTTAAGAGTTCTTTGTATATACTGGATAAGACCTTTATCCGACATCTTTGCAAATTTTTTCTCCCAGCCTGTGGCTTATCTTCTTGCGCTCTTGATGTCTTTTGCACAGAAGTTTTTAATTTTAATGAAGTCCAGCTTATCAATTATTTCTTTCATGGATTATGCCTTTGGTGTTGTAAAGAAAGTCACTGCTATACACAATGCCATCTAGATTTTCTCCTATGTTATCTTCTAGGAGTTTTATAGTTTTGCATTTTACATGTAGGTCTGTGACTGATTTTAATTTTTGTGAATGAGGTGTAAGGTCTGTGTCTAGATTTTTTTTTTTTGCATGTGGAGGTCCAGTTATTTTAGCACTGGTTTATTGAAAATACTATCTACATGAGGAAATTGAAAATGAGATTGTATTTCATTTCCACTGTATTGCCTTTGCACCTGTCAAGTATCAGTTCATGATATTTATGTGGATCTCTTTCTGGGCTCTCTGTTCCATTGATCTATTTGTCTACTCTTTGGTCAAAACCATACTGTCTTGATTACTGTAACTTTATATTAAGTCTTAAAGTCAGGTAGTGTCAGTCTTCTGTTCTCTTTCAATATCGTATTGGCTATTCTTTTGCCTCTCTATAGAAACTTTAGAATCAGTTTGTTGATATTCACAAAGTAATTTGTTGGGATTTTGATTGGTATTGCACTGAATCCAAAATTGGGAATAACTAATAGTGTGACAACACTGAGTCTTCCTATCTATGAACATGTAGTCTCTCCATTTATTTCATTCTTGATTTCATTTTTTTTTTTTAAGATTTATTTATTTGACAGAGAGAGAGACACAGCGAGAGAGGGAACACAAGCAGGGGGAGTGGGAGAGGGAGAAGCAGGCTTCCCGCCGAGCAGGGAGCCCGATGCGGGGCTTGATCCCAGGACCCCGGGATCATGACCTGAGCTGAAGGCAGACGCTCAACCGACTGAGCCACCCAGGTGCCCCTCTTGATTTCATTTATTTTTCCTCATATAGATCTTGTAACATTTTGTTAGATTTATACCTAGGTATTTCATTTTTTTGGATGCTAAATGTTACTGTTTTTCATTTCAAATTCTACTTGTTCACAGCTAATATATATATATGCATACACACACACACACACACAAAATCAATGACAAATATGGTATCTTGTTCTTTGTCTGGCTCATTGCTATATACTTTCCTTAAAAGCAGGGGTCAGCAAACTAAGGCCTGTGGGTAAAATTCAAGTTCACCACCTGTTTCTGAATGGCCCACAAGCTAAGAATGGTTTTTATGCTTTTAAATGGTAGGAAAAAGACATCAAAAGATTATTTTGTGACACATGAGAACTACATGAAATTCAAATTTGCGTCCCTAAATAAAGTTTTACTGGCACACAGCCACATCCATTTGTTTATACTGGAAAGCTCTCTCACTGCCATAGCAGAGTCTTGAATAGTTGTGGCTGAAACCTTATGGCTTGTAAAATTCACAATATTCACTATCTGGCCCCTGACAAAGTATGCTGACCCCTGTTAAAAACGCTTTCAGACAGCAAAAAGGGCTTTTCATTTAGAAAGCAGTCTTTCTCAGTAAAAAAGTAAACTTAGTTGGCACTCAGATTTAAGGATCAACAGGAATATTAGACAGGATCAATTTAATCCTGCTCCCCTTTTCTTCAGATATTCCTAGCTAAAATCTTTAACTTTCTATAATCAGATCAGCTCTAAAAAGACTGCAAAAATAAATAATATATACCACCTAGCTGCTGCTTCCTTCTCTCTGCATCCCCAGGACTTAAACAATGTGGCCCAGACATTTGATTTCTGCAATCAGACAGCCTGGGTTCAAATCTCAGCTCTGCCCCTTAAAAGCTGTGTAAACTTTGGATAAGGTATCCTCTGCTTCTTCATCTGTAAAATGGAGATACCAGTATCCATCTCTGAGTTGTGAGAATTCAATGCAGATTATACATTATGAGAATAGTGCCCGGCATACCATAAATGTTAAACAAAGGTAATGCAGTAAAATTAGATTTCCTTCATCCACATTCCCCACCCCAACTTCCCCGTCCTATTAAAGAGGAAGAAGGCGGACGCCTGGGTGGCTCTGTCGGTTAAGTGTCAGCCTTCGGCTCAGGTTATGATCCCAGGGTCCTAGGATCAAGTCCTCCATCAGGCTCCCTGCTCCCTGCTCTCCTCCATGCTCATGCTCTCTGTCTCTCTCTCAAATAAATAAAATCTCTTAAAAAAATAAAAAAGGAGGAAGAAAGCAAAACACAGAACATGAGACAAATAACAATTAACTGGCTTCACCTCATGTTAATTACTGCAAAGCTAAGCGAAGAGGTGACAGAAATTACAAGCAACAGGAAAGTTAGAAACCTTCTGAAGCATCTCAAATTCTCATTGTCACAGTTCCAACCCTCCTTGTAATTAATAATCCAGTTGGGATCCAACCCTCGCAGGTAGATTTGGCCAAAGAAAGCATCACACTGCCCAGCCCTAAAAATACCAGGGAGAATAGTAGGTATTGATTTGCATCTGTAAGGACCCACTGATGAGAAAAACACCCTGTTCACAGACTTTTCCTCTAAAAAGCAATTATTTCCTCAGGGCATTTCCACGGACCACAGAACAGACAATACTGGGACTCTACCTATTGCTGGACAAGTGAGTGGGGTTTTTCCAATGCCAGGAGGTGGTTGGCAAATGCAACCTACAAAGACTCTCTCCAGCAGGGAACTGAATGTGCAGAGGCCTAGTGCAGAAAGGGTTCAAGAAATCTGCTCTTCCAGAGGAAATTGTGTTTTGCGATGGTTCTGGTAAAATGAAAACACACTGAAGCATGTTTATCTGTTTTTCAGTCTCTCCCCTCTCCAAGACAAAAGAAGGAACAAAACCTAAAGACTTTTAATAGTTTTGGGTTGATTACTATAATTAACATTTAATGCTATTGTTCTCTCATCAACTATTTTCATACTGACTTGTGACTAAATTCTATTGAAAACTTAAAAAGGAGAAAATAAATTGAGTTCCATCCATAAAACCAATTTACCAATTTTTGTACAAAATATTTACCAAGCCAAGGTTTCAGTGACAAGCGAAAGCTCTGTTTTCCCCTTGTTCTCTTGCAATACCCGACCAGTTTCCTTTGCTGTGTTAAATGATGTTCTGGTTGTGGAATCAGGTCTTCAATGGGCAGTAACCTGTACTTTTGTTTTTGTCCTTCAAATAATGCCTTTGTTGTTGAATGTTTTCCAGATTTACTATATTTCTATTAATACTTACTGTTTAGTCATCACTAGAAAATAAGAGTAGTTATGTAACTCAGTGAGGCAGCTAAACTGAGTTGGTAATCTCCCCAAAACACCCCATTGGCAAGACAAATTCGAGATCTCTCATTTGTTGTGATGCAATACCATGAGTCAAAAAAGCCTTATCGGGTGGACTGGAGTATAAATTAACTGTCTGGTTTCCTGATTAAGGTGTCAAGTAACAAATTCATGTCATAGCTAAGGTTCATTTCCTACATTACCCAGATATTAGGACAGGATTGCCAGAGAAACAGATAATGATTTATATAGCCATTTAGGCTCTATAAAACCTAAAATGGTATTTTGGGCACAAATGTACTTAGGACTATCTGTGAATCTCATGAATATATTTAGAACTAGCTTTCACATCTCATGAACATATTTAGGACTATGTTGGAGGGTAGTGTCTAATTTAATATCTTCTTTTTATCTAATTTAATATCTTCTTTTTAGACTTAATTTTGGCTTTATTTCCCTTCCCTTTTGTTTCTAAACCTTTTTCTCTCTTCTACCACTTCAGTAGAGCAAAAGGCAAATAAGTAGGGAAAGGTCCTTGATGATCCAACCATATATTATTTTTAGAAACCACATGTATGTTACTAACCATTTTGGAAAAGTTGTTTTCTAAAAATTCAATTTCCATAGTTCCCCTGTATAGAATTAAATAATTTACTTGAGCACATTTTATTATCTCCCTCCCCTACAGATAAGATGGTTGCTAGAGATAAACTTAAAAAGAAAGTCAAGCAGTAGGCCTATAGTGGGCACTGAGATGGGTGAGGATATGATAAAGTTAGATATGTCCTTCCCAAGGAGGTACATTCTACCTGGTGTTCCACTACGTTCCCAGAAAGATAATGGGATAAATGGAAAAATACATTGTGTGCCAAATTCCACAAGCTCCACCTTCTCACTATTTGTAAATGCTCCAGGCCTGTTTTTCCTTCCAGGCCTGTCTGCCCAAAAGCCACCCAAGGACTCTCCCATTTTCTAGGTCTAAGCAATACCAATCCATTTAAGAATGCTTCCCACTTCACTCTTACCCACTGCCCCATTTTGAAACTCCCATGACACTCATTTCATACTTTAGTAACACGTACGTTTGTCCTGTTACTCAATTTCATTTGTCTATGACTTTTTACTAAGCTACAGGCTTCTAGAGAAAAGTTCTTGGTAACTTCCTTCTTATCTAACACAGTACAAATACGCAATCAAGTCTTAGGAAAAGAATCCACCAAGATACTTCACATCTGGCAGAAATATTTACCCTGGGAACACTTCGTGTGTTTTGGTTCGTCTGTGTTGGAACGCTGCTGCAACACTGTGTACACGGCCACGCAAAGTGAGCTAATATCCTATTACCCCCAGTGTGACTTCACCAGCAAGTCTAGTTTTCCAAAAACACAAGGTTAGCTAGCCTGAGGTTACTTCAGGTTTTCCATCTGTCAAGGAGACCTGGAATAAAAATCCTCAGATTACCGACAGGGCTCTGTAAACAGAAAAAGTTTAAAAATAAATGAGCTGTACACCTTCCCAGACTCTCTCCCTTGAAGGGGGGGGGGGCGGAGATTAATAGGTGTCACGATTAAACAGATCTTTTGGTAGCAGTTCCGTTTTCCAACGCCCGCTGTTCACAATACTCATTGTCCTACCTAGCTACCTCGAAGGAGGGCAGAATAAAGGGGCTGCGAGAGCACGCCCACCCTCCCACCCGCGGGGCGAGGCCGGGCGCGACCCGCAGCCGCCCAGACCCCGCCAGCCGCCCGCGGCCCCAGCTGGCCCCAGCTGATTGCGGGCACGTGACGCCGCGGGCCAATCGGGAGGGGCCGGGCCGAGCGCGGCGCGGCCTCCTCCCGCACCACAAACACGGGCCGGAAACAGCTGAGCGGGCGGCGGCGCGGGGTCCCGGCCTGGCCGCCGTGGCCCGGGGACGCCCGACGGCCGTCCAACAGTCGCACCCGGCCCTCCGCCGGCCCAGCGGGGCCCCACGCTCGCTTCTGGGGCCAGCCTGCGAGCTACAGGGCAGGGTGGCCGACATTCACCAGGCGGGGCAGACACAAAGCCAACACGGCCCCCCGCCCGGAGCTAGTGCCAGGGGGCCAGGACGGTGGCTCTTTTTCAAGAGGCGCCGCGCCGCGGCGTAATCACGGCCCCGCAGCTCGGAACCCAGTTCGGACTTCACTCGGGGGCCGGGGGCGCGGCGAGGCTGCCGAGGAGCAGGCCTCCGGACATCTCCGGTGGCGCGGAATCCCGGCGCGCCCCCGACACTGCGGCGGGGACGCGGCCCGTGGGGGCGGGGCAGGGGGGGGGGGGGGGGGGGGGGGGGATCGCCGGCCAAACTGCCCGCAGAAGGGCCTCCTAGGCGGCGCCGGGGAACCGGCCGGGCGGGAGGGCGCGGGCGCCGAGCTGAGGGGTCGCGGCTGTTGCGGTCGCGCCGGTCGTCCCGGCTGCGCGGCGGGGGCGGGCCGGCGGCGGCCGCCGCGCCTGGGCCTCACAAAGAGGAAACAGCCCAGCGCGCAGCCCCGGCACTGGGGCCCGCCCAGAGGGGTCGAGGGCGGCCGCGCTGGGACCCCGGGAGGAGCCCGACGAGGAAGAGGCACTTCCTGCCTGAGTCCCCCCGCCCCGGGCCGATCCCGGAGTGCTTCGAAGCCGTCGGCCCGGAGGGCTCCTCAGCCCCCGTCGGGCTCCGAGGCCAGCCCCCCGCCCACCGCACTCACCCCGAGCGGCTGTGAGATCCGCGGCCGCCAGCGGCTCTTCGCTCCTCAGCTGGGATGAAGCCCCTCGGCCACCGAGTCTCCAGGTTTAGTCAGGCCCTGGCCTTGGCCCCGCCTCTCCCTGGTTGGGCCTCCGCGTCAATCACTCAGCATAGCTCCGCCCCTCGAACAGTCGGCTCTCCCGGTTGGCCCAGAACCCCCTTCATTTCTAGGCCCCGCCCCCATCCCTGGCACCCTGCCCCTTCCGCTGCGCCCCGCCCCCTCCCTGGTTCACCCTCCCCCACTCCCTCTCCCCTCCGCGTCGCTGCCCACCCCTCCCAGAAGCCGCAGACACAGGGCGAGCTCCCGCAGTTCGCCCCGCCCCTGACTCTACTCCTCGTACTCGTACAGCCAATCAAAGAGGCTAACTCTGCCCCTTCTCCGGAGGCGGCCAATGTGGAGAGACTTAGGATCCACCTCCTTCCCAGCTGAGAGCACACAACACAGCATCCACGTGAGTCAGCTTCTTAAAGGAGAAGGCTCAGCCTTTCTAACTGCGGCAGTTGTAAGACATGGCGCGTCATCAGCCTCACCAGGTGGTGGCTAAGGCCTAGCTTTTTGAGGCCCAGTGATGACAAATGAAAACAACAGGCTGTTTTTCTAGGCAAAGCAGGTGCCTAGATAGTTAAAACCTTACCGGGTCATTAGTTTGAGATTGCTTACTTTTGTCATGCCTTATAGAGGGCCACCTTTTATTTACAAACCCCAAACCCTTTGAATCTCGGCGTATAGGAAATCCTGAAGAATGTCTATGGAAAAAGGCATTTTTCAAGTGTGCCCGACTGAATTTACAACTCTCTTGAGTTTCCTCTTGGTAGTGGAAGTGATTATCAAGAAGATGAGAAAATTCTACATGGAGATATTCTACCTCTGAAAGTCTGAGATTTGTTGAAGAGGGTAGCTGTTCCCCCTAACCCTCATCAACGCCTAAGATAGAAGGTTTTGCATCTCATCTTATTTGAGTTTCCCAGGTAATTACATTAATGATCTTTGGATGAAAGATCAGGATGAAGCATAAGTATTTGATGATGCCTAGTTCTCCGGCAGAAAAAGTGAAGACTAACATTTGAGGTTCATCTGAAAGGTGTTTAAAGCCATCTTTAGTGGGATAGAGGTTTTGAAGCAAATCCTAACAAATCCTAGTTTGACTTCTCATCAACCTCAAAATCACCAGTATTTTCATGCAGTTCAGATAAAAACCTGATCATCAAAGGCAAAGGACTAGAGAAAAGGAAGTTTTAACCAGTTTTTAGTTTTCCTTTCGTTATTCTTTTGTTTTTACTTAGCTTTAATTATAAAAGTAAAACATGTTCATTGTAGGAAGGTCATACAGCCTCATTTCATAACAGAAACCTCTGTCCTCTGCTTACAGCTTCCTGTGCATCCTATTCTTCCAGAAACAAATGTGTATGAAAGCATATTATACCTCTTATTCTTCAACTTACTTTTTTCACTCAATGTATTACGGCCATCCCTCCATAGCAAATGCAACTTTTATTTACAAATATATCTTTGTCTCCACAGTTTTCCATAGTATGACTTCACCATCTTTTATTATACATTTTTTTTTCTACAGACATACTTCAATCTTTTTCTATTAAGTATACTACTGTAAGGAACACCTGTGTTCATTGATAACCTCTTTGTCAAGTGTTTCTGAAAATAATCATTTGAAAAGGGCATATAGTGGGGCCCCTGGGTGGCTCAGTCGTTAAGCGTCTGCCTTCGGCTCAGGTCATGGTCCCAGGGTCCTGGGATCGAGCCCCGCATCGGGCTCCCTGCTCCGCGGGAGGCCTGCTTCTCCCTCTCCCCCTCCCCCTGCTTGTGTTCTCTCTCTCGCTGTCTCTCTCTCTGTCAAATAATAAATAAAATCTTTAAAAAAAAATTAAAAAAAATTAAAAAAAATAAAAAAAGAAAAAAAGAAAAGGGCATATAGTGTCTAAACCCACGGGAATGAGTTTTCCTCAAAGTGAGCATTTTTAAGTACCAGGTAAAACAATGGGGAAGATATTTATTAAATAAATACATAGATAGTGCTAACTGTTCTAAGTGCTCTACAAATTAACAATTTGTAACATTTAATTTTCATGAAAACTCTATAAGGTAAATACTATTATCTATTATCCCTATTTTACAGATGAGTGAACTGAAACACAGTGATTAACATGTCCAAGGTCGCCCAGTAGAGTTATTAAACCCATTATTTGTAAACTTGGAAGAGAATGATGAAAATCATATTTTAAAAAGATTAATCTAGATGATGGTGATGTGCAGAGTTAAAATCCAAATGTGAGGTAAGAAGGGCAGATGGGAATGGAATGGAAGGAACAGGTGTAACTTTAACAAAAATGGCTGCATAGGACTGATTGATTATTTATAGGTGGACTAAGAAGAATTTTCCCAGATAAGCCAGAGATTTTCTCCTGGGTGACTGATAGGTGATGACCTCCCATTACCAGGTATAGGGCAGTTGGGAAGGTCAGTTTGGGGTGGAAGATAATGGATCCAACTGATGGTGGCACACCCATTAGAAATAAAGCATATACAGTTGAAGGTAATGTAACAAATATGGAAGAGAAAAGAAAAAATATAAGAGATGTGAAGAAGGTCTTGTTGGGCTTTTGGTTACAGTTGTGTTATACCTTTTAGTTTAATTAAATTTGGGATAAATTAGCACTTTATAATACTGAGACATTCCCACTAAGAACATGGTATGTATCCATTTACCCATTCTTTATGTCTTTCTGTACAATTTCATGGTATGGCTGCCTTCCTTTAGGCTGTTCATAGATCTTCTTAGGGTTATATTTAAGTATTGTATCTTTTCTGGAGGTATTATGGGCTGAATTGTGCACCCCCACCCCCATTCTTATGTTGAAGTCCTAACTCCCAGTATCTCAGAATGTGGCTATATTTTGAGATTGGCCTTTAAAGAGGTGATTAAGTTAAAATGAGGTCACTAGAGTGGGCCCTAAAACAATCTGACTGGTGTCCTTATAAAAGGAGAAGGTTAGGGATGTGAGGGCAATCTGGCTGTGACATTGGTCACTCCATTGATCACCAGGGTTTATTTTGCTGATCTGGCTGGCTAGGGAGGGGTCCCCTGCCTCCCTTACTGCTCCATGTGCCTGTCCCTCCCTGAAGCTTCATGCTTGATGGAAGAAGATGACCTTCCCTGATAGAGGGAAGGACTGTTCTTTGGTCGAGGGTATGTAAGTAGCTGCACTCCTCTGCTAGAATCCCCAAACAAGCTCTCAAGGTCCATTTATAGGAGCATGTAGGGTTGTCAAGCTTCCAAGACTCCAGACATATCCAAATGAGGCACAGCACATGTAAGTTTGCCTTTCTTAAAAAAGAGAGATCATTACATAAAAAGGGACACCAGGGGTGTGTATACATATAGAAAAGACCTGTGAGGACACAGAGAGAAGGCCACCTGCAAGCCAAGGAGTGAGGCCTTGGTAGGAACCAAACCTGCTGACACCTTGAACTTGGACTTCCAGCCTCCAGAACTATGAGAAATTTCTGTTGTGTAAGCCACCTAGTCTATTGGATTTTGTTGGATCAGCCCTAGGAAACCAACAGAGGGGATAACTGTGAGTGGAACTTCTATTATATATTACAACTCTTCTTGGTTATTTATTTTGTAGGAAAAATAATGACTTCGTAGTTTATTTTCCTGAATGTTCTAGATAGATTATTCTGTCTTCAAATGATCATAATTTTGCTTACTTCTTTCCAGTCACTTGCCTTTTATTTATGTTTAAGTATCTTTGAGTACATGTGTGAATATATCTGTCAAAAATTTTCCTTTATTGCTAGTTTATAAGGTTCCTTTTTTTAAAATAAAAAATAGTTATGCAATTTTATCGAATACCTTCTTGGCATCTATTAAGGTAATCATGTTTTTCTCTTATTCTGTTTCATTATGTGATATATTACAGTAGCGCATCTCCAACATTAAATGAACTTTGCATTTTGGGATAAAAGCTCCTTTATCACTTGATAGGTGCCAACTCCGACATTCTTCCAATACATAAAATCAGAAACACAAGTATATCTACAAACCCCAGTCCACCATGGTGCATTATTCCAGTTGTTGACTCTACTCTCTGACTGAAACGATCTGATACACCCCAAATAGGTAATTCAGTATGATAACTACAAACGCTGCATCAGACTTCCAGAATTCCCTTCTGTTGGTGCTTCCATGGACTTCCCCTTTGCTCTGATTTTCCTTCTTTTGCTTTGAAGGACTCTTCCACTGGAGCTGTGCCCTTAGAGGTAAGACCACCTTTCAAGTGAGTGCTTCATACACAGCTATAAGTCTCTCATTGGCTCCTCACACTTCCCAAGGCCTTGTAAATGTCTTTGCTCAATAAGCCCTGAAACACTTGGGCCTCTACCCACATGTGTTACTCTCTGCAAATAATCATGCCTCCTAATTTAGAGTCAGATTAAGACTGCTGGAGATGAGCTACCTCAGAGTTTCTCAATCTCCATATTTCTTCCTCTATCACCGATTTTCTTGGCGCTTTTTCCAGCGCTAGAAGAAAGACAATCTCTCTTCCTTTCCAAAGCCCTGGCAGAACACTGGAGAACACTCTGGATCTTGAGACTCAGTCAGTCCTTAACAGAATCCACATCTTGTCTTAACAAACAACACATATTTCCTTAGGCCTAGAGTTGTCACTCCCCTCTTGTGTCTGTTGGTAAACCACGATCCACCCCCACCCCCCGGCTCCTTCAACTGCTCTAAGTACTTGCCATCTCTCCCTTGTTTGGACCTTCCATACCAGTGATTGCCCTCACACCCAACACCTTAGTTTAGACCCGAGTGACCTCTTATAATAACTGGTCTATCTTTCCCTTTGCTGTATATTGCCATACTAGCCTGGGACTGCATGTTGGGGTTTTGGGGTTTGATTTTTTTTTTTTTTTGGTGGTGGGGGACTGCATGTTTTTACTTTAACCTGAACTTATGAGAACTCTGAGTAATTTAAATAGACTAGCTCCTTTAGGGAGAAACATATATATGTAAGTGCAATCACAAATTAGTAGTTTACATAAAAATATTAATAACGTCTCCTGAGTTGCAGCCCTGCTACTTTACCAAAAGCTGTCTCAAAAGTCACTGATCATAAAATGCAGCTAAATGTTTTTGCACTGCACAGATTCTGTGCAGTGTTTGAAATCATCAACCAAACATCATTTTTCAAACTTTTTGTTCTCTTGGCTTTGGCGGTATAGTAGTTACCTGTGGTAGGCAGAATAATGACCTTTCCCCTCTCACCCCTGTCATCCCTCAAGATGTTTATGTCTTAATCTCCTGTGAATGTGTTATGTTACATGACAAAAGGAAATTTGCAGGTGGGGTTAATCCTTAAAGGGGGAGATAATTCTGGACCATCAAAATGAACCAATGTAATCACAAGGGTCTTTATAAAAGAGAGGTAGGATGGCCACTAAGCATATAAAGATGTTCAACATCACTAACCATTAGAGAAATGTAAAACAAAGCCACAGTGAGATACCACTTCATGCCCATCAGGATGATTACTATCAAAACAAACAACAAAAAATGTTGGCAAGAGTGTGAGAAATTGGAGCCCAGTGCACTGCTCATGGAAACATAAAATGGTGCAGCTGCTATAAGAAACAGTATGGCAGCTCCCAAAAAATTAAAAATAGAATTACCATATGATACAACAATTCCACTTCTGGGTATATGCCCCCCAAAATTGAAAGGAGGGTCTCAAAGAGATATTTGGTACACCCATGCTCATAGCAGTATTATTCACAATAGTGCAATATAATAACAATTTATAAGAAATATATATTTGGTCATTCAGCCCACTGGTGTCCAAGAATTGCTTGGTGTTGTGGGGGGAGGGATTGGGTCTGGGAAACTAAAAAAATAGCCAAAAGCTAGAAGCAACCTGAGTAGCCTCCAATGGTTGAATGGATACACAAAACATGGTATATACACACAATAGAATATTATTCAGCCTTTAAAAAGAAATTCTGACACATGCTTTGACATGAACTTTCAAAACATTATGCTAAATGAAATAAACCAGATACAAAAGGACAAGTATCGTAGGATTCCAGTTACAGGCGGTGTCTAGAGTAGTCCAAATTTATAGAAACACAAAGTAGAATTCTGCTTGCTAGGGGTTAGGAGGAGAAGTTGTTGTTTAATGGGTAGAGAGTGTGAATATGCTTAATAATACCAAACTGTACCCTGCAAAATGGTTAAGATGATAAACTTTATGTTTTGTGTATTTTACAACAGTTAAAAAATAAACTAGGTTTTCTATCAAAAATAACAGCAATAGGGGTGCCTGGTGGCTCAGTTGGTTAGGCGTCTGCCTTCAGCTCAGGTCATGATCCCGGAGTCCCAGGATCCAGCCCCACATCCATCAGGCTCCCTGCTCAGCAGGGAGTCTGCTTCTCCCTCTGCCCCTCCCCCCACTCCTCCCTCTCTCTTTCTCTCTCTCTCTCTCAAATAAATAAATAAAATCTTAAAAAAAAAATAACAGTAATAACAACCACCTGAAAAAGGGAGGTAGGAACATCAGAGTGATGACAAATAGGTCAGATTTGATGACAGAAATAGAGGTCAGAGTGAGCAAGACCTCGAGCTAGGAATGCACGCACTTCTGGAGGCTAGAAAAGGCAAGGAAATGGATCCTCCCTAGAGCCTTCAAAAGGAACCCAACTCCACTGGCACCTGGATTTCAGCCTTGTGGGAGCCATTTTAGATTCGTGACGTCCAGAACCGTACGTTAATAAAGCTGTGTTGTTTTAAGCCACTAAGTTTGGGGTGATTTGTTACAGCAGCGATAGGAACTTAATACATCACCCAGTTTTCCTAAAGTCAAATTTTATGTTGAGTTTTCTTATTAATGGCTTGGTGTTGTTTATAATTAGTATGAATTTTGTTACTGCACATGACTATATTTTTCCTAATGTACGTTATTTTCAGAAGTCTGATTCAGCAAATGTTGGAGGTGTCAGGGAACAGAACCCCAGCCCACCAACTCCTAACCCTTTCTTGCATCAGATTGTACCACCCAAGAGGATCTTGTAATATCCTCCCCTAAATTTCTTGTAAACCAACAACAACGGTGTTAGTAAAATTTCCCCAAACTTTCCCAACACTAACAATTCTTATACCCCCAAACCTGAGTCCTGGGGTAAGGATAGATACATGTCCTAAGTCAGGTGGGGCAAACTGGAGAGCAGAATAAATGTTGGTGAGGAGCATGGGCTTTAGGGTTATTTAGCCTGAGGTCAAACCCCAGCACAGCCACTTGCTAGCTGTCTGACCATGGGTGAGAGCTTCAGTTTCATTACTAAAAGTAGTGATAGTCTTAGGGTTATTAGAAGCATTAAAGAATGTCAAGTCCTTAGCCAGGGTCCCTGGCACCTTTCAAGTGTTCAATGAAAGTTGCTGTTTTGTTAGTTGTTATTATTTTCATGACTCTTGATTATGAAGCTGAGTCAAGAAGTCCAGAGCGAGCAGGCTTTGCTGTTTCCCCCGTACTGTCCACATAACAGAATGCTAAGGTCACCTGGCAGACTGCCAGGCAAATGCCTGCTAGCTCTCTTGTGTGGTTCAACCCTGAATCGAGAGAGCACTTTGAAATACTGCCAATAGGCTGACATGATTTATATCATGGAGGTGAAAAATGAGCCATTCAAATTCTCTCAAAATCTACCTGCACACAAAAAGTCAATAGCAGAGGTCCCTCTGGGCTCTAAGCTAGAATTCCATCAATGAGATAACATGCACTCTTGGTGACCGCCATTACTAATGATAGACATTTAGGAGGACACACTTTGAACATAAAATAAACACTGAAAACACCAAGCAGATCTATAGGAACTGCTATATTATAGTGTCCAAAATACGTAATTAAGTGGAAAATGCAAGCTGTGGTATTACATGCATAGTCTTATCCAATTTTTGTAAAATAAGAAGATAATTATATGTATTTATATATGTACCGATAAAAATATGAGATATTCATTTATACTCTGTCCTAGTTTTCATAAACCTATTTAACAATGCCTGTGTTTAACTTCAGCAATCAGAAAACTGGTACAGATAAATTTTATTGCCACAAGCATTTTTTTTTAAAGATTTTATTTATTTATTTGACAGAGAGAGACACAGCGAGAGAGTGAACATGAGCAGAGGCAGAGGGAGAGGGAGAGGGAGAAGCAGACTCCCCGCTGAGCAGGGAGCCTGATGCGGGGCTTGATCCCAAGACCCTGAGATCATGACCTGAGTCGAAGGCAGACGCGTAACGACTGAGCCACCCAGGCGCCCCTGCCACAAGCATTTTTAAGTTTAGTTTGCACTGAACTTTTATTGAAGATTGATAACCAAAAATGGTCATGTTAAGAATTTGCATCTTCTGCAAATCCAGCGGTATCAGTCAACACTGGTAGGTTGTGAGTAGCAGAAATCCAACTTGAAGTAGCTGAAGCATAAGAAGGAAGTGTACTGGCCCACATCACCAAAGAACAGGAAGGGTGGTTTGATTGGGCCTTAGGGAACTGGGATGCAGTTAAGACTGGCTGATTCTGTCTCTACTTCTGTTTCTCTTTGCAAATTGACTATTTGTACTGTCCTGCCTCGGCCTCGAGAGGCTCCATGCTTGCATCATTATGACTTCCTGACCAGGAAGGAAAGTAAGCTCCAGTTAGGAAAGTTCCCGAGAAGGTTTCGGATAGTCTGGGTAGATCAGGGACCTGTCACCATGGTCAGATGTGTGAGGTATTGTGAATGGCAGGCCCCATCCTTCCCTAGAACCCTAGATTTGTAGTTGGGGCGATGGCTATTGTAGTCAGTAGAGGCTATTGTAACGAAGTCCTATAGACAGGTGGCTTATAAACAACAGAGATTTGTTTCTCATAGTTTTGGAGGTTGGAACTCCAAGATCAAGGTACCAGCATAGTCAGGTTCTGGTGAGGGCCCTCTCCTGGGTTGCAGATTGCTCACATGTCATTGTATCCTCACATAGCACGAGGAGAGCAAGCTAGCTCTCTGGCCTCTTCTTACAAGGACACTACTCCTATTCATAAGGGTTCCAGCCTCCTGACCTAATTACTTCCCCAAAGCCTCACATCCAACTACCATTATGTTGGGGGTTAGGGCTTCAACAAAGGAATTTTGGAGGGGGTACACAAGCATTCAGTCCATAACAATGGTGTTCCTCAAAAGAAGAGTGGTTCTGTTCTGGGCAGGCAGCTGTATATTTTTATTGCTGAAGACATTGCCAAGATGCATTCCAGCATCTGTTGTGAAAGTTTATTGGCAACTAATTTGTCCTTAAGCACAGGCTCCGAGACAGGAAGTGTCAGTGTGCTTGGGGAAAAAAGGAAGATGAAGAGACTCTGTTTAACAGAGTAGCATCCGTATAGGGCAGTGTCCAGAGACAAGATCAGAAACCCAGGTTGAGAAGAGATAGTAGATATAGCATCAGTGGTAGTCTAAGAAATTTGGCCAGAATAATACATTTACATTAAAGTTTTTTTATAGGTAAGTTTATTTTTAATCCCAAAGATTTTAAGATCTTAAGATCCCCAATTTCAAGTTTTTCAAAACCTACGTTTTTCAGGAACAGAAGCCTCACTATTGGAAAAGGAATACTAGACATAATTTTTTTTTAAAGATTTTATTTATTTATTTGACAGAGAGTGAGAGAACACAAACAGGGGGAGCAGCAGAGGGAGAGGGAGAAGCAGGCTCCCCGCCAAGCAGGGAGCCTGATGCAGGGCTTGATCCCAGGACCCTGGGATCATGACCTGAGCCAAAGGCAGACACTTAACCGACTGAGCCACCCAGACACCCCTAGACATAAATTTTTATTAAATGTCAATTAAACGAGTCTGTTAAAAATATAGGTGACAGGACTGATTTAGGAGTTCTATAAAAGATACCTGTATTAGGGTTCTCCACAGAAACTAAATCAATAGGAGATAGATGATAGATAGATGATAGATAGATAGATAGAGATTTATTATAAGGTGATGGCTTATGTGATTATGGAGGCTGAGAAGATCCACATTTGCTATCTGTGAGCTGGAGACCCAGGAGAGCTGGTGGTGTAGTTCCTGGGCCCGAGAGCCAGAGAGCTGATGGTGCAGATTCCAGTCTGCATCTGAAGGCCTGAGAACAAGGAGCAGCAAGGGCAGGGGAAGATCGATGTCTCAGCTCAGTCTGGCAGAGAGAGATTGAATCTAACCTTCCTCTGCCTTTTTATTCTATTCAACCCCTCAATGAATTGGATAATGCCCACTCACATTGGGGAGGGCAATCTGATTTACTCAGTCTTCTGATGATCAAATGCTAATTTCTTCCAGAAACACTCCCACAGACATACCCAGAAATAATGTTAACCAGATACCTGGGAATCCCATGATCCAGTCAAGTTGATGCATAAAATTAACTATCACAATACTTTTATATCCTTACTTTAATTTTGAATTTTAATTGATACCAGCTGAATAAGCTTTGATCTGAAAAGATGTCATCCTATGGAATTCATAGAAAGCCCTTTGTTTTGACAAAGCTTGTAATTGTATCAGTAATCTAGGAGGTGGCTCAAGGCTAGCACACCTTTACCTCTGTAGATATGTTCTCTGGCTCCAAAATGGACACACTGATCACTTCTTGGAAAAAACAGAGGGAGACAGAGATACAGAATTTCAAAAATACAAAGACAATGACCATATAATAGATAGATCAATGCTTGTGTATCAAATTGTAAACAGCCTTCTCTTTCCCCAGTGCCGGGCCCATTGTGTTCTACTGTGTCCTGGAAAGCCTCATGTCATTCAGCACACACCGGGCAAAGAGGGTTAACTGTTCCCACTGTACCAGCTCTGTTTCACTTGTGCATCTTAGCTCAGTGAGAATTCTGCAGAAAGACCTCAAGTGGGGCTGAGCTTTGTCTTTCATGGATGTGCTGTCTGAATTTCCAGACGAACACACGATGAATATTAACCAGCGTCTTTTGATGATGGTACACAGCAGTTCAATACACTGGCAGCGCCCCCCCTCCCCCCCAACCCAGAACAGCACTATGTCATTGTGTTTATCTCCTAAAAATCACTGAGAGATATTAGGGTTTTCTTTTTTTTTTTAATCCAGCTTTTGACAAAAATAGAATATAGAATAGACTACATGTATTATTCTGTGTGACACATGAACCAGTTGAAAAGGATGACAAATTTAATAAAGAGTAAGAGAGTGCAGGTAAAAGGGATAAAACGGTGAGAGAAATTTTTATAATTCATGAAGATGTGAGGATTTTTTTGGAAACCAGAAAAAGTATCAAGAAGTATTTAGGTAGCTCTATTGGTCATAAAGTAATGCTTTATGTGCTCTGAAATAAATCACAACAATAACAGTAATTACAGTCCTTACACAGTGCTGACTATGTGCTACTCAGTGTTCTAAGTATTTTATGCATATTTTAATTTACGTAATCCTCACAACTCTATGGGATGGTTACCATTATTATCCCCATTTTCTGCAAAGACGGTGATACTAGGCATGGAAGGATAAGCCATCTGCCCACAGGACTCTGCCCACAGGAAACAGTGGTGCCTACGTTAGCCTTTGTGAACGGGATTGGTGCCCTTACAAGAAGAGGTCCGGGAGCTGGCTCGACCTCTTTCTGCTGTGTGAGGATACAGCGATGTCAGCAGTCTGCCTTAGCACTGGGGCAGTAGGGCTCCAGAGTCCGTGCTCTTAATGGCTATGCCACACTACCGGATTCATCTTTCCCCTTTGTGCAGAACTTTGCCTCCTAGAAGATGCTTATACACTTAAACAAAAAACCTGGAAATGATCTAAATGTCTATCAGAGAAATGCTTTGATAAATTAGGGTACAAACATAGTATATCTTGTGTTAGAAGCGGGGGGTTTCTTTCTTTCTTTCTTTCTTTTTTTTAAAATGTTTTATTTATTTGACAGAGAGAGAGGGAACACAAGCAGGGGGAGTGGGAGAGGGAGATGCAGGCTTCCCGCCGAGCAGGGAGCCCGATGCCGGGCTTGATCCTAGGACCCTGGGATCATGACCTGAGCCAAAGGCAAAGGCTTAACGACTGAGCCACCCAGGTGCCCCAGGAGGGGGGGAGGCGGGTTTCTATGCATGGACTTAGAACGGTGTTTGTGTAATATTTTTTATGCAAAAAGAACAAATTGAAAAGAGTAGATATAGCATGAAACCATTATTTTAAAAATTGTAGATACATATGTATGTTTTTATTTTTTATTTGATGAAGGATAGTTGGAAGAAAGGCAGGCGGGGACAAGGGTCCCAAGAGGAAACCACCCTTAAAAGGATTTTTAATCCATCCCTGGAAGGAGCCTGCCACCCTTTCCCACGTGACAAAAATCTGATTGGATGACGGGGGCATGGAGGGTTAATCAGATTAAAACAGCCTGCCAACAAGCCCATAAAAACCCCTAGATCAAATGCCAAATCGGCAATCCTCTTGGGTCCCTTCCCTCTTTCCCCTCCCTCTTTGGGAGCTTTGTACTATCGCTCAATAAACTTTGCTTTGCTGCCCACCACTGTCTGGTCTACCTCTTCATTCTTCAAAGCGGCGTGACCAAGAACCGCGGGCACCGAAAGAAAAGAAAATTTTGTAGCAGAGTCAATAAATATTTACTAAGCACTTACAATGTACGAAGGAAACTAGGGATGTGGTGCTAAGTCAGACCAAGTCTGCGCCCCTCACAAGCATTGAGCTCTCAGGAGAGAGAGGTGGAACAAGTAAATAATTACTTGCAGATCACTTTGACTGCCTTGAAGAAAACTAAGCACCATCTAGGGGAGGGGTGGGGAGGCATTCTGAGGCCGTGTAAGAAGGGATATTAGAGAAAGAACGCAGTGGAAAAATGCCAGAGAAGAAAGTCCCAGGCAGAGGAGACATAAAATTGAAGGTCCCTTTGTGGAAGGAGCTCTGCATCACCTAGAAAGTCTGGTGAGCCAGGGGCATAAGGAGTGAAAGGAAGGGGGGCAGCCCATGCGGGACCAAAGGGGTTGGATTTTATCCCAAGTGCAAAACTTCATTTTAAGTGTGCACCTGGCCACTGTTGGAAGCATGGAGATCAGTCAGAAAGCAAATGTAGTCATCCAGGTGAGAGTAGATGGTGGCTGGCCCTAGGGCCAAGGTCATAGACACCACGAGATGTGGCAGAATTCAGGATGTATTTTGAAAACAGTCAATAGGACTTCCTGGTGCACTGGTTATGGGGTGTGAGGGAAAGAGAGAAACCAAGGCCGACTCCCCAATTTTAGCCGGAACGAGATGAAATTTGGGGCCCTGTAATGAAAGGGAAACTCTGGGACGCGGAGTTGGGCCAGGAGTCAAGAGGCCCATCTTGGACTTACTAAATTCGAGCTGCCAATTTGGAATACAAGTCAAGATATCAAGTAGGTGGTTGTATATTCATATGCATGAGTTCCCTCCCAGGCGCATTGACTGGCCTTGGAGAAGCGGAGCTTAATACTTTGTAAGCCCTGCATCTTCTATAAAATTTTTTTTTTGCACTAAGCTTCTAGGTTTTTTGTGGGTTTTTTTTATAATTTTTAAAATACAGCAGAGAAAATGTGTATAAGTGCAAATATATGAATCTGTGTAAAAGAAAGGAAGGTCTGGAAAGAGAAACACATCATAAATAGTGAACAACAACCCTTGAGCAGTTTAACTTTTACACTTAAATGTATTGATTGGATATTTTTCATTAAATAAGGGCCTGGGGGTGCCTGGGTGGCTCAGTCATTAAGCGTCGGTCTTCGGCTCAGTCATGATCCCAGGGTCCTGGGATCGAGCCCCGCATCGGGCTCCCTGCTCGGCGGGAAGCCTGCTTCTCCCTCTCCCACTCCCCCTGCTTGTGTTCCTGCTCTCACTGTGTCTCTCTCTGTCAAATAAATAAATAAAATCTTTTTTAAAAAAAATAAATAAATAAAGGGCCTATATACCTTTGAAATTTTGTTCAAAAAGAAGTCCATGGAAGTCAGGGTGGGTTGTGGTCTCTCCACCACCTGTTTCTGGCAGGAGCAGGGGGCACCAAATCCATTCTGTTCCTGCTCCTGTCTGCCTAGGATCAATAACCATGCCACTCATGAGAAAGACTCACCCTGTGTTTAATTTTGTTGGTTAATAAAGAAAATCCATCTTTCTCTTTGATGATAAAGATCGCATCCACAAATCTGAAATCTTAACAAATTCTGTCTATGGCACTATCGAGCTGAAGGGACCTGGAGATTCTGTCCTCCCTCTCGCGTTGGTGGATGAGGGTGGAGGTCTAGGCTCCCCGCTTGGCCTTCTCTGCTGAGTGGGGGCATTTGGCCGGAGTTAAGGTGTTTATCGTCTGAAAGTTTCTCCGTTGCTAGACTGCACTTTTCTTGGTTCTGTGGCTGCAGAAAGCAGGCTTCTGTGGCTGGTCTTCCACGTGTGCTTGTTGCCATTTCTGAGTTCCCGATGCTTCAGCTCCAAGTCTGGGATCCATGACGGAAAAAGAAAACCCAAGGAGCTCAGCACTGTTACTCCTTGTGTCCCAAGGTCCCTAGCCTGTCTTCCTTCTTCTGTCCACCTTCAGAGTCTTCTTTTGTTTGAGTATGAACTATGTCCATCGTTTAGTTGTATTTAGCAGGACAAATAGGGAAAAGTAGACACCTATTCCATCCTCCTGGATGCAGAAGTCCTTTTAAAAGATAAAGGGTAAGAATGAAACCTCAGTGCTTTGTTTCTTCAAGAAGACCTCCAGGCTCTGCCACAGTACTGCACCGGAAGAAGGGAGGGGGTGCAGGCGAGGCTCTGGTCATAGGCTGGCTCCCCCCCGGAGCAGACTCTGAGATGGATGAGCCAGCACGCAGGATGTTCAGGAGGGAACACTTTGGGATCAACAATCGTGGAAAGGGAGGGAAGGGAAAGATGTCAAGTCTCCATGGAAGCTTCCCCTGACCGGACAGGGCGTTCTGGAGGTGTCCCAAGTTGGGCAGAAAGGGTCGGGCCTTGAGACTCCCACATCATCAGTCACAGGATGTGGGTCGCCCAGAAAAGGGCTGTGACCTTTGGCAGGGCAGGCTCTGGGTGACACAGCACCGCTTTGTCACACCTGACTTTCTACAATGGGCTGGTGACCAAGAGCTCCAATCACTATCCTTAAGTTGTGGCCCGACCTGGGGGTTGTTGATTTCCATTGGTTTTCTAGGTTTCTGATAACTATTTTCAAGGAAGGGGTAAGCCTCAGATATGGGAAATTTTCTCCAGCTACGCAAGGCGAGATCCTAGCAATGGGAGCAGAATTCTTACCTTCTCCTACCCCATTGTGTCCGGCTCCAGCCAACTTTGCTTCAAGTGACTATTTTTTTTTTAAACTTTAAAAAATTTTTTAAAAAATTTATTTGACAGAGAGCACATAAACCAGGAGAACAGCAAGCAGAGGGAAAAACAGGCTCCCCTCTGAGCAAGCAGCCCGATGTAGGACTCAATCCCAGGACCCTGGGATCATGACATGAGCCAAAGGCACTTGCTTAACCACTGAGCCACCCAGGTATCCCAACTTTGCTTTACGTTAAATTCTTTTTCTTCAAGACTGAGCCGCCACCTCTAAACACATTATTGTGAACAGTACTAGTAATATGACCATAATTTATTGTGCATCACCATGTTTCTGTCAATCACATATTTTATTTTGGGTGTTTCCAACCACTAGGTGGTAGAAATTATTATTCCTCATTTTCTTGTGCTTTACCCACCGTACCATGCCATCTGCCTCTCGTGCACCAGGGTCTCAGGCAGCTTAGCAGAGCCCTTATTCTGTCGTCCAGGTACCCCATGTTCTGTACGATATGAAACCGTCCGTGCAACTCCAGTTTTAAAAAATCATTTGGAAGAAAGTATTGCAAAATATTTACTTTGGTTATCTCTAGACTGTGAAGCTTACAAGTGATTTTGTTTTCTTCTAGACTTTGCAATGTCTTCTAAAAGTTTTATAAGAATGTATATGACATCGTAAATGGGGAAAAAGCCTTTGAAAAAAAGAAAATAAACAGTCAGATAAAAAAGACTGTTCAAAAGTGAAACCAGCTGTCAGTGGGCAAAGTGTGAAAAAAACACGAGAGAGTCCGAGAATAGACGCAATTTATATACTCTGCCCTCATTTGTAGAAATGATTCTGTTTATGTCCTAGATGAGTTTCTGAAATGTTGACTCTAAATTGGTTTTTTCTAAGTTGAGGCCTACTTTAGATAGGATAGGGAAAGTGCTTATATAAGTAAATATTATAGTAATTCCCTTTGTATAGTTACAATAATATATTTATTTGCACTTGCCCATTTACAAAGCATGTTAATATATATTGTCTAGTTTGACCATCCCAACAGCGATGTGTGAGGCACTGTTTTTCTTTCTTTCTTTCTTTTTTCATTGACTCTTCATTTATTGTTTCAACAAGTATTTCTTGGGTACTCAAGGACACCAAGTTCAGTGGGTAAGGTCAGACAGACCTCTCTTTTGCAGGCACCAAACCTGTCTTGAGACTCAGAATTTTCAGTACATTGACAATCATAGCTAGAAAAACAATCCATCTAGGACTTAAATTCATGTCTTATGACCAGTCAACCTGGCCTCTTTCCACTACACTAGCCTTGAATTTAGTTACTTATAAGCAATGATTTCCGTGTCTACTTGATATGCATTTGTTTACACAATATTTCTTTTTTAAACTCATTCTAAAGCTACTGAGTACCTGCCACGTGCCAGGCCTCCCAGGCCTCCCCCTCGACTGGGGACACAGCCGTGTACAAGACAGACGCAATCTTAGTCTCATAGAATTTAGAGTCGGGGGCCAGGGCCCGGGGGTGCAGGAGAGAGAGCTAACTGAACAGGATCATTTCAGATGGTGGCTAAGTATGATGAAGATGACAAGCATGACAACAGGGCAGAGAGACTCAAAGTGTGTGAGTGTGCGTTCCCTTCAGGAAGGGTCTTCTGGGGGCCCTTTCAGAGGAGGAAGCCAGATGATTCCAGGGGTTAGAGCGTTCCAGTAAGAGGGAATCAGAAAAGCAAACATCCTGAGGTGGTGGGAATAGACTTGATTTGTTTGCAGGACCAGAGGAAGGTCTGCGAGACTGGGGTAGGGGCTGTTTAAGGCTGGTGGACTATAGCTAAGAATTTGGCGTGCAACTTATTTATGATCAGTCTCCTACAGAGCAGGGACAGGGCCTGGGCTCTTTCCTGAGGCTTTTGTGTGAGCAATGGCCAGTGTGGTCTGGTGGCTTCCACACCTGGCCCTGGCACTGCCTCCATCCCATTCTTGGGCAAATGGCTCCCTGCATTCCCAGCCTCAGTTTCCCTACCCATGAAGTGCAGAGGTCGTCACTGTCCTTGTCTCCTACTGAATTCATTCCCCTGCCCCATTCCTCACAAGACTGTAAGCTCAGGGCACCTGGTGGCTCAGTCGGTTAACTGTCTGCTTTCGGTTCGGGTCATGATCTCAGGGTCATGGGATTGAGGCCTGTATGGACTCTCTGCTCAGCGGGGAGTCTGCTTCTCCCTCTGCCCCCCCACCTTCCCCGCTCACGTTCTTTCTCTCTCTCTCTCAAATAAGTAAATAAAATTAAAAAAGAAAAAAACAAGATTATGAGCTCTGTGAAGCCTGGAATGAGGTCTCTGTTTTATATCTATCTTCTCCACACCCCAACCCATCCATCCACCCACACCCAAAAGCATTGAGGCCATTTTTGTTAAATCATGACAGATCAACTGTTACAGAAGGTAGGGATTTGAGAAACATACAGGTGTTAGATAAGCTGGATTTGTTGACCAACTGTAAAAACTAGCAATAAAATTCGCTATAAAAAGAAAAAGGAGGCATGTGTAGGCACTGCAGCTGGCTCGCTGCTAGCTCCCAACAGCCCTCACCATCTGGGGCCCCGGGGTGAGAGCCCCACTCTCCAATCCTCTCCCTCACTCAGGGGTGGGTGCCTCGCTGGGAAGAAATGTGCCATCTTGCCTGATAGGCTCTTTGGAAGTCAGGCCTGCTCGTCTGGCAGTCTCCTGGGAATGAGATTTACCTACCTGAACAGCCCATGTTTCATCCCTAGGTCTCCATCCCAACTATACCTTCTTTGAAGAGTTGAGTAAAGAAAGAGATAGATGACATTTGCTCAGTTTCAACCTCGGGAATAAAAGAGTGAACTTTCCAAATTCAAAACTGATCATTTACTCCTAGCTTTCCCGGGGCTCCCCATCACCCCCAGAAGGAAGTCCAATGTCCTTATGAAGACTTTTGAGGTCCCACAAATTCTAGGTCTTACCTCCCCTCCCAGCCTCAACCCCACATCATTCTGCTTTGCTCTCTCTCTACCTTCCCACCTTCTCTTAGTCCCTATATTGGCCACCCTGACCTCTCTCCCACGGCTGGGAATTCTTTCCACCTTTCCCCCGGCCCCTTTCATTGGTGAGGGAACTCATTCCTATCCTCATCTCTTGTGCGTCTGGTCAAATATGACTGCCTTGCCGAGGTCCTGCCTAGGACACAGGCTCTTCTAGTCCATTCCTATAGCTCTCCAGGGCCCTGTCTCTTGGACCTCATTGTAATTCACCTTTAATGGCCAGCCTCCCTGAGGGCAGAGGTCTGGTTCACGGTGGCCTTCCTGCCTCACCCAATGTCTGGCCTAGGGGCTACAGATCCTTGTTAAATAGATGAACAAATAAACCAGGAAGACCTTTGAAACTTTTCAGCATTGCTTAGACTTTAGGGTGAAATTTGGGTGACCTCTTGAACTTTTGTTTCTTTGACTCTGGCAATTGTTCAGATGAACAGGGCCTGTGGCTAGGAAGGAGAAGGCAAGATAACAGTAACAATGACAGGAGCATTTTTATGCTCTTACCTTACGTCAGGCTCTTAGCTCATTTAATCCCCACAATACTTAATTATCTCTACTCTGCCTTTAGTCCTGGTAAGGGGGGTGTTGGGGGGATGGGGGTGGGGTGGGCAATAAGTACTGTGTGGGCAACTTTAAATAGAAAAAAAAGGTAGGCTCAATCTGGAGTCTGCTCCAAGAAAGGGAAGAAGCCCCAGGACTCTGGCTTCAGGGCTGGGAAGTGGTTCTGGATTGCCTGGTCAACAGTAAACAGGGTTTACCTGGTCCTAGCCAATTGCTAGGACTGGGCTAGGAGTGCTTTCTATATATATATATATTTAAGATTTTATTTATTTACTAAGTCAATCAGAGAAAGATAATTATCATATGATCTCACTGATAGGTGGAACTTAAGAAACAAGGCAGAGGATCATAGGGGAAGAGTGGAAAAAATGAAACAAGAAAAACCAGAGAGGGAGACATTTGTGTAAGAGACTCTTAATCATAGGAAACAAACTGAGGGTTGCTGGAGGGGAGAGGGGTGGGGGGATAGGGTAACTGGGTGATGGACATTGGGGAGGGTATGTGTTGTAATGAGCACTGGGTATTATATAAGACTGATGAATCACAGACCTGTATCCCTGAAACAAATAATACACATTATATGTTAATTAATTGAATTTAAATAAAAATTTTTAAAAAAGATTTTATTTATTTGAGAGAATGAGCACGAGCGGTGGAGCGGGGGGGGGGGCAGAGGGAGAGGGAGACGCAGACTCCCCACTAAGCAGGGAGCCCCACTCGGGGCTTGATCCCAGGACCCTGGGATCATGACCTGAGCCGAAGGCAGACGCTTAACGACTGAGCCACCCCAAGCTACAATTTTAGCCTGACTTGACCTCTCTCTTCATCAGCTAGGACTGCTATCACAAAATACCGTAGATTGGATGGCTTAAATAACAGATACTTATTTTTCAAGTTCTGGTGGCTGAGAAGATTGAGATCAGGATGCCAGCATGGTTGGGTTCTGTGGAGAGCCCTTTTCCTAGCTTGCAGACCCCTGCCTCTTTGCTGTGTCCTCACATGGCTGAGAGAGAGAGAAAGTGCCCAGGAGGGAGCACCGGTCTCTTCCTCTTCTTATAAGGGCACTAATCCCATTAAGGGGTTCCATCCTCTTGACCTCATCCAAACCTAATCACGTCCCAAAGGCCTCACCTCCAAATACCATCACACTGGGGATTCGGTCTTCCATGTTTGATTCTGGGGGGACACACACATTCAGTGCATAACAACCCTGAGGTCTGCTTGCTCACTGGGAGATTCCCAGGTGCTCAGTGAAGCACCGTGTTCCGGTTCACTTCTTGAGTATAGCTGAATGTGTTTACTCAAAGCATTGAGGCTATATTAGGGATTTAAACAAACAATATGCTGCCCAGGTTAGCAAGTCCAAGTTTGTAAGCGCAGATGCAGAACCCACTTTTGTCCCAGCAGGAGACAGATGATTTTAACTGAGATCCCTCAGTCTGGAGGCCCCCAGAGGATCCCCTGAGCTCATTCTGGTATCTTGATCCAAGATATTTTTGGCTGGTGCTCCAAGTACTTTCTCTGTTCCCTGGCTGATCCTCCTCCATCTGATACCCACAAAGCCCAATCTCTTCTATAAAAGTAAAACTTCTCTTTCTCAAGCTGAGTCTTCTGCCCCCAGCCAGATGTCCGAGGTCTCTTCTGTCTTATAGTTTCTGCTTCCAGAGCCATTTTATCTCTCCAGATAGTTTGACTAACTCATCTCTGTTTCCCCGGCACTTTCCTGGCTAAAGTCCTCCGCCTTAGGTTCCCATTCAGTCCTAAGTAAACCGGGATGAGTGGTCACTTTACACCAGGAGAAGGTAGAGGGATGTGTTTTCTCACCCACACACCATTTCCTTAGCCCCTAATGTATACATCTTGTCTGACTGTGTGACAAACTTTCATCCCTGTTTCCAGAAATAGGCCAGTTAGAAGCAATATACTTCTGCAGACACAGCTGACTTCTTTCACGACCGCATGTCCCCTTTTGGACACTAGATGGCAGCCTCACCCCCCCTTGTTTAAAGAAAGACTGCACGTCTCACCAGACCGCTTGGAAATGCTAGCCATCTGGGAAAACCATGGGCCAGAGGATTAAGAGAGAGAGAGAGAGAGAGAGAAAGAGAAGTGAAATATATATGTTTACGGGACAGACTGGAAGGAGCAGATTAGTGCAAAATGGCAAGTAGTAAAAAGCAAAAATAATCAGATTCAGCATAAAATCTTTCAAGCATTTAGAATTTAGGGTGGGAAGAAAGGCATGCTGTTTCACTGCGGAATGGGTCTGCTTTCACCATCTGATCCAAATCACATGTCCATGTGAACAAACTGCATAAAAGAGGAAAGGAAAGCTAACTGGAGTTACAGAAGCCAAATGCAGGGGACGGAACATCTGGGTGGATTTAATTACAGCTTTGGTTCTCTGGGTGAGCGCACAGCATGTTACAGAAGATGGACGTCCCTTCAGGTGTGTTTAACTGGACCCCGCTGACTGGCTGAAGACAGGCTGACAAGCTCGGGAAGAGAGGCCCCTCTGGAGGCTGAATGACTCAGACCGCCTGCAGAGAGCACAGTTGCCGTGAGCCTTGCTCATCCTCCTCGAGGAGCTAAATTTATATTCTGAGAAAAGAACATTGTGGTGCTGGGGCTGGCGAGAGGGAACAGGGAGGAGGTGGGAGAGGAGAGTGGCATCCTTTTGGGGTGGGTCTTTGTTGGCTTTAAATGGATTCACATCATAAGGGCTCTGGGAATGAGCCCGAGGGATTTTTCATGGAGAAGGTAGTGTATGAGCCAGTCTAATTTTTTCTGTAGGCAGGCATTTCCCCCTTAAATCTCAGTAAGTACTAAAGAACATTAACTGTAGGAGGCACACAAATTATGCTCCTGACCATACCCCCCGCCCTGCTCCACCTTTCAAAACCTTATCTGAATTGAAGATGAACACACTGCCCTTCATAAGCATACTCGCTAACCCAGACAATGGTGGAGCTGGCCAGGCCTCAGTGGCCTAGTGGTCCAGGGGCTTTTCAAACTGTTGGCGAGTCCTAGCTATCCAGAGTTACTCCTGGGCTTCCTTCAACAGTGATGGAGTTGATTCTGCACATAGAATAATTTAAAAATGTCTGAAGAAACAGTTATCACTTGCATCTCTTTTATTATGAACTCTGTGGAAAAATTTGGTCTGAAAAAAAAATCCCTTATTAAAAATAGAAGTTTGGGGGCACCTGGGTGGCTCAGTGGGTTAAGCGTCTGCCTTCGGCTCAGGTCCTGATCCCAGGGTCCTGGGATTGAGCCCCGTGTCGGACTCCGTGCTCAGCGGGGAGTCTGTTGCTCCCCCTGCTTGTGCACTTTCGCTCACGCCCTCTCAAATCAATAAATCAATAAATCAATAAATCAATAAATCAATCAATAAATAAAATCTTAAAAAAAGTAGAAGTTTGAAGTCCACAGATCAATATTTTAGGCCCAGAGTGGTGGAGTCAAATGATGACCTTCTCTGGAGCTGATCATGCTGGATGATTAAACCCTCGTGGACACAGCTGGTCCTGGCAGAGCCCAGTCAGAAGACACACGTTTCCTGTCCTGGATCCCAAGGAACAAGTCAAACGAGAGCTCTGAGGTTGGGAGACTGGCATTGAGTCAGCAGTGGGAGATGAGTTCTGAGGAGAAAGCCTAGGGGAGGCATCATGGAAGATGCTTCAGCTCAGATGTGGGAGCTGCTCTCCGTCCTTCTGAGAGCAGGGATTTGATGGCCGAAGAGGCTGCATCTCCTTTTTCTTTTTGGGACCGGAGGAAGATTTTCAGTCTCATGCCCTCGGCCTGGGAGTGTGATGGGGCAAGAGCTTAGGACAGCCCTGAACTGCCGGGCTGGTGGGAATGTCCCCGACTGGAGGGAAATGTGACCGAGAGCGGAAGGAGCTGGGTAGATGGAAGGAGCCCTGAACAGGGGCTGTGTCAGCCTCTTACCACCTCTGAGTCTCGAGTTCTTCACTTGTAGCATAACTAGCATAACTTCACTTGTCATAACGGGTTCTATGTACCACTTAGGGTTGCTTTGAGAAACAAGCAAAATGATCATTGTGACCAGGTGTTTTAAACACAAAGTCGAATATTAAAAGCAGCTGATTGCTGTTAAGTGTCCGACTCTTGATTTCAGCTCAGGTCATGATCTCAGGGGTCAGGGGATGGAGCCCTGCATTGTCGGGCTCTGCGCTCAGTGGGAAGTCTGCTTGAAGATTCTCTCCCTCTGGCCCTCCCCCAACTCGCCTGCTCTCATGCTCTGTCTCTCTAAAATAAATAAATAAATAAATCTTAAAAAAAAAAGTAGCTGATCGCTTTTCAGCACTATGTTAAGCATGGTGCTTACACAGCCAGTTCTCATGGAAAGACCTGTAAGAAGCAATTATGTCTTAACACAAAGAACGTAGGAGTCCTACGTTGTTCTCGCCAAGAGCAGGGACTTCGATATCACACAGGCCTGGGTTTGGGCCTGCTTCCCACAGTTCCCAGCCATGTGTGATGCTGAATGGGTGACTTAACTCCTCTGACTTTCACTTTCCTCAAGGTAATTCCTGGCTTCCAGGATTGTGGTTGTATAGATTAAATGAGATAATGCATATAAAACATTTAAGAAAATGCTTAGCAAGTGCCTGCAAACATCAGCTTAAAAAGGATGCTTTTATGTGAGCTTCTGTAGAGCTCCCATCCTAGTCACTAGGGGTACATTAGCATTACTAGGGCATTGTGTCTGCATCTGCATCTGTTTACGATCTAATTGGGAGGTAAGATGTAAACACGGGCAGATCACTAACATATAAGACAGTTGACAAAAGATAACAAATAAGTGATCCAAACTTTATATATTTTAAGGAATTTAGAGTAAGGAGAGCAGTAACATCAAGGTGGGGGCAGGAGGTAGGGCAGGAAGATTTTTTGCAAAGCCAATTGCATGTCCATGTAATTGATACAACCATGTAAAGTATACCATGGGTAAACCCAACATCTTGTCCTTTGGGGATTAGATTTCAACATATAAATTTGGTGGGGGGGCGGGCACAAACATTCAGTCCATAACACCTATGTATTTCTGAGAACAGTCCCCTCCAGATGTTTTCACATATAGATATCTGAACTCTATGAACTGTTCTTGATTATTATAGTTAAGACTGGTGTCCAGAAGGACCCAAACCTGGAAAGTTCCATTTTATAGTGAATGTATGTCATTTGGCTGTTCTCTCTAGCCAGCTACAGGATAAGATTGAGCCAGGCTAGGCTTGTCATTGTACTTCATCCTCTTGGCCTCAAGAATTGGTCAATGGAATGAGCACTGACCAAGGGCAGGTCAGTCAGAATTATTCCCTGGGATTTTTCATACATAATTAAAAAAATCCGGTATCTCAAGTTATGGATTGTGGTAGATTATATTTTCAAAGATGTTCACAACAATGTCTCCCACACTACAGCTCTTTTTACGATGTGACTTATTCACTTCTCCTATTGAGAAGTGGGGTTTATCATATTCCCTCTCCTTGGATCCGGGTAAGTTTGCGACTATGGTAGAAACAATGCTTTGTGATATCTGAGGCTATGTAATTAAAGATAATGCATTTTCCACCTGCTTCTCTTGGGGTACTTGCTCTTGGAACTTAGCCATCATGCTGTGAGGAAGCCCGAGCAGCCTTTTGGAGAGGTCATGCATATATGTTCTGGCTGATAGTCCCAGCTGAGGTCCCAATCAACTGCTTATACCAATCATCAGACAAATGGGTAATCTCAGATGATTCCAGATCCCAGCTGTCATCACCCCTAGCCTTTGACACCCAGCTGATGCCACAGAGACTAAAGATGAGAGCCTTGCCCAAGTTATAGCTTATAATGGTTATGATTATTATAGATTTGTCAGTAAAAGAAATGATTGTTTTTGTATTAAGCCACCACGTTTGGGATGGCTTATAATATAGCAATAAATAATTGAAACATAGAACTTGATAATAAGAATTTATAATTTCCAGGACCCATGTCCACTATAGGAAGAAAATTTATTGGCAGTAGGGGAGAACAATGCCAAGCAGAGATAAAAGTGAAAAAAGAGTCTAATGATGATCAAGTCCCCAGATTCAATCCCTGAGGTCCTCAGATCTTCATCTGCTTCCACTCCTTTACTGCTCACGCTGTGAGCTACCTACTTCCATTTCCTTCCAACAAATCCATTTTCTTGCTTAAGGTAGTTTGGTTTAGGTTTCCACCATCCCTTTCGTGAAGAGGTCTTCATAGTGCCTTTTTCCTTCAGAACGTGCTGTACATCATTTCTACTTAGGGTGGGGTGCGAAGACCTGCTAGCAGCATCGGTCTCAATTGGGAGATTGTGAGACATGCAAATTTCTAGGCATCATCCCAAACCTACTGAATCTGTGAGGGTGGGACCCTGGACTCATTTTAACAAGATCTCCAGGGAATTCTAATGCATGTTCAAGTTTCAGAGACTCGCTGTACATTCTAGCAGTGTCTCATTTTTTTTTTCTTATTCTCCCTAAAGTAGTGGTTAGAGGATGATGCAAACGACACTAGATCCTAAAGGTCAACTCCTGACTGTCTCTCCACTGTATCACTTCAGTGTGGGGTGTTGCTCCCCGGGGAATGGATCAGGAAGGGTGGCTGATGGTGACACTGCATGAGAATAATTTTCCCACGGAGACGATGCCTTTGAAATTGTTCATTCATGACCACTCATTTGCTCTATAGAATTTGCCGGGCTCTGACTAATTGTTGAGAGTACATCTAGGTATCGACCCAGCTCCTGTCCCCAGGGTAATTAAAACTTAACTTTGGAAAAATGATATGAATAAAACAATTTAATAATGCCCCGTAGGAAGCTCATGCCAAAAGCCAAATGACAGATACAGTCATGTATCCTGGACACCCTATATGCTCACCATTTCAAGTATTTTGTTCCCGGCCCCATGCACTAGCAAGACATCCTGCAAAGTCCAATTTTGGGGCATTCGAGTCATGTTTCCCATCTTTCACATCTGTCAACAGCACAGAACTCTACATCCACATGCCCCAATTTTGGGTTCAGAAATATAGCCTCTATAGATAGGTCTTTAATGAAAGGAATGATAAATTATCATCTAGTGGTGAAGCCAAGAAAGGTTTTGCAGAGGATGCGAAATTAAGCTGGGTCTAAAAGGATGAGAAGGGGGGCGCTTCTAGGAGAGAAATGGGAAGGGCAGCCTGGGGGGCAGAAAGGGAAACATGTAGCCTGAGGAGAGCTGAGGACGTGCTGGAAGAACAGCCAGTGGGACCTGGTAGGTCGAGCTGTAGAGGAGAAAGTCGGAGAGAAGAAGAGGTGGGGATTGCATTTGTCCACGTAAATCGCGGAGGACGAGGGCACATGGGAGAGAAAATTCTGGCATGAGGACGATCCCTGAGAATGCGGATCCTAGCAACAGCGCGCAGGACGGGCAGGCGGGGCGCGGAAGGGCTTCTCCCGAGACTTTGCTGTGTCCCACATCATTTCTGTTCCATTCGGTGGGAAGCCTTTGCTTTTCAGGGCCTTGAATCCCATATAAAATTGGTTCTGCAGTCTTGATCTGTCATTTTCCCTGGGACGTGTGTCCCTTTTAGCATGCATTGCAAAACGCTGACAATCTCTCTTTAACCTGTGCACATTTTATCCTGCATTTTGGCCAACATTCCACGCCGCCCCCCCCCCCCCCCCCCCCCCCCCCGCCACCATACAGCGAACACTGTTCGGATCAGTGTTCAGCAAACGGCGACAATGATTAGAGAGTGTTTATTAAAAAACAAGCTAGCTTTATTGAAGTACAATTGACAATAGACTGTACAAATTTAAAGTGTACGATTTGGGAGCGCCTGGGTGGCTCAGTAGGTTAAGCTTCTGCCTTCCGCTCACGTCACGATCCCAGGGCCCTGGGATCCAGCCCCACATTGGGCTCCCTGCTCAGCAGGGAGTCTGCTTCTTCCTCTGCCCCTCCCCCCCATACACACACTCTCTCTGTCTCAAATAAATAATCTTTTAAAAATATAAATAAAGTGTGCAATTTGATGTTTTGATATATATGTATATACAATGGTTTGATATATATGGTATGTATGTGGTGTATGTATATACACATACACAACCATTACCACAATCAAGCTGATGAACATATATATTATCCCTGGAAGTTTTCTCATGCCATTTAGGGGGCATTTTTAGCAGCATTTTATAGATGAGGAGACAGAAACATAGAGATTTTCTCAGGGGCCAACCTGATTGGAAATGGAAATTGGTAAGCCAGAGTCTTCCAATCTGTAATGTAATTTTAGGCTTTGGTGCCCCTTAAATTGTCATATTTTCATTTATTTATTTTAAAGATTTTATTTATTCATTTGACAGAGAGAGACAGTGAGAGAGGGAACACAAGCAGGGGGAGTGGGAGAGGGAGAAGCAGGCTTCCCGCCGAGCAGGGAGCCTGATGCGGGGCTCGATCCCAGGACCCTGGGATCATGACCTGAGCCGAAGGCAGACGCGTAACGACTGAGCCACCCAGGCGCCCCCATATTTTTAATTGTATAAGATAAAAATCAGGCCATCATTGTGTTTTAAAAAATGTATATACTTGTATTTTTACTTGTCTTAAGCTACAAGTGTATACCTATAGGAAACATAACCACATAAAATAAAATAATATTAAATTTAGGCTTTTTGGATACTGTTTTCGCTTTGTTAGGGAAAAGAGACTACTCTTGGGGCAGTGAAGCAGATTAAGGAAACAATGTTTTAATCGTAGCCGTTTCACAGATAAATGATTTAGGAGAAAGTTTAGATTGGATTAGGCCAAGGATACTTTACATTTTTTTCCAGAAGGGAAACATTTCTACATAGGTTGCCTATTTTATTTTTTTAACTCCAAATCAATTCAGAGTCCTTCTGACGAAGGCATTTATTACTCTGGGTACCGATTTAGCTTGTACAGATATTTGTAAAATTAGCTTGTGGATGAAAAGCACTACTTCCTTCTTAACCTCCTTCTATTATCATAAAAACAAAGTAAGGGCATAGAGCAGTAGCCTTTTTGGTAAGTCAGCTTTTCCCCCCCGTATGAAAGCTCTTGGTTTTGTTCCCTTATTCATTGCAAGGCCACAGAGGCAGGTTCTAATTCAGCTCCAGCACTAACTGGGTTTTTACAATGGCAGCTTTAAAGTCCTTGTTAGACAGCTGTGTCATCTCAGTGTTGGTTTCTGTTGTCTTTTCTCAATCAAGTTGAGATCTTTGATGCTGAATAATTTTTTTTTTTAATTGAAAGCAGGACATCTTGAGTATGATGTTCTGAGACTCTGGATCTTATTTAGATCTTGTGTTTTAGCAGGTCTTCGCTGATGCTGGTTTGGTGGAGGAAGAGTGGACATGGCCTATTACTGCCAGGTGGGGACGGAAGTACAGGTTCTTTCTCCTCCTGGCCTCAGGAGGTACCTGGGGGGCAGGAGGAGAGACTCCTTGTTACCGCTGGACAGTGGTGGGAGTTAGGCTCCCCACATGGCTTCCACTGGCACCTTGGGATGGGGGTTTGGGTGGTGAGCCTCATTATTGCTGAGTGGTGGTGTGAGTCCCAACTCTCCACTGGTCCTCCTCTGATCCTCCAATAGCCCCCCAGCAGGGAAGAGAAGGGGTGCCCTTCTACCACCTGGTGGAGGTAGAAATCCAGGACCCCATGTATTCTCCCCTGACCACTCCACATGGTTAGGGGTGCTCGATATTGATCAACGAGAATGAAAATCCCAGCTCCTCACTTGGCCTTCTCTGGCACCACACCGGTTGGGGGTGGGAGGGGGGAGGAAGGGAGTTGAGGGTGCCTTATTAAGGTCTGGCAAAAGTAAAAATCTAGGCTTTCCATTTGACCTTTACTGGTGAGGGTGGGGGCTAAGCTGCGATGTTTTTGGGATATTTGGCGGGAGCTGAGTGGTTTTTGTTCAGAAGTTTTCTCTTTGCTAGGCTGTCCCTTTCTTGGGGACAGGCTTTTCTTGGAGCTTTTGGAGTTCTGGTGGGGGTTGGGTCTCTGTTTATTGGCATTTCTAGGTTGCTGGCTTTTCCAGCGCTCAGACTGGAGGCAAAAAAGAAAACTCAGAGAACTCACCACTGTGTAGTTTCTTGGGTCCTGAGGTCCCCAGTCTGTCTGTTTTCTTCTAATTTTTAGACTCCTCCTAAGTTTATTTTAAGGTCGAGGGTTTTATCTGTACTTAGCAGGAAAAAGGGAAAAGAATGTCTACTCCATCGTTCTGTAAGTGGTAGTCTTAGGGTGAGTTTTTCTAGCAACCTGTGATCTTGGAGCCCTGGGAGATTACTTACGGATTTGGTGTGCCAGTGGTGCCCAGGGGCTGAAAGGTATCTCAGCCTAAATGAGTACTCTGCCCTGTTGTGTGACCCTAGCCAAGTGACTGCCTCTTTCTGATCCTGGTTTCCTACATGCCCTGATGTGGGTTGCTAGAAATATAGGGTCTTCCAATTCAGAGCATTCTATTCTCTTTCCTTTTTGCTTTCCTTCACCATTAACCCTGGCACTCTTCCTTTTTATTTGCCCTCCTCTTTTGTCTTTTCCTTCTCCTCTTGTCTTCTTACACCCTTTTCATTCTTTTTTCTTGTTTTTCCGACTTGACTTGTAATGTGGAAACAGAGTGTCAGCCAAGCCCCTGAGAGAGTGCACCTGTTTGTCTTCTGGGGGTGAGCAGCGTGGAAGGAGGTTTTTTCTGTTGTGATGCTCATGTACGTTCTGCTCAGTGTTTCAGGGTACTGAGCAGTGAGTGTTTTTCCTAGCAGGTGCTTACACGAGGTTGCCGTGTTGAGACCCTTGGATTCCAGCTAAACGGGGTTGCTGTACCCCTCACTTTGTGGAATATCGCCACCTTGTGGAGTGAGAGGGAAAGCCAGATGAGAGAAGGAGACTCGAGGATAGGATAGTCAAGTATATGATAAAGATGTCCCTTGAGAGAAGTGTCTTTTCGTATCTTCTGTCCACTTTTTGACTTGATTATTTGTTTTTTGGGTGTTGAGTTTGAGAAGTTCTTTATAGATCTTGGATACCAGCAATAGCATGGAGGACATTAGGAGAAGGAAGGGAAAAATGAGGGGGGTGGGGAATTGGAGGGAGAGATGAACCATGAGAGACTATGGACTCTGAGAAACAAACAGGGTTTTAGAGGGGAGGGGGAGGGGGGATTGGTTAGCCCGGTGATGGGTATTAAGGAGGGCACGTACTGCACGGAGCACTGGGTGTTATACGAAAACAATGGATCATGGATCACCACATCAAAAACTAATGATGTATTGTATGGTGACTAACATAACATAATAAAATAAAAAAAAAAAAGCACAGGGATCTGTATCCTGAAAAAAAAAAAAAGGATGTCCCTTGAGTAAACTGCCCTTCCTGCCTGATGACTTTCTTTCCTTGATGTTGTATAATCATTTCGACCAGTTTGTGCTTCTGATTCACATACATCCCTTTGGAGGGGAGTGCCATGGGAAGAATAAAAAGTAGACTTTGGAGTTTCAAAGAATTAGGTTTGAATCTCAGCTAAGCCTCATAGGAGCTATGTGACCTTGAGAAAGTTACCTGACATTGCTTAGCCTCTGTAAAAAGGTGTGTGTGTGTGGGTCATCCCAGAGTGATTCTAAGAAGGGTCAGGTGAGGGGAAAACGCCCGGGGAAATGTTAATTTTCTTCATGCGGTGATGAAAGAGCATTAAGAGAAAAGCTTCCATGTGGTTCTGGGGATTGTGGCTGCAACTGGATGCACTGGGTCAGAGGAGGAGGGGAGCTGACATTTGGTGAAGTGCAAAGTGCCAGTTACTAGGCTAGGTACTTCAATGCTTTCCTTGAGTCCCCCAACGAAACTGAGCAAAAGACCCTATTATCCTGACCTGATGGGTGCTGAAGCAAGCTTGTCAGGTTTTTAACTCAAAGTCTGCCTTCCCATCACCTGCACTTTGTTACATTTATCTAATGAATGGACAAGGGCAGTGTTCTGTTGGATTCATCCTGGTTTACTCTCAGGCTACCACATACATCAATTTTAGAGTCCACGAACAAGTAAAGGTGAAGGGGCTAATGATGTGGTTGCTGCCCACGAGGTTCTATTTCTTCCTCCAGCATCTGCTAGGAGGGTGAAGTGGGGTTGCCTAATGAGATGTGAGCCCCAGGCTGGAGTAGGAAGGGAGCCCTGCGCTGAGGAGCTGGGCTGAGCCAGAGACGCCAGAGAAGGTGAGATCAGGAGTGAGACCTGTCTGACTGGAGAGGCCTTCTGGAGTTTAGGGCTGTTAGATATTCCCGGAGACCTGCTTCCATGCTAGGAGTGGCCCTGGGGGATACTGGTAGATGAGAAATGTTGGGAGTATTGTGACTTCGGTGGTCTAGGAGATCTTAACTGTACTGGGGGGTGTTGGAACCACTGTTGTCCTTGACTGTGGGCTGGTTGACTCTACGCTTGGGACATCACACTGGCCGAGGAGGCCTGGGGGAAACTTTTAGGTTGAAGGGTGGGCTTGTTTCAGGGTCATTGCTGGAGTAATAACAGTGTGGGGAAGGGAGGGGACATTAGTTAGAAAAGGAACGAATTTTTAACATTTGGGTACCACTTGCTAGTTTAAAGACGTTCTTTCACGTTGATCGCTCGAGCTAGCATTTAACCATCAGTGGGTGTTGACACGTGAGAGAATTAGGTTTGAAACCCTGTGAACAGGGTTTCACATAAGGGATGAGATAGACACACCCTCTGCTCTCCCAAGAGCTTACAGCTATCATTAAAACTCTGTGATGTGGGCACATTATGTATGATCCCATTTGTTTTTTTTTAAAGATTTTATTTATTTATTTGACAGAGAGAGACACAGTGAGAGCAGGAACACAAGCAGGGGGAGTGGGAGAGGGAGAAGCAGGCCTCCTGCCGAGCAGGGAGCCCGATGTGGGACTCGATCCCAGGACCCTGGGATCATGACCCAAGCCGAAGGCAGATGCTTAATGACTGAGCCACCCAGGCGCCCTATGATCCCATTTTCCAGGTGGGAAAACAATGTTGGTGACTTGCCTGCTAGGGCAGCTGAATTGGAATGTGAGTCCATATTTGAATGTCTTCACCATGTATATTCTATTTTTATTCCCTTCAACTATGTTCAAATAGCCTTTCCGGAGTGCCCCAGAGTCCTGCAAATAAACCACCTGTCCCCTCTTTCTCCTTTCTCTCTTTCCGTGTGAGCTGGGAGTTTCTTAAGCTGGCAGTGTGGTGCAGAAAAGGATTGAAACCATAAGAGGAAAATAACTAATGTATCAGTGATATTTACTGATATTATCATTACAAAATTACCTGTATATTTACATGTATACTCAAACACAAACATAAACAACATTAACTGGCTCTCGCACCTTCTCCAAAACTCATGGCCCACCAACATCCTCTCTTGCACGCACTCTCAAATATCTTGCCCCTCTTTTGCCTTGTTGTATTCTCAGAGCAAAACTCTGACTTGGTTGAATGTAATTCTCTGTCTTCTCTAAGCCTGTACTCCTGCAGTTGAAGATAGCTGGAAAAATACGCAAAGCCATGCTGATTGATCTCACTCTAAATTCATTACTGTTGTTCCTGAGCTGCAATCCTATCATATTTTCAAAATGTTTCACTGTCCGGCTCCCACTTTTATAGGCAATATTTTGTTCATACTTTCTATTATTATTATTAAAGAATATTCATAACAGATTTATTTGTAATAGTCCAAACTGGAAACAGCCAATATATCTATAAATAGACAAATAAAATGTGATGCATTCATACAAATGAAATACTACTTACTTATTGATAAGAGGAATGAAATATTAATATACATGTAAGACCAGGAATGAACCTCAAGGTAATCATGCGGAGTGGCAGAAACCAGATAGTAAAGAGTAAACACTGTATGCTTCTATTTCTGTAACATTCTAGAAAATGCAAACTAATCTACAGTGTCAGCATGTAAATCAGTGGCTGCCTGAAGGGTAGGGTGAAGACAGGGCAGAAGGGAAGTATTATAAAGGGGCACAAGGAAACCCTTCCGAGGGCTGGATATATTCACTATCTTGATCGTAGGGATGGTTTTATGCGAGGCTCATATCTTAACTGTTGGTGGGAATGCAAACTGGTGCAGCCACACTGGAAAACAGTATGGAGGTTCCTCAAAAAGTTGAAAATAGGACTACCTTACAACCCAACAGTTGCACTAGTAGGTGCAAAGGATACAAACATAGTGATTCGAAGGGGCACATGCACCCCAATGTTTATAGCAGCAATGTCCACAATAGCCAAAATATGGAACGAGCCCATCGACAGATGAATGGATAAAGAAAATGTAGCGTGTGTGTGTGTGTGTGTGTTGGAATATTAGCCATCAAAAAGAATATAATCTTGCCATTTACAATGACATGGATGGAGCTAGAGAGTATTATGCTAAGTGAAATAAGCCAGTCAGAGAGAGACAAATACCATATTTTCACTCATATGTAGAATTTAAGAAACAAAACAGATGAACATAGGGGAAGGAAAGGAAAAATAAAGAAGATGAAATCAGAGAGGGAGATAAACCATAAGAGACACTGAACTCTAGGAAACAGACTGAGGGTAGCTGGAGGGGAGGTGGGTGGGGGGATGGGGTAACTGGGTGATGGGCATTAAGGAGGGCACTTGATGTAATGGGCACTGGGTGTTATATGCAACTGATGAATCACTAAATTCTACTCCTGAAACTAATGATAGACTATATGTTAACTAAATGGAATTTAAATAATTTTAAAAAAGAAAAAAAAAGGAAAAAAGTGACTCTTTTCCCAATTTTAACATCTTGAAATAGAAAAAATAAATGGTTTTAGTATATAAAAAACTTATAAAATTATACAATTTTTTAAAAAAGATTTTATTTATTTATTTGAGAGAGACAGAGATAGCAACAGAGATAGCGAGAGAGAGAGAGAGAGAGAAGAAACAGGAGGAGAGGGAGAAGCAGGCTCCCCACTGAGCAGGGAGCCCCACGTGGGGCTGGATCCCAAGACCCTGAGATCAGGTCGTGACCTGAGCCAAAGGCAGCCGCTTAACGGACTGAGCCACGCAGGCACCCCTGAAGTTGTACACTTTAAATATGTGCAGTTGTTTACGTGTCAATCATACGTCCACTAAGCTCTTAAAATTTTTTTTAAAACATAAAGACTAATAAATCAGATTAAAAAATCCATGTAACCAGTGTAAAGCCTGCTTCATGTTGACCCAGTATTTCTTTTTTGCATCTGCACAAGAAGCTAAAAGACCTTGATAAAATTTGACCTACTGCTTAGAAGTACCCAAATATACATTAATGGCTAGTTCTGGGATCCTTGTTTTTTTCTTTTGTTTACAATTTCAGTCTGGCACATCCGAAAGAAAACGTCACATGATTTTGATAAAAGCCCCGGGAAACTGTTTCAAAACGAACTGGTATGAACAAGGCCCCTGTGTGAAGCGCAGGGACACCTGGGGGCCTGCGATCGGAACCCACGGTCGCTACTGTACCCATTTCACAGCGCACTGAGGCCAGAGAGTGCGCGGGGCGGCGGCTGCCGAGTCCCAGGCGCGCAGGGCACACTCACCTGCTCCTTTGCCCCACTGAGTCCAAGCACAGGAACTTGCCCCGCTTCTCATTTTCCTGCTATGTCCTAGATGTAGATGCTTCCTTATCTCATTTAAATTTGGAGGTTTTGTCCTCCTTCGTCTCCCGGTTCCCCCATTTGGCCAGTCGCGTAGATGTCTGGGGTTATTTCCGCAGCCAGCTTCGCTGCCCACGCCGGCGTCCGTTCACTGCCGCGCGGCTCGGGCCTGCGCCGGCGGCCGCATCACGGCGCTTTGCGTGCGGGCAGGCAGGACGCGAGCCCGCGGCGCCCCGAGGCCGGAGAGCGCGCCCACCGCCCGGCGGGTCCCCCGCGCTTCCCGGGGCCGCGCCCCTCTCCCTGCGCCCGGGCCTGCGGGCGAGCGGCTCCCTGGCGGGGAGCGGGCCCGAAGACGCCGAGGCCGAGGGGGACGCGCCGCAGTGACCCCGCGACGTCGGAGTGGCCCGCAGCCGCGTGGAGGCGAGGTGAGTCCGGAGCCCTCGGGCTTCTGGGCAGACGACGTGTGTGTGTTGGGGTGGGGGGCGTTGGCGGCCTCGGGTTTCCCCACACCGAGGGGCGAGAGCAGGAGGCCTTTGGAAGGCAATTGGTCCTCTGTCTCAGTTTGGCCAGAGCCGTGTGCGTCTGGGGTGAGCCGGTGGCCCGCGCGGCTTCGGCGGTGCGGGCGCTTCGGCGGCTCGGTGACCCCGGGCCCCCTCCCGCCCCCCCGCTTGTAAGGATGAGCTGCTCGGTGGGTAGGCGGCGTAGCACGTGCAGGCAGCAATAGCTGCCGCTTTGTAGGCTGGGCTGAGCTTGGGGCCTGCGGGCTGGGGCCTTAGAGTCTGGGACCTGGGGCCTGCAGGCTGGGTCCTGAAGGCTGGGGCTTGGGGCTGGAGCCTTAGAGTCTGGGACCTGGGGCCTGCAGGCTGGGTCCTGAAGGCTGGGGCTTGGCGCTGGGGCCTTAGAGTCTGGGACCTGGGGCCTGCAGGCTGGGTCTTGAGGGCCGGGTCCTGAGGGCTGGGGCCTGGGACTTGGGACCTGAGGCCTGCGGGCTGGGGCCTCGGGGTTGGGGCCTCCGGGCTGGGGCCTGGGACCTGGAGCCTGCAGGTTGGGTCCTGAGGGCTGCGGCCTAGGGGCTGGGACCTGGGGCCTGGGACTTGGGGGCTGGGACCTTGGAGCTGGGACCTGCGACCTGGGGCCGGGGCCTGGGCCTGGCCTGGGCAGCGTGCTGGTGACTACCTCGCTTCTCTCCGCGGGATGACCTTTTCTATTATTTTTCACTTCCTGTTGTGACCTGCAACACCACTTTCTTACACCCAAAGATCTCGCCTCTTATTTCTGTGGACAGTTGAAGAAATCAGAAGGAAACTTCCATCAGCACCCACCACCACATTGACCCTCCCTTGTCTGCCCCCTTATGCTGGGTCATCCTTCCTGTTACATTCAGTATAAATCTCAGCCTCCTAAATTTGACCAACTTTGGCATTCTGTCCTGTCTGCTCATGTCTACTCAGGGGCATTGCTTCTGCAGTTCTCCTTCATTTCTTTCTTTCTTTCATTTTTTTAAAGATTTTATTTATTTATTTGAGAGAGAGAGAGAGAGAGAACATAAGCAGAGAGAGGGAGAAGCAGACTCCCCGCTGAGCAGGGAGCCGGATGCCGGGCTCCATCCCAGGACCTGGGGATCATGACCCGAGCTTAAGGCAGATGCTTAACAGACTGAGCCACCCAGGTGTCCCTAATTTGGTCCTCTTCTGTCTCTATTAGAATATAAGCTCCAGGAGGGCAAGGTGTTTGTGTGTTTTGTTCACTGTTGTACCCGAGACTGTTGCTGTGGCACGTAGGCTGTGTAAAGTAAAGCTTTCGGGTAGCTGTTAGGATAGACTTCCAGGCCCGTGTGCGTGGTGCAATGTGGTATTCCTGGCTATACCACTGTTAGCACGCAGCGTGAACAGTTGCCATAGAACTTGTGCCATCTAGCATCTTGGTTGTGTTCCCGAGGCTAGAAAGATGCCAAGTTGTATGGTAGGTGCTCAAAAATATTTGCTGAATGAAAGAAAGACTAAATGAATGGACTTATATTGAGCTTTCTTTTATAGCCTAATACAAGGTCTACTTTTGTAAATCTTACATATCTGCTAATAAAATTGTATCCTCTGCTGTTGAGCGTAAAGTTCTAAATGCACCCAATAGCCCAGCATGGCCATGTTAATTTATTGTCCAAACTAAGGACACGCTTGAGAGTGAAAGGGGCCATTATGAATAATTAGCCAGGGCAACAGGCATTAACGAGTACTGTCTGGGGCAAATGAGGGCATAGAGTCATTCCAATGATAGCTCATACTTATTCAGTGTATTGTTCTAATCTTTAGTATCTTTGCTTATTTCTGTCTACTTGATTTATCAGCTTCTGAGAGGGGTATATTAAAATTTCCAATGGCAAATGTTAATTTATTCTCCCTATTTTGATATTCTTGTACTTCGCTATAGTGTTTGGTGCTCCTTGAACCCTTTCAAACTTGTTCATTTTCTTTCATTATAGGACATTTATCTTCATTATTTCTTCAAATCTTTCCTTGTCTTCTGGGGACCCTATTTTTCAGATGTTGGCCTACAATTATTATTTAGTAGATAGTTTTTTTTTTTTAATTTAAATCTTTATCTCCTTAATTTTTCCTGCTTGATTTTGGGACAGTTTCTCAATCTAATTTTCAAACTAACCAATTTATATTTTCAGTTGAATCCATCCTCCTGTATATTCTATCTACTGTGATTTTTATTTCAACTATTATAGTCATCAAATCTAATATTTCTTTTTTGTTTTTTAAAATAATTTCAAATTTTTGTTTTCATTACTAACATCTTATTACATTTCTATGCTTACTTAAAAAAAAAAAAACCCTAGTTCCTCTGTTTTAGTATTTCTTTTTCATATGGGTATATGTTTCTTCGGTTTGTTGACTTTTTTCGGAGGTTGTTCCAACTCTCAGGAGTCTAGTTATTTTTGCCTCTGAGCTCAAGCTCCACCGGGGATATCAGCTGCTCTGTTTGGTAATGTGCATTTTTAAAGTGTTTGTGTTTGTTTGCTTTTGGTGTTTTTGAATTAATTGCATTGTGATCAGAAAATGTGACCGTTTCAGATAGATTCTTTGGACTTTATAGAAACTTGCTTTATGGCCTCCCTAATATCTAGTCTATTTTTTGTGTTCAACATGGAATTGAGAAGAATGCATAGTCTCTAATTATTGGGAGAAGAGTCCTATCACCGTCCATGAGATCTAGCTTATGAATGCACTGTTCACATCTATAGCTTCACCAATATTTGACTGTTTGATCTTTTCAGTAACTGAGAAAGGTGCATTAAAAGATTTTATTATGATGTTGAATTTATTAATCCTGTCAATTTTTGCTTGATATATTTTGAAGGTGGGTTATTAGCTACGACAACTGTAGAATTGTTCTATCTTCCTGAGAATCAACATTTTTTTTATTACTAGTGATCTTCTTTATTTGTAATAATGTTTTCCGTTGAATTGTGTCTTGTCTGATGTTACTCTGGAGCCATCTGTCCAGTTAATGTATACATGGTATGCCTCAGTCATGGTGGTTTCTCAGTCTTTTATTCTCTAATATTCTGTGTCCTATTTTAGGTGTATCTTTTATAAGTAGCATAGAGCTGGATTTTGTTTGCCATCCAAAATGATGATCTCTTTAACTGCTAAGTGTCATCAAGTTTTCTTCTTTATGATCACTCCTATATATTTATGTATCATTTTTGGGCTATTTGCCCATGGTTTCAATGCTTTTCCCTCTCCTTTCTTAGCAATCTTAGGATTCATTTACATTTTGTTTAATTCCATTTGTCTCTACTGTTTTGGAAGTTGTATGCTTTGTTTTTAAAACATTTTAATGGCTTAAATTTTTAACAGCTGCTCTTCATATTTTAATATACATGTTTAACTTAAAAGCTAAAATCATCAAGCACTTTTATAATTCTCCTGAAAAATACAGAGGTATTTTTCTAAACTCCAGTTGCCCTTCCTTATATTAGATGATTTATGTAGTTTTTTTTTTTTTTTAAGATTTTATTTATTTATTTATTAGAGAGCTAGAGAGAGAGAAACAGCATGAGAGGGGAGAGGGTCAGAGGGAGAAACAGGCTCCCTGCCGAGCAGGGAGCCCAATGTGGGACTCGATCCCAGGACTCCGGGATCATGACCCGAGCCGAAGGCAGTCACTCAACCAACTGAGCCACCCAGGCGCCCCGATTTATGTAGTATTTTTAAATGATTTTAAAGCCCTAAAAATGAGATATTAATACTATTTTAATACAGATAATAATTGTGTAAATTTACCCACGCTTATCAATTTCTCCTCTCATTTTTCCTTTTTGCAACACAGTTTTTTTCTTTCTGAAGTTTCTTTAGTGAAGATAGTCAATGATAAAAACTGCTAGTATTTATCTGAAAATGTTTATGGTGTGTGAGATGGATCAGATTTTTTTTTTTTTTTTTTTTTGGTATGTTTGTTTTGTATATGGATGTCTGGTTGTCCAGTACCACTTGTTGAAAAGCTACCTTTTCTCCATTGGTTTGCCTTGACATCTTTGTTGAAAATCAGCTGGTCACATAAGTGAGGCTCTATTATGTCTATTGTGTTCCACTCGTCTGTATGTCTGTACTTTCACTAGTATCAAGCTGTCTTGATTACTTCAGCTTTATATCAAGTTTTGAAATCGGGTAGGGTGTGTCCTCCAACTTTGTTCCTCCTTTTTAAAATTGTTTTGGTTGGGGCGCCTGGGTGGCTCAGTCGTTAAGCGTCTGCCTTCGGCTCAGGTCATGATCCCAGGGTCCTGGGATCGAGTCCTGCATCAGGCTCCCTGCTGGGCGGGAAGTCTGCTTCTCCCTCTCCCACTCCCCCTGGTTGTGTTCCCTCTCTCGCTGTGTCTCTCTCTGTCAAATAAATAAATAAAAAATTAAAAAAAAAATTGTTTTGGTTAATTTGATTCCTTTTGCTTTTCTGTATAAATTTTAGAATCAGCTTATTAATTTCTGGGGAAAAGGCTACTAGGATTTTGATTTGGATTGTACTGAATCTATAGATGAATCTGGGGACACTTGACATCTTAACTCTAATGAGTCCTTCAATCCTTAAGTCACTTTTAAAGTGCCATTTAAGATAGCACTAAGAAAATGAAGTCGTGAGATCTATATCTATTAACTCTGTGTACAAGATTTGTCTGCTATAAACTGTAAAATAGTGAAGAGGAGGAATCAAAGAAGACCTGACTGACTGGGGAGATACACCCCTTATTTTAACAGAGAAAATTTAATATGAAGAATTGTTAACCAGGTATAAATTTGTTGACTCGGTTTCTGAAAACAAACCAAAAAAAGGAGTCTCAAGCGTTAAAGAGGTAGTGAGTGCAGGTACCATTCCTAAAGCTGGAGGAGCTAAGGTAAGGGGCTAGAGTTGCTAAAACTTGCCAGTGTGGAGGGGGGCCTCACGAAGCTGCAGTGTAGACCTCTGGGGAGCAGGTCCTTACAGCTCATCTGGTGCTGGTGTCTGAGCTCCAGGGGAAGGGCCTCCCGGGTCTGAGATCCAGACCCCTGAGCGGGGGCCCAGCTGGCTGATGCTGGTGTCCCTGAGGGTATGCAACGAGGCTTGTTCCGCTAGAGCTGAAGTCAGCTGCTGCCTGAGTAAAGAAATGTGGCCGTTTTGTTCCCTTTGCTTTCGTGCTGGGGCATCTCCCAGGCCGTTGTAACCTTGAGCAGACCTGAGCCGAAGGCAGACGCTTAACGACTGAGCCACACAGGTGCCCCGATTTAATTCATTTTTAAATTCCGCTGATTTGATGCTGGTTTTGGTCTTGGTGGGGGCTATCGCTCTTACTATTAGGATGGAACTCTGCTAGGCTCCCACCTGAAAGCCTGCGGATAAGGTACGGTGTTCTGAACTCCCCTGTTTATCTCCCCAGCCCACGAGACTACCAAGAGTTTGGCTTAGCTTCACAACTTCTTTGTTGCCATGTTCTTGACAACCTCCCACATTCTCATTTGGTCACTTTCAGCAAATACTGTTAAGAGGGAAAAGCACAGCTAAATATCTGACTCTCATGTCCACGTGTCTTTTCTCTTTAAGGTCTTAGGTTCAAGTTCTCACTGTTTTGGTAGCTCTCCAGTGTTTATTTATTTATTTATTTTAAATATTTTATTTATTCATTTGAGAGAGAGTGTGAGTGAGCAAGCGAGAGAGCACAAGCGGCAGAGGGAGAGGGAGAAGCAGACTCCCCGCCGAGCCTGTCGCGGGGCTCCATCCCAGAACCCTGAGATGATGACCTGAGCCGAAGGCAGATGCTTAACCAACTGAGCCACCCAGGCATCCCAGTAGCTCTCCAGTGTTTAAAAGTGTGTTTTAAAATAGCAACTACGTTCTCCTACTTTTTAAAACGTTCTTGAGAGACGACTTGGTCTGATAGAAGCTTAGCTTGAAGCAGAACCTGTTCAGTTTTTGAATTCAGTGATTATGTATTTTTATTTCTAGAATTCCTTTCTGAATTTTTTTTCCGATGTTCTTGATCACTTTTTATGGACTGGAACATGATTTCCATTTAAATATGTGTGTGTATATTTTATCAAGATTAACTAATATACAATAAAATGCACAAATTGTAACAGTGCAATTTGATAAATTTTGATAATGTATGTCCTGTGAAACCATTATCCTAATCAGCATATGTATAGTTCCATAAATCCAGAAAGCTCCCCCATGTATCTTTCCAGTCCATTCTCCTCCTTCTCCCCCAGATGTTTTGATATTTATAAGAACCCATAGATTAGTTTTACCTATTTTTGAACTTTATATAAATAGAATCATACAGGTTGTATGTGTGGCTTCTGAATCTGCTTTCTTTTTCTCAGCCTAATGTTTTTGAGATTCATCCACGTTACGGTTCATTCTTTAATTCATTTCCTTTTTTATTGTTGAGTAAAAATTTCCTTGAGTGAGTTATACCACAGTTGGCTTATCCATTCTTATGGATGAACATTTGGGCTGCTTCCAGATAGATGCTGGTCATTATAAATAAAAAAAAAAAAGCTGCCATGAACATCCTTGGACAAATGTTTTTGTTGACTTGTGTCTTCTTCTATTCTTACTTATTTTATATTTTGTACCTGATCATTTTATATGTGAGTCATTTGGGTTCTAAATCTTTGCGTTGTTGTTGTTGTTGTTGTTGTTGATCCTTTCCAGGTAGTTTGTTTCTTAAGTTTTTGGTAATTTTTTGATTTGATCATATTTCGCTGACTGTGGGAATCCTGTGGGGTTTGAGCGATTTTGCCTTTGCATCTGCCAGGTACCGAGGGTGATTTTGACAGTGAAGCACTTGAAGTTAATTTTCCCTTTGGAGTCCCCTGCATTTGGATAGTGTAGTTTCAAAGCCCTCCTATAGGAGGGAAGGCTTGTGCTTCTAAATTCCCAGTGAGCCTCTTTTTTTTCAACCCAGAGCTGTGGCCTGAGACCGATTTCCCTCTCAGCCCCCAGGTGGACATTTCCCCCCAGCACGCCCACCTCCAAGGGTGTAGCTCTTTGGAGTTCCTGGATGCACACAGAGGTCCCACTTCTAGCCTCCACCTGGGGTCTCTCAGCATCTGGCCTTGTAAAACAGGGCTTCTAGGTTCTGGGCAGAAAATTCTAGAGTAGCCCAAGACTCTCTCCTCGGTCTCCTTTCTGTTCCCACTTCGTTTTGAGACCTTGTGGATTTCTCTTACTTTGCTGTGAGCTTAGCTGTGCATCGAAAAGATGTTTTTATCTCTTGCCCGTACTTTCAGATTATTTATAGCACGAGTTCCTCTCCCACACTGCCCACCCCAGCAATCTCTGGTCACCTTTTTGCCCAAAATACAAGTCCTTGAAATACTTTTTCACAGACTTTGCTCTGCCTTCTGCAGAGAGTTTATCTCTGCTTCATGTTTTCCATTCTCCATATTCCTATTTTCAGCGTGAGCAGCAAGTCTGCTTACTCACCAGAAAATCCTGCATTGTCACGGGGTTTTTGGATAGCGTTTAGCATTTCTTTCTTTTCAGCTGTCTTCATTTTGAAGTGGCAGGGCTGTTTGCTACCTGGCCTCACTGAGGGCTAGTTTTATAAAGATTTCTCACTCGGCTTCCTGTTTCCCCTGTCCCTTCGTGGTGCCAGTTGAGTTCCAAGAGGCCCCGACCTTGCTTAACTTAATGGTTGCTGGCTTGGCCTTCCGTGGTGTGTGCAGACTTCTCTAGAACTGTTCACTTCCCAAGGCCATTCTCTGCCTCCCCCTTTGACTTGGCCCGGACTGCTCTTACTCTCCATCCACTGGGCTTTGGGTTTTTGGCTGTTTCCTAGGTTCACTGAAGGTGGATTTTCTTCTTCACTTTCTCTCCTTTTTGGAGGTTGGGTGTGCAGGTGAGAGGGCTTGCTGCACTGCCCGTGGCTGAGGGCTCGTGCTTTGTGTCTGGAGCAGAAGTGCGTCTGGGCAGTTCTTCATCCTCCTCTGGGAAGCTGGGCCCCTGCTGTACTTGGGCCAGCCCGTCACAGTCCTGTCCTGTCCCATCTCATCTTGCTCATCTGCTTCGCTGGATAGATTACAGACCTTTTCAGGAAAAGAAAGGACTGTCTTTTGTTCTCAGACGGGTATTGCCTGGCACATGTGAGTGCTCCAGAAGTCTGTGTTTACTGAGTAACCGTGGAATTGCTCAGAGGCTGTGTCCTATTTAGTGTTTGGGGCTCCAGATGTGAGCCTCCAGGTACCCCTGCCCTTGTATCTGCAGCATCTTCCTGGCCAAGTCCTGATGGCCTGGTGTTAAGGAAGGAGCACTTAGGACGGGAGACCTAGGCTTGTAGTTAAATCTGTTAACTTCTCTGCAGCTTAGTCTTCTTTCCAGAAAATGGGGCTGACCTCTTGCCCTGCCTGCCCACTAAGGTTGCAGTGAGGGTCAGAATAGGCAATGCATGCAGAAGTGCTTTAGAGATGGTCAGGCTCTCTCTTCACAGCTGTCATCACGAGATGGAATTGTGGGCCACTCTGCTTCTTAGGGTCCAGCTAACTCATCCCTGTCACCTAACTCCCACCACCCCTCAGCCCGGCTTCCCCTCCTGACCTGGGAAGCCAGAGGGCAGCTCCGTCTGGGTCATGCCCGGGACCAGCTGTCTTCTGTGCCCTGAACAGAAAGAGAAGCTGTTGGGAGCCTGGAGTGATCTCTGTGAACACTGGGTGTCACTCTTGGCCTTAAAATATGTATAATCCCCTGCCCTCTAAATTTTCCTCTTCCCCTCAGCCTTAGTTCTGGGTGTTGAGCGTGGCAGGTCTCGTATGTTCTGTGTCTTTCCAGTCTGTGACCCTCACAGGTTTTCAGTCCCTGGCCGCAACCCTTGGTGCTATTACCTGGCACCCATTTGCTTTCGGGTAGAGGGTGCTTGTGCAGTTCTAATTTATTTTAATTTTCACCTAACAGACACATGACCAGAAAGGTATACCCACAGCCAAAGTGTTTATAAATTGGATTTCAGGACCCAAATCAGAAAAATTTTGCAAGTCAGCACATTTGGGATTGGTCACAGAAAGTACTTTGCCATCTTCCTCAACAACTTTGCTGTTAAAAAAAAAATGTTTAAAAACTGCTGTTTCGGGGTGACCTAGTTATTCTAGTAGCAGGACAAGGGAGGGAAATCTCTGACTTTGCCTCCATCAAAGTCTTCCAGGTAGACAAAGCCAGTGATGCTCTCTAGTTTAGCTTCTGTCTTTCTGGAGCTCTCTGGGGGTGCTACTCTGTTGATTACTGTCCTCTTTTCAAAACTCTACCTCAACTTGTGTTCATGTTTCTCCTGCTGGACTTTCTAGGTCTCTAGTTGTTTCTTCTGAGCTGTCTTGCTGGGCTTCTCTGCACCCATGCTCTCGTGGTTTCCAAGATGCACTGTCCTTGGCCTTTGTCCTACTTTATACCAACCCCTCCCCCACTGTTTCAAAACCATGTTGTGTAGCTAGACCTCTGCTCTCTGCTGTCTCCACCTGGCTGTCCCCAAGGACATTGCTTTAAAAAGTAGCTTTATTAAAAAAATAAAAATAAAAAAATAAAAAACTGGCTCTATTGAAGTATTTACACACAATAAAATTCATTCATTTTGGGGGTATAGTTTCATGAATTTCAGTAACCACCACCTCAATGAAGATATGGGCCTTAGAACAATGTACTGCTCCCATTCTGTAACATTTCCTTTTCGTATCTTAGCCTTGGTTCTCAGTATTTGCTCACCCTGAAAACTTTTCTTGTGGTCCTTTGCAGTTGATCCCCTGCCCTGACCCTTCAGCCCTGGCAACCACTGATCTGCTTTCTGTTGCTATGTTGTTTTGCCTTCTTGAGAAGTTCATGAAAATAGAATCAAATGGCGTATAGTCTTTTGTGTTTGACTTCTTTCCCTAACCTCGTCATTGCTTTGGACAGGCGCAAAAAACAAGCACATCTCTTTCTCTAAGCTTCTCTGGTAATGGTGCCTCTACTCATTCACCTAATACCAAAGTCAGAAACTGGTGTGTCATCTTCCTGAGGCCCCTTCCTCTCGCTTACCATTCCCTGCCGTACCCTGCCATGTGCAATTAGTCAGCGAGTCCTAGAGCTTCTTTCTCTTCTCTGTCCCTGGGCCTGCCTTTCTCTTCATTCTCAAGGGCACTGACTTTACTGAGGCTCCATTTACTGCTTGCTCCTCTGACTGGTCTTTGTGCCTTCCGCCAGGACCTCTCCTGTCTACCCTTCTCCCAGTCACCAGTGTGAACTTCTAAAACACAAATCTTACCCCACCACTCCCTGACTTCAGTGGTTCCCCATGGCTTCAGAGCTTAGCAAATGCCACCTTCAGGATTTGATTTATTTCTGCCTACATCTATATTTTATTTTCCAGAACTTCCTCAAATGCAGCCAATGCTTGGCCATTCCTTGGGATTTGCTTGCAAGGGCCCTGCTCAATTATGCCTCTGTTCCCTTGACCTGGGAGGCCCTTTTCCTTCTCCTTCATCTAGCTGACTCCAACTCACTCTTTAAGAGCCATCCCATAGGACTCCTCTGCAGTGCTCTCCCTTGTTACGGCCCCAGACTGGCTTAGGTGTTCCTCTGGCCTCATATCTATCATCGGTCCTATCAGACTGTGTCAGTTTATTGTTGAGTTAGTAATCCGTCTCTCCCACTAGACTCCTAAGTTCCTGAGGAGTTGGTGTTCTGTTTGACTTTGTATCCTCTGTTCCTAGCACAGGGCCAGGCACATGGGGTGGCATCCAGTGAATATTTCCTGAATGATTAAGGTAGAATGGAGAAAGATCTAGAACTTTATGTGGAGGCAGGGGCGAGGGTCAGGAAGACCTGTCCCATTTTAGGCCTCAGTCATAGGTGAGTCTACTTGTCATGGCAGGAGGGAAGCATAAGGTGGGAGTCATCGGGGAGAGTGCACAAAGGATGGATGGGAAGGCATATTCGAATGTCTGGATCTCTGGTTCTAGTAGTGAAAGCATCTGACTGGGGCAGCTTCTTTGTTTGTTAGCAAAGAGTTTAAAAAGATTTTAAGTGAGGGAAAGTCAAGAGGGAAGGAGAGCCTGAACTGTGGCAAAAACAATAAAAATGAGAGAAGAAACTATTCTTAGATTTCTGTGTGAGAGAGCGAGACTACTGAGGCCCAGACATTGTGCTCTTTTGACAACATCACTCAACTGGGCTGGTCACAAATGATGTTTTAGACTATAACCAGTGTCCTGCACTTGGCACAGTACTTTTCCAAACCTTGTCTCATTGTATCTGCACACCAACCGTGGAAGCAGCTGGAGTTGATACGGTGAATCCCATGGAACCGGTGAGGAATGGGAGGCTTAGGGAGCCTGGCTGACTTGCTCATGCCACAGGGCTGGCGCTCTGCCTGTCACAGCATCTGTCTCTAGGGTGAGCCCTTGGGCCGAGTGGCCAATATCAGGTAGGCTCAGAGATGATGTGTTCGAGAAGGCTTGTGGCTATTTGCAGACCTTACAATGAGACGAGAGAGACCTGACAAAGAACATCCAGAGGAGGAAGCTACTGTAGGTTGGAGAGCAATCTTTGAGTCAATGAAATGTTAGAACAATTTAATATTAGATTAACAAGAGAATTGTGAGTTCCCCAAAGTCTTAATGTCTTCCAGTTGCACAGCTGGGGCAGTTGGAAGGAAACTTTTGATTAGCTGGAGCTTTATGAGATGAAACATTTCCTATGACAGTGCTGTTATTTTATTTTTTTTTCCAGTGAAAGAGAAATCATTCTCAAAAGGGAAAAGGGATGTTATAAAAGGAAGCACTTTTATTTTTCCTTTTTAATAGATGTTCTTGTGTTAAATGATGTTGAGTCTTAATACCCTATTATCAATCTTTTTTATTTTTTCTTATTTTTAAAATATTTATTTATTGAGCGAGAAAGTGAGCACACATGCACGTGTGTAAGCGGGGTGGAGGGAGAAGGGTAGAGAGAGAGAGAGAATCCCAAGCAGACTTCGCACTGAGCACAGAGCCTGACGTGGGGCTCGATCCCATGACCCTGAGATCATGACCCAAGCCAAAATCAAGAGTCGGACGCCCAACCGACTGAGCCACCCAGGTGCCCCTACCAAGTTTTCGATCTTATCACAACATGAAACATGGGAAGTTTTTGTTTTGGGTGGACGGCTGGCATTTTTCTTAGTTGATACGGTATAGAAGTTAAGAGCCCACAGGCTCAGGCCTGATACTGTCTTAATTCAAATCCTGGCTGCAGCACTTAGAGCTGTGGGACCTTGGGCAATTTGCTGATTTATTCTGTGCCATTCTATTCCTAACTCATAGGCTTACTTATGTATTAATTGATATAGTCAATAGAAAACACTCAGCATATTATTGGAAATAATAATATAGTAATAATGCCTCATATTTGCATGTAGCTGGGTTTAAAAAAATTTTTTTTAAAGATTTTATTTATCTATTTGACAGAGAGATCACAAGTAGGCAGAGTATCAGGCAGAGGGAGAGGGAGAAGCAGGCTCCTCACTGAGCAGGGAGCCCCTGCAGGGCTTGATCCCAGGACTCTGGGATCATGCCCTGAGCTGAAGGCAGATGCCTAACTGACTGAGCCACCCAGGTGCCCCTGCATGTAGCTAGTTTTAACTTTTCATTTTATTTTTATTTTTATTTATTTGAGAGAGAGAGAGAGGGAGGGAGGGAGAGCACATGCATGTGCATGCAAGCAGGAGGAAGGGCAGAGGGAGAGGGAGAGAGAATCTCAAGCAGACTCTCTGCTGAGCATGGAGCCCAACTCAGGGCTCAGTCCTACGACCCCGAGATCATGACCTGAGCCAATATCAAGAATTGGATGCTTAACCATCTGAGCCACCCAGGTGCCCTGTTTTAACTTTTTAAAAGCCCTTCCATTTCATTCCTATAAAACCCTATTGAATAGACTAGGTGGGGGTTATTGTTTTTTTGACACATGAAGAAACTGTGGCCCAGAAAGAATAGGTGATTTGTAGAAGGTCATATCAAGCATGAAGGACAGTCTCCCGAGTGCCAGCTCAGATGGGTTCTTACCAGTCCACTTTTTACAGAGATGGTGGGCTTGGAAATTATTGCTGGGGAGTGAAAGAGTGGTTATGGTGGGGATCTTAGCCACTGTCTCCTATTTTTCTTTGTCTAGAATTTGCTTTCACTGGGCTTTAGATCTTAAGTGAGAGTCTGAACATCAGCTGAGGCTCTACAAATTAGATTGTTGTGTGTCAAATCCTGCTTACTGATTTTAGAATTAAAGCCGCTGTTATTTTCATTGATTTATTCTTGGGATTGTTTTGTATTCATTTTATTCTCAAGTTTAAACTGATTAGAGCCAGAGTCCATTCCAATCTTTTAGTAAGTATTGGTTGAATACATGCTATGTGCTAGGAAATGGGCTAAGTGATTTCACATATATTTTATCATTTAATCCTCCTAGAAACCCTATACATCCTGGTAAATTGTCTCCATTTTACAGAAAAGGAAATACAGGCTCAGATGTTGAGTAACATACCCAGACCTATTAAGGACCATTACGAGAAAGGAAAATTACAGGTGAATCTTTCCGTTGGATAATGATACAAAATTCCCAATGAAATATTAGCAAATTGATCCAGCAATATGCGGAAAAGAAGATATATCATGACCAAGTTGAATTTACATAGGAAGTCAATTTGCTTGATTAACACAACAATGAAAGTCAGTGATTAGTTTAACAGATGAAAGTCATACGATCACTTTCATGGATGAAGTACCACATTTGATAAAGTTTGGTACTCATTTTTTAAAAAGATTTTATTTGTTTGTTTGTTTATTTATTTATTTATTTATTTATTTATTTATGAGAAAGAGTGAGCAAGCAGGGGGAGGTGCAGAGGGAGAGGGAGAGAATCTCAAACAGATTCTGCCCTGAGCACGGAGCCTGTTGTGAGGCTGATCTCACGACCCTGAAGTCATTACCTGAGCTGAAACCAAGAGTTGGACACTTAACTGGCTGAGCCACCCAGGTGCCCCAAGTTCAGTACTCATTTATGATAAAAAAAACTCATAGTTACCTAGAGTAAAAGGAATCTTCCTTATTCTGATAATAGGAATTTACAAAAAATAATAAAAACCTACAGTAAACATAATTAATGGTGAAATTTTGAAAGTTTTCATGAGACAGGGAGGAGACAGTGATGCCCCCAACACCACTTTGGTCCAGCATTATACTGGAAATCCTAGCTAGGGAAATAAATCGGGGAAAGAAAAAGGCAAAATGAATAGGGAAGAAATAAAATTTTCATTATTTGCAGATGCCATGATTGTGTCCACAGAAAGTTCTGAAGATCCCACAGGTGTAGGATTCAGATTATTAGGTGAGGTTGGTAAGGTCACTGGATACAAGGTCAATGGGCAATAGCAACAAACAGTTAGAAAATGAAAATTTTAGGGGCGCCTGGGTGGTCAGTTGGTTGAGTGTCTGACTCTTGATTTCAGCTCACATCGTGATCTTAGGGTTGTGAGATCAAGCCCCGTGTTGGGCTCCAGGATCAGCATGGAGTCTGCTTGAGATTCTCTCTCTCCCTCTCCCCCCGCCCCACCCCCTGCCCCTCCCTCCGCCCCTCCCTCCGCCCCTCCCTCCACTTGCGTGCTCTAAGTAAAAATATCTTAAAAAAATGAAAATGAACATTTTAAAACAACATTTGCAATAATGTCTAAACAAATATGAGGAATAAGTTTAAAGAAAGATGGGCAAAACTGCTACATTGGGTCTCCCTCTTCAAAATGTAAAATATCATTTTGTTCCACTGTTTTCACTGAGGTACTTTGCTCTTGCTTTCTGACGAGTCTAATGTGCTCAGGAGAGCCCTGCTAGTTCTGTTACAGCAGCGACAACCCTCTTGTCCCCTCCCAGAGTAGGGAGGCTCAGTCACCTGGCCACTTGATAGTGGCATTCTTAGCTGCTTCCTGTCCTCTTTTCCTCCCTTACCCCAGCCATTGGTTTTCTGGTTCCTCCAAATTCAGAGATTTTCTGTGGTTCTGAGGTGGAAATTGGTTTGCTTCTTGATGACTTCCCCCCTCTTCCTGCTTAGTTTTCAGCTTTTTCCGTGTTACTAAATCAGCTATCACTTTTGTTTTGCAGAGTCTTGTTGATGTCTTTGTCTGCTGTCACCCTCTCTCTCCATTTTGTCCTTATGGAATCACGCTTAAAAAAAAAAATTCTTGCATTGTCATTTTAGTGGGGTTGGAGGAGGAAGCAGAGATAAATGCATGGGTTTAATCTGCCTTGTTTAACCGGAAGTTCCGTACAAAGTTATAAAAAAGCAAAGTCACTAGGCAATGTTTGCTCTTACAAGCCACTTAACACCTAACACTCTGCCTGCTTCCCCAGTTCTCTTAGCCGCTCCCCCACACAGGCGTTGGTGTTTCCTGCTGCTAGACCAGCTGATCTCTGGGGCTCAATGCAGTCTTGATAGCCTGTCTTCACATTGCCTCCCAGATGGTGTTCCACGCCGTGAGGACCCTGGGCTGACTGACAGGAAGGAGACCGCAATCCCCGAGTCCCCAGCCCCCCACTTCATCCATGAGATTGTCTTCTGGGGATTGAAAGAACACAGACCGGCTTGAACAATGCCATTAATTAAAGCACATTCTAGTTGATTGGATAATCCCTAGGTCCTTTAGGGAGGGAAGGGATGAAGGAAATGGGAAGAGAGGCAGAAATCGAGATAGAAAACTCTCCTTCTCTCAAGCTCATCCTCACTGCAAGCACCTGATGAAAAAGGTCTCCTTATCCTGTAATTTGCTGAGTGAATGGCTCTCGTCCCTAGCCTCTTCTTGCCTTCCTCCTGTGCGCCCACATCTACAGGGTCTCCTAACTGTGAGGCCGACGAGTGCAGCGATCAGGTGTGGGAATGCCTGCATTCAATTTATGCTCCTGTCCCTTCCCGGCTCTATGACCTTGGGTGAGTCATTTTACTTCCCCGTGCCTCAGCTTCCTTGTCTTCAAACAGGGTCAATGGTAATGCCCACCTCATATGATTTTTGTGAGAATCAAAGTTATTATTGTGTAGAAGTACTTAGAACTGTGCCAGCCAGAGATTGAGCACTTACTGCACATTAGCTGTTATTTTTACTATGTGCTTGTCTTTACAAATGGAGTTGAAAGTCCTTTATCTCAAGAGCTGGCTGTCTGTATGAAGACAGACTAGTATTTGAGTACATAGGATGCTCTGAGGGCAAAGGACAGTCATTAACTCAGTGGGGATTGGGGACTGGTGGTGGTAGGAGGGGAATGTGGAGGGGACTTCTGGGAAATTATTCTAGAGCAGGTGGAGATCCTTGAGCTGAGTGCCATGGGGAGAGAATGAGACAGCCACCACAAGAATGTAAGTAGTATGAGGGCAGGAATGTATCCCCAGTGCCTAGCACAGCGCCTGCCACACAGTGGGTACTCAGTAAGCATTGGTTGAGTGAATGAATGAGTGAGAAGCTGGAAGGATGGGTCAAGGGAGGGATGAGTTCCAGACAGAAGAAACAGAGTGTGGGAAAGCACAGGGTTTGGAGAGCATATGACACACATTGGGGCAGGTGTCAGGTCACAGTGTAGCAGGAGCTCAGGGTCTGTGTCAGAGAGTGGAGATCAGAGGGGAGGCAGGCTGGGAACCAGCGAGAATGTGGAAGATGTACTTCACATGATACAAAAGCGATGAACTCACTTCAGTGGTAGATAGGCCCTAGACCCACATTTTCTTAGACATAATGTCTCAGTTGCAATACCAGTCCTAGATAATATCAATCAAGTTTACATTTTTACAGTGCTTTCCACTGTACAAAGCAATGAAACACTTTCACATGTATTCTCTCATTTAAGAATCACAATACCTTGTGAAGTTGGTGATATCCCCATTTTACAGAGAGGAAGACTGAAGCTCAGGTTATGGGATTTACCAAGGTCACTCACCTAATAAGTTACAAACCTGGGATTCATACTAGGACTTTGGAGAGCATAGAGTTTCACTGAGATTTGTTGTTGCAGAAACAAATTCATAGTAAGCTGAATATTTTAAAAATAAACACCAAGTCACTGTCAGCTAGGACAAGCAATGGAAACATTACCAGGCATTGTAGGAAGTCCCGATGTTTCCCACTCAGGTCACAACGCCTTCCTCCCTCCAGAGGTAACATTATCATGACTTGTAGGGTAATTAGCTCATTGGTTTTCTTTCTAATGGTAGCACCTAAGAATGCAGACTTGTTTTTTGATCAAGCAAATGATCGTTTATAATATGGGCATTTTTCTATTAGCCTAAAATTTCCTTGAGGAACCACCTTTGTGGCTTAATGCATAATTATTCTCTTGTTAAGTGTTTAGTGACCATCTCCCAGCAGCCCAGCAGCTGGATTCTGAAGAGCTAGAAATAAAAATAGGCCCTGGCTTCAAGTTGGAACAACCTTACGGTCACTGATTTAATAATTTGAATGATTTAAAAATTAGACATAAACAACACCACCAGCAACAGTGACCCTCAACAGCCCAGGTGTGCAAATACTCGATGTCATTCGACTTCGCAGGTGTGCCTTCACCCCTGCTGCCCAGGTTGTCCTTTGCTCTTTTGTGATGGATAGTGGAGCACCCAGAACACCAGCTCCTTACTTGGACTACTTGCTATCATGTTGGCAGTTGGACTTTGTAGGCACTGTTCACCTTCAGAAATAAATTTATTGTTCAGTGTTACTCAAACTTGAAAATTTATAGGCTCCTGAGAATACATCTGCTTGTTTCCAGCTTGAGAGACTTTTTATTAAAAGTTAAGCACTTAAAAAAAGTTAAGCACTTGTAGTTCTGGGTAATGACTTTGTGTCAGTATGACCAACACCCAATGATAACACTGCCATTGAAATCTAATGGCAGGATTCAGTGATCAGTGACCGTCCGTGAGCTACAGAATAAAGTTAGGTTAATTTTTTAAAGGTTATCATGAAAAATGAAAGTAGAAGAAAAATTCTTACAGAGCTTTGAATTCCTGAGGCTAGATCTCTGTAGATGCCAGTTTAAGAAACAGTGATGTACGTTATCAAAGGAAAGGCATGCATTTCCACATTGATTGGAATTCTAGATAAATGCATGACCAGTCTGCTGTTGGATGCAGCTTGATATGTTCAAAGTAGATCTAGCTTCTAGTTATGTTGACGTCACATTCTGGTAACACCTGTTGCCTCCAGAAGAAACTGCTGGGGGGAAGAAGGTGGATGACTCAGGGTTGCAAATTGTTCCTGGATAATCTATGAGTCAAGAGACCTGTCTTGGGATCCCCAGTGGAATTTTATTTTAAATTCCCCTTGATGGACTGGAAAATGATCTGTTTTTTCCATCTGGTTGCTTGGTAAATCAAACGCTTCAGTTTTTGCTCTGTTTGTTATTTCTCTGACCACTAACCCCAGTGGATACAACAACTCACTGGGCCAGTTTGACCTGTGTCTGTTCTAACATATGGAGCAGATTTAATGAGCTTGTTACGACTGCTAGCAGGAACCTACAGAGAGAGTCCTGGAATTTCAGAGTCGAACAGAAAAGAACCAGTGTGGCTTAGCTGGATTGCTGCATGAGCCTCCCACCTTGTTTTCCTGCTGTCAGTCTTCACCTGCTCCAATCCATTTTCCACGCGGAGCATAGTTGCCTTCTGTTGGATTCCCTAGAAGCAGAGACTGAGCTGGGATGCTGGTGCAAATGATTTATTGAGAGAGTGTTCTTGAGAGAAGAGGAATGAGGGAAGCAGGCCACAGCAGGGGGAAAACATGCAAGGACGAGGTCAGAGCTAGAGCCCAGCTTCAGCTTGATCCCACGAGATGGCTCTGGGGTGGGAATGGCACCACAAGGGTGTTCCCACCTTGGGGCAAAGGGACCAACCCTTTGTACTCCATGGTAACCAGTCATTGGTTGTGGGTGCCCAGGCTAGTGGAGAGTGGGATAAGGGAGATTCTTCAAGGAAGAGGACAGCTGTGAACATTAGCACCCAGTACTCACAACACTGGGGAATTGATGCTGTTAGCAAACATGATCTGGGCTGGACACCAGCATATCACACTAGATAAACCTGACATCACATTTGATGCAGACAGCTGGTAGACCGACTTGCTTAGGGGCACACATCTAGTGATTTGCTCATAGAGCCTGCGTCCTTGAAAGCTTAGCCCAGCTTATATGGTATTTGGTGATTTGCCAAAGACCCTACAGTTTATAGTGCAAATGCTTAATCTGAGATTAAGTTTTTTGTGGTGGAGTGAGAAAAAAAACCCTCCAGATACTTCGTATAATTCAGGCAGGCTTGATGGCCAGACATTCTGGACTGGATTTGCCCTGCTGGAACGGACTAGTGCCGGCACAGACTCTGGAGGAGGGTAGCCTGTCTATATCCCAAAGACTCTAATCCAGTGAGTTGGATGTCACAGTAGGGTCTCTGGAAAATGGCATTCTTACAGTCAGGTGGGTAATAGAGTAATTCTGGAATAGGGCACAAAGAGTCCAAACGCTGGACCTATGTCAAAACACCTTAACTAGACCCTATCCACTGAGCATGATGGGACTTCTGGTATGCTCTTGTCTTGGTCATGGTTGGCTCAGTGATGGTGTGGGTCTGGGCCTCAGAGACTTTGTTGAACAGGCCTGGTAAAGCAGGGGCAAACAGCAACTAACCTTTGTTTCAAATCTTAATAGTATTTCCAATTTGAGAAGCAGAGATGAAGAGCTGGGTCCCAAGGGGAACTGTATTATTTTGTTACAAGCTAGTTGTTGCTTCATTTTGGTGAGAATTAAGCTTTTCCCCAAAGTCGCTGAATGGTCTGATGATCTTCATAGTAATTACAGATGCGGTCTGGAAGCCGGTGCCAGATGAAAGGAGCTGTGCCCCTGCAGTCTATATGCCCGTGTGCTCTATCGACTGGCAAATACAGTACGGAGAATTTCAAGCATAATGATTGCTCAGCCAACTAGCTCAAATCTTATTTCTAAAAGCTGTTTTCTTTCAGAGCTAATACGTTTGTTCCTGACTCATTCTGATTAGTGGGGCATCGAGTTGTAAGGAACAGATTGGAAATTATTTTATTGATTTTTTCCCCCCTTTTTTATTTACCAAAGATACGAGTGAATTTCTCTTCCCTGAGTGTTTGTTTTTCAGCTACGAGTAAAGATAAGGACATTAGGAGGTTCGGGTAGAGTCAGTTTGGAACCATCACAGCCTGACTTTGGTGCACCAGCACGTAAACCCTTGGGAAACTGCCTTGTGGAGCAAAAGGGCGACTTCATTCTGCTATCTAAAGGGCAAAGTCAGCTTTTCGTTATGGCCCTGGCTATGGTCGTCATTGGGAGGTCTCACCGGCCTCTGTAACCAACGTCCAGTGGAGGCCCTAGAGCCTCGAAGACATGCCTCAGAGATCATGATGTAGGACGGCAGAGGCCACCCTCTTGGCTCAGGTTCTTTGGGAGTTGTCTGATTTTGAATCTTCCTTTCCTCCCTGGCTCCCAACCTTTCATCAGGAGGGAGAGTGAGAAGAGTTAATTTCTGCTGAATCCAGGAGAAAGAGCTTTCCTCACCACTTGCAAGAAGAGGTATTAGATAAGGAAGAGGAAAACATTTTTTCCCTCTCAGTTTTTTCTTCCTCAGGGACTCTCCCAATTTCCTTTTCCAAATTGGTTAAAAATTAGTAGTGAAAATCATGCCTAGGAATGCAAATTGGTACAGCCACTTTGGAAAACAGTGTGGAGGTGCCTCAAAAAATTAAAAATAGAGCTACCCTATGACCCAGCAATTGCACTCCTGGGTATTTACCCCAAAGACACAGATGTAGTGAAAAGAAGGCCCATATGCACCCCAATGTTCATAGCAACAATGTCCACAATAGCCAAACTGTGGAAGGAGCCAATGCCCTTCAGCAAATGAATGGATAAAGAAGATGTGGTTCATATATATAATGGAATATTACTCAGCCATCAGAAAGGATGAACAGCCAACTTTTACATCAACATGTGTGGGACTTGAGGAGATTATTCTAAGTGAAATAGGTCAAGCAGAGAAAGTGAATTATCATATGGTTTCACTTATTTGTGGAACATAAGGAGTAGTATGGAGGACATTAGGAGAAGGAAGGGAAAAATGAAGTGGGGGGAAATCGGAGGGAGAGATGAACCATGAGAGACTATGGACTCTGAAAAACAAACTGAGGGTTCTAGAAGGGAGGGAGTGGGAGGATGGGTTAGCCTGGTGATGGGTATTAAAGAGGGCATGTTCTGCATGGAGCACTGGGTGTTATACTCAAATAATGAATCATGGAACACTACATCAAAAACTAATGATGTAATGTATGGTGATTAACCTAACATAAAAAAAAAACTATTGTATGGTGACTAACAACATAATAAAATAAAATTAAAAAAAAATCACGTTTAGGATGTATTCACATGGCCTTTTGTTTCCCCAAATGATTTTTAAGTTATGCAAAATGAAAACTTTTATGTGCACTCTTGGCAAACAGTAATGACCTAGCTTAGCACTGTGCTAAGTCGCTTTACATGCATTACTTCATTTAGTCCTCAAAAGTACTGTATAAATTAGGTTATCATAATTACCTTCCATTTACATAGCTGGAAGTGTTGAAACTTGAATTCAAACAGAGGCATATTGCCTAGGACCTTAGGGTCCGATGCTCTTTAGCATGAAGTTACATTACCTCCCAGCTCACTGAGAGTGAAGACATCACTAATCAGTGAGCCTTCTGTGGGGGCCTGGCTTCATGGTACAGTTGCACGCCCCCATCCCAGCCACGGTCTTATTGTGGGGCCACCATGGTGATCAGAATGGGCTGTCAGAACCAGGCACCCTCCCAGACGTGCAGCGAGTTCATTTCTAACTTTTTACTATCCCATATGACATGCTGCATTGACTGAGAACAGGTGGTAAAAGATGAATCTTAGATGTAAGAGAAGGATGCACACTAACCGGCAAGGAGCACTTCATTATCATAGTAGAAGATGATGCTCATTCATTACCTTGTTGGACTTGTGTATTACCTCCTGCCTCATGTTGACCAAAATTATTTGAGTAGATTTGTAGTTGTAGCTGCTTTGAACTCAGAGTCCTGGGAGTGGCAGAGAGTCTGGAACCGGTGTTGAAAGAAGTACCTTGCTTTGCATCCTCTGGGTGCTTAGACCCATCACAAGAGCAGCTCTTCAATGCTACAAAACGTTAAGATATTACAGATGTGCTCCATTAAGTTGAATCAGTATCTTATTAGCTGGTGTGTGTTTGATGTGGCCTGTTAAGTGGATAAGCACCACCCATGCCTCACATTTAGGTAGAGACAGAAAGATAATAAAGTAGTTCTCAACCCTGGATGCACATTAGAATCACTTGTAAAGCACAGCAATGCCTGGGCCCTACCCCAGACCAATTAAATAGGCATCTCTGGGCAAGAGGTCCAAGCATCAGTGTGTTTTCAAAGCTCTCTAGGTGATTCTAATGTATCCGGGGCTGAGAACCACCGGATAAAAGCTAAGTCAACTGTGAAACTGTGCTAATAAACCGTGTCCTAAGTAAACTATGATGCATGTGGGAGCTTAAGCATTAAATTCAATTGACCAGCCAGGAAGAGGTCTTGGTGGCGGCAGTGGGGGTGCCTGCAAAATGATCACTTTGTGGAAGCAAGGGAAGGGAACGGTAGAAAAGGAGGAATAAAAGGATGGTCTGGCACACAGCGCTGCAACAGTGTTGACCCCGTGGAAGAGCTCACTGAGACTGCAGGGGAGGCAGTCAGGAGGCTGTAGCCCCAGCCAGGCCGTGGCATTGGCGGTGTTACTGTGTGAAGGTATGGGGTGTAGGGGGGCAGGCACATAAGGGTGCAGCAGCTCTGGGAACTGTGGCAGCCTCATGGAGCAAGATCAGAGGCCTTGGGGCCACCAAGGGCTGTGGCAGCAACCACAAACCAGGAGCAGTGGGCATGATGCTAGGAAGGAGCAGGAAGCCCAGGCCTCATGGGTTTCCGGGAAGGTCAGACAGGTATACAGATGTCTGTCCTACCAGAATCCCTACTGAATGCTGCCTTTTGATGTTTGTGATATGAACTCCTTTATTTAGAAAAGCGTCTTTTAGGAACATTTAAAACTATACATGTGCAAGCAATGACAGCAAAGCGAGGACATTGTGAAGATGTGGTATTCAGAATGTTTGTGTGCTCTTTGTAGTTTATTTATGTACAGTCCCCGTCCTACGTTCTCACCCCCTAACAAGAGTAACAGTGCATTGTAACTAGCCCAGAATGTAAGCCCAAGAGGATGCCAAAGTTCCACGGCTTGTAGAGGAAAAACAGGAAGGAAAAAAAAAAAGCCTTCATCCCTGAACCTAGATCTCTCATCTTGTGGAGTTGTGGCCCATCCAAGCCATCACAGACACAAGAGCTGGAATGGGGTGCAGAGATGTTGTTGGGCCTGTTGCGTGTATGAATGGAGACCGGCCATTCTAGCACTTGCCGTGCTTGGAAACGTCCAGGTCTGAGAGGCCCAGAGAGAGAGTAAAGCAAGTGCCATTATAATTTCTCGACACGATCCCATCTTTCATCACCACATCACCAAAGCTCACTGGGTGTCCCTTAACAGTCCCTCCCCTCAAGGAGCCCAGGACCAAGTGAAGTGGATAGATAATGCACACAGCCATCTAGAGGACAGTGCAGATCTGTCAGGCGAGGTGGTACTTCTGCCTGCATTCTCACCATGTTGTTATGAGAATGAGTTAGCTAACATAAGTATAATGTGCAATAACAGTTAAGGCGTTAGCATTACCAAAAATCAGGCTATTAAGCTATATTTCAGCTGTATTGCCATATTTTTCATGTCAGAACCTGATGTTTAATGCTAAATCACCTACACTTTAGCAATGAGGTGAAGCCTGAAGGAATGAAAGTTCCTGAGCGTTATGCCAAGAGGATGCCATTACAATATTTAATACATGCCCTGGTTTAAAGTAGCTCCTCAACTATAGTCTTCTTTCCTGCCTCCCTCCTCCCAGCAAAATGATGAGACAAACTCTGACATATGGAAGAATTTCTGTGGTGCAAATTATTCTGGAGGAAAAAAACAAAACATGATTTGCAAATGCTGTCAAGGAAATGTTTCTTTCCAAAGGCTACAGGCAGAACTGAGCCTGTCTCGGTGTGTGAGGACTGGTGGCTGTGCATGGCTGTGAACGAGGGGCCGTGGCAGTGAGTGTGCCAGGTGTTCTCTCTGGGTTCTCCCCCCAGATGTTTCGCTCTGATGCCCTTATGACCCCAGCATGGTCCCCTTGAAATCCGCCAATATCCAGGAAACGAAATCAGATATTTGAGGAAACAAAATGCCTGCCCCTCTGTCTCCCATCATATGTAGACAGGATGACCCGGTATCAGTAAACTCCTTGGCAGAGCTCTCTCTCTCGAGCTGTCTATTCACGGATGGCCTACCGTATGGCTTTAAAAGATCCTTAGAGGGAATGTTTGGATTATGAAGAATGTCTCATTTTCCCTGCAGGCCCTCTCTGAGTGAATCTCTTCCCCGTCCTACCGAGTGGGAGATGGCTTTGGAGCAACTGCCCTTCCTTGAAGAACAATGGGGCTTTTATCTCCTAGCACTTCTAGATCGCTGGCCCGTGTGTGGGCTAGAGGAAACATTGCCCAGTTGACGAGGCCTCAGCCGGTGTCGGAGAAGGTGTTGGAGAACGGCACTGAACAGGGGCCACATACACCGTAGCGCAGTTTTGCTACAAAACATACGAGAAGCAAAACAGTGTAGCGGACAGCAGCATAGATTTTTGACAGAATTAGCTCTTGATTTGGGGTGAGGCACCTGAGTTGTGCCAGTTTTGCTGAGTTGTGAAATGGAGGGAAATAATGGTACCTGCCTCACACAGTTGTTATAGGACCAGGGTAATAATGCAGGGAAAGGGCTTTGGCACAGGGCATGGGTTAATGATAAGCACCTGACAAAGGTGCATCAGGTCCTGCTGAAGATCTGAAGATCGTGAGCCTCGAGCATTTGCTTTGCCAACTGATGTAATAAGTACCATCATACTTGTAGCCGGATGGGGAGTCATAATAGGTATATATTCATGTATGACTGCAGCAGGGTATTCATATCCTGGTTTAAATGTGTGTGTTTTTTTTTTTTTTAACGACATCATGAAGTGGGGAACTCTCCGAATGATATACAGATGAGCAGAGACTATCACAAACATGTAAAACTACTAGTGGACAACTTGCTAAAGTCAGAGCGAAGGCATGGCCAGAGGTGAAGTGGAAGTAAAAAGTTCTGGGAAACCAATGAATGGCTTAGTGGCTTCTTAGAAGCATAATTTTAATTTTTGTCAAGTTAATACATATGTATAATTTAAAAAGTCAACTAATACTACAAAGTTTATGTTGAGAAACTGTATGCCCCTGTTCACCGCGTTCATCTTAGAGTTCCACCCACCATGAGGAAAGACTTTAAACTCTTTTCTTCTACTGTTATATTTATCTCCTATTTCTAGGAACATACAATATGCTGCTCTTAGTGAGTTTTCAGTTTTACATAGTCTCCCTTTCCTCACATGTCTGGTGACTCTTGACCAGTCATCTGTATTGAGTGAGGCCTTAGAGAGTGGACTGGATTTACATCCCAAGCAGGGAAAGTAGATCAATCTGAAGTCCAGATCAGCCCTGAAGGACTCTTCCTTGTTGACTTGCTTTTCATCTTCAGAAAACTTGGTTGAGACTGTTTTCTTTGTCTTTGTGGGCCTATATTATTTTTATTCCTTTATTGTCATTTTTGTGTGGTTTAAGATGGAATCAGAAATAAATGACAGGATTCTGTCTACCTGGAAAATTCCATCCATAGCTTGTCAATAACCTCTGCGGGGCTAAGTAGCAATTTAAAAAATAACCAGTAGCAATTAAACATTAATCAGTGGTTTCTTCTGGGGAATTCCAAGGGGAATTCAGGTAGGCGTGAGGAGAGAGGATTTTACTTCTCATGCTACATACTTCTTTTAAATATATACATGCATATTTAATGTATATATTTAAATCAAACCACTCATGATAAAAACAAGGACCCTTCAAGTAATTTAGTCATTTGTAGTAGTTGTTGCTCAAAAAGTTACACTTATACCAGGGGATAAGATTGAGGTTAGGATTGAAATTTTAATTATTTCATTCCCATTTTGAGTTCTTCAAAGTTCTGAGGAAGAATTTTTTTTTAGGTTATGTTAAAAAAGATTTTTACTCAATTTGAACAAAAATTGATTGAGCCCCTGAAATGAAAAGCAATATTGTATAGGATGATGTCTTCTGGATTCTAACTACATTCTGACTACGGAATGACTGAATAGATATTCCAAAAGTACGGAAGAAAGTAAGGTTGACATTTTCAGGAAGGCATGACAGATAAGCAGTTTGCCTTATCTGCTGCAGATGTCCTGAGTCCAAGAGTGGAAGGCATAAAGGCAGTAATATCAGCTCCAGTAACTCACCAAAAAACCCAGAGCAGGTGAGAGCCAAAGCCAGGAATGGGACCACTGTGGGTCCATCTTAGTTGTAGCCAGCTTGCTAAGCACAGGAACTGAGTGCCTTGGAACAAAACTGAGAGATCTGAGGGCGCCATCTGTCTGGGATGTCTGGGGGAAAGCTTTATCAAAAAGGGACATCTAGGCTGGGTAACGGTTCACTGCTTATGGGGCAGGGTTTACTTAGGGCTATTCTCAGGCTTCCCCGTGTTTTAGAAGGAATGTATATTTGTAGGAAGTGGAGGACTTGCTGGCACTGTTTCTCTTCTTCGTTGTACATAAAGATATTCCTGATTTCCAGGTGAGGAATGACTGTCTAGTTAGAAACTTAAAATCACTGTATGTAAAGTTACAGTGACCAAGTCAGCATGGTATTGGAATAAGGATAGACCCATGGGGTACTGACCCGGAATTGAGAGCCCTGTAACAGATCATCCTTAGATGGTCAGTTGATTTTTAGTAAAGATGTCAAGGTAGTTCAGTGGTGAAAGCATGGTCTTTTCAGGATGTGGTGCTTGAACAATTGGTTATTCTTGCTGGTGTTCTTTCTTTTTCTCATTGTTTGTAATAAAGCTATTTTTGATTTCCATAAAAGAAATGACTCACTACTTAGAAATTTAAAATTACGGGACCACAATGGAATTAAATTAGAAATCAACACTGAGGAAATTTGAAAAACTCCCAAATATGTGAAAATATAAATAACACACTTCTAAATAATGTGTGACTCAGAGAAGAAATCACATGGGAAATTAGAGAGTATTTTGAACTGAATTAAAATGAAAATGCAGTGTATCAAAATTCATAAAATGCAGCTAAAGCAATGATTAGAGAAAAAGTTAATATCTTTAAATGCTTCCATTAGAAAAGCAGAAGGGTCCAAAATCAGTGAGCTACTCTTCCACCTTAAGAAATAAAGGGCAGGGGTGCCTGGGTGGTGCAATTGGTTAAGCATCTGATTTTTGGTTTTGGCTCAGGTTGTGATCTCAGGGTCGTGGGATCGCACCGTGAGTCAGGCTCCATGCTCAGTGTGGAGTCTGCTTGGGATTCCCTCTCCCTCTCCCTCTGCCCCTCCTGCTTGTGCTCTCTCTCTCTCTCAAATAAATAAATAAATCTTAAAAAAAAAAAAAGAAATAAAGAGCAAATTGAACCCAAAGAAAAGCAGAAGGAAGAAAAGAATAAAGATCAGATAAGAATTCACTGAAATATAAAACAGAGAAGTAATAGTGAAAACCACTGAAATCAAAAACTCATTCTGTGAAAAGATGAATAAAGTCAATAAAACTTCAGAGACAGGGAGATTGAAAGAGAGAGAGCTTATAAGAGAGAGAGCAAGAGAGTAAAATTAGCAGTACCAGAAATGTAACAGGGACATCACTATAGATTTCACAAACATTGAAAAGATAATGAAGTAACAGGTATGAAAAATTTTATGGCAACAAACTCAACAACTTAGATAAAATGGATAAATTTCCTGAAAGACACAAATTGCTAAAGTTCACTCATGAAGAAATAAAATGAATTGTCCCATATCTGTTGGTTACATTGAATTCCTTAAAAAAATTTTTTTAGTTTTAATTTTCTTTTATTTTTAATTTTTTAATTAACATCTAATGTATTATTTGTTTTAGGGGTACAGGTCTGTGATTCATCAGTCTTACACAATTCACAGTGCTCACCATAGTACATACCCTCCCCAGTGTTCATCACCCAGCCACCCCATCCCTCCCATCCCCCTCCACTCCAGCAACCCTCAGTTTGTTTCCTGAGATTGAGTCTCTTATGGTTTGTCTCTCTCTCTGGTTTCATCTTGCTTCATTTTTCCCTCCCTTCTCCTATGATCCTCTGTCTTGTTTCTCAAATTCCTCATATCAGTGAGATCATATGATACTTGTCTTTCTCTGATTGACTTATTACATTGAATTCTTAATTAAAAACCACAAAACCTCCAAGCCCAGATAGTTTTATTGGCGAATTTCATCAAATATTTAATGAATAAATAATACCAATCCTATACAAACTTTTTCAGAAAATTGAGGAGGAAGGACCACTACCCAACTCATCTTATGAGGCCAGTATTATTACTTTGATACTGGACTTAGATGAGACAACACAAGAATAGAAAACCACAGACTAATATTCCTCATGAACACAGATTTAAAAATCTTGAAGTATTAATAAATAAATCCAGCAATATGTAAAAATTATACCATGAGAAGTGGAGTTTATCCTGAGAATTCAAAGTTGATTTAACATTATTAAATGCACCATGTTAATAAAAAGTAAAACCCACTTAATTATCTAAATAGTTGCAGGAAATGCCTTTGAGAAAATTCAACACATATTTATGACAAAAACCCTCAGCAAACTAGGAATGGAGGGGAACCTCCTCAATTTGAGGAAGAGCATCTATGAAAAACCTATAGCTTACGTCACACTTAATGGTGAATGTATTCCACCAAAGATCAGGAATAAGGGCCGTAATCTGCTCTCATGACTATTACTCAACACTGTAATAGAGGTCTTAGCCAGTGTAGTAAGGCAAGAAAAAGAAACAAAAGGCATAGTAAGGAATATCATGGAGGACATTAGGAGAAGGAAGGGAAAAATGAAGGGGGGGAATCGGAGGGAGAGATGAACCCTGAGAGACTATGGACTCTGAGAAACAAACAGGGTTTTAGAGGGGAGGGGGGTGGGGGGATGGGTTAGCCCTGTGATGGGTATTAAGGAGGGCACGTACTGCATGGAGCACTGGGTGTTATATGAAAACAATGGATCGTGGATCACCACATCAAAAACCAATGATGTATTGTATGGTGACTGACATAACATAAAAAAAAAAAAATTCAAAAGGAAGAAATAAGACTTTATTTGTAAACAATATTAGCACATATATAGAATGTTCTAAGGAATCTCCAGAAAAAAAAAAGTCACTAAAACTAATAAGCTAATTTAGTAAGATTGGGTTATATGAGATCCATAAACCAAAACTAGCTGTATTTCTATATGGCAAATAACAAACCAGAAATAAAATTATAGAAATACCATTCACAGTAGTAGCACAAAATCCTTAGAAATAAGTTTAACAAAAGATTTGTAAGACTCTACATTGAAATATATAAAACATTGCAGAGAGAAATTAGACAATATCTAAATGAATGGAGAGCTATACCAGATTAATTTATTGGAATATCCAGTATTGTTAAGATGACTACTCTCCCAAAATTGACTTGTAACTTCAGTGTAATCCCATTCAAAATCCCAGTAAGCTTTTTTCTTTTTCTTAAGAAATTGACAAGCTCATTCGAAAATTTACATGGAAATACAAAGGAGGACCCAGAAGAATCAAACAATTAAAAATGAATTGAAGGACGTAACATTTCCTAATTTTGAGAATTACTCTAAGGGGTGCTTGGCTGGCTGAGATGGTAGAGCATGCAACTCTTTTTTAAAATTTTTTTTGTTATGTTAATCACCATTAGTTTTAGATGTAGTGTTCCATGATTCATTGTTTGTGCCTAACACCCAGTGCTCCATGCAGAACGTGCCCTCTTTAATACCCATCACCAGGCTAACCCATCCTCCCACCCCCCTCCCCTCTAGAACCCTCAGTTTGTTTCTCAGAGTCCATCATCTCTCATGGTTCGTCTCCCCCTCCGATTTTCCCCCCTTCATTCTTCCCCTCCTGCTATCTTCTTCTTTTTTTTTTCTTAACATATATTGCATTATTTGTTTTAGAGGTACAGATCTGAGATTCAACAGTCTTGCACAATTCACAGCGCTTACCAGAGCACATACCCTCCCCAAGTGTCTATCACCCAGTCACCCCATCCCTCCCACCCCACTCCCCACTCCAGCAACCCTCAGTTTGTTTCCTGAGATTAAGAATTCCTCATATCAGTGAGGTCATATGATACATGTCTTTCTCTGTTTGACTTACTTCGCTCAGCATAAGACCCTCCGGTTCCATCCACGTCATTGCAAATGGCAAGATCTCATTCCTTTTGATGGCTGCATAATATTCCATTGTATATATATATATATACCACATCTTCTTTATTCATTCATCTGTCGATGGACATCTTGGCTCTTTCCACAGTTTGGCTATTGTGGACATTAGAGCATGCAACTCCTGACCTTGGGGTTGTTGAGTTCAAGTCCCACATTGGGCATAGAATTTACTTAAAAAAAAAAAAAGAATTACTGTAAAATTGCAGTGATCAAGTCAGTATGGTTTTGGCATAAGGATAGAATTGTAGAAAAGGAGAGCAGAGGACTAAAAGAAAAATTTCCACACTTCACTGATCTCGTAGGCTTTTCTTCAGCAATTCATGAATCAGGCAGCGTCCAATCTAGCAGATAAAAAGGAGCTCTGAAGAGCTATACAAGGTGAGAGATTTTCAAAGTGAGCAGGAACAAGGAAGTTACACTGGGCATTTGCTAGTTGGTTGAAACATGGTTACTGTCCCTATATGGAGCAAGAGAAGTCTTGGAGCTGGGTCAGGTAACTGGTACCCGAGCAGGCAGGTGCAGATTGGTTGACCTATCTTTTTTTTTTTTCTAGGAGAGCACAGCATAGAAACTTAGTTGAATTTTGGTTTGCTGACATAGGATTTAGTGTGAGTGACTCCATCTTGGGCCTAATTTGGTTACTTTAACAGGTCATAAAGCTTTGGTCCAGATTTGTTCTGTTTCAAGGAATAGAAACTCATTCAAATGAGTTCAAGTCCTAGGGAAGCTGCTGATAACGGAACTTGGCTTCTCCTCAGGCTCAGAAGAACCTAGTGCTGCCAGCCTACTCTGGTTCTCTGCCCCCAGGACTGCTTGGGCCCCTTCCCTGCCCTTCTGAGCATCTGTTCCTGTATCTGTTTGCCCAGTGCCCATCTTGACTTCCGTAAGGTGGAACCTCTAAACCTAACCAACCCCTAGCTTTGCTCCTCATGGGCGACTGACTCAGTCTCTGACTGTCTTACTTGGTATTGCTGATCATTTGGGGGAACATTGAGGCACCTGGGATCAGGTGTCCACTCCTGGCCTGTGGGTGGGGACTTTAAGAACTATATTATGGAAATCACTATTACAAGTGCCAAATGAGAGTGGCTGTTGCCTGGCATGGTGCAGCTCTTTTAAGAAACTGCCTCTGCCTGGGCAAGATATACCATACTGTAAAGATCCCATTCTTTCTCTCCTATTCTTTATAAATCCTGTTATCCAGAAGGCATTTATGTCATTTCTTTTGTCAGTGAATCTTTAATTCAGCTCTTTCTCATTGATGCTTTTGTGTCTCCTCTTTGCATTAGAATATCTCGGGTTGGGGGGAGGCTTCAGAAACATATTTCATGATTCCACATGATCCCTGGAACCTTCCCTTTCTTCATTTGTTCAAAGAGCAGCCCCAAACTTGGTGTGTCCTAGCTTTGAGGGCAAGGACCAAAATAGCCATGGCTGGAATGACTGTGACCAGATGGGATGATGCTGGTGATACTTGTTCCAAGGGCCCAGCTGTTTGGCTGTTGTAAAAGCCAGGTGATGCCCATGAACATGACAACTGCCTGGGCCCGAGGGCCACCTTCAGCCCTCTAACTCTTCCTGTGATTCACCCTCACTGGGGGCTGTTGAATCACTACAATCAGGAGGAGACACTAATACTTGTCACTAAAATTTAGTAGCTCTCCTAGCCTAAGGATTTAATTAACTGGAGGGAGAATCAATGACAGGCTCTTTATGACCCAGAGCTTCCGACTTAGAGCTCCCCAGGCCATACCATCCAAGAGGAAGGGCGGCTGCCATCTTGGAATGGACATTTGAGAGATAAAACTTTCTTTTTATTGTTATACATCCCTAGATATTTATTTCACTTCTCTACAACCCAGACTTGCATCTTTGGTAATGTCAAGGTAATTGTAACCTGGCCTTTGGAAGATGGGAGAACAATTGATTACAGATATTTAGGGAAGTCTGACTTTGGGAAGCTAATAGCTATGATGTTAGACTCCTTACTCTGTCCTTGGAGAAGTGTGTGTTTAGTAGCTTTGTCATTCTATGCTTGCTTGCTCAAGTGTATCACCAAGCAACCCAGTATATGGTGTCAAAACTGTTCCTTTGCTTTCTCTGTTTCACATTTGTTTTAACTTTTCTCAATTCTGATCAACTCCTCAAAATATTTCCTGCTAAGAATTTAGTTTGGTTACTGTAGATTAAATGTCTGAGTTTGGCTTCAGAAGATCTGGATTCTAAGACTTGCTTGGCTAGTAACTCAGTATGAGCTCGGGCAAGTCATCCTCAGGAAGATGAAGATACTTAGCCCTGGCTATCGCCTGACATCAAAAGAGAAAAGAGAAGACTTAATCGGAAGTTACTTTTTCTGAGGCAGTGCCCTCATTTTCAGGAGTTGGCATGATTATTATATAAACAAGGGCTTTGGAGCAGACATATATGGATTCAAATCCCAACAACAGCATTGGTTGGAGACACAAAAGCATCAATGAGAAATAAAAGAGGGTCCACATAGTTCTTGGGCCAGGTTGTGCGTGTCATTATCCTTTTCATCTGAGAAGTAGGGAAAATATTGCCTCATTGCATTATGTTGGGGTTCAGTGAGGTGATTTAGATGAAGTATGATAATGCATCGTATCGCAAACTCTCCCCTACACCTTAGCATGTCCTGTTGCCCTTACTCACCTCTGTTTTTTTCACAGCATTCGTCAATTTTTGGATTCTGTATCATCTACTTATTTTGTTTTGTATCTAGCCCCTCCCACAAATGCCTCGAGGACAGTTTTTTATTTGTTTGGTTCACTGCCGTATCCTTAATGCCTAAAACATAAGCATTCCGCAAATACTTGTAGAATGAATGTTAAATGAAATGTGATTTTTGTAGAGGAGAAAAAGAAAAGTCAGCAGACTTTTTCTGTAAAGGGCCAGATAGTAAATATTTTAAGCTTTGCAGGCCATACAGTTTCCGTCAGAGTGACTCAATTTGGTTGTGTAGCGTGAAAGCAGCCCCACAGACAATACACAAACAGATGACTGTGGCTGTGTTTCTATAAAATTTCATTTCCAAAAAAACAGGGCCGGAGCTGGATTTGGTGCACAGGCTTCAGTTGCCTATCCCTGGTGTAGATGCATTAGCGGCTCTGAATTGTGATGTGTCATTCCTGTAAGTCCTTAATTCAGGAACAGCCCCTGTTTGGCCTCCTGTGGGTGGGGGGCAAGGGGAAAGCTCATCCCGGAGAGCCTCTCTTTAGCCCAGATGCGCTCTTCTTGCTTCCGCATGCCGCCCCTGTCCTAGGAAGCTGAGCCTGGATGGCTTTATCCAGTTCCTTTGCCCTCTGCCTTCTGGTTGATTTCTGAGTCTTCAAGGCACTGGCAGGAATTCAGGACATGGGAGGAGAGGGGGGTGGGGGGCTTATTGCCCAGCTCCCTCCTGCTGGCAGGGGTCTGGGGGGGAGTGAATTCCTTTCCCATAGCTCAGCTCTTTGCAGCTTCCAGTCCCACTGTTTCTAGACCCAGGACACTTTATCTTTGGTGTATTCTCTTAGCTCTTTTCCCACTTTTGTAAACCGTGCCTTCATTAAACCTGTTTTCCTTACCCATTTTAGAAGGGGCCATCTGTTTTCCGCCCTGTCCTGACTCCTGTGCTGTCCGTAGGACGAAGTGTGTAGTGGGAGCCAAGAGGGTCCTCCCCCATGCCTCATTTACAGCTGCCAGTGATCCCAATCCTCCCAAAACCGCTTTTGGTTGAGACTTTGTGTTTTTTTCTTCTTCTCCTGCCAGGAAGCCAGGAAGGGCAGATAAAAGAGGAAATGATCTGCCTGAGGTGGTAGTGGACAATGAAGTGAGAGATTCTACTTATTTCTCAAATTCATAAAAAACTAGAACAAAGTGTCAGAATTTTTTGGTTCTAGACCCAGCCTTTTCACTCAATAGCCCTGTGTCTTTGGACTAGTTATTTAACTCGTTTGAACCTCAGGTTACTTATCTTTAAAAGGGGTCTAAAAATCCCTGCTATGCAAATTTGATTATTTAGCATGATTACGACTTCATGAAGAGGAAAAAACTCAACAGAACTCTCTCATAGAACGTGATACACTATTTAAAAACGTTAAGCATGAAGGGCGTCTGGGTGGTGCAGTTGGTTAAGTATCCGACTCTTGGTTTCGGCTAAGGTTGTGATCTCAGGGTCCTGGGATCCAGCCCCACAGTGGCCTCCGGGCTCCGTGCTCAGCTGGCAGTCTGCTTGAGATTCTCTCCCTCTACCCTCCCCACGCCACCCCCCCACCCAAATAAATAAATTTTTTTTTTTAAAAAGTTAAGCATGAAAATCTACAGGTACTTTTTTTTCCTTCCTCTTTTTTCCAAATTTCATGAATAAGTGTTCATTGTTTTTATTATGAGAAAAAGGAAAAAAACATAGTCTCTGTCAGGTCTACAAAGTGACTCAGGAAATAAACAAAAGGTTATATTTGAGTGCACTTTAAGGACTGCAGAGGCCCACGAGGATTAGAATTACCGTGATTTGTGGATTTGTTTTTAATTTTTTAATTTTTTTAATTATTATTTTTTTTAATATTGTATTTATTTATTTATTTGACAGAGAGAGAGAGAGAGAGCACAAGGGGGGCGGTGGGAGAGGGAGAAGCAGGTTCCCCGCTGAGCAGGGAGCCCGATGCGGGACTCGATCCCAGGACCCTGGGATCATGACCTGAGCTGAAGGCAGATGCTTAACCATCTGAGCCACCCAGGTGCCTGTGATTTGTGGATTTGAAATGACCCGGTTCAGGGGGTCTCCTTTGCTCTGCCAGTCCCTTTACTCTCGAGTTCCCAAAGCTCAAGGTCATTACTGAAGGTTTTTGGATGAAACCTTTTCTTGGTGCCTGTACTGCATGATGTTTTAGAGTTTGCCAAAGAAAAGGTTTCATCCAAAGACATAGAAGAAAAGAGGGTCCATGACAAATGCCCATGGTGCCCTCTTCTTTCATCCTCTCTCAGAGTCTCAGGGACCAGGGCACCTGCAGAGGACAAGCTCAGGCAGAGAATGTGGTGAGGAGGGCCTGGCACTTGCTACTTCTGCCAGGCAGGGTCTGAGCTCCTGCAGAAGGCAAAAACATCCTGGGGGCTGGAGCTGTGGGAGGTGCCTCTAGATTCCTTAGGCCTTGGGTGGAAGAATCCATATTGCAATCAGGACAGCCCAAGCGAAAGGGTCCTGTGGGAGGTGGGGGTACTGCAGCAGAATTGAAATAGAGCATAAGTGTCTTGGCCAACCTTCAGTAATGTCTCCTTGACTCAACTCCTGAAATTTTAACCATTCTGGAAGAAATGTAGTGGTGTGTATGTGTGTGTGTTTAAAAATAGATTTAATTTTTAGAACAGTTTTAGATTGACAGAAAAAAAATTGAGAAAATAACATGAAGAGTTTCAGTATATCCTGTTTTCAGTTTCCCTTATTGTTAGCTTCTAACATTGGTAGGGTACAATTGCCACACTTAATGAGCAAATATTGACGCATTCTTACCAACTAAATTTCATTCTTTATTCAGATTTCCTTAGTTTTTTCCTCTTATCCTTTTTTTTTTTTTTTTTTTTTTTTTCCAGGATCCCATCCAGAATGCCATATTACATTGAGGTATAACATTATGTCTCCTTAGGCTCCTCTTGGCTCGACTCTGATAGTTTTGATGAGTACTTCGTGGGATGCCCTGCTCTCAGAATCCTAATGATTTTCTCATGATAAGGAGGATGAAAGGCGTTGGGAGGAAGACTACAGAGGCAAGGGTCATTTCCATCACATCATGTCAAGGTTACATAATGTCAGGGTATTTATCACAGGTATTAACCTTGGCCGTCCAGCCGAAGTAGTGTTTGTCAGGTTTCTGAACTGTGAGGTTAGTCTTGCCCCCACATCCCCTTCCATATTGTACTCTTTGAAAGGAAGTCCCTATACTCAGACTATACTTAAGGAATAGTGAGTTACTCTTCCCCTCTTTGAGGGCAGAGTATCTATACAAATTATCTGGAATTCTTATACAAGGGAGATTTGTTTCTTTTCTCCATTTATTAATTCAATCATTTATATCATATTGTGGTTTTAATGTGCATTTCCTTGGTCCCTAATGAATTTAAGAAACTCTTATATGTTTATTGGCCATTTGGATACCTTCTTTGTGAAATGCCTGTTTAAGGCTTTTGCTCCATTTTTAATTGAGTTGTCTCTATAATTGATTTGCCAAAGTTATTTATAAGGTCTGGATAAACCCTCCTCCCGCCCCCAGTTATATATAATGTTTTTTCCTCTATCAGTGTTGTGTTTTAAAGCACAGCAGTTTTGAATTTTATTTATATATTTTTTAAAGATTTTATTTATTCATTTGAGAGAGAAGGAGAGAGAGAGAGAGTGCAAGCAGGGGGAGAGGCATAGGGAGAGGAGGTAGCAGGCTCCCTGCTGAGCAGGGAACCAGATGTGGGGCTCCATCCCAGGACCTGGAGATCATGACCTAAGTTGAAGGCAGATGCCCAACCATCTGAGCCACCCAGGTGCCCCAGCAGTTTTGAATTTTAATGTAGATCAATTAATTAATGTTTTCGTTATGGTTAGTGCTATCTGTGTCTTGCGTAAGAAATCTTCACCTACCACTAAGGTTAAGTCTCCTGTGTTTATTGTCTAGAAGCTGTACTGTTTTGCTTTTTGTATTTAGCTCTGTAAGCCACCTAGAATTGATTTTTATGAATGGTGTGAGATAGGGGTTGATTTTTTTTTCCCTGTGTGAATATCCAGTTTACCCAGTAACTGTAAAGTGATGATGTAACCATTCTGGTTTTACTCCCATTCTCAGAGGAAAGACTTACAACAATTCAAAGTTAAATGCAGTGTTTGCATTAAGATATTTGGTGGCTATCCTAGATCAGATGAAGAAAGTCCCCTTCTACTCCTTGGGGGTAATAAGCTAGGTTTTTCTCTTTTAAATCACGAGTTGATGTTTATCAGATGATTTTTCCTCATTTATTAAAGTTTTTTAAAAAATTATATTTCTATGAAATTGGAAAATTACACTGATAGATTTTCAAAATGTTAAATCAGTCTTCTTTTTCAAAATAAAACTGCCTTTATCTTGATGTTTTATACTCCTGTTTCATATTGTATTTTAGTTGTTTCATGCATGTGGGTCTTGGCCCCATCACCTTGAGGACAGGGTTTTCCTTTGCATGGATGTGGCACATGCTCAGTGAATGCTTGTGGAGGTACAGTGTTATTAATCTAGGTAGAGTCATTTTTCCTTCCTGCAGTCAGGTGGGTTTGACAGTTTGGATGGTGCGATTCTCCCAGTGGCTAATGAGCAGCTCAGGAATGCTAATGAAGGCCTTCCTTTGGTTGTCTCTTGTGAGTCAGCAAATGAGCTCTGTAACTTGGAGAGCCAGAAGTTAATTAGCGACCGAGTATAGACAGACCCTGATGGAAATAAGGGAATTTTGGTCTGTCAGAGCAGAGTGCTAAGAAGCTTTGAAGGTGAGGCCAGGATTGGGGACGTGAGACGAAAGGCAAAGGGAACCGAGAGCCAGGATTTATAAATAAATGTCAGCGCGGAGGCTCTGTCGAGGAAGCCAGGAGAGGCCAGGACACGTGGCCTACGTGGGGAGAGGAGTGGGTCCCACATCTGGGTATTGCTGACATCACGGTTGCTGTGGAGTCACATCTCTCCCTCGTAGCCACCTAGAAGAGAGAAACGCAGGAGATGTGCACAGCACGGATAGCTAAAGCAGATCACCTGCCGGTGGGCCATGATGGATGAGAGGTTTTAGGTATTTTGCACTCCTTGTTCATTTTTCTTTGAGACAGGGTGAAAAATCTAAAACCCCATCTGCTTACAAGTTTGCTACTATAACCCAATGGATAAATAATTTGCCAGGCAATACCATGGATAATGTGCCCCAAATGAAGTCAAGTAGACTGTAGACATTAGGTAAAGAGGAAAGATCAGGGCCTTCCTTGTCGAGCTGCATGAGTGATGTTCACCATAAGCACTGGACTTGTGCGTGCTGGGAGCACTCACAGTCCTGGAAAGGCAACTTCAGCCAGAAAGTGTCACTCCCTTGGCTTAGGCAGATACCTAATTAGGTTAGGAGAAATGCCAAGAAACAACCTATTGAAAGCTAAACTGTTGCAAGGCACTGTGGGTAAAATATGGAAAATGCCACTGAGACAGAAGTAAGAGGGCCTATAGAACAGGTGCAACATAAAACTAACTTGCCAGGGAGATTGTTTTCCTCTTGAAATGGGTTTAATCTTTTTCCCCCAATGTGGAAGCTCTGTCCCCTTTACCATTTAAGACCCAGAAACAGATACTCCCCACCCCACCCCACCCCACCTGGATTTTAATAGCAGGCTGAAAATGGAAAGGGGGCTTCTTGTTCTTCCATATTCAGGTTGGGTGGTCCAGCCATTCTGTGTTCACCAGAAAATGGCTCAGAATGGAATATGGTCTATCAAAATACCGCCCGGTGTAAAGCCCCTTCTTGGGAAGTTTGACTCTTTGAATGCAATGTCCCTAATTTGCCCATACTGATTTCTAACTGCAACGATAGCAAGACCACACTGATGTCAGCTAGAGCCTCTGGAGCCTGCAGAAAACCCAAGCTTGTCCTCACAATTTCTGCAGAGAAACATATTTTCGAGGGCTTACTCTCGTGGTTCTAAGCCACACTAGAATGGCCACCTGTAAAATTCAGCTTCCTCACACATACACTCTGCTTATACCCACATGTTTTATTAGTCAGTAATTTTGCTACCGATATGAGGAGGGTGGGGTGGGGCGGGAAGAGGGGGCTGGGACCTTGTATCTGCCTATCACACCTCTGGCTATCTTCCTGGCTCTCCCTCACCTCTTTCCCTCACGCTCTTGTCTGCCTTTTCATTTAGAAATGTCTTGTCTTATGCAGAGAAGTTTCACCCCTTTCCTTAGCCCTTGATCCCAGCTCTATCCATGCCCTACTGGTCATACATTATCTCAGGTGAGCTTCTCAGGGAAGTTTTCCTACAAAGGAGTCTTTCCCGAAGACATTTGGTACCAGCCCCCTTTAAACCCTTTGAAGTGGGCGTCAGCCCCATTTTACACTTGAGGAGATTGAGGCCTGGAAAGAATTAGTAAGTTGCTTAAGTTCACACCACAGGGCCAGGATCCTAAATGAGGTTGCTTGACGCCAAGTCCCACGCTGTTTCTGCCACTGCATGCTGCATTTAAGGGCCCCGTGTAAGGACTACAGAGCCCTTTACCCACGGTCAGGTAGGGAGACGGTGTGCTTTTTCAGCCTTTACACCACATCGTGCTTAGTGCTTTTGCCCACTTTATATTACTCAAGCCTGCAAGTAACCTCTCACGTGTGAATGACCTCTTTTTAAAGAGGAGGAAGCTAAGTTTAGAGAGGGAAGTGATTTGGCTAAAGTCCCACTACCAGGAAAGAGTAGACTCAAGTCTCAAGCCCAGGCTTTCCACCTCCAAATCCATTGCTCCTTGCACCACCACGTGGTAGAAATTCAATGTGAAGGGTGAGAGGTTGGTGACTTCCACTTGACTTTTCAAGATCATGTTTAGCCCAGACCGGAGAGGATAGTGGGCTCAGCCACAATGTGGGCTTATCCCACACCTGCCTGCCCCGTGGCCCAGCCCAGTCTGAGACAGTGTCATTTCCAGGGGCAGTGGTGGGTGCCGAACCTCGCTGGGAAGGCCAGAAGAGCCCTGAGATGCCTGGGCTTTCACATTTGTTTTCTTACTCCCCTTGGCTTTTTGTGGCACTGAGCCACATTAGTCAGGCTGTGAAGCAAAGGGAATGAAAAACTGCCTCGGAAATAACTCTTATTTATTTAAAATTGGAAAAAAAAAAAAAAAGCAACAATCCTAACTCAGAAAAGACTGAAACATGTTTCCAGTATACTGGATATGCTCATCTGGTTGTGAACAAGGGGACCTGGCCACTTACAATTAAACTTTAGAGATTTGGCAGGTTTGTGTGATGAATCTGTTGTTGTGGGTGGGGCCCTGAGCGACAGCAACATGAGGCTTCCTTCATCATCCCTCTGTACATTCCAAGGTGCTTGTTAATTGCCCTCATGGTCCGATGTCACTGTTTTACAAGGGCTGGGTTGGGGAGGGAGTCAGGGAAGTCCACGTCCTCAGCATGTAGTTCGAACAGGGCTTTCCTTCTGAGCAGGGGAGCCCTGGCTTTCTCCCCTTAGGGTTGACCCTGAGACCACCCTCCTCACAGTACCCAAATACTCTAGCACAGTTCCTTTTTTTTCTTTTTTAAATTAAGTTTGTGTTTTCCTTCCAGTGTAGCTAACCTGCAGCATAATAATAGTTTCAGGTGTACAATACATAGTGAGTGATCCCACGTTTCCATACATCACCCGGTCCGGCAGTTACTTTTGACTTTGACGGTGAAGATCACTCAGACACATAACCTGTAACCAGTCCGGAGCCAAGGCAAACACATCGTTTAGCCAGTAGAACCGAATGGAGGAGAGTGGGAAGCAGAGGGTATTATTATTGTTCTCCGGGGCGGCTCATTGAGGAGCAAGCCTGGCAATGCACGCACAGGAAGCAGTCAGTGGCGGATATAATCCTGGCAATATGAACACTGGGACGTATCGTTCGATGCTTTCAGTCGAATTACAAAATAAAATCCCGGTGGTTGGGGGACCTCTCTTCCCCGGGACTCGCGCCATCTCCTTCCCCATACTGCAGTGTGCTCGAGGGTTCTCTTTGCCCCAGGCAAAGAGACGCTGCAAGGGCCCCCTCCTGTCTGTTGAGCAGACTCTGCACCGGAGTTTGTTCTGCCCTGGACTCCCCCTCTCCTGCCCTCTCCACCTGCCGCCCGCGCCGCCCTGCCTGCACCGGGCATTTCAGCTGGGTGGAAGCACCATGTTTCCCACACCCACTCTCCCTCCTTTTGCCCTTCATGCTTTTCCTTTCTTTCCTTCTCCACATGCCCTAAATCCTGTCTGTGCGTATGCCCCTTCTTCCCATGGTTCCAGAGCCCTGGTGAAGTGACACCTCCTTCTTTGGTTCCTCTCCCCCAACGAGACACCCCTTCCTCCTCTGGGTGGCCACAGGATTGTGTCTTGTTGATCGTAACACCCCTCACCTTCTGCTTTGCTAGTTGCTTGGTACGGTTTCTTTTCTGTCTGCCTTCCCTCATCTTCTTTGAAAACAGGGTTAAGTGATTCTTTATTTCGTGGAGTCCGGAATCAGGCAGGATGCCTTGGGCAGAGCAGGCACCCAAAAACGTTTGATGAGTGAATGAGGGAGAGGTTTCTTGAGGAGGGGTCAGCAGCCTCCAGCCCAGGTTGGTGCTCAGTGATCGTATCTGTCCAGCCTTTCCTTCCTTCTCTGTTTCCCCTTTTGCTTTTCCCTCTTTTTTCTTTACCTTCCCCCTTTTCCTCTTTTTCATTTCACTTGTCCCCAAGCCTTGGTCTATAAATAGCTCTGCCGGGCACACCCTCTCTCTCCAGGTGCTGATTCGTGCTACAGGTGGAGTTTGCCATGGTCCCAAACAACTCTGAAAGAACAACACAGGAGCTGCGAACTCCACATGGTCTGGTAGCAGGGAAATAGGGCCCTTTTCCCATATGACGCTTATTTGCTTTGTAGATTATTCTTCTGCACAGTGGGGGGGAAGGGGCTGGATGATCTCTGAAGTCTTTTCTAGATCAGACACTCCAGAATTCCTGATTTGAGATTCCAGGTCCACCTGAAAAGACAGCTGTGGCTCAGCCTGAGCCAGGGGCCAGGAGGTGGCAGCACCTGTCCTGATTGGAGCCCGCGGCGGCCTCAGCGGCCACAGGGTCTGGGCTGGACATCATGCCCACTCCGTTTGCACTTTTTAGCTATGTACCACTGCAGGTGGTTTGTGATCTGCTGGATCATGACTGCCAGCAGCACCGCTGAGCCCCGGGTACAGGAAGCACTTACTGCTCCCCCTCTGCCCGCAGCGGACTTCACCTGGCATGACACATGCGGACCAGGGCACACTCATCCCCAACGAGGCCCCAGTGAGCAGCTCATATCCGGGCAGCTTGCTGGAGCTCCGTGGCTGGAGCTCCGTGACGCAGGCTTGGGTCTCCCCCGGGCAAGTGAGAGCTGCATCCGTGAGTAAGCGCCTGTGCTCGCCCACTCTGACTACGTGCTCCTGTCTCTCAGGGACCCCTGTTCTGTTTCTAACAGCTGCCTTTGCTCACGGCAAGAAATGGAAATGCCTGGCATAACAGATCCAAACACCAGAAGTTGACTAGGGGGCTGTCCCTCGTATGGAGAGCTTTTACTAAATGGGGATGGACATAGACACTTAAAATGCAATAGGCTGTTTGAATTGCAAGGAACCTGCAAGATGATGTAGTTCAGTGATTCAAAAACCCTGCAGGGCATCGCCAGGAAGCTTGTGGAAACACATATTCCCGGGCCCAGTTCCAGCTTTACTGAATAATAAGACCCTCCGGTGCTAGAACCTAGGAATCTGTATTTGTAACAAGCTCCGCCGGTATGTCTAAAGCAGTTGGTCTGCAGAAAGGCATTTAGGAGCCACCCACCATCTAGTCTGTAACAGTGCATTCGGGGAGCTTATTAGGAGTGCAGATCTCTGGGGTAGAGCCTGCAGGGTGGGGTTTTAACAAGCCCTCCAGGTGTAGGGGTGACCAACTCATCCTGGTTTGCCTGGGACTGTCCTGGTATTAGTCCTGAAAATCCAATGTCCCAGCGCCCCCCCGCAGTCCTGGAAACACCAGGATGAATTGGTCCCCTTTCGAGGCAGTTTTATGCATGCTAAAGTTTGAGAGGCACTGGAGACTGCCCAGTTGAGGAAATGGGGGCCAGAATGAAAGCAGTGTGCCCACCAACATGTACAGAGAGCATAAGGCTTCCCGCCCTGTATCCTCGCTATTCTTGGAAACATACGTTGTAAGTAGCTGCCTTGCTCTTTCCTACTCCCTACTAGGAGCCAGCCCTGGCGGAGCTCATTGTGGAGTGGCCATATTTGGGGTGAATAATCTGTATTCTGTGGTCTTACTTGAGTGAGGTGTACAACAATGACAGGTGCAGGTGTCATCAGACTTCCATGAAATCTTTCAGGGCTTCTCTTGGCCCAGGTGGGGGGAAGCGACTTAAAATTTTAATGCATTTCCATTTGGTCATAGTCCCTGGGATAGCAGCATTACTGAGACAGGGAACTCTTGAGAAGGGATTACAACCCAGGGGTTGTGGTTCAACGGAGTCAGGACCCTGGGCTGCTCTCCTACCTCCAGGCGCCCCCCCCACCCCCCGCCCCGAGGCCCTGGGACAAATCCTAGCATGGCTCCCTTTGTTCCGTTGCCAGTAGCTGCCAAGACTGGCCAGGTTGTGCCTGATTGTCAACACCAAGTTTGATTTATTTATTCCAGGCTGCCCATTGCATGACCAGTTATCTGGGAATGGAGTACCAGGCCAGAAGGTTCTTATAATACAGTGGTTTGCATACTGGAGCGTGCCCCAGCCTCACCCGGAGGGCTAGTCGAAGCTCAGATGGCTGGCCCCATCCCCCAGAGCAGCCATAGATGGGTACATTATTAGCACTTGAGTGATTTTGTCATGTGACACTCATTATTGATGTCCCCAGGCTGGGCTAACTATATACAGCAGGGCACTAGATAATTTCTTTTTTTTTTTTTTTTTAAAGATTTTATTTATTTATTCATGAGAGACAGAGGGAGAGAGAGGCAGAGGCAGAGGGAGAAGCAGGGTCCCCGCGGAGCAGGGAGCCCGATGCGGGGCTCGATTCCAGGACACTGGGATCATGACCTGAGCCGAAGGCAGACACTTAACCGACTGAGCCACCCAGGTGTCCCGCACTAGATAATTTCTAAGGGCTCTCCTAGCAACAAAAATTTTACTTATAAACAAATAGATATGGCCTTAGAAAGGATGTACTTTCATCCTCACTGTTCCCCCTTCCCCTAAGTGTGCCTGTGTGTAGGCTAGTACTTAAAATCCCACAAATGGAGAATAATTGTTTTGATGTAAGAGTTTAGTTTCATTAATATATAAATATCAATGGGTAGGGTAGGAAAAAAAGCCTGACGTTTATTCAGAACCTCTTTTGTTCCAGTTATCATAAGAGCAGAAATATTAAGCCTTACCAGTCCATTTGTACTTGAAACCTCTTAATCTTAGTGTCTGTGGTACAAGAGTCTCCTGATTTCCTTCTTACCTCCCTGGCCATTCTTCTCAACCCCCTTCACCAGCTCCCCCTCTTCCTGACTTCTTAATATTGGTGTTCTTAGGGCTTGGTCCTGGGCTTTGTCTCCCTGGGGGATATCATCTGTCCCCTTAGCTTGAGACCCCATCAGTATGCTGGTGACTCTCGGATTATACCTTTAGCGTGAACTCTTCTAAGCTCCAGCTGCCTGCATGACAGTTTCACTTGGATGTCTGCAGACACCACACATGAAACATGTTTAAATCCATATTACATATGAAATCTGTCCATTTTTCTGTCTCCATGGCCCCTTCCCTAGTCTTGTCTACCACCACCATTTATCTTTTTGACAATGCTGTGGTCTCCTACTTTATTCTACAGTGGCCAGATGAGGGTCTTGAAATGGAAAGCAGACAATCTCTACCATACTGAAAACCTTTTAGAGGTTCCCCATCCACATTCCTCACCATGGCCCATAAGGCTGTCCAGGACCCGCCTCTGCCTGTCCCCACAGCCTCATCTCACACCATGTCTCCCTGCGGCCCACGTGCTCCAGCCACCTGCTTTCTTTTGGTTTCCAGAACACAACGAACTTTGTCAGACCTTTGTATGTACTGTCCCCTCAGCTTGGCATGTGTGTCCTTTCCCTGTGTTGGCCTGGCTGGTTTCTTTTCATACTTCAGGTTTCAGTTTAAACACAAAGGCCTTAAAACATCATTCTCTGACCATTCCATTGTGAGTAGGTGCCTTACGACTTACTGTTTTCCATCCAGCATCCCGTTTGATCTTTGTCTTTGACCTTACGGCGTGTACTTATTTTCTGCTTCCAGTCTGATGACTTGTGTCTCGTCTCACTCCCACGCTGGGCTGTGGGCTCCGTAAGGGCACAGTGTTGATGATAAGAAGGAGACTGACTTCACTGCCTGGTGTACAGAGCAGGCCCTTAAGAAAGTGAGTGAATGTAATAGTTCCCATCTGGATAGTATAACAACTCTGCTTCAAGGCTACCAACCATGGGTAAGAGGGAAGGAGAGGAACAGAGGAAGAGAAAGAAGGTTTCAGACCCGGGGAGCCATGGGCATTGGCAAGAAAGATGCTGGGCTCACAGTTCTGTTTTAGACCAGATTGCCTGGAGCACAAGGTCCGGGCTAGTCGGGAGCCTGCCTGGAGCATTTCCCAGACCTGCTTTTGTTCTTACTCTCCCCTGAGCATCTCAGTGGCTTCTCAAGGAGTCCTGCATGGGGCTGGCAGTAATTAGGTCCATACTCAGATCTGTGCCTTTTGGCATGTGTCTGGGGAAGGAAGACCTTCCTTATGATGGAGATATGCTTATGTGAAGTAGGCAGCCACTGGGAAGTTCCCATCTGTCCTCCACCAGTCCGCCTCCCTTAGGCCTGGAATACTCACCCAAGAAAAAGCGCCCTGTCCCAACAACTGGAAAGGGCCTGAGATGTGGAAGGTACTGTTGTGGATTTGAGGACCAGCAGGAAACAATAGGTTCTGAGGGTGAGGAGGTAAGAGAAGACAGTGGATACAAGAGTTCCATCTTAGAGAATGATGTGTTAGCTTCTTAGCTAGGCCTGGACCTGGGTATAAGTATTCCAAGGTGGTCTTGGTGCCTTCTTATCATTTATTCATTCATATATTCATATATTCATGTATTCATTCATCAAATATTTATTGAGCCCTTGAGATTGGGCTTCTCCAGGGATTCTGGAGATAAACGTGAATGGGATACAGTCCTGCTTTCAAGAGTCACGAAGATCATTACAGTTCATTATGATGAGAACAAGAATAGCTCTATGCTCAAGTCCCTGTGGGAGCATATAAGAGTTCTAGCCCAGTCTGTGTGATCAGAGGAAGCTTCTGGAAGGAGTTAACATCTAAAACTGAAACTAAAAGTTTGAGGGGAAGTGAAGAGTAGGAGAAGGAGCTGCAGAAGCTGTGTCTTCACTGGGTGGACACTGGCTGAGCCCTACTGTAAGCCGGGCCCTGCACTAGTCATTTATCTTCTTTTAGAGGCTACCTAGGAAATTACAATTTTAGGGAAGGGGCGAAGCTTGACAGTGGGCAGGGAGCTATGGGGGAAGCATACATAGTGATTTCAAGCATGGATTCTGATCAGACAGCATTGGAATTGGTTTTAAATTTAGGCTTTCACTACTCACTGTGTGACCACGAGCAAGTTACCCAAACTCCCTTCCACTCGTTTTTCTCATTTACACAATGGGGGCAGTGGTAATACCTACTGTTGTGGGGATACGGTGACAAATTTATATGAATGCATTTAGCATGCAGCCAGCACATAGTAAACACACAATAAGTGATCGCTATTACCACTGTCATCATTATTGTTGTGGTAGATTGTATCCTTTTCTCCTCACTTCCCTATTAAAGGATTCAGCGGCCCTCCCCATTTCCATGTGACTTACGGTGTCTCCCTGTGGGAGGAGTAAACATCCCCAGTCCAATGACGGCAGGCTTGGCCATGTCACATACTTTGATCAACAGAATGTGAGAGGAGCAGCGCCCGGGTGGCTCAGTCGGTGAAGCATCTGACTCCTGGTTTTGGCTCCGGTCCTGATCTCAGGGTCGTGAGATGGAGACCCGTGTTGGGCTCCTCGCTGGGCGTGGAGCCTGCTTAGGATTCCCTCTCTTCCTCCCTCTGCCCCTCCCTGCCTCTAAAAAAAAACCAGAATGTGAGAGGATGTGATGTCTACCAGGTCTGAGTAGAAGTTGTTGCTGGTTGTCATGAGCCGAGATTTTATGGCTGTTTGTTACTGGGGGAAAGCTGATCAGTAACACCCCCATCCTCTCGTAGGACACATGAAGTAGGGAAGACTCTTCAGAGGAAAGTGTTTCTAGGTTGAGCCCTGAAGATGGCCTAAGTACTGTTTAGACACAGGGGGTATGAGTGGGGAGTATTCCAGGTGAGGGGAAAAAAACCTGTAAAAATTCTTGATTTTATGAGAAGGAATGGAAAAGAAGTTCAGAATGGCTGCGAAACGAGGAGGAGGGAGTGTTGATAAGTGACACTGGAGAGAGTTAGGGGGACTTGTAAGCCACGGTAGGAAATTCGCTCTTTCTCCTAAAGACAGTGGAAGACCATTTCATGATCTGTTTTGCCTTTTAGAACGATCCCTCTGGCTGATTGCAGAGACTGGCTCAGAGGGGTCAGGAGACCATAGAGCAGCCTGGCAGCCATCCGGGTGAAGGGTCATGGGCCTGGTGACACAGGGAAGTGGACAAGTGTGAAATGTGATGGAAAGACAAGGTGACTTCCCGTGTGAGAGTTGAGGAGAAGGAGTCAGTGAAGAGGCCCACGCATGGGAATTAGATGGGTGGTGTGGGTGGGGAGCACAGGAGAGGAGCAGTGGGAGGAGGCGGATGAAGAGGCTGCTGTGGCCGCTCGGGGTCGCAGGTATTGGAGAAACACTGACATTCCTCCTAACAACAGCCCCGTGTCCAGATAAACACTACCTTGTCCAGCTTCCCTTGCAGCTAAGGAATGGGGATGCGTCAAGAGGAAGTGATACCAATAATATAAAAATAAATACCATTCCTGAATTCCCCAGCCGATTGCAGTTTGTCTCTCATTGGCCAGAACAATGTCCAATGTTGTTTTAACTTTGGTTTGTATTCTCCACAAACATTTCCTGTGTGTGCATATTTTATGACTGTGTATTTAATACAAATGGTATATTATTTGTATTTTTCTGTAATCTGCTTTTTTAAAACTCAACCACATATCTTGGAATCTCTCCGTGTTGTTGCATACAGACCTAGAGCATCACTTTTAAGTGCTGCGTGGTATTCCAGTGTGAATGTATGACTGGTTGGTTATCTGATCATTCTCCCATTGATAGATGAATACACAGGTTTGTTTGTTCTCAGGTTTTTGCACCTACGACAATGCCATAAGGGACATCTTTGTGTTTGCTTCTTTTTTTGCAAATGTCTCATAAGTGTTTCTTATAAAAACAAATCTCATAGTAATGTCTAGGACACATAATGGAATAAGAAGGGTTAATAGATAAGCATGTTTTTAGGTTTTTTTTCTTTTTGCTATGTTTTTAGTTTAACAGGTACTGTCAGTTGACCACTAATGTGGTTGTATTGATTTTTACTTCCACCAGCAGTGCAAATAGTACCTCTTTCCTACACTTGATATTTTAACACTTAACATTTGGATTATCTGATGAATGAAAAATAGCATCATTTAAATTTATGTTTTCCTGCCTATTAGCAAGATTGAGCATTTTCTGTTTATTACTCATTTGTAAATCTTTTTTTAAATTTTTTTTTTTAAAGATTTTATTTATTTGAGAGAGAGGATGAGATAGAGAGAGAGAGCATGAGAAGGGGGAAGGTCAGAAGGAGCAGCAGACTCCCTGCTGAGCAGGGAGCCCGATGCAGGACTCGATCCATGGATCATGGCCTGAACTGAAGGCAGTCGCTTAACCAACTGAGCCACCCAGATGCCCTCATTTGTAGATCTTCTATGAACTATTCATATTCCAGACTATTTTTCTATTAGTTTGTCCTTTTCTTATTGATTTCTAGAAGTTCTTTGTATATTTTGGATACTACTCGTTTGTTAATATTTGAAAATATTTTCTATTTCTTATAATTATTTAATACTGTATTTTAATATATAGCATTTGGAAAAGTCAGATTTACCTATATGAATAAATACTATACTTCTTTCTACTTCTTTTTATAGCTTTTTATTTTACTTTTAGGTATTTATTCCATTTAGAAGTTATTTGTATGACGTAGCTATCTAACTGTTCTCCTCCCTAAAGAGAGGGCCTGCTGCTCTAACACCATTTTTTGAGTAATCCATCTTTTCTCTTCTTATTTGAAATGCTACCTCTATTATTTATTAAATTCACATATAAATTCCTCTTCTCCCAACTCCTTCCTTCTGGATTTTGGGTTCTCTTCCTTTTTCTGTCTTCTGGATTCTGCTAATTGCTGTCTCTTTGCTTCTTCTAATGGCCCCATTGTCACTTGCTCTGGCATGTGAATGGCACTTTTCCTTGTGATTTCCCCAGGCCCTACCTATATCATGTGTAAAAATAGCTCTTTTTATTAAAACCTTCTGAAATCATCCTAATCTGAATGTGCTGTTTGTTTCCTGCTGGGTCCCTGAATGATACAGTCACATTGAAATTCTGGCTGGGATTGAATTTAATATTGTTTTGGGGAGAAATGAAATACAATCTTAAATCTCTCATCCATAAACATGATTAGTCTTTATTTATGTCTTTAAAAAAATGTCTTTCAGTAATGTTCTATGATGTTTTTTGTAAAAGGTTTTGCATATTTTGTTGTTTGTTTTTTTTTAAAGATTTTATTTATTTATTTGTCAGAGAGAGAGGTAGAGAGAGCACAAGCAGGGGGAGTGGCAGGCAGAGGGAGAAGCAGGCTCCCCACTGAGCAAGGAGCCCGATATGGGACTCAATCCCAGTACTCTGGGATCATGACCTGGAGCCATAGGCAGACGCTTAACCGACTGAGCCACCCAGGTGTCCCAGTTTTGCATATTTTGTTAGTTTTATTAATAGGTAGCTTTTGTTTTTCTCATGACAAAAGATCTCTCTTCTAAAGTATTTTTAATTGATAAATGCTAGTTTACAGAAAAGCCATTGATTTTTATGTAGTGGTTTTGCATTTGGTTACTTTGCTGAACTCTCTAATGGGTTCCAGTCGCTTTTTACTTGATTTTCTTCAGTTTTCTAGGTATATAATCTTATCTGTGGGTAATGACAGTTTTATTTCCTTTCCATTTTTTCCATAACTTCTATTTATTTCTTGTGGTTTTTCTTTTCTGGCACTTTGTTAAATAATATCAGTGATGATGAACATTCTTGTCTTGCATGATATTGATAGGTGTTTCCACCAAGTTAAGGACTTAAATGTCTATTTCTTATTTGCTGAAAGTCTTAAGAATCATAAATAGGTATTGAATAGTATCAAGTGCCTTTTGAGCAGTTTTGGAAATAATCATATTCTTTAATTTTAATTTTTATTGAAGTTATACGTGTACATGTGTTAAAAAGGAAGATAGTCTGTAAGGCATCTAATTGGAAATGCCTTTTTTAAAGCTTATCCTTCCTATTATCTGCTGCCCTGCGTCATTTCAGTTCTCTCTTCCGGTTATTTTCCTCCAGTTTTTTTTTTTTTTAAAGATTTTATTTATTTATTTGACAGAGAGAGACACAGCGAGAGAGGGAACACAAGCAGGGGGAGTGGGAGAGGGAGAAGCAGGCTCCCCGCTGAGCAGGGAGCCCGCACGTGGGGCTCGATCCCAGGACTCTGGGATCATGACCTAAGCCGAAGGCAGACGCTTAACGACTGAGCCACCCAGGTGCCCCTTTCCTCCAGTTTTTAATCACATGGTTATGCTGCTACATTTTCTTCTTCTTCTTCTTCTTTTTTCTTTTTTTTAACATTTTATTCTTGAAAAATTTCCTCCACTGATTGGAAGCAAGTTATGCACTTTATTTCAAGTTTTCTAGGTCTTCCATTCTGACATGATACATAAATGCATATTTTTCTAGTGAATTGTAGAGTTAATTAGTATTTAGATTCTTTTTCTGAATATGACTAAAAAGCATTTCTTTATTTGCCACCACTTTATCTAAATCCCATGTTGCTATTGACTAGAATTTTGGGTTCATATTTTTATTAAAAACTTTTTTCTTTTATAGTCAGTACTTACTTAGACTTATAGATAAGCTTTTTTGATTTTTTTCCTCTGTATCTTATTTATAAACAGATTTAAAATGATTTTTATTAGATATTGAGTATGTACAAAATTATATCTATAAAATATGTATGAGATACAAAATAAAAATACGATGAGCACGTAAGTACTCCAAATCCAGTGTAAAGGAAAGAACACACAGCTGCTAGCATCCTGCTGTCTTTGTTCCAATCCTAGGTCTACAATTTATTAACTACGTGACAGTGGGAAAATTGTTTAAACTCTTTGTACTTCAGTTTCCTTATTTATAATGTGAGCATAATAACACCTACCTCACAGGGGTATTATGAATGAGTTAAAAATCTGATAGTGTTTATAACAGTAGCTGGTATATAATAAACACTATATAAATATTATCTATTATTGTGTAAAAAATACCATACTTCACTTATTTATTTAATGGCTTATGGACATTTTTTACGGTCTCAAACAGTGCTTCTATGAATATCTGAGCACATGTACCCTGGACCACATGCATATACTAAATCATAGGATATGAACATCTTTATATAAAGCCAAATTGTTTTCTGTGGTGGTTGTAATAATTTATACCCCAGCTAGCACTATGAAAGCATTCTGTTGCTCCACATCCATCCACGTGGAATTAAGAGATTTTTAAATGCTTTCCAACAGGGTGGCTCTGAAATGGTATCTTGTTATGATTTATTTTGTACCTTTCTGGTTACCAGTGTAGTTGACCATCTTTTTATTTGTTAGCCATTGCAATCTGCTTTCTTTTATGCAGTGTCTATTCAGTAGTTTCCCCATTTCTCTACTCTATTCTTATCTCTTATTGCTGTTTGAAGTTAAATATATATGTCCTCTAAATCTTTTGTTCAATTTATATGTGTTATAAATTTCAGGCTTATCTTTTCACTTCCTTTATAGTGTGTTTTGATGATCAAAAGTTATTCAATTTTATATGGTTGATTTATAGATTTCGTCTTTTATGATTTTGCTTTTCTGTTATTTTCAAGAATTCTTTCCTTACCCTGAGAACATACAAATAACCTCCTGTACTGTCTTTGAAAACTTTGCTTTTCACTATTATGTCTTTAACCCATCTAGAATTGAATTTCTATGTGGTGGGAGGTTTGAGTTTCAATTTCATTTTTTCCCATAGAGATGATAATTATTTCAGTAATATTTATTAAAAAACTCATCCCTTCTCTACTGATATACAGTGTTATAAATAAGTTATCTTATTGAGTTTGAGATTCTTTGTCTCTTACTGTAATATTTTAGTCCATTTGCATTTATTGTAAGCACCAATTTATTTGGATATATTTCTATAATTTCAGTTACTGCTATCATATTACTTGCCTTGCCCTTGTTATTTTTTTCTCTCTTTTCATTCCTTTTGAATGTAGTTTCTCATTCCACTTTTTCTTCTCTTTGTATTTTTAGTCATTTCCCTAGAAATGTTAACATGCACCTAACTTATCAAATCTAAAGCATATCAAGATCTTTAATCTCATTTAGAACAAAAATAAGAGGACCTTAGAACAGTTTAACTTTGCTCACCTCTCCCTTGACTTATTTGTTTTGTTATGAATTTGTTATTCTTTTTTATTTTTGATACCACAAGATGTTAATGTTATATCATACACACCATATTTGTTTTTAGATTTATCTATATACTTACCATATCTGTGCTCTTTGTTCCTTCTTATGTTCAGATCACTTTCCTTCACCTGAAGTATATTCTTTTGATTTTTTTTTTTTAAAGATTTTGTTTATTCATTCGAGACACAGAGATACAGAGAGAGAGAGCATGAGCAGGGGGAGAGGCAGAGGGAGAGGGAGAAGCAGGCTCCCCGCCGAGCCAGGAGCCAGACGTGGGGCCCGATCCCAGGACCCCGGGACCATGACCTGAGCCGAAGGCAGACGCTTAACCATCTGAGCCACCCAGGCACCCCTATTCTTTTGATTTTCACTTAATGATGGTGCCTAGTGTCAAACTCTCATCTTTTATTTGTCTTAAAATGTCTGTTTTTCCCTGTTTTTGAAAGATGTTTTCAAAGTTATTTTCTAAGTTAACAGATTTTTTTAGCCTGGTGAAGATATTATTTCACTGTTTTCAGGTTTACATTATTGCTATTTGGAAGTCAGCTGTCAGACTAATTGTCATCCTTTTCCCATCAATCTGTTTTTCTCTGATGGCTTTAGGATCTTTTTTTCTTTGGGAGTTTCCATTTTATTATGATATATTTACTGGTCAAAGTAAGTAACAGGGACAGCCCACATACAAGGGGTTGGGAAAAACATCCACTCTTGATGGGAAAACTATAAAATATTATACCTATATATATATTTTAAGTTTTTTTTTTAATTTCCAGTTAGTTAACATACAATGTAATAATAGTTTCTTGCGTACAGTATAGTGATTCAACGCTTCTCTACATCACAACAAGGGCCCTCCTTAATCCCCATTAGGTACTTAACCCATCCTCACCAACAACCTTTAGTTGCACAGGAACTACAGTGGCTTTGAGATAGTGCAGCAAGGTATTACATCCCCTCTGGTAATCATCAGTTTGTTCTCTATAGTTCAGAGTCATTTTTTTGGTTTGCCCCCCTCTCTCTCTTTTTTCCCCTTTGCTTATATGTTTTGTTTCTTAAATTCCACGTATGAGTGAAATCACATGGTATTTGTGTTTCTCTGACTGACTTATTTTGCTTAGCATAATACTTTCTAGCTCCATCAATGTTATTGCAAATGGCAAGATTTCTATCTTCTTATGGCTGGGTTATATTCTATTGTATATATATACCACATCTTCTTTATCCATTCATCAGTCATACAGATGGCCAACAGACACATGAAAAGATGCTCAACATCACTGGTCATCAGGAAAACACAAATGAAACTACTTCACACCTGTCAGAATGGCTAAAATCAACAACACAAGAAACAACAGGTGTTCGTGAGGATGTACAGAAAGGGGAACCCTCTTACACTGTTGGTGGGAATGCAAACTGGTGCAGCCACTTTGGAAAACAGTATGGAGGTTCCTCAAAAAGTTAAAAATAGAACTATTATGCAGTCCAGCAATTGTACTACTAGGTACAAAGAATACAAAAATACTAATTAAAGGGATGCATGCACCTTGATGTTATAGTAGCATTATCTACAATAGCCAAATTATGGAAACAGCCCAAGTGTCCATTGACTTATACCTATATATTTTTTTATACCTATATTTTTTAATGAGTGTACATTTTATTAGTCTTCAAATGCACTTATGTACTTCTGAAAAATATGTAAATGTAGAAGACATATTCTTTTTTTTTAAAAAGATTTTATTTATTTATTTGAGATAGAGCAGGAGCAGGGGAGCAGAGGGGAGGGAGAAGCAGGCTCCCCGCTGAGCAGGGAGTCTGATGTGGGGCTCGACCTGAGCCAAAGGCAGACGCTTAACCGTCTGAGCCATCCAGGTGCCCCTAGAAGACATATTCTATTTAAAGAGAATATTTGGTGTGCAGGTGGATTTTCAGAAATTACCCACAGGTTAGGAACCATGGATGCAGGGGATACTCTGAAATGTGACTTTCAAAAATAACTATAACAACAATAACCATCTATTGAGTGCTTATTCTGTATTAGGCACTATTCTAAGTGATTTTTAAAAAATTTTTATTTTGATAAAATTTTAGATGTACAGAAAAGTTGCAAAAAATTGTAACATACAATTTTAATATACCCTTTATCCCGCTTTCTCTAAATGTTAACATCTTACGCAATGATATTAGGATTCTCAAAATCAGGAAATTGACACTAATGCGACTATTAACTAATCTACAGCCCTTATTTGAATTTAATCAGTTTTCCCACCAATGCCCTTTTTCTGGTCCGGGATCTAATTATAGGATTTACAGGATTTCACATTTTACTGATTGGCACATCTCCCTGACTCCTTCAGTCTGACAGTTCCTTGGATTTTCTTTGCCTTTCATGACCTTGACACTTTGGAAGAATTCAGGCCAATTATTTTGTAAAGAATCTTTTAATTTAGATTTGTCTGGTATTTTCTCTTGAATAGATTGAAGTTAAACATCTTTGTCAAGAATACCACAGAAGTGGGGTGCCTGGGTGGCTCAGTTGGTTAAGCAGCTGACTTCAGCTCAGGTCATGATCTCAGAGTCCTGGGAGTTAGCCCCGTGCGTTGGGCTCGGTGCTCAGCAGGGAGCCTGCTTCTCCTTCTCCTTCTGTTCCTCCTGTTCATGCTCTTTTTCTCTCTCTCTCAAATAAGTAAATAAATAAATAAAAATCTTAAAAAAAATACTACAGAAGTCAGGTTTTGCCCTTCTTAGTACATATCTAGGGGACATAGTGTTGATTTGTTTTGTTACTGGTAATATTAACTTCGACCACATGATTAAGGATGGTGCCTTCCATCACTATTTTACCATTATAATTGATAAGAATTAACTTATTAATTTGTGACTAATAACAGTCTTGTGGGGAGATATGCTCCTATCTCTCATCGTACCTTTTGACCTACATATTCATTCCATATTTTCTGCTTTTTATCTCTCTGTTCTGAATCCTGGAAAATTGCTGCAGATTAACCTTCCAGTTCTCTAATTTTCTCTCTAGTTATGTCTACTCTGTTGCTAGATACATCAATTATATTTTTAATTTTAAAGTCTGTAATTGGTTCTTCGAAGAAATTACCCTTTTAAAAATTTCTTATTCTCACTGATAAAATTTTGTACTCATTTTTCAGAAGATTTCAACTATACCTTTGAAAAGTCCTTAAAATTTTGTTTTATTACTATTTTCCCCACATGGAAGTTCTTTGCTTTGTTGGAGAGTTACCTCTTATGTTCATTTTCATCTGACATTTATGTAATTCTTGGTTCTGCATTCATTTTCAGTGACAGCATCCTCCCTGATGACCCTGGGAGATGCTGATTTTTTTCCAGGTGGCCGAATGTCCTCTCGTCATGTCATTAGTTGTTTCTTGGCATGGCAGGTGAGACAAACTCCTGTGCTTCCTGGCATGGTGACCCAGCAGTTTCCCACGTAGACCTTACATTTTCTTCCCATGGAGTGTCAGGAGATCCTGTGGAATCTTAGCTTATATAACAAGCCTTCCTATCTACCTTTTTTTTTTTTTTTTTCCCACTATGCCTCACAACTACAGATACGCCAAAATTTTCTCTATTTATATGTGTTTATTAAAGTTTTAGAAGTTTGGGTAGTAGGATAGGATAGGAAAGTTAACATTGATATGACTCTTAACATATGCTACCCACTGTTGTACGTGCTTAATGTGTATTAACCTATTTACTCCTTACAACATTACTATGAGGTAGGTACCATTGCTTATTTTAGATCAGGAGAATAAGGTGCAGAGATATTAAGTGGCTTCCCTAAGATCACAGAACAAGAGTATTGCTGCATCATGGTCTTTTGAATCCGTTCTAAAACTTCCCCTGGCCCGCCCTTCCTTATCAGCCAGTGGGCCCAGCTTCGGCAGCTCTGACTCTCCAGGGCAACAGCCTACCATTCAAGTTAAAGCCTGCGACCAGAGAGGCTGGGAATATAAGAGTGGCAATTCATCTGCTAATACAACCCATGTGACCCTCCAGGCACAATGACAGATTGGACTTTGGACCTTGTTCTTCTCTATCCTGTCTCCTTGCGTCAACCACTCTGTGTTGTTTGAAGTAAGATTATTGTAGGAATCCTGGGTGGCTCAGATGGTTGAGCATCTGCCTTCGGCTCAGGTCATGATCCCAGGGTCCTGGGATCGAGTCCCATATCGGGCTCCCGGTTCAGCGAGGAGCCTGCTTCTCCCTCTGCCTCTCTACCTGCTCATGCTTTCTCTCTTTGTATCTCTGTGTCTCAAATGAATAAATAAAATCTTTCAAAAAAAAAAAAAAGATTATTGTAGGAATCAATTCCTTGTGAGATTTTAGGCAAGTAATGTCTTCTCTGAGCCTGCTTTTCCCACCTGTAAATAAGTAGAGGGCTGAGGGGGAACCGGAAGAGGGAATCTAGATTTTTTTTTCTTTTCTAGCTCTGTGGATTCTCTGAATCTGTAATCCATATATGATCATATTTTCCTCATTTTCTTTCATTGAATTTTGACTTGTTTGTATCCCTCTTATTTACTTTTTTTTTCATTTGAGTCAGTCTGAAATACTTAATACATGTGGTTGAAAAATTGAATAATACGCAAGTGCTCAAAATGAAAACGCCCTCCTTTTCTCCTCTTCTCCTCCCAAGTGTTACTCCCTGAAGACAACTGCTCATGGTTCTCTCTGGTTTTAGTTCTATTGGAGGTTATTTCCATACCTCTAAATGATGTATGTATTGCCAGTACTTGATTTATGAGCTCCAGACACTGTCCGGTGGGCCCTGCTGTGAAGGATGAGGCGATAGCTCACTTATGGTGTAGGGGTGCGAACACTTGCCCCAGCTCTGTGATCTCAGCTCAATCCCAGAGGCCGTGCCCCTGCAAGTTGGGACGTTGCCCAGGAGGGCTGCTCTGCTACCGGAAGGGCCTTACTCGGGTTTGTCAAGCTGAAGAGGGTAGCACGGGGAGGCACTGGAGACAGCTCGTGACTGTACTCTGAGGAGGGGCTTTCTACTCTGGAGACAGTGGCTTCATTTTTAAAGAGGTTAATCAAGAGGGAGTACAGTGATTGTCTCAGATCAGCACACAGTTTATTGCTCCCAAGAGGGCCTTGTGGCATTGGGGAGCCAAGGAATAGGAGCTATTTCACTATAATTGATGTCTGCTGTTCCAGGCAGTGGGAAATAGCAAGGTCACCTGAGACAGAAATAGCTGAGCACCCAGAAGGCCTCTGGCCATGCCCAGGAACGGGCATAGGAAAATTTGGGAAGTGATCTATGTCATCACAGCATCACAGCAGGGCAAGTTGCCTCCATCCTGCTGGGGACCTGGAGAGCATCATTTGGCCCCTTTGGGGACAGGGACTACAGATGGGGGCTGGGAACAGGTGGCTGCTCTCTGATAGGTAGGTCGCAACACTGGAGGCCTGAGGAGGAGTGAGAGCCACAGAGAGGACAACCTGGAAAGTCTGATCATCTTTCTTACCCGGGTGGGCCTGGCGGTTCACGGAGAACTCTGTCACATGCCTGTTACTTGTGTCAACCTCTACCCTCCCTCAAGGTTCACTTTCCCAGTGTCTTTGGAGAAAGGGGGGTCTAATTAATAACTGCTACTAAATGCCTATTGGCATCCACTTCTCCATGATGTGAGTGTCCCCCTCTCTCAGCTTCATCATGGGTTCCCCTCACCTCAGGGCCTGCAACTCAGAGACTGCCATTCCACACAGAGTGATGATGGGGCAGCCCTGTAGGCCTCAGTAGAGGGGCGACTTGGTCAAGGCCATATGTCCCTACACTGCCCTGCACCTTCTGTCCCCCATCCCACCTCTGTAGAGGGCCTGATAGTGGAGGACAGTAACTGGACATAATTACAGAGTTGGAGCAAAAAAGGGTGAATTCATGTGCGCTTCACTTTTTCTATAGTCCAAGGGGGGAAAAACCCAAACAAATAAGTAAATTCTCCTTGGGTACACCCTGATACCTAACCTCCCTGTGCAAGGTGTGAAGTCTCTTCTTCACCTCCTTTATGAGAGACTTTGTCAGTTATCCAGTGTGGAAAACCTCCACCTTTAAAAAAATGAAAACTCGCACTGCTATCACAGTGGCTGATCTCACCCCAGAATCTGCTCTTTTCACCACACCTCAAACTAGGACTATATCCCTAACAGCATCGAGGGGAGGGAGAGGGGTACTTAGATGGGATAGTCCATGGTGGGCTTTGGTACTCCAAGGCCTGATGCCCTTTGGGGATCTCTCTGTCAGTGTGAAGATAGGTCCCTTCTTTATTTTATTCCTGGTCCTCACCCCCACCCCCACCCCTACAGAGATACCTCACAAAGACTGTACAGTTGACCCTTGAACAATGTTGGGGTGAGGGGGGGCACCAACCCACTGTGCAGTCAAAAATTATGTATAACCTGATTCCCCCCAAAACTTAACTACTAATAGCCTATTGTTGACCAGAAGCTTTACTGGTAACCCAGATAGTCGATTAACACATATTTTGTATATTGTATGGATTATATACTGTATTCTTACAATAAGGTAAGCTAGAGAAAAGAAAATGTTAAGAAAATCATAAGGAAGAGAAAATACATTTATGGTACTTTACTGTATTTATTGAAAACAATCCACATATGAGTGCACCCACACAGTTCAAACCTGTCTTGGTCAAGGGTCAGCTGTATTTCTCTGATACAGTGGTATGTGGGAGAAAAACATGATTTTTCTGCAATATCATCTGCATAGAGTGTGCTGCCAGGAGCAGAGAGAAAGCAGTGTCATTTGTTCTTTATTCATTCTTCCATATGCCCCAGACTCACCACTCTAAAAAGAAAGATGGTCAAAGACCCTGGACATTTAAAGAAGAATAACCATTTTTCTTTACCTTTGGCCCAAACAAATTGCCAGGCACGGTGTCTTTCTTCCCCAGTGTAGAGCAGTCCTCCAGAAATGGTGGTGGTGGCGGCAGCAGTGGGGTGTTTCACCTACATACATGAGCTCATCTGGTAACACAACTATATTGGTATATTCCCTGTTTTAGAGATCAGGAAGTAGAGAGGGGCTTTCTGGTTTTCCCAAGGTCACGTGTGGCTGAGCCAGGACTAGAACCCAGATCTGATGAGTCTAGGCTTCGAGCTCTTTATATGACATGAAAATGGAAGAGAACATCACTAATGTGTATCTCATTAAAACAGATTACTGCACTGGTAAAGGAGAAATTAGTGTGAGAATGTACAAGACAGGGGGACCCAGAGCTCAAAATAGATCAAGATATCACCTAATTTTATTTTTGAAGAGACTTAGGGAAGAAGGATCCCGTCTACAATCTTATTACAGGAAACCTTGTTTTTATTCTTCAGCCACATTTTCTATCAGATACTTCAAGAGGATCTTAGTTTTTTTCATCTAAAGTTAGGAAATGTTGGATTATGATCAGCCCTTTCTAACCCCAACATTCTCTGATATAAAAAGCTAGTTATAATACACAATATGAAGTAAGGAGAATGTCTTCCTTTGTCACATGTTGACTCAGGAATAGTCACAGTAGAGTCATGTGGCAGTGTGGCTGATCTTATAAGGGTAGTGCACCCAAGGTCATTGAGTTACCTGGTCCTACAGCCACAGTGAAGAGAAGAGCTTGATTTCATGATTGTGAAAGATGATTGACCATTATCAAGAGCAAGGAGCTCATATCACATTCTCTGTGAGGTTAAACAAATCTTCAAATGAGATACTTGACATGTAAAAGGAAGCTTAAGTGGGTCAAGAAAAAGAGCTGTCAGCTGACACTGAAGGATTCATGGAGGTCAGATACACGCATGAAGTGGGGGTCCATCATCTGTAAGACTGATGAAAATTTGAAAAGGTCGGAAATTTGGTTTGTACAAATAGACAATTATCTTTGAGAATGCTGGTTGAGGACTTAAATTGAGATGAAAGAACAGATTCATTTTGAGAGAACACTTGAGGAGGAAAGTTTCTGTGATGATCGTGCCTTGCATTTGATTAATGATCAGAAACAGCCAGGACTTGGCATCCATCTGGCTCTCTCAAGGGAAGCTGGACACAGTGAAGATTTTTGAGGAAAAAAGTAACTGGTCAAGCAATACCATCTATCTCTGGCTCACCTCTCTAGGTCTCGTAGTCACAATTCTTGATCTGGAAGCACTCATCAAAAAAAAAAAAAAAAAAAGGGATAATATCCATCTTACAGATTGTTGTTGAAATGAGATTATGTTATCACTCTGTTTTAGGGGGACTAACAAGGAAAGGGGGTGAGGACGCAGTGTGGTATGTTGGTGAGAGCTGTGGTTTTGGCATCAGGCAGCATGAGCAATAACCCCTGCTCTGTCACCCATGGATAAATCACTTAACACTAGAGTCTCATATTCCTCATCCATAAAATGGGGATAACAAATCCCACTTGCACAGGTGTGATTTAAAGCCAAAATGAATAACATGTGGGAAGACTTGGCAAATGCTAAAGCACTATATAAGTGTGAAGAATTACAAATATGATTATTATTGCTTGGGTCCCCAGATTGTGGGATTGAAATTCAGCTGCCCCAGTGACAGATGAGTGGGAATACATGAATGATTACCCCCAAAGTATACTTTTTCTCTTTACCATCTATCACCAATAAATATTTGGTTTACATTTGAAATCTGGCAACCTTGAAAGCCATTAATCCAAATAAATACTCAGCATTCTGCAAGGCAGAATGTTCCCCATCCAGAGCCTCCACCTGCTCTGTAATGCTTGCCTTGCACACATGCTGACAGACTCATTCACTGCTGATGTTGTCTGTCATGACTCACCCATCAGTCAGTCAACAACCTGGAGTAGGTGGCCAGTGTGCATGGAGCAGCTTACAGGATGTGTAGGCAACTGTAGAGGAAGAATAAACATTGATCCTGTTGTGGACGACTGTTGTTTCTGCCTGTCCAGTCATTATTTTCCTTCTTCTGGGAGGAAAACCTCAATTTTCCTTTTGTTAACCACCCTTACCCAACTCTTATCAGTATGGTATTTGGGTGAGGCTGACTTCAGCCTCCTGTTCATAGATGCGGACACACAGCCCAGGCCTTCTAACCAGAGAGAGCCTGGGCACTTGGTTCTGGGATGGGCCATTGAATGCCAGGTCCTGAGCTCTTGCTCAGATACTGGGACAGAAGTTTTTTCTAAGATTCAGGATAACCATATATTTATGGCAATATTCCTGAGCAATATTTCTGAGCACCTGGATCTAGCTAGGTGTGAAGTGTACATTGGACTTTGAAGCTTACTTTAGACCTTGAAGCTTGCCCCAACCATTGAATTTCTTTTGTTTGCTTATTCATTTGTTTGGTCTTGTCAAGGCTGTGCATAGCCTTATAACTAGTTATGGTTGTGTTCATTCCTTTAGTCCACATTCCTCTTATTGGTGCCTCCATGTGTCAGGACCTGTGAAGTGAGTTTTGATGACTAAAACATGGACTTTCCCCTCATGGAGCTTGCAGACTAGTAGGAGAGACACAGATTATTAAAACACAATACAGTAAATATAATGAGTGATATATGTTTGAGACATTAAACAACATGAAACCCTGAACTTACCTAAGAGTAGATCAAGTGTGAAGGATCTGGGCAGGTCTTCTACCTTGAGGAAGTAAACCTTCAGAGGCTACTTAAGGGCTGAGTAGGAATAATCCAAGAAGTGATGGAGTTGAAAGGAGATACATGCTTGTTCTTAGCTCTGAGACATAGAGAATGGTTGTGTGTGTGTGTGTGTGTGTGTGTGTGTGTTTATGTATTAAAGCCTGGAGACTACAGGGGAACTATAAGCAGGTCCTGGTTTCTGGAATGAAAATACAAAATCTCACTGACAGTTGAGTGAGGGTGAAAGACGGTGAAAGTGATGGGTGGGTTAATAATGGAAGGAATCAGGATGGCGGGAGGAGTCCTTTTAGCCATGGACGTCTCTTGAGTTTTGACTTCATCCTGTAAGTCAGCCTTGAAATGTATGAAGCAGGAGAATGTTTTGAAAGGTCATGCTAGCAGCTATATGAGGAATGGACTTGAGAAAGATATGCATGGAAGGAAGGGAACCAGTGAAGAGGTTTCTTAGGGTTCTTGCCCTAACCTTGGTGAAAAGCCTACTCAGATTTGGAGAGAAAAATACAGACTAAAGAAATCTTTTGTATATAATATTCATAGTATTGCTGCCTAAACGTGGTGGTTAGAAAGAGTCAAAGAGAAAAGAGTCAAGTTTTTTTTGGCTTGTGTGACTAGTGAAGATAGATAGATTGCCAACTGAAATGTTTGTTTTGGACCTGCTGAATTGAAGGTACATGAGAGATGACTAGACACATACCGTTGGATATTTGAGTCTATGGCTTGATAGAGAAGTCTAGGTTGGAAAGAGAAACGTAGGAATCATTAACATACAGTTAAAATCATGATATCATCTAAAGAGAAAAGTAGAATATAAAGAGCAGAGCATTCAGGAAGAGCCTTGGGTATACCAATACTGAAGCATTGTGCTGGGGTAGAAGGAGCCCTCAAAAGAGGCCCTGAAAGAATGGTTTGAAAAACAGGAGAAGAGCCAGGAGTGTGTGGAGTCCTGGAAGTTAAGGGAATAGAGATTCAAGATGGAGGGAGAAATCATCAGTAGTATAGAAAAAAAAAAATGGTGGCCAAAACTACCTATAGTATTTGAGAGTTAGGAAGTCACCTAGTAATAATAGAGTGGGGTCAGTGGAGGAGGGATAGGAGGGGGAACCAAACCGGAGTGGGTTGAAGTTGACAGAATAACTGTGGCCCTCTTGGAAAAGTTTACCTGAAAAAAAAGAAAGATGGGATAGTAAATAGAAATGGACCCAGTACCAAGGAGAGTTTTCTCTTAAGGACAGGAGCCATGTAAGCATATTTTCAGGATAACAGTTAAGACAGATTTACCAGAAAGGGGGAAATTGAAGATATAAAATGAGAAGGTTTAGAGATGCATCAGGACCTTAGAGCCTGGAGGGAGTGTGGTCAGGGGCATCAGGGACAGACTGGCCTTGGAAAGGAGGAGGGTATCTCATGTTCCAGTAATGGTAGGAAGGTTTTTAGGATGGGTATGAGTTTTAATAATTGGGTTGGGGGAATCTTGAGGAAGAACACACATTTATAGCTCAGTTTCACAGAAGTGGGTGGTAAGGGTGATGGGAGGAGGGCAAGGTTGGGAAGATGAGAAGGTAATACCAGATAACTTTTTGTTTGTGGACACCATCCAGTTGGCCAGGAGTGGAAAATGATAAGAAAGGGTAGGTAGCTGAAAAACACATGGCCCAAAGGCAGGTGGCCTTTTCTTTCATTGAGATATAATTTATATACTATAAAATTCACCTTTTAAAAGTGGTTTTCAGTATATTCACAAAGTTGTGCAATCATCACTACTACCTAATTTCAGAACATTTTGATCACCTCCCCCCCCCAAATAAATCCCATACCCATTAGCGGTCACTACCCATTTCCCCTTTCTTCCAGTCCCTGGCAAGACCAGTCTACTTTCTGTCTCTATAGATTTGCCTCTTCTGGACATTCTGTGTAAATGGAATCATTCAATATGTGGTCTTTGTTACTAACTTCTTTCACTTTGTATGATGTTTTCAAGATACATCCATTTTGTAGGCTGCATTAGAACTTTATTCCTCATTTTTGCTGAGTAATACTCCATGGAATAGATATACCACATTTTGTTTATCCATTCATCACTGATGGGTATTTGATTTGTTTCACTTTTGGGCTATTACGACTAATGTTCTATGAACATTTATTTATGTACAAGTTTTGTGTGTACATGTTTTAAATTCTCTTGGGTATATACCTAGGAGTGGGATTAGGTGGTCATACAATATTTATGTTTAACTTGTTGAGGAACGGCTAAACTCTTACCCAAAGCAATTGCACCATTTTCTATTCCCATCATCAATAGAAGGTGTCAGTTTCTCTATATCTTCACCACACTTGCTGTTATTACTTTTTTTTTTTATAACCATCTTAGTGGCTATGAAGTCGTATCTCATTATGGATTTTATTTGCATTTCTCTGATGGCTAATGATGTTGAACATCTTTTCATGGGCTTATTGGCATTTGTATATCTTCTTTGTAGAAATATCTTGCAAATATTTTGTTCATTTTTCAATTAAGTTATTTGTTATATTGTTGGGTTGTTATATGTATATAAAATTAGACCTTCAGATATGATTTGCAAATATTTTCTCCAATTTTGTGGGTTGTCTTTTCACTTCTGGATTGTGCAGTTAGAAGCACAAGTCTTTAATTTTGGTGTAGTTCAGTTTCTCTGTTTTCTCTTTGATTGCTATGTGTCCGGTGTCCTAGCTAAGAAACTGTTACCTAATCCGAGGCCAGGAGGATTCAACCTGTGTTTTCTTCTAAGGGTTTTGTAGTTTTGGCTCTTACATTTAGGTTTTTTGTTCACTTTACGTTAACTTTCAGACATGATTTGGGACTGAGGTGCAACTTCATTCTTTTGCATGTTACCATCCAGTTGCTGTACACCGTTTGCTGAAAAGACCATTCTTTCCCCCATTGACTTGTCTTGGCCCCCCTTGTCAAAATCAATTGACTATAGATGTAAGGGTTTATTTGTGGATTTTCAATTCTATTCCGGTAAGGCACTTGGGCAAGCTCCGAGTCAAGTCAAATAATGATAGGCCTTGTGAATGGGATCTTCCAGGGAATTATAAGACAGGTCAAATATTTGCAGTTCTCTGGAAATTAAGCTCTGCCCTGCCCCCTCTAGTGGCTGCCAGGATGCTGGTTTCCATTGTGAGTGTAGGCTGTTGGGTCTGTGGATGGGGATATCGCGGCTATTGTTGGGCTGGGGCAGGATGGAGGCTGGGAATAGGGCAAGTTAAAATGCCTTAGTACTCATTGTTCTTATTGAGCTTTGCTCTTTTTCCTTGAATAAGTGCTTCCTGGAATGTTTTTTCACGCGTCCTGAAGAAGTTAATTCTGACAACTTTTGCCAGTGTTCTAGTTAATTTTATGAGGAGAGGATTTTTAGAGGTCCTTACTCGCCAAATTTACTGACATCACCAGATGGTTTTTTCATAAGGTAGAAGTAAGTAGAGTGATGATGAATTCCAAGGAATATACCACAAGGAAGAAATGGTTATAGTTCAGGAGGGGGTTAGTGTGGGATGCCTTAAACAAATTTTAAGAGGGAAGGCTTATATCTAGATGGAAAAGGGGAAGGAGTTTTCATGTGATTTGAGAGGCATTCAGGCTCCCAGGCTCCTGAAATGGAGAATGTCATCTAGAGAATGATGGCAAAACTTGTCATATTGAAAATATATTCCTATCCTTAAAAGAAAAACTTCCTTGATGCTATATCTCCTTCCAGTTACTATTTCATGTTTCTCTTCTCTCCTGTATAGTTCTTGAAAGAGTAGTAGTATCTTTTGCATTATATGTCATCTTCAACCCACTCCACGTTGGCTTCCCCTTCTGTCCAGAGGGGCTAGAGAAGGAAGTCCCGAAAGAGAGTCATTCAAGCTCGGAGTGGTTCCAGTAGAAATTGGGGATCTGGGTTCTGGACGTGGAGTGAAAGGGATAGGACTGAGAAGGATTCTCAGAGGACCAGTTGGCCTGATTCGGAGATAAACCACCTGAGAAAAGAGAGAGGTCTGGCTGGTTCTTAGTGAAATGGAGCAAGAGAGACAAACAAATTAATTAACATGCATTAAGAAATGAAACCAAGGAAGTAGCATTCTCATCTGTACCCCTTGAGTACATTGCTGTTCATGTTTTCAACTGTGGGTCTTTTCTGAACCAAGGCACTGATTGGGAGAACATCTCTTTCTGCTTGCCGCTTTGGCCAGGCTAAGATCAGACTGAGGGTCAGAACAGCCTGGATATAAGGGACTGAATGGAAACTTGCATTCTTGCTGACAGGTAGTTGGATAAGGGCCAATGTTGAACTCAGCCCAGTTCCTATCATCTCTTGTTTCCCATTCTGCCCCAGCTCAGGCACAAGGTGAACTCGCTTTTCCTGCACCTCCACTGTATGTCAGGTATTGGGCTAAGGCGCTCTAAGTGTATTCCCCAGCAAATCTTCACATTAAACCTAAGAGATGGGAATCATTGTTCTCACTTTATGGATGAGGAAACTCAGGCTTAGAAAGATTTTTATTTGCCCAAGGTCATACAACGAATAAAAAAATATAGCAAGGTTGTAATTCTAGGGCTGACCTCTTATTGCTTTTTTTTTTTTTTTTTTTTAAATCACTTTTCGTTTTCAAAGAGTGACTCTATGTCTGATGTCACGGATGCAAAAAGTGCAAAGATAAATAAGATGAATAAGGTCTCTGCACTCTAGTCTCAAGGAGCTAACACATTAGAGAGGGGAGGAGACACGGAAATAAATGAGCTAGGGTAGTTCAGGTTTAGGCCTATGTACCTGTCCTGGGACAGTTGGGGTGCAGAGCTGGGGGTGAGGAGTGTGGATAAAAGGGGAAATTCACTCTATGGTTAGGTGCTGTCAATAGGATCTGAGTTTTACTGGGAAAATAGGTATGCCAGGGTGGCCTAGTGATCATCGTGGCTACATGAGTTTGATGCATACGCTCCCTTCTGTCTGTGAGGGCCATAACCCCTTCCTTCTTTTTGGTTTGAATAAAGGGAAGAACAGTTTGGGCTCAGTTTCCTCTCTGTCTCTGTTCCAGGAGCTCAACACAGAGCACTGCAGAGTTTCGTTACTGGAAGGAAGGGCTGGTACATTTAGACAAGAATAAAGAGACTTTTAGACTTTCAGAAATGTGGAGGAACTAAGGTAGAAAAAGGACCTGCTGGATCTGTCTTCTCCGTGGTGGACAGTGGGCACAGAGCCATCACAGGGTCACAAACTCAAGTGCCCCCTGGGTAGGTCACAGTGAGAAACGCAGGCAAGATACAGAAAGCACGTGGCCCACTTGATCCATCTTGGTTTTCTCACTTTTTGTTATACACATGGGGTCAAGAAATATTTTATTCTCTTTTCTCTAACTAAGTAACAGATCAGGTGCAATGATACGTGGCAATGGACTCCCGGCTGCTGTTGTAGGGAAGACAATAGGACGAGGTGGGGTCTGTAGTCGGGGGAGCAGGTGCCCCACTAGGTTGGCAGGTGTATTGGCTCAGTCAGTGTATTGTCATGTAGAAATGTGTTCCCAGTTTTCCCAAATCTGATTTTTCAGGAGAAGCTGGGAAGCTAGATTTTCAGGTGAAATCACTCAATTTCTAAGTGTGTGCACTCAATTCAAGAAGGATTTTTTTAAAGACTAGGATTGATCTGCAGGCCAAACATAATAAATCTGCCTGCCACTAGTTGCGACTCTCATCAAATCATTTTGCAACCAAGATCCAGCCATTTCTGGCCTTGGGGAACCCACTTTCAAAGCATGTAGGAATCTAGGCTACTTCTAGGCCTTAGGGAGCAGAAGAGCACCTGTGCTAGAGTGGTAGTCATTCCTCCTATCAGGGGTCAGACTGACATCCTCCTACTTGCTATTCTGGACTCCTGTGGCATGCCATGCTTTAGGCTTCTGGCCTCCCCAGAGCCCTTTCTTTCTTACTCATGTGTACACCTGAACCTCAGGTGTCTCTAGAATGACTGGGGAACATAAAAGAATATGACTGCCTGGGAATCCCACCAGAACAATGCTAATTCAAATGGTAGTCACTGGGAGATTGTGACTATTGAACAATTGAAATGTGGCTGGTCCAAATTGGAGGGAGTTGTAAATGTGTAATGTATGCAAGACTTCAAAGCCCTTGATAAGAGAAGATATCTCTACTATTTTTTTTTTATATCCCTTACATATTGAGATGACATTTTGGATGGATCAACTTAAATAAAATATATTATTAAAATTAATTTGCCTGTTTGTTTTTACATTTACTTAAATGTAGCTACTAGAAAATTAAACATGAAACACGTCAGTCACATTATATTTCCATTGGACAATGCTGTACTAGGCCCCTCCATTCTGAATTGGGAAAAGATGATTGCTGATTTTTTTCTCATCATTGTGAGCACAGCCACTCAGGTGCATGGGAGCTTGTGGGGCTGTTGTGAGGGGTAACCAGGCCTAGCCATGTTGGGCACCATTCTAAACACCTGTGCTTAAGTGACCACTGAACTCTTAAAGGAAATGGTAATCTGCAGGGACAACTGTAGGCTGAGTGCATCTCCATAGGTCTGCTACCCTTTATTTCCTTTTATTTTGACTCTGACCCTGGATTGTAGCTCTCACTACTCTCTCAGGATCTGGCATTAGTCACAACCCCGCATGTCTGGACTTGAGGGAGTGGCCAGGGCCATTTTGAGTAATAGCACTTCTGTTCTGCAGTCAACACTGAACTGAGTTGAAGGCTGTTTGAGTATGGGTAAGCAGGTTCAGGGATAAGACGTCCTTCTGTCACCTCGTGGCTGGACCACCAGCCAGAGTGCCCTTTCCTAGCTGGTGGCGTAGGCTGGATAGTGGCCCCCAACCACTCTGCCTTCCAATGAGAGATTTATATACCCTTAGACTCCTGACAGAAATTTAGGAATCTGTGAAGTAGAGACCCTACCCCTCCCCACCACATGGGTCAAGGGGTATCTGGAGGATGCCAGTAGAAGCAAAGAAAACCTAGAGCCAGAGTATGCTCTGTTCACTGGGAGCGCTTGCTGAACATGAGTGCTGAATCCTGGGTGTGCCAGTGGGAATTTTAACCAGAAGAGGAATCACAGCAGTAGGGACAAGGGTGCAAGTGTTGGATGAAAACATTAGAAGCCACTTTGAAAAATACTGTGCTGTATGCTACTACTAGCATTGTCATAGAAAGGTTCACCGTCCTTCCCTCCCTCCTTCTCTCTCTCTCTCTCTCTCTCTTTCTTTGTGCTGGGGCATGAACCTGCCAACATATCTTTGCAGTCTATCAGAGCCCTGATTTATGCCACTCACAGTTTTGCATGGCTGTCACCTCATTAAGGTATTTATGTCCTGGTAGAGCCTGAACTTGAATCTACCTTGAAGGTGTAATTGTGTGTTGCTAATGTAATGGCTAGAGTTGCCCATGCAAAGAGCAACATGAGAAAGGTCATGGGGGAGGAATGCAAGGTCACAGAGCCACCTGAAGCGTGCTCAGGGTTGATTTGCTCGTTTCCTCCAATCCCAGGGAAGAGAGGTCTCATGACAGCAGGTGGGGTTTGCAGAAGGGAATGACTGCAGCATGGGCTTGTGCAGATGGGAACGGAGAGGAGTTTATTGTGCTTTCCAAATGGCTAAAAGCTTCGCTGACAATCTGAGCACAAACACAGCAATAGCCCCAACCCAGATGCCCATAAATATGGATGAATCAACGGGAGAGGTGGTTGCCTCTTTCCTAAAGGTGGCTTGCAGTTTCCCCAGTATTAGCAAATTTGTCTGCAAACAATATAGGACAATATTTTTCTTTTCAGAAATAAATACAAAATCCAGGCTTGCTCTCTTGCATTTGTTCTACTTCCCAGCTAGAGTCCTTCGGTTATGTGGCCTAAGAGATGTGGTTAGATGAACCACGGTCATGCTTCTCCTCCTACCACACCAGAAGGGGTGGCTAACTGTGCCACAGGGGCCTCCAGCTCCCTAGGTTATATCACAGTTACAAATTCAGCAAATATTTATTAAGTACCTGCTGTGAGATGTGACCGATGCTGCGGATATAGCAGGGAGCAAGACAAACATGGAGGTTGCCCTGGTGCTCACCAATGAGCTGAGGATGCATGCACCTGTCGACAGTGTGCTAAATGTCGTCCTGAAGGAAAAAGCAGGGTGCCCGGGCTGCATGGAGAAGAGACATTGCGCCCAGAGTGGGTGGCACAGGGACACCTTCCCAAAGGCACAAGAACCTGTGAATCCTACTTCTTAGAATCATGGAAGGGACCTTAGAATGCATCTCATTTCTACTGTTCACAACAGTGAAGAAACTGAGTCCCATAGGAATGAAGTAAAACCCCGAGTTTATACAGCTGGTAAGTGAAAGACCAGCTGAACTCAGGCCTCTTTAGTTCAGTCTGTCATTCTGTCCCACTGAAGTTAGGAATTCTCTTTCCAGAATGTTGGGTGTTGAATGAATTGAACTTTAAGGCATAAATGAGAGAGTTGATGGGGACCAAAATATAGCTGTTATTAATCATAGAACTGACCCTGGAGAATATGGCTATGGTCTTAGGCAAAGGCTGAACCCCAGGATTAGGCAGACCCATCTGCCCTGTCTCAGTGGTGCTACAGCCAAGGGAACTCTTGCACTTGTGGACAGCTCCCTTTGAAGAGAAAGAGGAGAGGAAAAGTCTGGGCTGCCTTCTCCAGCTTTGTCTTCCACATACAGTGAGCAAGTAAGGCCATAGCGAGGGGGAGGAGGGGTGCTGTTCATGAGCTCCCTTCACAAGGAAGAAACGCCAGGAGAGAGGAGGAAGCACACCCCAAAACTCACCTTCCATGCTCATTCATTTGTCCATCACACATATTTTTGAGCACTTTCTCTTTCTCTCTGCTAAGGGACGAGGATTTAAAGATGTCCTGGCAATCACAGAAGGCAATACCTGAGTAATGAATAGTATTTTCCCTCAAGTTCGACATGGGAAGAGGAGGGGCTATGAAACATGAATTTTAGGTGACACAGTCAGTGGGCCACAAAGTGCCTTTTTCTGTCCTTTTGAGTCAGGAAGAAAATCCATGTGGTATCACTTGCTGTGGTAATGCTCTCATCTTTGCTTTGTATGACCCAGATCACCATGGCGTGGTGAAAAGGAACTGAGTTCTGTGTTTCCGTGGAGTGAATGAGACCGTTGTCCTCTTCCCTGTGGCTGCCCATGGTCCTGACCTGCGGTCACACCCTGTGTCCCTGCCTGCCCCATCCCACTCCCTTTCCAGCATCTCTTCTCCTAATAAAGTACTATCAGCCTTTGACTCACCTGTTTTCCAACAGTTCAGTGACTGGTCTTCTCAGAGTACATTTGACTGATGTCACAGACTCCTGAGTTTGGAGGGGTCTCAGTATAAGTGGGCATTGAGCTTAGCGTGAGTGAGTTTTCTATTGTCTTCCTTTTGGTTCCCCCAAAAGGAAACCCTGAGACAAGTTTGGGGGGGGGGCAGTTCCAGGAAGTGCCAGTAGGGGCGTGAGGAAGTGATGGAAGAAAGGGAACAAAGCTAGCCAAGCCTGGGTTACTGAGCAGGTTACTGCTGTGGGCATCTGGGGCGCTATTCCTCCAAGGAGTGCGCCTGTGTGCAGGGTGTGACCGCAGGTCAGTGCCATGGGCAGCCACAGGGAAGAGGACTGCCCGGAAGGGTGAGGCAGTTAGGGTGTTTACCTACCAACTCCCATCTCTCACTAGACAGCGGTTGTTCCTGGGGCACCGACTCCTGGGTCTGCTGGCTTCCCCCAGAACAGACTGGAGGGCGGAGAGTACCCTGAAGCAGAGACGGTGCAGAAAGCCATGCACAGGCTGGAATGGTGTGTGGCTACCTCCAGGGCAAGCTGGGGGTGTGGGCGGGGCACTGACCAACTCAGTCATGTCTCTGCCAGTCTCTTAAGCCACTTTTTCTTTTTTTAACTTACTGTACCTATCACACTTTTCAATTTTACATTAATTCACAGTTTTATAGTTCTAGTATCTGTCTTACTTATTACTGTATAGCCAGTCTCGAGCTCCGTGCCTGAAATCTAGGAGATCCTCAATAATTATTTGTTAATTGAGTGTCCGACTGAATGACTCAGTGCCCCTGCATCACCTTTCTATTTTGGGGGCATGTCTGGGACTGCCTTTGGGGCTTTAGGTACTGGGAGGGGGGAGGGGAAGGTTAGAAACTATTCCTGATTCTGGGTAGTTCTTTGCCCAAGAATCTCTATAGGAACAGGGTATGGCAATCATTCAAAGGGTGTCCCCTCCCCACTCCTGGAGCTTAACTTGTGTGGACACGCTAAGATCCTTTCAATGGCTCACTCATTCAATATCAGGTACCTACTATGGGCAGTGCACTATGTTCAGAGCTATAAGAAATACAGGAAAGGTACAAGAAGAAAGTTTTGTCCTCACAGAGTTTATAGTTGAATTGGGGGTAATAAAATAACCCACGTGAATTACAGAACAGCTTTAATCAAGTGATGGAGTATCTCAGGCTAAGTACTTGTGGGGTTCAGAATCACAGAGGTGGGGGATTCAGTACAGCAAAGGGGAATGGAATAAGCTGTGATTTAAGGTGAAGAGACCTGGGTTTGAGTCCCTTCTCTGTCACTAGACCCTAAGACTCTTGAGGGTACAGACTAGAGTTGATTCAATCTGATAGAAGAACTAGTCACAGTACTTAGAGCCCACAGAAGCCACCTTGTTCTCAGCCCCAAGGTTGAGCTGTATGAATTAGCTTAATGGTGCTGATTCTCTGGTTTCTGGTTGAGTTTTACCAGTGGAGAACCTAGTTAGAGGAGAGTAAGGCTGGGATATTGGCAATGAATGCCCCCTTCCCTGTGGTCACTTCAGCCTGGCTACTGACTCTACCCTACTCTTTCCTTTTGGGATCCATTTACCTGACCCTCTCTCATCTCTGGCTTTTTACTAGCTCTAGATTCCCACACTGTCCATTGATGTTCCCTGTATCTTTCCCACAGCTTTGTAAATTAGTCCCTTGGTAAATAAATCCTGTTGGCATTATCCAATTTCTGTATGCCTTCTGTTTACTATTGGGACCTGATCACTACAGAAGAACTCAGGCCCTGCCCTTAAGAAACTCACAATTTAACAGGAGAGATGGTTCCAGACAAAACCACTCCTATCCAAAACCACTGCAAAACCAATCAGAGGTCGATTGAAGGCAGTATGCTGGTGGAGAGGGGAAGGTGTGATGGTTGAAATTAGAGGAAGTAATCTGTTAGATTACACTGATAGATTTTTTGCCTTTTTAAAGTACTTTGAAATGTACAGGTGATAAGAACCCTTAGAGAAGAGGTTCTTTCCTATAATTGCACTAATTTAACTGTGGCAGCATGATTTACTGAAATAGCAATCGGGGCTTTGTTGTTAATGCAACGGAGCTGGCATTTTCCATACTCCACTAAGGCCTCTGTTCCATTAGAGGGAAGCTTCTGCAGGAAACAGAAGTTCTCAGCACTCCCAGAAGACAGTGCCTCTCCTGGCTTTTGTTTTGCCAAAGTCTGTGCTCTGGAGGAGATTGTGCTGAGCTGTAAGAGAAGACAAGGTGGAGGCAAGTGTTTAACATCCAAGAGGCTCAAGATGTTGAGCCTGCCATAGGAGAAGGAGGATTTTAGAACATTCCCTTAGACTTGGAGGGAAGGAAAAGTTCTCAGGTTCATCGGGTTGTGGGCACAAGTGACTGGCCCCTGAAGATAACTGCAGGGAAGTGGCAGGATCTCAGGGGAAAATGACTCCTCGGGTGCCCCAAGGAAGCTGGACTTGGCACCCTGTACACTCAGCCTTGACTGTGAACCCAGGACAGAGGAGATGCTCACCTTTGTGGGATTTCGTGGATTTGGACAATACCATATTAGTGATGGATCATGGATCAGAGAGCCATTCCTGAGTGGTGCCTGCTGTGCTAGGTGTCTGGGAACATTACCAACCCTGAGGGAGGAAAGTACACCCCAGCTGTGACTCAAGTTAAATTTGTTACCAACCCAATGGAATGGGGGCTCAGAAAAGATTAAATTTTATTTCAAGAGATGAAAATAATGTGAAATTTATTATGTTAAATCTTATAGAATAAAATTCATACCTGCTACATGTGGGGACCTCATCTAGGACTGCTAAGAATCCAGGGCAGAACATATTTGTCCACAGATTTATTACCATCCTAGTGGTGGGACCAATTGGTTTTGAGGAAATGATTGTTTCTCTATTGGGAAACTGGTGGGCAGAGATGAGTATGAACTCTCAGAAGTCACAGCTGATTTGGGGAATACCATGAGCTACGGATGAAGCTGAATTTGAAAGAGTAGTATAGAATGCTTTAAACTTCTGTTTGATACAGGTGGCTAATACGGTATTTGGAAGGAAGAAAATGCAAGTATAACTTTGTTAGATTACACTGACAATATTAATATTCCTGAAATCCCCAAGGGAAGACAGTGACATGTTAGATTCATGGAAGGAGAAATTTAAGGCCTTATTTCTGATTTTATTTAAAAAAGAACACACACAAAATTTAACCTTTTTGCAGGATAGAGAGACGTCAGAGACCGATATCACCAGAGTCCCTAGTAGGAGAACTCTCTATTTCCCAGGGGTCATGGCGGGTGGAGAATAGACATCCTTACGTGATTCTAGCAGCAGTCTTCCCAGCGGGGGGGTACATGGGATGTACCTGGCATGTGTGGGAAGATGCTCAACATCATATGTCGTTAGGGGATTATAAATTAAAACAACAATGAGATCTCACTATACACCTATTAGAATGGCTAACATTGAAAAACTGACAACACCAAATGCTGACGAGGATATGGAACAGCAGGAGCTCTCATTCATTGCTGGTGGAAATGCAAAATGGCACTCACTTTGGAAAACAGTTTGGCAGTTTCTTACAGAGCTAAACAAAGTCTTGCCATATGATCTAGTAATTATGCTCCTAGGCGTTTCCCCAAATAAATTGAAATTTTACGTCCACAATGAAAACCTGCATACAGATGTTTGCACTAGCTTTATTCATCATTGCCCCAAACTGGAAGTGACCAAGATGTCCTTCAAACGATGAATGGAAACAAATTGTGGTACAACCATACAATGAAGTGTTATCTGGCAATAAAAATAAATGAGCTATCAAGCCACAAAAAAAAGAGGGAAGAAACTTAAATGCATATTGCTTAGTGAAAGAAGCCAGTCTGAAAAGGCTACATACTGAATGATTCCAACTATATGACATTCTGGAAAAGTCACTGTATTCTAAGGAAATCCCAGCTACTTAGAGATGTCATATGATGGTGTTCCAGCCAACAGTACCAGCTAATGTCCTAGATGACAGCATCAACTCCTAGACATGTGAGTACACGAACCTTCAGAGAATTCTAGCCCTTAGCTGTCAAGATGCCCTCAGCCTTGTGGCCTTCCAGCTGAGGACCCAGATATCACGAGCAAAGGCAAACCATCCCCACTGTGCTCTGCCTGAACTCTTGACTCCCAGAGTTCATGAGCATAATAAATGCTTGTTTTGTACCTCATTTGTTAACAAAAAACCAAATGAACTGAATTCATGTATTAGTTTCCTATGGCTGCTGTAACAAATTATCAAAAACTCAGGGTCTTAGAACAGCACCAGTTTATTATCTTGAGTTCCGGATGTCTGAAGTCTGAAATGAGTCCTACTAGGCTAAAACCAAGGTAGCAAGAAGGCTGCATTCCTTCTGGAGGCTCTAGGGAAGATTCTGTTTTCTTGTCTTTTTCTGGCTTTTCAAGCCTGCCCACGTTCCTCTGCTCATGGCCTCATTCTTCTTCCATCTTCAAAGCCAGCACCATCAGGCCAAGTCTTTCCCATGCTACCTTCCCTCTGGTTCTCCCTTTTTTTGCCTCTCGCACTTATAAAGGACCCTTGTGATTCCATTGCCCCCCCTCCCCCATGTCATTCAGGGTAGTCTTCCCATCTCAAGGTCTGCTGATTAGCAATCTTAATTCCATCTGCAACTTTAATTCTCCTTTGCTGTATTATATTCACGGGTTCTGGAGTTTTAGGACATATAGACATCTTTGGGGGCCGTTATTCTGTCTATCAAAGTTCCAAACTAGCTTTATTATCACTTATGGGATAGGAGTTTTGGTAGGTATTTCCACTCCCTAAACTGGTTGAGAGTATGTTTCACACACTTTTGTATCTTTCTGCAAACTTTGTATGTAATAGATTCTCAGTAAATGTTTGTTGACTATCTCCCCTTCAAAAAAAAAAAAAAAAGTGCAAGTAGAGAAAGTAAGTATATTCACATACCAATTGAATTGTTCTACGGAGGAAGAATAATAAAGATGACAGGCAGAGCAATCTGAAACCCATCTGGGATGCATTAACCTGCTCTTGTTCTGGTTTAGCTCACTGAACTCTTAGCATAACTTTGTAAAGTAGGTGGGATGGGTCTGTTACCCATATTTTACAGATGGGAGAAGAAATCTCAGGAGGGTGAATAACCTCTCTGAAGTCACCCAGGAGTCACTCTAGAGCCAGCCTTGAGGTCTGTCTGTTGTTTACAGATCCAGTGCTTTTCTCTTATCCACTCCAGTGGCCCAGCATCCCCTTAGCCTCTTCCTGGGAGGGTGAATTTCCTGCTTGTATCAAAATCTTTTTTTTTTTTTTTTTTGTAGTTTTTAATTTTATTATATTATGTTAGTCACTATACAATACATCATTAGTTTTTGATGTAGTGATTCGCGATCCATTGTTTTCGTATAACACCCAGTGCTCCATGCAGTACGTGCCCTCCTTAATACCCATCACCGGGCTAACCAATCCCCCCTCCCCCCTCCCCTCTAGAACCCTGTTTGTTTCTCAGGTCCATAGTCTCTCATGGTTCATCTCTCCCTCCAATTCCCCCCGCCCATTTTTCCCTTCCTTCTCCTAATGTCCTCCATGTTATTCCTTATGTTCCACAAATAAGTGAAACCATATGATAATTGACTTTCTCTGCTTGACTTATTTCGCTTAGCATAATCTCCTCCAGTCCCATCCATGTTGGTGTAAAAGTTGGGTATTCATCTTTTCTGATGGCTGAGTAATATTCCATTGTATATATGGACCACATCTTCTTTATCCATTCATCTGTTGAAGGGCATCTCGGCTCTTTCCACAGTTTGGCTATTGCGGACATTGCTGCTATGAACATTGGGGTGCATATGGCCCTTCTTTTCACTACATCTGTGTCTTTGGGGTAACTACCCAGGAGTGCAATTGCTGGGTCATAGGGTAGCTCTATTTTTAAATTTTTGAGGAGCCTCCACACTGTTTTCCAAAGTGGCTGTACCAACTTGCATTCCCACCAACAGTGTAAGAGGGTTCCCCTTTCTCCACAACCTCTCCAACATTTGTTGTTTCTTTCCCTGTCCATTTTGGCCATTCTAACTGGTGTAAGGCGGTATCTCAGTGTGGTTTTGATTTGGATTTCCCTGATGGCTAATGATGATGAACATTTTTTCATGTGTCTGTTAGCCATTTGTATGTCTTCTTCAGAGAAGTGTCTGTTCATCTCTTCTGCCCACTTTTTGACTTGATTATTTGATTTTTGGGTGTTGAGTTTGAGAAGTTCTTTATAGATCTTGGATACCAGCCCTTTATCTGTAGTGTCATTTGCAAGTATCTTCTCCCATTCTGTGGGTTGCCTCTTTGTTTTGTTGACTGTTTCCTTTGCTGTGCAGAAGCTTTTTATCTTGATGAAGTCCCAAAACTTCATTTTTGCTTTTGTTTCACTAGCTTTTGGAAATGTATCTTGAAAGAAGTTGCTGTGGCCGATGTCAAAGAGGTTACTGCCTATGTTCTCCTCTAGGATTTTGATGGATTCCTGTCTCACATTGAGGTCTTTCATCCACTTTGAGTTTATCTTTGTGAGTGTTGTTAGAGAATGGTCGAGTTTCATTCTTCTGCATGTGGCTGTCCAATTTTCCCAGCACCATTTATTGAAGAGACTGTCTTTTTTCCATTGCATGTTTTTTCCTGCTTTGTCAAAGATTATTTGACCATAGAGTTGAGGGTCCATATCTGGGTTCTCTATTCTGTTCCATTGGTCTGTATGTCTGTTTTTGTGCCAGTACCATGCTGTCTTGGTGATCACTGATTTGTAATATAGCTTGAAATCGGGCAACGTGATGCCCCCAGCTTTGTTTTTCTTTTTCAACATCTCCTTGGTGATTCGGGGTCTTTTCTGATTCCATACAAATTTTAGGATAGTTTGTTCCAGCACTTTGAAAAATGTCATTGGAATTTTGATCGGGATAGCATTGAAGGTATAGATTGCTCTGGGTAGCATAGACATTTTAACAATGTTTATTCTTCCGATCCATGAGCATGGAATATTTTTCCATCTTTTTGTGTCTTCTTCAATTTCTTTCATGAGTGTTGTGTAGTTCCTAGAGTATAGATCCTTTACCTCTTTGGTTAGGTTTATTCCGAGGTATCTTACGGTTTTTGGTGCTATTGTAAATGGAATCGTTTCTTTAATTTCTCTTTATACAGTTGCGTTGTTAGTGTATAAGAAAGCAACTGATTTCTGTGCATTGATTTTGTATCCTGCCACATTACTGAATTGCTGGATGAGTTCTAGTAATTTGGGGGTGGAGTCTTTTGGGTTTTCCACATAAAGTATCATGTCGTCTGTGAAAAGAGAGAGTTTGACTTCTTCTTTGCCAATTTGAATACCTTTTATTTCTTTTTGTTGTCTGATTGCTGTTGCTAGGACTTCTAGTACTATGTTGAACAACAGTGGTGAGAGTGGGCACCCTTGACGTGTTCCTGATCTTAAGGGAAAGGCTCTCAGCTTTTCCCCATTGAGGATGATATTTGCTATGGGTTTTTAATAGATGGGTTTTATGAGCTTGAGGAATGTTCCCTCTATCCCTATACTCTGGAGAGTTTTGATCAGGAAAGGATGTTGTATTTTGTCAAATGCTTTTTCTGCATCAATTGAGAGGACCATATGGTTCTTCTCCCTCCTCTTATTAATGTGTTCTATCACACTGATTGATTTGCGAATGTTGAACCACCCTTGCATCCTGGGGATAAATCCCACTTGGTTGTGGTGGATGATCCTTTTAATGTATTGTTGGATCCTATTAGCTAGGATTTTGTTGAGGATTTTGGAATCCATATTCATCAGGGATATCGGTCTGAAATTCTCCTTTTTGATGGGGTCTTTGCCTGGTTTGGGGATTAAGGTAATGCTGGCCTCATAGAATGAGTTTGGAAGTTTTCCTTCTGTTTCTATTTTTTGAAACAGCTTCAGTAGAATAGGTATTATTTCTTCTTTGAATGTTTGGTAGAATTCCCCAGGAAATCCATCAGGCCCTGGCCTCTTGTTTTTTGGGAGGTTTTTGATCACTGCTTCAATCTCGTTACTGGTTATTGGTCTATTCAGGTTGTCAATTTCTTCCTGTTTCAGTCTTGGCAGCTTATCGGTTTCCAGGAAGGCCTCCATTTCATCCAGATTGCTCAGTTTATTGGCATATAGTTGTTGATAATAATTTCTAATAATTGTTTCTGTTTCCTTGGTGTTAGTCGTGATCTCTCCCCTTTCATTCATAATTTTATTAATTTGGGTCCTTTCTTCTTTTGGATAAGTCTGGCCAGTGGTTTATCAATCTTATTAATTCTTTCAAAGAACCAACTTCTAGTTTCGTTGATCTGATCTACTGTGTTTCTGGTTTCTAATTCATTGATTTCTGCTCTAATTTTAATTATTTCTCTTCTAATGCGTGGCTTAGGCATCGTTTGTTGCTTTTTCTCTAGTTCTTTAAGGTTAAGAGTTGGTGAATTCGGGATTTTTCTATTTTTTTGAGTGAGGCTTGGATGGCTATGTATTTCCCCCTTAGGACCACCTTTGCAGTATCCCATAGGTTTTGGACCGATGTGTTTTCGTTCTCATTGATTTCCATGAATTGTTTAAGTTCTTCTTTGATTTCTTGGTTGACCCAAACATTCTTGAGCAGAGTGGTCTTTAGCTTCCAAGTGTTTGAATTTCTGCCAAATTTTTTCTTGTGATTGAGTTCCAGTTTTAGAGCATTGTGGTCTGAGAATATGCAGGGAATAATCTCAATCTTTTGGTATCGGTTGAGACCTGATTTGTGACCCAGTATGTGGTCTATTCTGGAGAAAGTTCCATGTGCGCTCGAGAAGAATGAGTATTCTGTTGTTTTAGGGTGGAATGTTCTGTAAATATCTACGAGGTCCATCTGGTCCAATGTATCATTCAAAGCTCTTGTTTCCTTGTTGATTTTCTGCTTAGATGATCTGTCCATTGCTGAGAGTGGAGCATTGAGGTCTCCTACAATTAACGTATTGTTATCAATATGACTCTTTATTTTGGTTAACAGTTGGCTTATGTAGATGGCTGCTCCCATGTTGGGGGCATAGATATTTACAATTGTTCGATCTTCTTGTTGGATAGACCCTTTAAGAATGATATAGTGTCCTTCTGTGTCTCTTATTACAGACCTTAGTTTAAAATCTAATTTGTCTGATATAAGAATTGCTACCCCAGCTTTCTTTTGAGGTCCGCTGGCATGGAAGATAGATCTCCATCCCTTCACTTTCAGTCTGGATGTATCTTTAGGTTCAAAATGAGTCTCTTGTAGACAGCATATGGATGGGTCCTGTCTTTTTATCCAATCTGCAACCCTGTGCCGTTTTATGGGAGCGTTTAGGCCATTCACGTTGAGAGTGATTATTGAAAGATATGAATTAATTGTCATCATGTTGCCTGTGAAGACGTTGTTTTTATAGATTGTCCCTGTAAATTTCTGTTGTAGATCACTCTTGGGGTCTTTCTCCTTTTATAGAACCCCCCTTAATATTTCTTGCAGGGCCGGCTTAGTGGTCACATATTCTTTTCAACTTCTGCTGGTCGTGGAAGCTCTGCATCTCTCCATCCATTCTAAATGAAAGCCTTGCTGGATAAAGTATTCTTGGCTGCATGTTCTTCTCATTTAGTACTCTGAATATGTCTTGCCGGGCCTTTCTGGCTTGCCAGGTCTCTGTGGATAGGTCTGACGTTATTCTGATGTTCCTCCCTCTGTACGTAAGGAATCTCTTCCCCCCTAACTGCCCTTAAGATGGTGTCCTTGGTTCTAAGATTTGCAAGTTTTACTATTACATGCCGGGGTGTTGGCCTGTTTTCCTTGATCTTAGGAGGGGTCCTCTCTGCCTCAAGGACTCGAATGTTTGTTTCATTCCCCAGATTAGGGAAGTTCTCAGCTACGATTTGCTCAAATACATCTTCTAGCCCTCTCTCTCTCTCCACTCCCTCTGGGATTCCAATTATTCTGACATTGGAACGCCTCATGGTGTCACTTATTTCTCTGATTCTATTTTCATGGATTCTGAGTTGTTTTTCCCTGGCCTCCTCTTTTCCCTTTTTATCTATTATATTGTCTTCCAGATCGCTTATTCTCTCTTCTGTCTCAGTTACCCTAGCTGTTAGATTATCTAGATTGGATTGGATCTCATTGATAGCGTTTTTAAGTTCTGCCAATTCACCTTTTATTTCTGCCCTTAGAGACTCTCTGTTGCCATTAATTGATTTCTCCATTCTAGCCATTGTCTTCTCAGTTGCTAGCCTGAATTCCATCTCTGACATCTTGGTTATATCTGCATCCATTTGTAAATCTGCAGCATAAGTCATAATCTCTGAGTCTTTTCTGTTTTGGGGGCTCCTCCTCCTAGTCATTCTGTTGATGGGTGTTTGAGGGAATGTATAGAGTCCAAATTATTGACCAGAACCCAAGCAAGATGCACCTGTTTTCTTGGGACCTTAGGGTTGCTGGCCTCTTGTTTTCCCAGCCTGTCTTCTGCAGGAGGGGCCTGCCGCGCTGTTACTCAGGCAACCGTGTTTGGGCGGAGTTGCCCTGTGCCCCTGTGGCGGGGGATGGGCTCAGTGGGGATCAGTGTTTAGGGCTTTTGTTCTCTGGCGCCTTTCCCTGGCGGCTTTCCGCGTCTCTTCTGCGAGTCAGAGCAGAAGAGACCGTTTCCAACCCTCTGCCTCAGAGCAGAGAGACCGCAGTCTGTTCTTCCGTGAGCTCTCCAGGCCACACCGTCTCCGTTTCTGTCCGTGCTGCTATAAACTGCAGCATCCTGGGTTGTGCGCCCCTCCGCAGCGTTCCCAGTCCTGCCTCCAGGTCGGGGCACGTCTCTGCCCTTTGTGCTTCTAAAACCGCCAGCCGCTCCCAGTTCCCGCGGGCGGGCGACTCCGCCGCTTGGGGTTTCCACCCCCCGGGTTGCAGTTCAAGTGCGCCCGACTCCGCGGCTTGGGGTTTCCACCCCCGGGGGTTACAGTTCACCGGCGCGACCCCAGCGCACCGGGTTTCCGTCTCAGAGGCTGCAGTTCACGTCCGCGCGACTGTCGCTCCGGTTTCTGTCCCGGGGGGCTGCGGTTCCCGTGCGCGTGACCGTCGCTCCAGGTTTCTGTCCGGGGGGCTGCGGTTCACGTGTGCGTGACCCCGCAGCTCTGGTCCTCCCCCCCCGGGGGCTGCCCTAAAGTCCTTTCCCAACGCTACTGGTCTGCGAGTCTGTGCCTGTCCGCAGCGTGCGAGGCTGTCACTCACCGGCGGTGTAGGATCCCCACGGCCAGGCACCCTCCCGCCGCCGTTTATGCTCCGATACCTGCCCGCAGAATCACGGCTCTCCACTTCGTACCTCAAAACCAACTGCCTGCGATATTGTTTGTAGAGATCCAGATCTTCTTACATCTCAGGCTGGTTTCGTGGGTGCCCTCAGAGTGGTCTGGTAGATATCCAGCTCAATTCCGGGGCCCAGTTGAAATAGGGTCCCCTACTCCTCCACCATCTTTCCCCTCTCCCTTGTGTCAAAATCTTACGTTTGCTTCTGTCTTCCCCTTTTCTTTCTTTCCTAGCCTCAGAGATTTCCGTTTTCCCCACTCTGTCCTATGATTTCATTTCCAGTATGTTCTTTACATGAAGCTGCATGTTTTGGGCCGTTCTCAGAGACCAGCCAAGGAAAACCAGCAAGAGCAGCTACATGAGCTTGTTACCTCCCTGTCCTCTACTGCATGCAGATGCTATACTTTCCATGCTTCTGTACCGGCGTGTTTGGACTGGCAACAGATGATGAAGTCTGAACTCACTCTCGAGCCATGATCAAACTTCCAAGGGTCCTTTAGGGTTGTCAGGGGCAGAGAGAGCCAAAGTCACCAACAGCTTCCTCAGTTGAGCATTCGTTAATTTAACCATCCATCTAGCTATTTAAAAATATTTATGGCCATATTTGGAGAAATGGAATTGTTCAAGATTTCTCAGCCAGTCAGTAGCAGAGCTGAGAGTAGAACCCAGTGGACTTCCTCAGCTATACTCACTACCATTATCAACCCATTCACAGACAACAGCATGACAAGGTGGCATGGTTGGGCTATGAGGTTGCTTGTCTCCATCAGTCCTCAGCTGCCATTTCCTGAGCATTTTCAAGTTCAGAGGTTAGTTGGCTGGGAGACATCAGGGAACAGAGGGAAGGGGAGAGCTTGGAGTGACACTGGGGTTTGAATCCCAGCTCTAGAAATGATCAGCTTTGTGCAAATAAGTTAAATAATTTTGAACCTTACTGTCTTCTTTGTGTAATGAGAACAATGACGCTGTCTTTCTAAGACTTGTGAGGATAAATATTATGGTTCGTATGAAAACATGTGACCAAGTATGTGACCCACAGCAAGTGCTCAGTAAATACCCACTTCTATGCTTCTTCCTGTCTGCAGTGCATTCAGCTACTCCTCAGGGGTGTCCCTGAAGAAGACACTAAGAATAGGTAAGCCATACCTGGTAACTGAAATTATACTCTTGGTTCTGCTGTTGCCCTGGATAAGATGCAGCCTAATTCTGTATATTGCTTTTTTTTACATCCATAAAAATGTGTAACCTCATGAGGCTTGGTGAATGTACTAAGCTTCTAGGACTGAAAAATCTATTTAACAGTAGATCTATAAATTTATAGAAAAACAGATTTCGAATATAGAGAACAGTGAGAAAAAGGAGGCTCTCAGCCTCTAATATTATGGTACCAGTGAATAGAAAATAAGCAACCTGAGTAACTTGCCAACAATTGAAAACTGTAATTATTTCAGGATGAAATGGATTTAGAATTGGTCAAAAAGCATTTGATTAATAGCTCCAGGGATTGAAATTTTTTATCAACATAGTTACTATGGTTAATAGACATGTATTGAACATTTCCAGCTATGCTCTAGGCAAGCTGTAAATAAGAATAGGTGGTAAACATAGCCCCTCCTCAATGTCTACAATTAAAGGAGATAAAAAACAACCAAGCTAAGCATGAATAAATGAGAATTGTGCTAGCGGGAGAAGGGGGCGGAATTAGACTCATCATGAATCAGGAAAGCCCCTGAGCACTACATATGCGATGGGGCTCAAAGTCTGAGAAGAGAGATAGGTAACTGGTCCAAAAGAAAGCAGTGAAAATGACAAAAGGAGCTCTGAAGGATAGTTAAATACTTTGGGCTGATTCCTCTGCAAAAGTAAAGGTTCGGATTTATGAGGCTCTGACTGTCCGTTGCACACATGTCCATCTGTCCTCCTCTCAGCTGTTTGTTTCTCTTCCCTTCCCATCCTTTGTGGTCTGTCTCGTTTTATCAGACCACGAGTCCTCCGAGGACAAGAATCATACCTTATTTGTCTCTGAATGTCAGTCCACGGGTGTTCATCCAGAGTAAAGTACTCACTCACTGCGTGTTGAGTGTTGAGTGACTGGGAGGCAGGATGGATATAGAGTGAGCCGGTCAGAGCTGGCTCAGAGGAGTGAGGAAGTGCAGGCTGTTTGTCACTACTCAAAAAGTATCTTGACACATTTGTTGGGAGGATAGCTGTCTGGATGTCACGGTGGACATCTGTTGGTTGCTCACATGGCATCCATGGCTGCCTTCCCCTCTTTCTGACAGCACACAGTTTCCTTTCGGTGGCCAAAGTGGGGATTACCCCACCCTCAGCCAATCAGTGTATCTTCCTTGCCTGGGCGTTGGTCTAGGGCCAGGTGATGACCCAGGGCTACGCTAATCAGCACAGGGATATATCTGGGCCACTCTGATTTTTTTCAGGTTGATCTAAATCAGAGTGAAGCTTATTGGTCTGCTCCAAATTTTGGAGAAGAGAAGGTTCATGTCTCTCTCTTTCCTCTGGATGATGTAGAGCATGAATATTGTATTGGAATCACTGTAACTGCTTTGCTTCAGTCAGAGATGAAGCAAGCACATGGATAAGGGCTTGGAACACAAGCCTGACTCAAACTGCTCAGAAGACAGCTCTACATTGTGCATTTCTGTGGGAATTAGTGCATTCTCTCTGTGTGGAAACCAGTCTGGTTTAGATTTTATTACTATTCATAACACAGTGCACGTTGGGGGATGCAGCTGTACTTGGGCCGGAGATTGAGAGTCAGTGGCATGGTGGTTAGGAATTCAGGGGTCTGGCTCCACTGCTCCCTCACCAGCTCTGACCCTGGGGGATTTGTTTGCACTTTGTGAGACTCAGTGTTGCTCATATGTAGAGTAGAGTAAGGCAGGATAATAGGCTTTTGAGGATTAAATGAGATAATGCGTATACACTGCTAGGCACGTAATGAGAGCTCAGAAGAGTGTAGCTCAACAGTGCTGACATAAACAACCTTGATGGGTCCTACCTGAGATTTCAAGTATAAAACAACATATCCTGAGTCATAATTGAGCTTTCTTGTCACAATTCTTTCTTAGGCTTGCTCACCTTAAGTTCTTTGTGTCTGTTTCTTAGAAGGTCAAATTAACTTAAATGGCTTCTTAATACAGTCCATTGTATTGCGCTTTACTCATTGTATTTTAGTCAGGGGTTCTCTAGAGAAACAGAACCAATAGTTTATAGATAAAGATATCTAGATACCTATCCGTATCTCTATATTTATATAAATCTAACGAGATTTTTTTATGAGGAATTGTGGGGTTTTTTGTGTGTGTGTGTGAAAATTTCTTCTTAATTTAGCAAGTTCTTGCTCTTTGTTGTCTCATTTAATCCTCAGAATAATCCTGTGAGGTTGTTTTGACAAGTGTTCTATTTTTGCCATACGAAAGAGGAGTTGGAGACACAGAGAGATTAATTTGTTGACTTGGCCAAGGTCACAGAGCTCCTAAGCAGTAGAAACAAGATGAGAATTGAAATCCCCTGAATCCAATGTAATGCTGTTTTCACTCTACTGGATTTTTATATACCTATTTACCTGCAGAGAGCTGCAAAGTTGAGAAGAACCCATTTACAGAATTACCTATCTCCATTTTCTGCAGTGTGTTTAGGGACAGACAGTGCAATATGAATTGTCAGATCATGTGTAATTACTGTTATTACTCATTCGCCAGCAAAGTCCAACAACCTTGTATGCCTTTGTCCAATGAGCAACTGCATTTGAGAAACATACTTGGGTTGGCATCAGTTGACCACTTAATTCTCAACTTGAGATGAGCTCTTGCTTCGTTTAATGGCTTTCAAAACGTTGACATGCATGGGAGCACAAAACAGCACTCTTTCTTGTTTTTTCCTCCTTCTAAAACCACAAGAAATTATTTAAGGAAGTTTTACTGAAATGCATCTGTCACTTATTAAGATGGATGGCTGGAGTGCAGCTTTCCATTACTGGAAATGGCAGAATCAAATTAGGAAATAACAGTCCTCAGCATCTTCTCCAACTGGCTTTTGCATAATGTGTTGGGAAAAATGCCACCTTGGCAGAAAACAGCTATTGTGAGGGCCAGGGTTCCTTCCCCAAAGGGGTTGTGTTTACCAGTGAGATTCCTCTTCTCCTTCAGTGAGTGAAATGGCTGGGTTTGAAAGTGAAGCTTCCTTGCCCGGGATACTTTCTGGTGTTTGGAGGTTGAAGGCTCTGTCTCATAGTCCAAGAGGCTCAGAGAAACTCTTAACGCTGCATGCTTCTCCAAGTCAGAAGCCCTGACTTTGGTTTGGCTTTCTAAGCATTAAATTTCTCTTATCTTATTGGGCCCAGCAGCATCCATTCAACAAATAGTGGATGTCTATTGTGTGGTCAGCATTCTTGACACTGGGGTTACCAGCAAGAACAGAACAATGTGCCTGCTTTATGTAGTTCCTATGGTGGATGGGGACACAGCAAAAAAGTTCATAAAGTGTTTCATGCTATGAAGGTAATAAAGCCAAGCCACAAAGTAAAGAGTAGGTGGAGAAGGGGTTTATTGGAGAGAATAAAATCTCTTTCACAAGTCGTGAAACCCAGGCTCTTATTTCAGGATACCCATTGTATTTTTGTGTCTCGGGGGAAACTGTACAGCTAGCATTTTTTTGTTGTTGTTGTTGTTGAAAAGGATTTTTGAGATCATTTAATTCATGTCCCATCTAAACACAGGAGTCTTGTTTTTCGACAACTCAGAAATGATAGTGGACTATTCACCTTTTCCTGAATACATCTAGACTCAACTTTTGTTTCCCCAGGAAGAAGCCAAATTGACTTAAATGTTTGTTAATCCACATTATTTTTCGTTAACCATTTATGGAGCCTCTACCATGTGCCAGGCATGTGTGAGGTCCTGGGGAGAGAGCAGTGAACAAGGTACAGAATATCAGCAGCACCCCGTTCATTTCCATAGCACCTTATTTTTTTTTGTTTAAAGATTTTATTTATTTATTTGACAGAGACAGAGATAGTGAGAGCAGGAACACAAGCAGCGGGAGTGAGAGAGGTAGAAGCAGGCCTCCCCCTGAGAAGGGAGCCCGACGTGGGACTCAATCCCAGGACCCTGGGATCATGACCTGAGCCGAAGGCAGACGCTTAACGACTGAGCCACCCAGGCGCCCCTCCATAGCACCTTATTGTTAACGAAGGACTGTCATGCATGGGATTTTATCCTTTCAACCATCCTACAGGGTTGGCAGGACAAGTATAATCAAGGCATTGAAATGTATGATTGTCATTAGCGCTATTCTCTACATATTTCTGGCTTTCTGTTTTCTGAGCACAACCCTTTTAGGTAGTTGTACCATGTAACATGCTCTATCACGTGAAATATGAGGAAGGATCTTGTCACCAATGATCAGAGACTCTAAGAGGACCATTCCCTTTCCCACTTTTGTGGCTATGATGAATGCTCATGTCCCCATTACCAGCTCACTGAGGAACCAAGTGAGCAAAGACCCCTCCTATGTTCCATTGGGTATGTAGTGTAAGAAATTAAACTTTTGCCATATTAAGCTATTGAATTTTGTGGCATTATTACTGCTTCATCAACTGACCCTGACTAATACAAGGATCCTTCTAATCACCTTTCCTAAGTTGGGAGCTTACTATCATGTGGAGGCACTTTGCATCTTTGAGGGGGTCCATTCCATTGCTCATTTTTGGGAAGTTCTTCCTTCAAAATGGAAATAAAATCTGCTTTTCCATGATTCCCTCTGACTCCTCACTCTTCCCTCTGGAATATCAAGGGAGACAGCTACATCTCCTTCTACATGGCTGCTTTTCGTATAATATGACAGCTGTCGTGTCTCCCCTCAGAGTTCTCTTCTCCAGAAGGAATGTGACTGATACCCTCAAACTGATTCTTTGATGACATGGTTCCCAGATGCCTCATTATTCTTGTTTTCAGTCTCTAGATATGCTCTAACTTACCAATGTAGCTTTTATATGGGGAAATCATAGTTTCAGATGTTTTATGACCATATCTACTACAATGAAACCTCTATTTTTTTAAAGTCTAGATATTTAAGACTAAAAAATATATATATAAAGATTTAGTGATCTTTTAAGACAAATTTAGTCTTACACTTCCTGCTTAAAACCCTTAACTAACTCCCCAGTGTTTTTAGGAGAAAGTGCTTATGAGACCCTCAGTGATCTGACCATAGCCTAGTTTTCCAATTTTATCTTTCCCAGACATCCTTGTGTTAGTCATTTTTCTGTTTTCCCTCTGATCCATTCCTCTGCTCTACATCACAGTAGGACAGAAAGAATACATTCCAGGACTCCCCTATTGGCTGGATTTCAGCTAGGTTTGGCTCACTGAAGGCACTTGTGGGAGATGAAGGGTGGTAGGGTATTTTTACTCTCCCACCACTCTGCCTCAGATGATGTTCCAGAAATGGCTGTGTTTTCTCTGTCTTCTGTGGCTATAGCTCTTACCAGGCTGCTGTGTCCTCTGTAGCCCTATGCTTGCCAGGCAGTCACCCCCAAGCTGGTGCCCTGCCAGATGGCTCCTGCTCTGGGCTCTGGTAACCCCAATCCTCCCAGCTTTCCTGCTGTCACTGATGGCTGAGTTGCTGTCTCATCCTGCTTATCTTCTCAACGATTCCATAACAGTTGTAAAAAATTCCCTCTATTAAATTTTCCCTATTTGAGATACCTTGAGAAGTTTCTGTTGTCCTGACTTACATCCATCTAGCATTCTACTCTCAACCACAATGAACATCTTTTCTTGAAATAAGCCATGTTCTCTCTTGTAGGTCTGAAACAGTTCTCTCTCTTCCCTCCTAAACATGACTGACTTCTGTTCACTCTTCAGTCTACCCAGTGCTAAGACGACCACTAGATGTTTGGCCATTTGTGCTTACCTTGGGTCCCATCCTTGATTGGGGGTGTCCTGGTTAGGGAATGGAAAACATCAGCTCTCCAGTGGGCTCTATTATGTGTGGTGGTGCCACCACCATACATATTATATACAGACACCCTTTACTGGTCAACTCCGTTTATTCCAAGGGGCTCTCCAGGTGGCCTGTAGGTCTGGGAGAGGGGGGGTCCACCTCTGACACCATTGATTCTGGCAAGAGATTGAGGACAGGGGAGGCCATTTCCTCCTGTAGGCAGGGTATGCCAAGGGCCCCAGGTTTGGCTGTAACTATTCCATTTTAATAAGGAGGCCTCTTTGGCCATGCTGAGCCTGTGGATTCCTACCTCCATGACCCAAGGCATAATGGGCAGCTGGATAAAGACGACTTGGAAAGCTGGGCAAGGGCTGGCCTTAGGGACTGTGAGAGCTTCCATACATCTCCAGAGGAACTCAATATGTGGCGAGAAGTTGCTGCTTTAATATACACTGGAAACCCGTGAACAATTTATAGCCATCACAGGTGGGTCCAGAGACTTCAGGAGGCATGGGAGGAGGTTGCTAATGTTCTACAGTGAAGGAGTCTCTAGGGAGCACTAATGGGATTGCCTGTTGCATTGCAATTTGGACAGATTTTAGAGACTTTTATTGCTGGGGCAGGGGGCATTTTAAGGTGGACTGATTTATGCCTAACAACAAAATGGACTTAAGTAGAATTTATAAGTGAGGAATATGTTGCCTCCAAATCCAAATAGATCCAGTAAGTTGTTGGGCTTTTCTTAATGCAGTGATGCCACTAAGGTGAGGAGTTGATTCCTCGATCAAATAGTGCCCAGGAATGTCATCAAAGTGGTAGAGCCTTGAATCTTATGGGGAACAGTGGCTCAGCCCTAACTGGAAAAATGTTATGCTGAATGTTTATATATCCTGTGTGAGTGTTTGAATCTCCTCAGAGGAAGATATCATCAGTGTGATGTCATACTTGTTGTCATACTTGTGTTCCTGGAGAAAATTGAATGCAGTTAAGATCCGCCTGCAAAGACTGAGCGTGATGGCAAGGCTGTTGAAATACCCTATGGGGAGGCAATTACTGTGTTCATTCAAAAGTGAAGGTAAATTTCAATTGAGATTCTGTCAAAATAGGTACCAAAGAGAACATATGAGCCAAATCTATGACAAAAAAAATACTTTTCAATTGTTGATTGGGTGGAGCCAGTAATGTCAATATTTGGTATGGGAACTTTAACCGAGGGTATCATGGCATTAAGGTTACTGGTAAACCACTGTTAGGTTATCAGTTATTTTCGCCAGGTTTCAATGAGCACTGGCAAATTGGGTTATTAAAGAGGGAGACTGTAGGAACTATGATCCCTTCTTTCAGTAAGTCTTGTGTAATGGCTCTTAATTCCTGTAGGCCTTGTTTCAGAATATATTGGGTCATCTGAAGTATTTTAACCAGGTGGAAGGGAGGTGTGGAGAAGGTCTATGGGATCTCATTTTGTGAAACCAACCATAAGTGCTAATTGTTCATTTTATTCACATTTACTGCTCATTGTGTCAGGGTGTCCATGCCCACAGTGAGTACTATGACCATGAGGAATTTAGTTAGGTAGGGTAATAGTGCTTATGGTTAAGGGGAGGCATACCTGTTTGCCTGATATTAATGTTTAATACCTTCCCTAAGAATATAGGGGTACCTTGTTTAAATTTTGTGGAATCTCAGGTATAATTGTAACTTAGCCCAATATTAAGGCCATGAAGATTTGCTAATTGTGTGGAGACCAATGAACCACCAGAGAGGGATAGGGGCAATCGTCCTCAGATGGTGGCTGCTGCCTCTGGGAGATGTTAAGTTGCCAGCAGGCTTTTGATGGTTGCCTAAAGTCAGGGTTCTGGATGGGGGCCCCTTGAGGTGGCAGGGGCATGAGAGACATAGAGGTCTGGAGGCAACTTGCTATATACCCGATGTGGCCTGGCACTGGGGGCCTTGTAGCTTCCCCATAGTCTGCTATAATAAAACTTATAACTCTTCAGGGATTATGCTCCAAATTAAATGATTTGAGAAACCCAGATTTTAGCGTCTCCAATATCAGGCCTTTTGATGGGGATGTTGGTTTGGGGGAGGTTGGTTGCCTGGATGTCCTTTCTGAGGACCATCGCTTCCCTTGTAATTCTTATTCTCTTGATTATTTTCTTGATAGGCAAACATTTATTTGGGCTTCATCATCTTGTTCTTCAGTGGCAACTAATAACTGTAGGCCATGTAATGTTTTCTTAATAGTGGCAGCCTGGCTCATAAGGGGAAGTAAGGCTGTTTGATACTTTGGAGGTGCCCTTCTTAAGGTTAATTGCCTTGTATCAACATCAAAAGGTTCTGTATGGGACTACTTAGGGCCTATGGTCCATTGGGACATTCAATAACAATAAATCCATTGCACCATGCTAATTTCCTCAATAGCTGTTGTCCTTCCTCCAAGGTTTTCCCACAATTGGAGGCATGAGCATTTGCAGTGATGGCAGTGGGATGGGCTGTTTACCATGCCATGAACCATGCCATTCTAGATGAGCTCTAGAATGCTCCTGGGGGTGCATTATTATGGGTCCATTTTGAGAGATTAAATGGGTTTCTTAATAAGTTATTAATTTGCAGATCATGAGATATAAGTGCCAATTGGCACATCTCAATAGATGTTAAAATTAATTCCAAACTACTGTTGCAGAGGTGCAAAAGCCGATTGGTTCCCTTCTCATCTTCCCATTAAGTTCTTTTAATAAATTTTGAATTTCCAATCAGGTCAAATCATGGACCTCTGTTTTAGTTTCTGTTTCCTCCTGAAAAAAATTTTTTTGAATAGTGATGAGGAGCACTTCAGGGGAGGTCTTGCCCTGTCCTATCTTTAAGCTTCTCTGTCTAGGGAATCCCAGTCAGTGTCATCAGGGTCAGGAATTCTACTCTTCCCCCCCACTCCCGCCACCATAATGTCACCCCACAGTACCATCTCTTTTGTAGCCACAGTGGAGTTGGAATGGCCTCTTAGCATTCTGATAGGTGGTAGCACCCACAGTCTTTGGTGATCACTTTTTCAGTTTTCCAGTAAATGTATAGTTTCCTCTGGCCCCTTTGGGGAAACTTGGGTGAAACATTCTGGTCCCCTTTCATTAGGATCTTTGTCTTGGGGCATCAGGCATATAATGCTGAAGATCAGGATCTTTTGTGTATTTGTGTGTGTGTCTGTGTGTCTGTATGTCTGTGTGTGTGTGTGCATGTGTCTGTGAATGTGTGTGTTTGTGTCTGTGTGTATTTGTGTGTGTGTGTGCGTATTTGTGTCTGTGTGTGTGTCTGTGTGTGTCTGTGTGTGTGTGTCTATGTGTGTGTGTGTCTAATAGAAGCTAAGTGGCAACAACAGCAGTGGCACTTTCAGCCTTACAGAGATCTGGGGAGCCAGGTGTCCTGTGGAGCTTGTATCTCACATAATAGTTGCTTTCCCCATATGAGTGGCCACCCGATGGCCCGTATATTGCACACGGTATCAGTTTGTCCCTGAGTGTTCTCTAGAACAGGGGTCAACACTGGGTGGTACCCACAAAGAACAGTCACCGGGCAAGAGTCCTTCCCTGAGCCTAGACTCAGTCCGTCCTGGCTTATGGTGAAATCAAGACATGTGATTCCGTCTGAGACACACAGATAGATGCAGGCCATGACACACTACCCAGGGTGACTGTAAGGAGCGCCCTAATCCTATATAGGGACTCTTGTTTCTAAATGACAATCGTCAAAGCTTCTGACTTAGATCAGGGAAATGTATGACAGTCTCAGTAGGACTCACAGCTCAGAGTGCAAGCTCACCAGCGGGAGGTAGCACAGCTCACAGAGCGTGCTGGCCGGCAGACAGAGGCTCAAGTGCATACGTGCCAATAGGCCACTGAGCTGGTTAGCAAGCCAGTACCAAGAGAAAGATTCCCGGCTGGTGGTGGTCATCGCCTAGACCGTCCTGCTTATAGTGCCTGTTGTCTGATGGTTGTCCATGGAGCGTGGGGCCAATTCTTCACTAAAAATTTGCTTGGATGTCAGGACTGATGATGTCACACCTGCACCAAGAGAGTGTGAAAATAATTCATTACTTATGTATTGAGGCTTTCTGGAGGGAGTGGGGCATGTGCCATGCTGGTCTGAAATGGCTTGAGTGAAACAAGGGGATAGTGGCTTTGGTTTTTATTGTGGTTGAGGGGGGCAGGAGCAGAGTGAGTATTTCTGTGCATAGCTGGGGCTTGTGAGGTTTGAAATGCTCTGCTGTCACCCAGGGAGAGAGCACCGGGGTTTTCTTAGCAGCTTGCCCAAATGTGGGGCAAGAGGAAAGGGAGAGGGCTGGGGCCTGTCAAGTATAAAAAAAAATGGAATCAGAGTCTTTTTTACACTGATACAAAATGTTTAACAAAATTCTAATTTTGACTTAAAAGCTCAAACTGTATTATTGGCAGCTGAGTATTTTCAGGTGTTTTCCAAGAAGTGACAGTCTCATTTTGTTTGCTTTTGACCAAGTGTCTGCTAAATCCACAAGTCTGAATGACCATAGTTGGGGCATTTACGCAGGCATCAAGATTTCATAAAATTAATCCTTCTTATTGCTTCATCAAGGAAATTTGTAGAGAAACTGACCTTTTCTTTGACCAGGAGTGCATGGCTATGAAGAACACAATGACTGCTGGTACACTTTGGTGGCTTGGCTTTGATGCATGCTTAGGCACGAGCAGGTTGACCCAATGTTGCCTTTGCACCATCAGTAAAAATATAACCTCAGTGTAAAAAGCAAGTCATGTCTCAGTACTATTAAGAAAATTGACCTCATAGCCCTACTGAAAATATGTCAGGGACCACACCTTTCAGATATTTGCATTCCATACTTTGAAAATTGCTGGCCAGGGTCAAAATCAAGGGGTGGGGAAGTAGCCTCTGCCCTCCTTGAGGCCATACTATAAGGGTGCTGCAGGGGGGTGAAGAATTAGGACCAATAATTCAACCTACAATGGTGGGTGTCTTATCAGTCAGTCTCAGCTTATCTAAGCAAACTCACTTGCTTAATTTACATTATGTTCGAGGCTCTGTTGGGGGAATTAGTAATAAACAATAAATAAGATTTGCCTCCTGACACGTTCCCAGATTAGCATAGGCTAGACACACTGGGATAAATGGTTATTAATCCCTTATCATCAATAGATCTTGTGATAGAAGTACATACTACATACATGCTAAGGGAGCACAGTACCTAAGTCTTTACATTGGGTTCAGAAAAGACTTAACTAAGGGCATTTAGGCTGATCTTCAAGGATAGGAGCAGTAGTTCAGGTGGGAAAAAGAATAGGAGCTTTCAGGAAATGACAGGTTAATGACACAAAGGCCACATAGTGAAACCTGCTGACATTTGTCAAAACCAGCTCCAATTTTGGCCTTCTAGGACAATCTCAGTGACCCCTTCATTCACTCCAGATCACAACCTGCGCCTTATTCTCATCTCTGCCTTCTCCTTTTTAGCCATTCGTTCATTCATCAACTTTGTATCAAGCACCTATTAGTCATTTTTGGAGAGTTGCCTCTTATTCATGGGTGGGGCTCCAAAGTCTGAAGTGGTGAAGGTAGTAAAGTACGGGGAGTCCCAGTTACCTCTGAAAACTCCTTAAATCATTCATAAAGCACATTATGTATGTTTTTGTGAAGACTTGATTTGGGGATACATGCTAATGTAAAAAAGGATCTTCGAGCATTAGCCATACACGGGGAGCTTGAGAGCAAGGGAAGGGATGAGCTTTACAGTGTCTGTCTGGTGCTCGCTCACTCCCCGAAGCATGACCACTGAGCGCAGTAGCTGGTAGATGAGTCTACACAGTTGAGATTGCTCTTCTGTCTACGCGCACACATGTTCCCGTAGCTGAATCTGTATGGATGAAAGGCACGTACGGCGGGACTCCCTTCTGTTTTGTCCCTGGTCATGTTGGCATTTGTCACTTTCTGCTGCCGCCGTCACCACCCTGCGTGGTGGGGCTCCTCGATAGCTGTTAGAGTTCTGGATAGCCGGCCTCTTACTCTGGTTTTTGCAAGTTCCCATCTGTTCTCAGCACTAGAGTCACGAAGCTCCTAAACCCTCCTTGACCGAAAGCCTTCTGTATGTTGCTCCGTTGCCAAGCGGACACAGCACAGACAACTTGGTAATATTTTTTTTTATCCCTCTGGCTTTCCCACCACCCAGAATGTGAGGTCTTGGAGGCTAAGAGTCACTTCTCTACCCTCTGTATCCTCATAGACTCTTCCCATAGTGGGACCCCCATGAATTGCGGTCTTTTCCATTGATAGAGAGGATGACACTGAAATGTACTATTTTGCCCACTGTATGCAAATTGATGTTCATTTGGCTTTGTTTTTTTCTCCCGTGTCCACACAGCTTCCCCTTACGTCTGTCTTAATATAATTAATTATCTGACAATGATTACTCACTTTCTGAGCTCTGCTTCTGGGAACCTAAAGCTGTCAATCATTTATCTTTTGCCAATCTTTTTTTTTTTTTTTAAAGATTTTATTTATTTATTTGACAGAGAGAGAGAGAGAGCACAAGCAGGGGGAGTGGCAGGCAGAGGCAGAGGGAGAAGCAGGCTCCCCGCAGAGCAGGGGGAGCCTGATGTGGGACTCGATCCCAGGACCCTGGGATCATGACCTGAGCTGTAGGCAGTCGCTTAACCAACTGAGCCACCCAGGCGCTCTTTGCCGATCTTTTTATTTCAAACCTGATTCTCGTCAAGTCCCTAGAGCAGGTCCAGCCAGTTTATAAGCATGTACAGGGTCGTTGTGCATGGGAGCAGTCACTCCCGGCCACACTCCTTCTGACTGGACCGACTGTGCGTGTGACGGAACAGCGCATGCGTCAGGGGGCTTTTCCGCGGGTCTTATCCAGCTGTGCTAGAGAAGGTGGGGGGGCTCCCATCCATGCAACACTGCACAGAGTGCGAGTTCCATAAATGTTCCTTATTATCTGTGCCCAGCTTCTTGCTAAGAAGAATTCTGTGTAGTTTGCCAAGAAAAATAAATTAACCATAAGAAAAAAAAAAAAGAGACAAAGGGAAAAAGAAGTTTTCAACTTCATAAGATGCAAAAAGGTCAGTGAAAAAATGCATACCATGAAAACCTCTGCACTTGTAAAGGCAGGTCAGGTATTTGCTCCTGTCTTGCTTGCAATACCCTGCCGTTGGAACTACCCTAGAGTCACAGTGCCTTGAGCTGAAAACAGTGCCATCAATTGAGAGAAGCACAATTCCTATTATTGAGTCCAGAGAGAACTTCTCTCAAAGATTTCCATAAACAATTGTATGGTAAACAGTGTCCTCAACATGTTTTTACGATGGATGCGGTAGAGGGTTTCTTAAGGCTGTTTCTTTTTTTATGTATTTTTTTCAAGTTTTACTGAGAAATAATTGACATACATCACTGTATGAGTTTAAGGCATACAGCATGATGGTTTGATTTACAAATGTTGTGAGAAAATTACTGCAATAGGTTCAGCTAACATCCATTAACTCACATAGATACAGTAAAAAAAAAGGAAACAGCAGAGAAAAGAAAAAGAAAAAAATTTCTTCCTGTGATCAGAACTCTTAGAGTTTACTTTCATAACAACTTTGCTATATATCACGCGGCAGTGTTGGCTATAATCATGCCGTGCATTACATCCCTAGTACCTATTTCTTATAACTGGAAGATTGTACCTTTTAACCACATTTTTCCAATTTCCGCTCCCCCAACACCCACTTCCTGGTAATTACAGTCTGGTCTCTTTTTCTATGAGTTTGGCCTTTTTTCTTTCTTTTTAAAATTTAGATTCCACATATAAGTGAAATTACACAGTATTTGTCTTACTTTGCCTGATATAGTTTACTTATTAAGGCTGTTTCTTATAAAGTCCCCAAATATATAGGGAGTAGGACGTCTTGGAAAAAAGAGGTTTCTTTCCAGACTGGGTGGTGGAGGGGGTGGTCCTGAACTAGATCAAGGTAGGGCTGACAGGGCTGGGCGGGACACGGTGGGGCAGGGTAGGGCTAGGCCAGGCAGGGCGGGTGGGCAGGGTTGAGTGGAGCATGAACTGGATTGAGCAGGGCTTAGCTTGGCAAGGCAGAATTGGGCAGGAACAGACAGTGCTGGGCAGAACAAAGCATGGCTGTGCTGTGCTGAACCGGTCTGGGCAAGGTCTGGACAGGGCAGAAGTCATCAGAACTGGGCAGGGCTCAGCAGGACAAGGCAGCTCAGGGCAGAATTGGGCAGGGCTACTAGGGCTGGACAAGACTGGGCAGGTTTGGGCAGGGAAAGAAAAGCATAGCCCGACAGGGTCTCAGACTCTGGAAAGAGTTGCTGAAGGAAAGAGAATGTTCTCTGTTCGCAGCGTGCCTAGAAACTGCAATCCCAGAACCCATCCTCCCCGTGTATCAGGAGCCTGCCTGCCCTGTTTTCATTGTGGATTGTGAACTCCGGCAAGGGTCGCACAGACTCAAGAGGCCGCCCCTGAAGATACTGGCTCAATTATCATGCAGTGAACAGCGTGCTGTCTTCCTGGTTGGAAAAGACCATTTGAATCTAATGTGTCCTCTGTCTGGAAGGCCCTTTACTCCTGGAAAACTCCTCCTTGTTCTTTAAGACCCAGTGCAAATGACACTTCTGTGCCATCTTTCTGATGTCTCAGTTCTGCAGATCTCGGACTTTTCACCTGCATCCACCTTGGAGCACCAATAATTTGTATCTGCGCCATTCCTAGTGCTGGTTGAAATTCAGTCCTTTCTCTTCTGCTCATTCATGATCATGAGTAAGAGTGATGTTACTTGATTCAGTCTCCAATTTGGCACACCTAATATGAATAACAAACCATTTGTAATATGCTTCACAATTAACATGTTAGGACACCTCTAATGGGAGCCGCTTTCATAGGCTAAGATAGATTTGACTGTGGGGCCAGTGAATAGAGTATTGAAAGATCATTAAGAGGTCTTACTAGCTTTTGTTTCCCTTGCTTTTGGAGATGTGTCTAGCAAGAGGTTGCTGTGGCCGAAGTTGGTTCCACAGAGGTTGCAGTCTGTGTTCTCCTCTAGGATTTTAATGGGTTCCTGTCCCACATTTAGGTCTTTTATCCATTTTGAGTTTAATTTTGTGTATGGTATAAGAAAGTGGTCCAGTTTCATTCTTCTGCATGTGACTATCCAATTTTCCCAACACCATTTGTTGAAGAGACTGTCTTTTTTCCATTGGATATTCTTTCCTTCTTTGTTGAAGATTAGTTGACCATATAGTTGTGGGTCCTTTTCTGGGTTCTCTATTCTGTTCCATTGATCTATGTGTCTGTTTTTGTGCCAGTACCATACTGTCTTGATGATTACAGCTTTGTAATACAGTTTGAAGTCCAGAATTGTGATGCTTCCAGCTTTGGTTTTCTTTTTCAATATTCCTTTGGCTATTTGTGGTCTTTTTTGGTTCCATACAAATTTTAGGATTGTTTGTTCCAGCTCTGTGAAAAATGTTGATGGTATTTTGATAGGGATTGCACTGAATGTGTAGATTGCTTTGGGTAGCATAGACATTTTAACAATATTTGTTCTCCCAATCTGTGAGCATGCAATGTTTTTCCATTTCTTTGTGTCTTCCTCAGTTTCTTTCCTAAGTATTCTATAGTTCATCAAGATAAAAAGCTTTTGCACAACAAAGGAAACAGTCAACAAAACTAAAAGGCAACCTGGGGAATGGGAGAAGATATTTGCAAATGTCTTTTTTTTTTCTTTTTTAAGATTTTATTTATTTGAGAGAGAGAATGAGAGAGAGAGAGCACGAGAGGGGGAAGGGTCAGAGGGAGAAGCAGACTCCCCGCTGAGCAGGGAGCCCGGCGCGGGACTCGATCCGGGGACTCCAGGATCATGACCCGAGCTGAAGGCAGTTGCTTAACCAACAGAGCCACCCAGGCACCTGCAAATGTCTTATCAGATAAAGGGCTAGTATCCAAAATCTATAAAGAACTTATCAAACTCACCCCAAAACCCAAAAAATCTGGTCTAGAAATGGGCAGAAGACATGAACAGACATTTCTGCAAAGAAGATATCCAAATGGCCAACAGACACATGAAAAAAATGCCAACATCACTCAGCATCAGGGAAATTCAAATCAAAACCTCAATGAGATACCACCTCACACTGGACAGAATGGCTAAAATTAACAACTCATGTTAATCTTGGTGAGGATGCAGAGAAAGGGGAACCCTATTATACTGTTGGTGGGAATGCAAGCTGGTGTGGCCATTCTGGAAGACAGTCTGGAGGTTCCTCAAAAAGTTAAAAATAAAGCTACCCTATGACCCAGCAATTGTACTACTAGGTATTTATCCACAGGATACAAACATAGTGATTCGAAGGGGGCACATGCACCCCAGTGTTTATAGCAGCAATATCCACAATAGCCAAATTATGGAAAGAGCCCAGATGTCCATCGACAGATGAATGGGTAAAGAAGATGTGGTATATGTATGCAGTGGAATATTTCTCAGCCATCAAAAAGAATGAAATCTTGCCATATGCAACAACGTGGATGGAACTAGGGGGTATTATGTTAAGTGAAATAAGTCAGTCAGAGAAAGATAAATACCATATGATTTCACTCATATGTGGAATTTAAGAAACAAAACAGATGAACATAGGGGAAGGGAAGGAAAAATAAAATAAGAGGAAAACAGAGAGGGAGGCAAACCATAAGACACTTTTAGCTATAGGGAATAAACTGAGGGTTGCTGGAGGGGAGGTAGGTGGGGGGATGGGGTAACTGGGTGATGGGCATTAAGGAGGGCACTTGATGGAATGAGCACTGGGTGTTGTATGCAACTGATGGATCACTAAATCCTACCTCTGAAACTAATAATACAGTATATGTTCATTAAATTGAATTTAAATAAAAAAATTAAAAAAATAAAAAGAGGTCTTATTAGGAAACTGAGGCCCAGAGTGGTTAGTTCACTTACAGAAGTTACCCAGAGAATTCAGGGGAGAACCGAAGCAAACTTTTTCTGACTCTTGGTCTGATGTTTTCCCCTTCAGGATTTTTCAAAGCATGTGGCTTTATATCTCAGGGTACTCTGGGCTCATGGTACTGAAAGCAAGATTCTCAAAATGTGGGTCAGTAACTGCCAGGGTTTGGGGATTTGTAGAAACTTCTCTGAAATGTCACTGTCCAACCTGAGCTTATGAGCCCTCTCTCCCTTAAACCATGGTATTCCCCAGGGGCTACTGTTCTTTTTTTCTTTTTTTTTTTTTATGGTTTTGCTGGGGTGGGGGTGCTATAGGAGTCCCTGAAGTTGAGTGCGAATCACAAAGAAACACAATCAGATCAGCCTGGTGGAAAGAGGACGGAGACAAGAGTCTTTACCTCACAGGACCGTCATAAGAAACACGAGAGCTAATGAATGCAAAGTGCCTAGTACAAAGTAGGTGCTCAGTAGACACGTTTTTTGCCTTTTTCCTTAAAAGAGCCCTCAGATGTCATTTAGCAGAGCCTGTTCCTGCCTGAGAGGCAGTTCAGAAGAGCAGGCTTAGCAGTACAAGCTCTGGAGGTGACACCAGTCCTGCTTCTGAGGTTTGCTGCCACGAACAGGCTGTGTGAACATGCATGGGTGAGCCTCAGTGTCCACACTGCCCCCTCTTTATAGACCCATTGTGAAGATCAAATGAAATACTGCTTGCAAACAGTTTAGCAGCTCAGTGCTTAGTACCAGTCAGTGCCGGGCATCACTGGCGTATCACTACCCATAAAAACACTTCAGACAGATGTCACTGAGAATCGTCCAAAGGCTGGAGCTCCCTGTGGCTGACCAGCAACTCCCCCTTGGATCCAGCTCTCCCCAGGCCTGCTGCATCCTGCAGACATTCCTGTCTCTGGGCTCAGCGCCCCCAGCCATTATGAAAATGGAGAGGCCTGGTGGCCGCTGCTTCTTCCTGGATGGGGCCAGTCCTGGGCCTGCCGATGGCTCAGAAGCACGTCTGCAACTGTGTATGTGACAGCGCAGTGGGGAAACCAAACGCAGGGGTCTTGTCCCCTCCCCATCTCCCCCACAGCGGGCCTCCCCCACCAGGACTGCTGCTACAGCACCGGGTCCAGGACCGCTCCCTGCCCTTCACCCCAACCCCTGATTAGTATTGCAGATTTTCCCAGCCACGACCTGCCTAATCCAGGGCTTGAAGCTTTACTCAAATCAACATATAATGAGCATGGCTTGCGGTGGACTCTGTCCTGAGGGCCTCATGAGGGAGAGGAGCAGCCCGCCCCTACCCCCGGACCTAGAGCTGTATGTTGCTCACTACACCCCACCCTCTCCTCCTCTCAGTCTTGGCCACTCCAGCAGGCTCCATGGGGGTGTGCGGTGGGCTGGCTCCCTGAACCTCAGAGGTCAGCTCCGCCCCCATTCCCTCTGAGGCAGGAGTGTGGGATTGGACCCCAAAAGATGGTATGATGGAGAGCCACTGGCAGAGCTGAGCAAAAGGGCAGGAAGGGCCCCTGCTAGAGCAGCCTCCCTGGCCCATCCAGTCCCAGAGAGGAAGGTCTCATGGCTGGGCCCCTGGCTGCCTGGGACGACTTTAAAAGAGGACATCGCCGGGGGCCTAGGGGACACGGTGAGGTGAAACCGCTGCCTGGGAAACCATTTTTGTATGTGTTATTTCTGTATCATGTTGAGTAACACGGTATGCCTCTGAGGCCGGCAGGGCACATCTCCACCCCCGGTTTATGGATGGGGGAACTGAAGCCTAGACAAGATTAGTGGAGGGCCAGGGGCTGCTGAGTGAGGCAGACAGGCCTAGCACTAGAACCAGGGTTTTGAGGTCTTCTGACTCAGGTCAGTGCTCTTTGTAAGAGAGCTGGCTGCTCTAGGCAGGTCCACCAGAGGCGTCCTCTGCTCCTGGGGGTGGGGGGTGTCCTCAGAGAGGACCTAAAAGGCAGCTGGGCCCAGATGTCGACACCTGTGATGTGAGCGCTGGTCCGGCCACGCAGGGGAGCCTAAAGAGCTTTGATTCCCTGGGGCAGTCAGTTACTCCCCAGAGCCCGCTTCCTCCTCTGAAGAATGGGTACAAAGAAAGCTGACCCCCACATATCCTGGGACTATTGTGAGAATAAAATGAGATGAGTGAGAAAGTGTTTTGTAATTGTAAACAGTCATAAAATGAGTAGCATTAACCCAGAGGCAAGGAGCAAGGTTGGGAAAACTCACAGAGGAAAACAAAGTAAGAAGAAAGGCAGAGTGTCAGAACAGGGCTGGTGTTCTTTGCTTGTCTCCTCACATCTTCTACCTGCAGGCTGTCTACTCTATCTGTGTGGGAGGTGCTGACATATTTTTTTTGACCCAGAAACCCCAAGACCAGCTTGAAGGTGACAATGATTTTATGAGGTAAAACCTCAATGTATATTCCTAACTTTCCTTGAATTTTAGATTTTAAGCATGCTATTATATTGACATTTTTAATACCATTCTCTCTACTCCCAAGAATACAAATTAGGTATTCATCTGTTGACACGATGCATTAAAAGAAAAACAATTCAATTCAGATGTGCTAATGTAATTTGCACACAGATACCACTTAAAAATCACGTCCTAAAAATGTCAGACTTACCTTGAACAAGTCTTAGTGGGGATATATTACAAAGCAGAGGGAATAAATGCATCATATAGAAAGTTGTAAAATACAGAAACCTTAATCAACTGCGAGTATGTTCAGACTCCAATAAAGGAGAATGATTATATGTGAGTGAATAATTATTTTAAATATAGAGATAATTGGGATTACCTTTTGGCTTACACAAAATACTGTAAAATAATGACTTTTATGCAGCAGACATTTTGTCATCAGTTCCCATTATTCGTCATAGAATATTTTTGGAGGAAGAAAGAGCTTTGCCAGTGACTGGAAGAACCTAATGGAATAGGTCAGCATCATTAACCCCTACCTGAATGAGGAACTGGAACCTGGAGAACCCAAGTAACCCTCCCAAGGTCATGCTGTCAGTCAACAGAGGGGATTGTGTAGCCCAAGTGCCCTGATTTCTGAGCTTGTGCATTGATTGGTCTCTAATGTTTAAATGCTGTTTTCACTATTAGTTTTTGTTAGGGATATCATCTGGTGCTACAATCTCCTTTTTGAAAAATCTTCTTAAATCTCACTTACAGAGCTAAATGGTTCCCCCCCCCCCATTAGTTTCAGATTATGTTGCAGGGAGGGTTCTGTGAATATGACTTCACTCGGAGCATGTGAGTGTATGGTGGTAGAAAGGACTGAGGGTGGGAAGTGGTGGTGAATCAGCAGGGTCCTTCATCCTCACTACCCCTTATTCAGACTGTTCTGCTACTATTTGTCATATAGAATGGATTTCAGAAAAAAGAAATGAATTTGAAAAGAGGATTCCACTGCCAAAAAAAGAATACGAAAACACCACCGGGAGGAAACCATCCCCCTTGGATTGTCATGTCAGGGTTTTGGAGGTCCAGGGTGGGTAGCGAAGGGTGGGGCTGTTGTTTTCACGTGAAGGCAGGGAGGGAGGCCTGCAAAGAGTAGGACTGCACGTGTTCTCATTCCAGGTGTGAATCTGGAGGAGCCAGGAAGCACCTGTCTTTCCCAGCTGCTCGGGGAGGTTCTGTTTGGCTCCAGGAATCTGGAGCAGCCGCCAAGGGCTGCCTCAGAAAGGAACAGGCTGTTTTCTGAAAATAGGACATTTGGTGTCTTTAAAGGCAGAATACTCCCAGCACCCCACGTGGTGCATTCACTTTGAAAGGGAGCAAGATGACAGAGATGTTCAGGGCTGAATGGAGGGTTCAGAGACATACAGCATCAAGCAGTCCCAAACTCCATGCTATGGGCCCAAATCCTTTCATCTTAGGATCTCAAAGCACCTTACCTGGCATTAAGGATGATTACTTCGGCTCTGTAGAGAGAAAACAGAGACAGGAGAAAGAACAGAGCCTGCAGGATGAGATAGGGAGGGGATGGTAAATCGCAAATAAATCCTTAAAGTGCTGTTGGAAATTTGATAGGATTTCTTCCCTTTTCTTCCCCTCTCTCTTGTGGAGCTTGGAACTAAAAGAAGGGTGATTATGTGCATTTGGATCTGAATTTCATTTTTCATTCCTCAAAATATCACCAATGAAATAATCCTAAAGTAGGGTTTAGATTATTATTAAGAAACCTGAAAAGCAAGCACATTCCATCCTTTGAATAGTTCCTGAAATAAAAGAATAAAAACCATAATACTGTGCTTCATTGTTCAGGCACCAATTCTAACCCCACAATTTATTGATAAGGCATCAGCAAGAGATCCAGCAGATATACATGTGAGGATAAAGCAACAAACCTGAAATACATAAAAATGAAAGCTCAGAGTCCAAGAATCAATGATCACATCATAAAAAGGGGGGAGGTGGTAACAACCTTGCATTTTATTTTTTTTTAATTTTTATTTTTTAAAAGATTTTATTTATTTGAGAGAGAGAGAGTGAGAACATGAATGGAGTGGGGGAGAAGGGCAGAGGGAGAGGGAGAAGCAGATTCCCTGCTGAGCCGGGCTTGATCCCAGGATTCCGAGATCACAACCTGAGCCAAAGGCAGATACTTAACCGACTGAGCCACCCAGGTGCCCCTACCCCCTTGTGTGCATTTTAAATGCGCTACCTTATTTCATCCTTTCAGTAGCCTTTAGAGGTGGGTATCATCTTCATTGTACAGGTGAAGAAACTGAGACTCAGAGAGGTTATAACTTACTTAAGTTCACATGGTGAGGAAGGGTCAGGATTTGAATCCAGATGTAGTTGATTCTGAGGTCCACGTTCTTTTTTCTCATTCTGGATGGGTTCTGATTTGAGGCTGAAGGTCAGTGCTATTAGACTTTTAAATGTGGTTATGACAACAAAACAGATAAAAGATTTTGAAATAAATTTAACAAAAATGTGCAAATCCTGTATGAGGAAAACCCTTAAACACTTCTGACACAAAAGTAGACTTGAATAAGTAGAAACACATCCCTTGTTTTTGGATAGGTTATCTCAATATCATCAGTAGGTTGGTACAGTTTAAGTAAATTTATAAATTTGATGTAATCACTTAAAAATGCTAACATGCTCCCCACCCCCCCACTGTAGTTAGACAAGATGATACTAAAAGTTCATGTGGGGAAATAAACATGAAAGAACAGCTATGGGTGTGTATGGAGGGTGGTAAGTGGGTTGGGGTGGGTAGAAGGAGGGGCCAGGCCTACCAGATACTAAAACATTTTAAATCTCTATAATTAAAACAGCATAGTACTGGGACATAGCTTGATAGACCAGTGGAATAAAATAGAAAGTTCTAAATAGAAACAGACCAAATATATAGAGAAATTCAGCACATATAATAAAGGTAGCATCTAAAATCACAGGGCGGGGGGGGGGGGGGGGGGGGGCGGGGGGGGTGCCTGGGTGGCTCAGTTGGTTAAGTGGCTGCCTTCAGCTCAGGTAATGATCCCAGGGTCCTGGGATCGAGGCCCACATCAGGCTCCCTGCTCAGTGGGGAGCCTGCTTCTCCCTCTCCTCTGCCTGCTGCTCTGCCTACTTGTGCTCTCTCTCTGTCTCCTATCAAATAAATAAATAAAATCTTTAAAAAAAATCACTGGGGAAAAGATACTTTAATAAGTAGTGTGAGACAACAGGATAGCCATATAGCAAAGGATAATAGATCCGTAGAGTATGCAAGAATAAAGTTGAAATGATCAGAGGGAGAGTGGGACTTCTGGCTATGGTGGTGACATATTCTCCCCCACCCCCCCCATAAGTATAAAACTGGATGAAATTATAAGAAAAAAAATCATTTAAGGTATCTCAAAATTGACCAAAGACAGACAGAAAATTGAGAAGCATTTATTTGTACAAAAACTACTAGAACTTTGGGTGAGAACACCAGGGTCTGCAACCTACTTACTGGGGCTACTATCATTCTTCAACCATCATCCCCATCTCTACACACAGATGTGTTGGCAAGAATTAGGGTTTCACTGTTGCAGAATTGGCCAAGAAAAACAGCAGCTTTGCTGCTAAGAGGTTTGGACCTCACACGGGGCAGAGTGCAAAAACTCAGAGTGTTGTCAGCAGAAGTACAAAACTCAGTGTAAAATGAATAGGGAAAACCTACAACTCTGCCTTCCTGAGGTTGTGGTTCCAGGGTAAGGCAGGGCAAGTGGTGGATCATTCAGATATTTAAGAGGGACACCCTGGAACTGACAGTATAGAAGGGCTACATAAGCTCTCCACCCACCCTTGACTGATGATGAGACTAGAGGCATGCTTAGGAGAGACTCGAGAGCCCAGTGGAAAGTGAAAGTCAACACAGACTTGAGAACTGGCTGAACTTTGAACTCTTTAGGAAGTTCATAGCTACATAGATATGTACGTATCTATACATAGATAGGTCAGCAGAGAGGTGGGTGGAAGTCTTTAGGGATGAAGGTGTTCGAGAACAATCTCTATTCAACTTGTTTGTTGTCTACTAAACTATACAATCCCAGAAAGCCTGGTTTAAAAATGAAGGTAAGAATAAAAGAACTGATGAGAGACATTAGTGTTTGCTCATGATAAAAAAAACAAAAACAAAAACAACAAACCCAACAAAAACCCAAAAGACCCCCAAAACAAAAGAATCCAGAATTGTTTTAAAATATTATTTTAAATGTTTCCAACAAAAATGAGACATGTAGAGAAACAGGAAAGTGTGATTCATATTCAGGAAAAAAAAAACCTCAATAGAAATGGATTCTCAGTAGACCCAGAATGTTAGATTTAGCAAAGAAAACTTTAAAGAATGATTATAAATATGTTCAGATAATTAAAGGAAACTGTTTCCAAAGAAATAAGGAAAATATGGTGATGACTTAACAAATAGAAAATTTTAATAAAGGAGAAAAAATATAAAAAGAACCAAATGTAATTTTTAGAATTGAAAAATACAATAATTAAAACACTAGATTTGCTCAATAGCAGATTTGAGATAACAGAAGAAAGAATCAATGAAGTAAAAAGATAGTTTAATAAAATTAAGCTAAAGAGCAGGAACAAAATTATTGAAGAGAACTTAACCAGAGCCTCAGAGACCCCTGGGACAATATCAAATATACAACATATCTGTAAAGGGAGTCCCAAAATGAGAAGAGAGAAAAGAGCAGAATAAACATTTAAAGAAAAAAACAATTGAAAACTTCCCAAATCAGATTTTAAAGATGAATATACAGATCCAAGAGGCTTAACAACCCCCAGGAGAATAAACACAAAGAGAACCATACCTAAACAGATCAGTCAATAATAAAATCCAAAGACAAATAACATCTTTTAAGGAGCAAGAGAAAAATAATTTGTAATATACAAGCGAACAGTAATCCAATTGGTTAACCTCTCTTCAGAGAAAATGAAGGTCAAAATGTAGTGTAATGACATATTGCAAAAATGCTGAGAGAAAAAAGAAATGTCAACCAGGAATTCTATATCCAGCAATAATACCCTTCAAATATGAAGACAAAAATAAAGTTTTCCCAGATAAACAAAACCTGAGAGAATTCATTGCTAGCAGACCTACCCTACATGAAATTCTGAAGAAAGACCTTTAGAATTAAAGAAAATGATACAAGATATTAGTTGAATACATGGGAGGAAATGATGAATGACAGAAATGGTGAATGTATGGGTAAAGTATAAAGAAGAGTGGAGGAGGGGCGCTTGGGTGGATTAGTCTTGATTTCAGTTCAGGTCGTGATCTCAGGGTCCTGGGATAGAGCGTTCAACGTGGAGTCTGCTTGATGATTCTCTCTCTCCCTCTCCCCCTGCTCTCTCTCTCTCTCAAATAAATAAATTTTTAAAGAAGAATGGAGGAAATTGAGCTATGTTGGAACCAACTTGTTACATTGTATTGGAATTAAGATGATATTAACTTGAATTAGATTATGATAAATTTAAGACATTTAATGCAGTCCTTAAAGTGATCAAAGAAAAAAACTAAAAAAGTATAGTGAAAAATAAATTGAGTGACTAAAATGTATTTTAAAAATTATTTGTTTACTATTAGAGCCACTAAAGGTGGAACAGAGAAACAAATGGAAACAGGAGATCCTATGGAAAATAAATAGCAAAATGGCAGACATAAATCCATTCATATCAATAATTACATTAAATATAAATGGATGCAACACTCCACTTAAAAGCCAGAAGTTAAAAGGCAGACTGGATTTAAAGCAAGATTCTGTAACAGGGAAAAACTTAGCATATCTGACTCCATATTGCTTCTACTTCCCTTGCTGCTGTGACCTACAACTTAGAAGCTTCTGCTTAGGCCTGCATACAGGAATGTTACAGCTCAGATTTGAAAAAAACTGCACTGCTTTTTTTTTTTTTAAATTTAATTTTATTATGTTAATCACCATACATTACATCATTAGTTTTTGATGTAGTGTTCCATGATTCATTGTTTGCGTATAACACCCAGTGCTCCATTCAATACGTGCCCTCTTTAATACCCATCACCAGGCTAGCCCCTCCCCCCACCCCCCTCCTCTCTAGAACCCTCAGTTTGTTTCTCAGAGTCCATAGTCTCTCATGGTTCGTCTCCCCCTCTGATTCCCCCCTCCTTCATTTTTCCCTTCCTACTATCTTCTTCTTTTTTTAACATATAATGTATTATTTGTTTCAGAGGTACAGGTCTGTGATTCAACAGTCTTACACAATTCACAGCACTCACCATAGCACAAACCCTCCCCAATGTCTATCACCCAGCCACCCCATCCCTCCCAACCCCCACCACTCCAGCAACCCTCAGTTTGTTTCCTGAGATTAAGAATTCCTCATATCAGTGATATCATGTGATACATGTCTTTCTCAGATTGACTTATTTCCCTTAGGATAATACCCTCTAGTTCCATCCACGTCGTTGCAAATGGCAAGATTTCATTTTTTTTTTGATGGCTGCATAGTATTCCATTGTATATATATACCATAACTTCTTTATACATTCATCTGTCGATGGAAATCTTGGCTCTTTCCATAGTTTGGCTATTGTAGACAATGCTGCTATAAACATTGGGGTGCACGTACCCCTTCGGATCCCTACATTTGTATCTTTGGGGTAAATACCCAGTAGTGCAATTACAGGGTCATATGGTAGCCCTATTTTCAACTTTTTGAGGAACCCCCATACTGTTTTCCAGAGTGGCTGCACCAGCTTGCATTCCCACCAACAGTGTAGGAGGTTTCCCCTTTCTCTGCATCCCCGCCAACATCTGTCATTTCCTGACTTGTTAATTTTAGCCATTCTGACTGGTGTGAGGTGGTATCTCATTGAGGTTTTGATTTGGATTTCCCTGATGCTGAGTGACGTTGAGCACTTTTTCATCTGTCTTTGGGCCATTTGGATGTCTTTGGAAAAATGTCTGTTCATGTCTTCTGCCCATTTCTTGATTGGATCATTTGTTCTTTGGGTGTTGAGTTTGGTAAGTTCTTTATAGATTTTGGATACTAGCCCTTTATCTGATATGTCATTTGCAAATACCTTCTCCCATTCTGTCGGTTGTCTTTTGGTTTTGTTGACTGTTTCCTTTGCTGTGCAAAAGCTTTTTATCTTGATGAAGTCTCAATAGTTCATTTTTGCCCTTGCTTCCTTTGCCTTTGGTGATGTTTCTAGGAGGAAGTTGCTGCAGCTAAAGTCGAAGAGGTTGCTGCCTGTGTTCTCTTTTAGGATTTTGATGTACTCTTGTCTCACATTTAAGTCTTTCAACCATTTTGAGTCTGTTTTTGTCTGTGGTGTAAGGAAATGGTCCAGTTTCATACTTCTGCATGTGGCTGTCCAAAATTCCCAACACCATCTTTTTTCCATCGGACATTCTTTCCTGCTTTGTCAAAGAGTAGTTGACCATAGAGTGGAGGGTCCATTTCTGGGCTTTCTATTCTGTTCCATTGATCTATGTGTCTGTTTTTGTGCCAGTACCATACTGTCTTGATGATTACAGCTTTGTAATAGAGCTAGAAGTCCAGAATTGTGATGCCACCAGCTTTGCTTTTCTTTTTCAACATTTCTCTGGCTATTCGAGGTCTTTTCTGGTTCTGTACAAATTTTAGGATTATTTGTTCCATTTCTTTGAAAAAAGTGGATGGTATTTTGATAGGGATTGCATTAAATGTGTAGATTGCTGTAGGTAGCATTGACATCTTCACTATATTTATTCTTCCAATCCATGAGCATGGAACGTTTTTCCATTTCTTTCTTCCTCAATTTCTTTCAAGAGTATTTTATAGTTTTCTGAGTACAGATTCTTTGCCTCTTTGGTTAGATTTATTCCTAGGTATCTTATGGTTTTGGGTGCAATTGTAAATGGGATCAAATCCTTCATTTCTCTTTCTTCTGTCTTGTTGTTGGTGTATTGGGATGCCACTGATTTCTGTGCATTGATTTATATCCTGCCACTTGACTGAATTCCTGTATGAGTTCTAGCAGTTTTGGGGTGGAGTCTTTTGGGTTTTCCATATAAAGTATCATATCATCTGCAAACAGTGAGAGTTTGACTTCGTCTTTGCCGATTCGGATGCCTTTTATTTCTTTTTGTTGTCTGATTGTTGTGGCTAGGACTTCTAGTACTATGTTGAATAGCAGTGGTGATAGTGGACATCCCTGCCGTGTTCCTGACCTTAGGGGGAAAGCTCTCAGTTTTTCCCCATTGAGAATGATATTCGCTGTGGGTTTTTCATAGATGGCTTTTATGATATTGAGGTATGTACCCTCTATCCCTATCCTCTGAAGGAGTTTTGATCAAGAAAGGATGCTTTACTTTGTCAAATGCTTTTTCTGCATCTATTGAGAGGATCATATGGTTCTTGTTCTTTCTTTTATTAATGTATTGTATCACATTGATTGATTTGTGGATGTTGAACCAACCTTGCAGCCCAGGAATAAATCCCACTTGGTCGTGGTGAATAATCCTTTTAATGTACTGTTGGATCCTATTGGCTAGTATTTTGGTGAGAATTTTTGCATCCATGTTCATCAGGGATATTGGTCTGTAATTCTCCTTTTTGATGGGGTCTTCATCTGATTTTGGGATCAAGGTAATGCTGGCCTCATAAAATGAGTTTGGAAGTTTTCCTTCCATTTCTATTTTTTGGAACACTTTCAGAAGAATAGGTATTAATTCTTTTTTAAATGCTTGGTAGAATTCCCCTGGGAATCCATCTGGCCCTGGGCTCTTGTTTATTGGGAGATTTTTGATGACTGCTTCAATTTCCTTAGTGGTTATAGGTCTGTTCAGGTTTTCTGTTTCTTCCTGGTTCAGTTTTGGTAGTTGATACATCTCTAGGAATGCATCCATTTCTTCCATATGATCTAATTTGCTGCCATAGAGTTGCTCATAATATGTTCTTATAATTGTTTGTATTCCTTTGGTGTTTGTTGTGATCTCTCCTCTTTCATTCATGATTTTTTTTACTTGGGTCATTTCTCTTTTCTTTTTGATAAGTCTGGCTAGGGGTTTATCAGTGTTATTAATTCTTTCAAAGAACCAGCTCCTAGTTTTGTTGATCTGTTCTACTGTTATTTTGGTTTCTATTTCATTGATTTCTGCTCTGATCTTTATTATTTCTCTTCTCCTGCTGGGTTCAGGCTTTATTTGCTGTTCTTTCTCCAGCTCCTTTGGGTGTAGGGTTAGATTGTGTATTTGAGACCTTTCTTGTTCCTTGAGAAAGGCTTGTATTGCTATATACTTTCCTCTTAGGACTGCCTTTGCTGCATCCCAAAGATTTTGAACAGTTGTGTTTTCATTTTCATTTGTTTCCATGAATTGTTTTAATTCTTTAATTTCCTGGTTGACCCATTCATTCTTTCGTAGGATGCTCTTTAGCCTCCATGTATTTGAGTTCTTTATGACTTTCCTCTTGTGATTGAGTTCTAGTTTCAAAGCACTGTGGTCTGAAAATATGCATGGAATGATCCTAATCTTTTGGTACCAGTTGAGACCTGATTTGTGATCTAGGATGTGATCTATTCTGGAGAATGTTCCATGGGCACTAGAGAAGAATGTGTATTCTGTTGCTTTGGGATGGAATGTTCTGAATATATCTGTGAAGGCCATTTGGTCCAATGTGTCATTTAAAGTCTTTATTTCCTTGTTGATCTTTTGCTTGGATGATCTGTCCATTTCAGTGAGGGGGGTGTTAAAGTCCCCCACTATTATTGTATTGTTGTTGATGTGTTTCTTTGCTTTTGTTATTAATTGGCTTATATAACTGGCTGCTCCCATGTTAGGGGCATAGATATTTACAATTGTTAGATCTTCTTTCTGGATAGACCCTTTAGGTAGGATATAGTGTCCTTCCTCATTTCTTATTATAGTCTTTGGTTTAAAATCTAATTTGTCTGATATAAGGATTGCCACCCCAGCTTTCTTTTCGTGTCCATTAGCATGGTAAATGGTTTTCCACCCCCTCACTTTCAATCTGGGGGTGTCTTTGGGTCTAAAATGTGTCTCTTGCAGACAGCATATCGATGGGTCTTGTTTTTTAATCCAATCTGATACCTGTGTCTTTTGATTGGGGCATTTAGCCCATTTACATTCAGGGTAACTATTGAAAGACATGAATTTGGTGTCATTGTATTGCCTACAAGGTGACTGTTACTGTATATTGTCTGTGTTCCTTTCTGGTCTATGTTACTTTTAGGCTCTCTCTTTGCTTAGAGGACGCCTTACAATATTTCTTGTAGGGCTGGTTACGTGTTTGCAAATTCCTTTAGTTTTTGTTTGTCCTGGAAGCTTTTTATCTCTCCTTCTATTTTTTCAATGACAGCCTAGCTGGATATAGTATTCTTGGCTGCATATTTTTCTTATTTAGTGCTCTGAATATATCATGCCAGTCCTTTCTGGCCTGCCAGGTCTCTGTGGATAGGTCTGTTGCCAGTCTAATGTTTCTACCATTGTAGGTTACAGACCTCTTGTCCCAAGCCGCTTTCAAGATTTTCTCTTTGTGTCTGAGACTCGTAAGTTTTACTATTAGATGTCGGGGTGTTGACCTATTTTTATTGATTTTGATGGAGCTTCTCTGTGCCTCCTGGATTTTTATGCCTGTTTCCTTCCCCAAATTAGGGAAGTTCTCTGCTATAATTTGCTCCAATATACCTTCTGCCCCTCTCTCTTTCTTCTTCTAATGGGATCCCAATTACTCTTTTTTTTTTTTAAAGATTTATTTATTTATGTATTTGACAGAGAGAGACACAGCGAGAGAGGGAACACAAGCATGGGGAGTGGGAGAGGGAGAAGCAGGCTTCCCGCTGAGCGAGGAGCCTGATGCGGGGCTCGATCCCAGCACCCGGGATCATGACCTGAGCCGAAAGCAGACGCTTAATGACTGAGCCACCCAGGCGCCCCCCCCCAATTATTCTAATATTGTTTTGTCTTATGGTATCACTTATCTCTCGAATTCTGCCCTCATGATCCAGTAGTTGTTTATCTCTTTTTCTCAGCTTATTTATTTTCCATCATTTGGTCTTCTATATCACTGATTCTCTCTTCTGCCTCATTATCCTAGCAGTTAGAGCCTCCATTTTTGATTGCACCTCATTAATAGCCTTTTTGATTTCGACTTGGTTAGATTTTAGTTCCTTTAGTTCTCCAGAAAAGGTTTCTCTCGTATCTTCCATGCTTTTTTCAAGCCCAGCTAGTACCTTTATAATCACCATTCTGAACTCTAGTTCCGACATCTTACTAATGTCCATATTGATTAGGTCCCTGGCAGTTGGTACTGTGTCTTGTTCTTTTTTTTGAGGTGATTTTTTCCGTCTTGTCATTTTGTCCAGAGGAGAATAGATGAATGAGAGAACAAAATGCTAACAGGGTAACAATGACCCCAGAAAAATATACACTAAACAAATCAGAAGAGACCTTCAGAAAGTGGTCACTCTTCTGTTCAGAGTTGCTGCTATTCTTTTCTTTGATCTCTTGTTGAGTTCGTAGATGTTCAGAATGGTTTGATCGCTATCTAGCTGAATTCCTGGGACCAGACGAAATTTACGTCTCCTACTTCTCTGCCATCTTGCTCCTCCTCCCTGCACTGCCTTTTTACCCAAAACCTACCTTACTCAAGGAGATAAGGAAGTATGTACAGAAATGATAATGCTATGTTTAAGCTTTATAGGAGCAATATGACCAGATTCCTGTATGCAAAGATCAACTGGCTAAGGACAAAATGAGTTACACAACCTTCCTCAGATGTCTACAGATGTCAGTCACCTTTTGACTCCAACCCCCTTCAACATCCCCCTCTTCCTAACATAAAAGAAGCTGAAATATGCTGGGGGAGATTGTTCTTTGGGACAATAGTCTACCATCTCCTCAGTTTCCTGGCTTTCCAAATAAAGTTGCTTTCCTTGTCCCAACATCTTGCCTCTCAACTTAATGGTCCATTGTTTGTCATGCAGAAGGAGCTTGGGCTTGATTACAGTTCAACTCTATGGTATTTACAAGAGAGCTATGTTCAAATACACAAATAATATTTAAAAGATATACCAGGCAAAGAATAAGAGAAGTGGAATGGCTATAAATAATACCACACAAAGTACACTTGAAGACAAGACCTAGAACTAGAGAGAATGAGGGAAATTTCATAATGATACAAGAGTGAATACATCAAGAAGATAGTACAATTATAAACACCTAACAACAGAGCCCCAAAATACATAAAGCAAAAGTGGCAGAAAGGAATGGAAGAACAGATAATTCAATAATAATAATAGTTGCAGATTTCAATACCTCACCATCAATAATAAGTAGAACTAGACAGAATATTAATAATTATATAGAAGCTTAACCAGATATTTATACAGCATGCCACCTAGCAACAGCAGAATACACATTATTTTCAAGGGCACATGGAATATTCTCAAGGATAGAATTTATGCTAGGCTATAAAACAAGTCTTAATAGACTTACAAGGATCAAAATCATACAAAATATGTTCCCCAATCACAACAGAAATAAATTAGAAATCTATAACAGAAAAACTTAAATCCTCCAATTTTGAAACTTAAGCACACTTCTAAATAATTCCTGGGTGGAAGAAGAAATCACAGGGCAAATTAGAAAATAGTTTGAAGAGAATGGAAATAAAATACAACATATTAAAAGTTTTAAGCTGCAGCCAAAGCAATGCTTAGAGGAAAATTTATAGCTCTAAAATGCTTATATGAGAAAGGAAGAAAGATCCAAAATCAATAATCTAAATTTCCACTTCAAAAAGCTAGAAACAGAACAAATCAATTCAAAGTAAGTATAAGGAAAGAAATAATATATTTTTAATGGAATAGAAAACAGAAAAACATTAGAGAAACTCAATGAAACTGGAAGTTGTCTTCTTGAAAATATTTTTTAAATAAAGATTAATCTTCAGTTAGACTGACCAAAAAAAAAAAAAAAAAAAGGAAAGAGAAGAAAAGGAAAAAAAAGGCAAACTGCCAAAAATCAGAAATTCAAAGGAATTATAAAGAGATATTATAAATGTTTAGGTCAACAAATTTGATGATTTAGATGAAAAGAGCAAATTCCTAGAGAGATACAAATTACCCAGACTGACTAAAGAATAAATAGAAAATTTGAATAGGAATACAAAGAGTAAAAAATGTTGAATTAGTAATTAAAAATCATCCCACAAAGAAAAACCCAGGCCTCGATGAATTCAATCAAATATATGCCAATTGTACACAAACTCTTTCAGAAAACAAAGGAGAAGCGAGCACTTTCCAACTCATTCTTTGAGGCCACTATTACCCTGACACCAAAGGCAGACAATGACATCACAAGGCAAGCACATTATTCCTTATGAAAATAAAGGCAAAAATTCTTAAACTGAATCCAGCAACATGTAAAAAGGATTATGCACAGTGACCACATGGGATTTATCTATCGCAGGAATCTAAATTGATCAGAGACTTGAATGTGAACAATAAAATCTTCACAAGTGCTGGAATAAAATATGGTTGAATTTAGCTATGACCTGGGTATATCCTTATTAATTCTGCTTTGAACTTTGGCTGTAAAATCCAAATGGACTAAAAGAAAAGATTAATAAATTTGATGACCTCAAAATAAAGTTTTCAATCATAAAAAGAAAAAACCATGTGCAACTTTATAATTAAGAGAAATTAAAATTATACTGAAATACCATTTCTCATCTTCAGAAATAGAACTGAAAAATAGGAAGTGTCATTCATTGGTGGTAGGAATATGAAGTGGTGCAATTTGGTAATATCTAACAAAACTACATGTATATACATAACATGAGTCTAATCATGAAGAAACATCAGACAAACCCAAATTGAGACAAATTTTGTAAAACAACCGACCTGTAATCTTCAAAACTATCAATGTAATTAATGACAAAGAAAAACTGAGGAACTGTTTCAGGTTAAAGAATACTAAAGAAACATGACAACTGAATGCAATGTAATCCTGGACCTGGATCCTTTCCTGGGGGGAAAAAAAAAACACTACTGCAAAAGGTATTATTGGGATAATTGATGAAATTAGAGAATCTGTAGTTAGATAAAAACATATTAAGGTTAAATTTCCTGGACTTGGTAACTGTACTATGGTTTTATAAGAGGATATCTCTGTTCTTAGGAAAGGTACGTTGAAATATTAAGGGTAAAGGAACATGATATATATAACCCACTCTCAAATGGTTCAGAAAAAATTATTTAATATGTGAAATATATAATAATTATATACTTACAAGGTATTAATTATAATACTTTAATAATCTACTATAAAAATATATAGAGAGAAAGAGAGTGGCACGATATTAAAAATATGGGTAAAGCTTGTATGAAACGTTTTGTGCTATTCTTGCAACTTTTCTGTTAGCCTGAAATCATCTGAAAATACAAAATTAAGAACAAAATTAATGTGGCTAAGAATAATACCCAAAGCTCAGTAAGGCTTGCACTGTATTATGTGTGAATTAGAGAATTAGATTGCCCTTTAGTAAAAAAAATCAGGGATACACCACATTATTCATGGATTCTGGATTTTAAGATTTTTAATAACCCTTTTGGAAATAATCTTTTTTCTTTTAAATAAAGCAATAGTTAAACTAATATACACACATGATTTATAATGAAACCAATTCCCCCCAGCCCACACCCTGCCCTTCCTGTCCTCGCCCTTGGCTGTTTCTCAGAAGCAGTATCTTTGAATCCTTCCTGGATTTAGTCTGGCTCCCAATATGTGTGTTATATGGCACACTGATACCACTCTCAACTTGAGAGAGTGTCAGCTGACTTCCTCCTATGGTGCAGGAAGATGTAGCTTATTTATCCTCTCATCCTCCCCTTTCTGTTCTTCTAGAAGAATGATGTCACTATTTACAGTTCCTTTGGCTTTTTTCCCCACCAGGCTTATTGGGATATAATTGACATAGAACATTATGTAAATTTAAGTTGTACAACATGATGATTTGGTACAAGTGTGTATTGTGAAATGATTACCACAATGAGGTTAGTTAGCACATCCATCACATCACATAATTACTTTTGTGTATGTGTGTGTGTTAAGAATATTTAAGATCTACTCCCTTAGCAACTTTTTAAGTATATAATACAGTATTGTTAACTATAGTCACCATGCTGTACCTTAGGTCTTATAACTGGAAGTTTGGATTTTTTGACCAACATCTCCCCCTTCCGCTCTCTCTACCCCTTTACCCCATACCTCTGGTAACCATTCTACTCTCAGTTCCTAGCTTTAAAATTTTAAATACTGTATTAAACCACTGTACCTTATGATAGCAAGTAAAGACCATACCTCTTGACTTCCACTTTGTAAAATGAAAACACTTCCCTTTACTTCTTCAACTCTCAATTTCTGTGAGCTAAACCTTTAGATTGCTAAAGTTGAGAGTATCTACATTATATTTTGGAATTATAATGAAGTTTTCTTTGCCTTTAATTGATTCTAAAAGTGGAAATGAATGCAAAACTTTCCAGTTACCATGAGGAGATGCTGTTTATTGCTTGGCCAAGTTCTGTGCTCTTACTACATTTCTTCCTCTATGGCTGCATGTCCTCGCTCTTGTGCCACTCAAAGGAAAAAAATCCTCAACTAGATAGTCTTTCTTACATTCCGCCAATTGCTCAGAATCATGTCATACTTAAGCTTATTTCATATTTGGACTTTGCCTTTCTTGTACTGGTCCCTCCTCAACCTGCATCCTGAAATTTCAGAGGGCATCAAACTTCACTTGTTAAGGGGAGAAATGTACCACTTTTCAACCCCTTCCTTCACTACTCAGTCTCTCTATTGTTCAGCATCTATTTCATTTCTTCTCCAAGGATAATGATCTCCTGTCTGTCCTGTGTTGAGCCAGCCACTTTATATTTGGACCATAGCTTTCTTGAGAGCTTTTCGTTTTTCTTGGAGTATCTAAGTGCCTTCCTTTATTTACTGCCAAGGTTTTCTGGGCTTTTATCCTTCTAAATGGGATTTCACACTCCATTCTGCTGAGTCCCTTCTCCCTCTCTCCTCTGGCTCCTGTTTTCTCTTTGTTTGTTTTTGGGTGTTTTTTTTTGTTTTTTGTTTTTTTCACTTTGAACTTCCTTTTGAGCAAAGGGCTAAGTCTCCCTGATTCATTCTTCACTGTGCTCTCCCACTAGGACATTTTTTTGTATTGTTATCCTTGTTGCATCCATTATTTCCTGGATCCCTCAGCTGCCTCTTTGTTTTTTCCCATCCCTAATTTGTCGAAGTACACCCGAAAGCAACTTTTAAGAGAGGATACGTGGAATATTAACTTCCTGACGTTTTATTGGTCCAAAATACTTTTATTCTTCTTTCACACTTTTCTTGATTATAAAACTATAGATGAAAATATTTTTTCCTCAGCCTTTAAGATATTCTTATTATATTCTAGCATCCAGTATTCCTGATGAGAAATATGTTGTCAACCTGAAATGTTTTTCTTTTGTAAGGAAACATACCCTCTTCTCCCTGCTTCCCCCCCACCCCAGCCCCGATAGTTTTTCTGAGCTTGTATGAGGCTTGGTGCTCACGTGTCTGGATGTGGGACAGTTTCTTTTATCCTCCTTGACACTATGTTTTCTCTTTTAGGAACCCTGTCCATTGAATCGAGACTTTCTGAATTGACCACTGTGTCTCCTTTCTATTGTATTTTGCATCAATCACTTTGGCTTTTTTTTGTTGTTGTTCTACCTTCGGAAAGTAGTCCTCGACGTTTATCTTCTAATGATTCTATTTATTTATTTTTACTTTGGAGAAATTTTATTTTTGATTTCCAAGAGATCTTTATTATATCCTCTGATATTTAAAAAAAAATGGCACCCTGGTCTTGTTTTGTTAATGCAGCATTTTCTCAAATTCCACTGGGGACCTTTTCTTTTAATCTTGGTGTTTCTTCATCGTGCTGCAGGCTTTGTCCACCCCATCTTCGAGTGAGTCTGGGAGCAGGCTGATTGGAAACTCTCTGTGCTTGTCTCCTTTCTGACTCCGGGTTCCACTGTACTTGTCCCCGCTGGAGTTTGCCAGACAGCTTCACTCCTTCCTCATTTCTGGCCAACTCTGTGTGTATTCTAGGATGCAGTTTCATCTGTTATCAGTCAATACGTATCAAGTGATTTCCTTTTCCCTTTGTTGACCGCTCTGGTCTGCTGATGAACCCCTCCTGCCCCGTTGGATCTTTAATGAGGTCTTGGGAGGAATAAGACGTGTGTTCCGTCCACCATCTTTGGGAATACATTTTAATTACCAATGATTTTGTTAACAGTGGTCATTGCCAAGCTGTCTCTCAGCAGTGCCACCCTTATATTGTCCTATGTGGTTTGGACTAAGTTTTATGTTAAATTTAGACCTGGCGTTTCCAAAAAAAAAAAAAAAAACCAACAAAAAACACACACACTTTTTTTTCAACCCTATTAATGCATTCTGCATTTTAAAGCTCTCCTAGGTATGAACCTATTCATTTCTGAATTAGTGTTTCTCCTTTTACCTAGGATCAATATTTACCATGCAATAAATAATCTTGGTTTTCTGGAACTTCTCCAAATCCTGACTTTCCAAAGGCCAAGCCAGGATCACAAAATCTAGAGTGATAGCTTTGTCCTGAGCATTGCTGTCCCCAAGCCTCCACTTGTTTTTTCTGCTGGAATGTTCCCTCTGTTTTCCCGTACCCCACTTGTAGTCTCCTCCCATGCACCCCACCCAAGCTCCAGGGCTAGATGGGGCCTGCCATTCAGAGTACTTACCCTATCAATATCCTTCTTCTAACAGAGTCTGCCCAGAGACCTGCTGAGAGAGCTGGTCACAGGAGGTCCCTTCAGTAACACGTGCCATGTTGTACCATGGGCCCCTCTTGTTCCCCTATCACCGCTGATTATATGAGGCTTGGCCATGACCCAAGGAAAACCAATCTATAGAAATGACAGCAGCCTTTCAGGTGATTTTTGACTTGTTTTACCTTGTCAGACTGATGGAGACTCAATTGGATCCTTGATGCTGTATTAGCTGTTAGGTGATGCTGAGAGGGTCGAGGAGGTGCAGAGTCTGAAACACATGGAGTGAAGCAGACACAGATGCAAGCTGAGTCACGTTGATGGTGGGGCATGGATGAGTGACAAACAGGATAAGGCAGTCCCTGGCAGTGCCTTGGGCCCCAAGTGACCTTCATCTGGCCTCAGACTCTAGTAGCTGGGTGGTGCCATGGGCCTGTTCTCTGTATGAAGTCTCGCTGGAAAGTTTTTCCTGATTACAGCGAGGTCTGGCCAATGGCTAGGAGTCTTTTTCCCTTCATCTTGTCTGCATTCTAATCATTAGCCTCTTTTTGCTTGGGAGTACTGTAAGAAAGTCTTAGAACCCAGGCCAGGGTGAAACAAACCCAGAGGGGCCGTTCAAAGGCCATGTACTCTGCGAAGCTGCCATTGCCACCCCAGGGATTGCTCCTTCCTCTAAAGTCACGGAGCGCTTTGAACGCGAGAGAGATTCCTTACAAGACATGGCCCATGCCTCTGTTTTGGCTTTTAGACCCATGCTCTTACTCCGACAGGATTAGAAGAGTTGGAGGACCATGGCTCTCGCACCATTATGTCCTCTGAAGGGCCCGGAGTGGGGATACCACAGAAGAACTTGTCACCAAATGTTTGCTGAATCGGTGCATGAAAAGCTGGAAGAGCAAGAAAAGGAGAGAGCAGTGGAGAAAAAGATTTTAATAAATATGGAAATTTCTTTCTAGTTATTATTTATTCCACTAAGCACGTGGAAGCATCATTTAACGAGACTTTTTTTTTTTTTTTTTGGCACATGTGCTATGTATCAAGTGTGAGATACACAAAGAAAGATAAGATACAGCCTTTCTTCTTAAGGCATTCTCAATCAAATGGGAAAGAGAGAGTTTATAAAGTAATTATTACGATACAGTAAATGTTGTGTTCCGATAGTTCTCTGAAAGGAAAAGAGAATCCGGTATATGAACAAGGAAGTCTTCACCGAAAGGGAGGAGAGATTAAGCTCCTACTATGTGTCTGCCCTCTGCGTAGTTTAACTCAGTTGATTCTCGGAGTGAGGTTTCCGTGGTCTGTCTAATACATCCTTTGTTCATCTTATAAGTGAGGAAACAGACTCAGGGAAATTCGGGCTGAGCCCCGGGTCCCATGGCCAGCAAGTGACGGAGGCCATCCGGCTCTTCTGACTTGAAACCCTGCTGCTTTCTCCAGTGTTGGGTACCTGCCACAGGTAATTGCTCCCAGAGCTTAACACGGCTCAGACATAAGATTGGAGGCCAGAACACACAGCGTTTGATTTAAGAAGAATGTTCTGACTATAACTAATACCCTTGGGGCCTTTAGGCGAAAACAAACCCACTGTTTATTGGCCTCGCAAGACTCTTTTAGCCTCTGCAGCTGGCTTCTGTTCCAAGGAGGCCTGGTTTTGTCATCTTGCACCTGGCCCTCAGACCATCGTGGCCGGGCCCCAGCTGCTGGGCCCAAAGGGAGGTTCATCCACAGGCTCCAACCTGCAGCTTCCCCAGCTGCTCTGGACCTGACCTTGGCCGCGGCTCTGCCTGCAGAGCTTTCTTTACTTGTCATAGACCTGCTGACTCTTGTTTTGTGTTTGTGTTTGTTTTTGTTTTTAAGTCTTGGTAACTTAAGTTCAGCAAGGGGCCTGGAAGAAGGAGTACAACATGTATCCATCATTGGTGATGTCATTACCAAAAAGTAGTTGGCAGTTTCCAGGCCAAAGTTGTTCTGGGGCCAGTCTGGAGTGCAGCCTGGCTCCAGGACCGAGGAAGACAGAGACGCAGGCAGGAGGAGAGGGGGGCTGAGGGGCTGTGCCCTGACGGGCTGCCGAGCCCCCTGTGGCTACCGGTTTCAGGCACCCAGATACTCAGGAATAAGGCAGGAGCCTCGCAGTGGTGGGGAGGGAGACACAGGCCCCAAGTACCATTCTCAGGGGACCTGAGAGAGAGGGTGCAAAAGCACCACTTGCCTTTCTTGCTGTGCCAGAGGAGGGGTGCTGCTGGGAGGGCACACGGCTGCCCAGGCCCTTCCCGAGGATTCGTGGAACCCTCTTGAGCATGTTCAGTCCCCACCTTCACCTCTTACGAACGGTCTGAGTGCATGTCTCGGTGGAAGAGAAAAGCTCACGCTGCTCCAGGGAAGACAGGAATGTATGTAGAGGTTAGGAGCTTGGGCCTAAAAATGAGAGCAAGCACTTTTCCACCCCCACCCTTGTCCCTTCTCATTTGCACAAGCCTGGGCAAGGAACTTAGTGTCTCTAAGCCCTAGTGATCTATATAATGGCGGGGGGGGGGGGGGGGGGGGGTGGCTAATGCTGCCTGCCTAGTAATTTGTTTGAAGATTTCCCAGAGCTAACATCTAAAGGGCACAAGACAGGGTGTAAGTGCTTACTGAGTGGTGGCTATTACATGAGTAAAGGACCCTTCATCCTCCATCCTCAGTGGGCCCCAGACTGAGGGTGTTAAACCCTCTGCATGAACCCACACTTTCTTCCCCTTCCTGGGTTTGGGTGGCTTTTACTGATCCAAAAATACTCAGCTTAAGGGTTTCTCTCTGTTCTTGAACTTTCCCTGACCCCCACTAGGCTGAGTCAGATGCCCCTCCTCTGGGCTTCATAAATTGCCTCATATCCCACTTTGTTTTGGAATGATCTGTGCATGTGTTTTTCTGTCCCTTTAGGCAGTAAACTCCAGGAGGGCAGGGGCTATATTTTCCTCTTTGTATTCCTGCATCACTCACATATTGTGCTGGAGAGAGGTCTAATATGAGAAGAACTGAAATCAGGGTCCAAGGTTGTCCCTTTCTACAGGTCAAGGCCAGGTGCTTGCTGGAGGAGGTAGGCTTCATAGCATTGATCATGCCTCTAACCGAACAGGATCCAGAAGGAAGCAAATTCTTATTCCTGCATTCCTTGTCAGAGCTGGCAATGCCTCTGGGGACTCTAGGCAGATCTAAGCCATTAAAGGGAAGAGAAAAAAATGAGAGGAGAGAAAAACAAACGGGAAGAGGAAACAAAGATTTGTAGGGTCCTTGATAGATTGGTTGGGCAAAAAAAAAAAAAAACATCATTGAGCATGAAAATAACAGAAGAGAAAGAGAAGAGTATTAGGGAGAGGACAAGCAAGTAATGCCTCATAGACTCACAGGTGTGTGGGAAGGCCTGGCTCTGGGCATGCAGTAGATGAGCTCCAGGGACATTTCAACAGCAGGAAGAGGCGAGTGTGGGGTCCCCGGGCTCCAGCCCTGGAGTTAGATTATCCCTTTGGTATCCCAGTTGCACCAAATAGCCTCTGTCTGGCTCTTTAAAGCCCTATTTCCTGAGTCATACAGTGTGGATAACAATAATATCTATTTTGTTGTGGTAAGGATTAAATGAGATGATCGGTATAGAAGCAGTTGTCAGAGTGCTTGGTACATAGTAAGTGTTCAGTAAATTATATCAGTTCTATAAATGTCAGTAATTTTTTTTTTTTCCCCTGAATGTCCTGGGTCTGATTCCAGAGTCTCAGAGAGCTGGGGGAGTGGGATGGATGAAGGGGAATCCTTGGATATAGGGTATTATAGCCCAGGAAAATCTCCTCCTCTCCCAGTTTATGTTCACTGAGATACTCAAAACATTTTTACTGCAGCTCTAAGGGAATTAGCAATATGGAGAGAGAAAAATAAAAACAACAGTGGGAAGAATAATCCTGGAGTCAGGACACTTGAGTTCTGGTCTAAATCCCGCCACTGCTCAGTTTTGTGACCTTGAGCAAGTTCCATAAGCTCTCTGGGCCTCTGCTCACTCGTCTGTCAAATAAAGGAATTGGTCTGTAAGCTCATTTTTTTTTTTTGCTACAACAATCACTGATTTTAATATCCAGCCAAACTGAGTTGAAATATTTTTTCCCTGCTTGTCTACAATTGCTTGCTACCCTACCCTGCCCCCCCAACTTGGCTGGGGGCCATAGATTGAATACTAGGCAAAGCAAACCTCACCAGACAGGGTCTTCGTGAAGGCTGAATAAATACAGGTTATATCTAGCACTCTATGTGTAAGTACCTACTCAGAGATTTCTGGGGTGGAGGTCGGGGTGGGGTGGGAGTGGGCATGAGAAATCCAGGGCTTCCTCTGAATGCAGGGCATGACCAGGCACGGCTGGGCGTGGGTCCTCCTCTGAAAGACGAGCAATGACTGGATAAGGCAGGGGTTTCCATCTCAGGGGAGGGAGAACCAAGAGCAGGCCACAGTGATCGATTATATAAAACTGAAGGGTTGTCTGATGGAGAAGGGCAGAGCCTCCCTTGGCACCGCAGGGGAGAAGGATGACCCACAGGGCTGATTTCAGATTTCAGTGTACTGTAGGAAAACGCATCCATTTCATTAAAAGCAGGGATTGGGAAACTTTGTCGGTAGAGGGGACAGACAGTAGGTGTTCTAGGCTTTGTGGCCATGCAGTCTTTGTCACTGAGGCTCAGCTGTGCCGTGTCGTGTGAAGGCAGCCACAGACGACATGCAGGAAGCATGGCTACGTGCCCATAAAGCGGCATTCACAACAGCAAGTGGCAGTCCACGTTTGCCGGCCCTCCCGTTAGAGGAGTGCGTGGTGGAGAGCTCCGTGGGGAGCTCCGCGGCTGCTGGAAGGAAGTAGTAAGAACTACCCCCCGCCGCCACTCACACCTCAGGAGAGGTGCTCCGGGAGAGGTAGAAAGACCCTCTTACTAGCTAGTGTCAGGGTGAATGTCTCTGTCCTAGGTAGGGGTTCTGGTTCACTGGCCTGTGGGGTCCCTTTTAGCCTAAATCCCACACTTCTTAGGAGGCGGACATAGGGCAAGCCCATGGGGCTCTGAGTGTCTGTGTCGGGGCAGAAGCCCTCGGAAGGCGAACTGGGCTCCTAAGACAAACTCTGCAAGTAACCTGAGGCTTCTGCAATCGAGTTTGGCATTTCTAAGCTTTGGTTCTGTTCCCCGTGGTGGAACCTTGTCTGGGAAGGACTTTCTGCTCTTACAGCTTTGGCAGATTTGAAGGGGGATCTCATGGAGATGGTCAGTTACGAATATATCAGATGGGAAGAAATTCCTTTCTTCTCTTTTCTGATATTTTGGTTCCCGCCTCACCCCATTTGCCACACACACACACACACACACACACGCACGCGCGCGCATTTCACCACTCACTAGTGGTGTTTATATTGTCACGCAGACCAGCTGAATTCAGAATAGGCATCTAAGAACTCAAAAGAAACACAGCCCAAGTAGAAAACTGCAACTCTGTCTCACCCCCATGCCCTCCTCTTCATGGTTTTCCCCCCAGAGCACCATCTTCTCTTTGGATCGCCTTCCTAATCCGCTCAGTCTTCCTCAGAAACACAGCAGGACTTGGAGGCAGAAGGAGGGCTTTGGGCTTGCTGGAGGGAATATCAGGCATACAGACATGGGACTGCTGTGATGTGACTCAGACACTGAGCTCCCCCAGGGGCTGCCGGCAGCTTGTTGTGGATCCTGTAACAGGCCACTGATAGGTCGAGTCCTTCTGAGGCTCAAGTGGAGCCAGGCAGGAATCTACCTCTTTCCCTGGCCTTTCCGTCCAACCGAGAGCCAACGAGGCGTCCTTGCAGATGCACTGAATTATCCTTCAGCCTGATGGCCTGGCTGCCTGCAGCCTTCTGAGGCCTTGGGGACATTGGCATTGCTGCTATTTTAGGATCTGTAGCATTTCAGAGTAGAAATATGAAGGGAGCGGGAATCACACCATTTGGGTTCAAGTCCTGGCTCCGTCTCTTAGTAGGTTACGGGGCCTTGGGAAAGACTTAGCTTTGTGAGACTAGGTTCCTCATTTGTGAGAAGGAAATTTAAAAGTGAAATAAAACAAAGTCATGCCAAGTACAGTGGATTCTCTTTATTTGCAGTAGTCATGTTCTGTAAAGTTCCTGAGAACACTGCATCAGCAAACACTGAGCCAGTACTCTTAGGGGAAATACAGAATCAGGTGCCTGTGAGCCTCTGGTCACAACAGTTTAATTAATTTGTCAATACAGAACCCTGTTGTGTGTTTCTGTTTAAAGACCTCTTCTGTTATATGTATCGTTGATTTGCTGACATCGAGCTCATGGCCAGCAGCACTGTAACTCGTGCCTGCATGAAGCTCTCTAACACACGCATTTCCTCTAGCCCCTTGCTCTGCAGCACTCCAGCACTATGCTTGGGGGCTCCGTTAAACAGTGAAATCACCAACACAAAGCACAAAAATGTGTAAAATGTGGCACTAAATAAATGGCAAAAGAGGCCCTCGTTTATAGTATGAGAGCTGAAACAGAAGGAGCATCACCTTGTCTGACCTCAGCTAGGACCATGCGCAAATTTTTTTGCCGCTCTGCCCGTGTGTGAATGATTGCAAAAGCACCGCAAGAATTGATCTTGGGGTTGCAAGTAAATTTTAGTGAGTAGGAGAATTTGCACATATCAAATGTGTGAACACTCGCCTGTAGATGAGAGTCGTCATGAGGATCTGTTGTGATAAAATTCAAGGGACCCTACCCCATGCACAAAGCCCTCCAAGATCCATCCCCTTCCTACTTTCCAAGCCTTTCTGTGGCTGCCCCTTTCATATACCCCATTTTCCAGCTGTCCTTGCTGTTCTCTGGTCAGCAAAAGAAATGCTGTTTCTTGCCTCTCTGCCATTGTACGCACTGTTTGCTGCCTAGAACGCCCTCTTTATTCTCACCAAGAGAAACTATTATTGAGCTCAAGGGATGCCAGTGGGTAGGAAACCTGGTCTTCCACACAATCTGTATATTTGGCTCGGAAGAAAAGGGCTTGACCTCTGAGATTTATTTTTTAAGGCACACGTGAAACACATGAAGGTGTCTTTTTAGTAAAGACTGGTTTCTTCTGATTCTCCTGACTATCAGCTCTTGCAGAAGCTCAGCCGGGTGGATGCTTTCAGAATCAGGGGTTGGGGTGAACTTCCTGCCTCATTTTTCCAGACTCTTATGCTCAAGATTTGGGGACCCCTCACTCCCAGCCTGTGGTTTCCATCCTTGACCTAAGCTTTCATCACAGGAGACCTTTCAGAATGGTAAGGTCAGAACAACCATCATGAGAATAATTTCTGAAACCAGAGGTGACCCTTATTGTTTCAGAATGCTAGTCCAGCCCCCATCCCTGGTCGCTCCAGGTCAGGGCTGGCCTTGCTGGAGATGTGGAACCAGTCATGCGGTGAGTGCCATGAGTCTGGCTCCCAGGTAATTGCCTCTAAGCAGCTTGGCTAGATGTCAATCAGTTGGGTTTGGGCTCCCATCTGTTTGGCCTACCGCTCGTACATGCCCACTCTGTCCCTGCCTTTTTTCGTGGCTGCATCTCTGGTCCTGGGCTTGTTTCTGTGTTTGTTTCACTTGACTCTAGCCAGCTAATTTTTAGCTGCTCCTGGCTTCTCCCACCTGCATGAACTGCCTTTCTGCCACCCCTCCTGCCAAGGCTCTGAGAGTGCCCGCAGACTCTGAGAGGAAGGGCCAGCAGGTAGCAGAAGAACACTGGGTTGGGAGTTAAGCAGACATGGGTTCTGGTCCTGTGCCCACCTCTCGTTATCTGGGTTTTCTTGTACGAGGCCTTTATTATTCTGTGTCCCAGTTTCCCAGTCTGTACAATGCAAAGGACGTGGACTGGGAAGGGCTTTTTCAGCATTCACATTCCCTGCTGCTCTGAATCCTTGGAAGGGAGATGAGGGGCACGCATCTCATTTATCCACAGGTGGAGAGGCCACCTTTGAATAGCTTCAGGGTCAGTGAAAATCTGCTCTCTGACTGTTTGGTTGAAAATTTCAGCCTGCAGATCTGCAGGCTCGGTGGTGACAACACCTGTGTGAGTACTGCTGACAAAAATGAAGATGAGGCAAAAGCAAAAACAAGATGGAGGGTCCATTGGTTTTCAGAGCCATCTCACATCTAGTCACCACTCCTCTTTCGGAGGAGGAAAAACCTCTCAGGGTGTCAGAGGAAGCCTTACTGCTCACTTTTCTAATGCTGCTTGGTGGTTCAGACATTGGCTCAAAAAGGAAACACAAGCAGCTGAATGCCCATGAATCAAGGGAAGAGATTATTCACCAATTAGGGGCATTTATAATTTAAAATGATCGACACATGATAATTATAAAGAGGACGGTGGTGGTGAGGAGGAGGGCGGTGGTAAGGAGGAGATGGTGGTGGTGAGGAGGACGGTGGTGAGGAGAAGGACGATGGTGAGGAGGAGGAGATGGTGGTGGTGAGGAGGACGGTGGTGGTGAGGAGGAGGGTAATGAGGAAGAGGAGGACGGTGGTGGTGAGGAGGAGGAGGGTGGTGAGGAGGAGATGGTGGTGGTGAGGAGGACGGTGGTGAGGAGAAGGATGATGGTGAGGAGGAGGAGATGGTGGTGGTGAGGAGGAGATGGTGGTGGTGAGGAGGAGGAGGGCAGTGGTGAGGAGGACGGTGGTGAGGAGGAGGACGGTGGTGGTGAGGAGGAGGAGGGTGGTGAGGAGAAGGACGATGGTGAGGAGGAGGAGATGGTGGTGGTGAGGAGGACAGTGGTGAGGAGGAGGAGATGGTGGTGGTGAGGAGGAGGGGGATGAGGAAGAGGAGGATGGTGGTGGTGAGGTGGATGAGGGTGGTGAGGAAGAGGAGGGCGGTGGTGGTGAGGAGGAGGAGGGTGGTGAGGAGGAGGAGGGCGGTGGTGAGGAGGACGGTGGTGAGGAGGAGGACAGTGGTGGTGAGGAGGAGGAGGGTGGTGGTGGAGGAGGTAGAGGAGGAAGTGTGGTAAGGATGATGATGAGAACAGCCAGCACAGACAGAGATACATATTATGTGCCTGAGCTAAGTCTCTATAGATAGCATTTCATTTAATCCTCAGAGCCACATAGTGTAGCCTACGTCCCAGCCATGTGTAGACAATGATATCGTATGAACGTATGAACGACAGACCCAGAGCTCTTGAGGAGACAAGAGTAACGTTTGTAGTAGTAGCACTTTACATTTACTCCCATCCAGAAGCCAGTGCTCCTCTCTGATCCCTTTTCCGTTTTGACTCTGGCAGCAGTCCTACCACCGGAAAGGCCGGCTCTGTCTCGTGTCGTCGATCTGGAAGCTGAGACTCACGAAGGTGGAGTAGCAGGCTGGCAAACACCTGAGAAAGAGCTGATGCAGGTCCCTTCAGGGAGACGGCCCTGGGGATTCGGGAAGGAAGGACAGTTCTCTCACTGGGACTTGTGTACCACAAAGAAAGTGGAGTGTTTACTTGTCGAAAAAGCATTTACTTCATTGCACGCCCTTTGGCTGTGTTGAAACCTGATATGGAAAAGTTCCCAAAATTCTTCCCAAGGGACGTGGTTCCGCTTCTCCTCTAGGACCCAGTGCTGCCTGTTTTTCCTCGCTGGTGGGCCAGCTCTTTCCAGGGGCCAGCGGTGGGGGGCGGGGGGGCGTGCACAGTACCTCTGCAGCTTCTGCTGCTCTCTGCTCCTTGGTGATGGCTGCTTTTTCTGCTGATTTTTTCTTTGAAATCATTGACCTTTGGAATTCCAGGCTTACTTAATCTCCAGTCTGTGTTGCCTTGGCTGCGGCCAGCTCTTCACCCAGGCACTGTGCAGAGCAGGGCCGTGGGCAGTGGAGTGGAGTCCAAGACGGGGGCTCTTCCTTTCCCCCAAGGTCAGCCAGAGGGCTCAGACAAGAATAAAGATGATCTCAGTACGCCAGCTTCCAGTTTCTACATCCAAGAACTTTATGAACTCATTCTTTTAATCTTTCTTCACATGTCGGTCTTGTCTCAGCTTGGTACCATGTGTCCTTCTGAGTAACTTTCTCCTTATTTCATCTTCTAGGTCATTCATAAGGATGTTAATCATTTAGAAGGATGGGAGCTTTCCCTACCTGGAGAATGCTTTTTCCTGAACTCATTGAAAGTCTCTTTGATTTGCCCAAGAACTAAGAAAATAAAATCTAGACTAAGTGGAAAAATATTCTGTGTGAATAACATATTTATAAGCTCTGGGTGTTATATCAAAATCCCCGCATTGTGGTGAGGCCTGCTGGCTGGTCCCATTGGCAGAGTAGGTGGTTGCCTATATAGTGTGTTTTAAGGTTTGCTAGAAAAAGCTTCCTGCCTCTAAACATACTGCCTTGGATTCTGCCATTACAGATATATAGCTTAGCATTAAATATTGCCCTCTATGTTTGTGTGATAGGGGGAAGAATCTCCTTTAAAATCAGAATACTCCTCAGGTGGTTTTCTGCTAGAATTGTGCCTGACTCTGATAACAGAGTCTGGATTGAGTTTTACCAGTTGTATGCAGATGCTGTTGGCTGCCCACGTCTGTCTACAAGGTTCTCACTGATTTTGCAAATACCCCCAGTCTTGGTCCTAGGGCTTTTTCAGGCTGTGGGAGCATGTTTGGCTTGTGTGCAGGGCAGGGCAGTGTGCTGGAGAATTAATGCCCTACAGAAGCCGGTCTTCCCCAGGGTTGGATGGGATTTCGTGAATGCACGCCCCAGCCCCTCACCCCTTGGTGGCATAATTCTTATTTGTGTTTTGCACAGTCTACCAGAAACTGGGACTAAGCTCCAGTTTCCTCCCACTGTGGTAACTGGCTGGGTGACACACAGTTCTTGGCTTCCCTCCCTTCCCTGTGTCACTTCCCATCCCCCTACTGGTGTTTCCTGGGATTACTTCCCAAAAAAGGTACAGTTGAATTTTTGTCTGAAGACCGCTTCTGGGGAAACCCAAACCTAGACACCAGGTAACAGCAGGTAGGCACAATCAATGAGGCATGAAGGACCCAGGTTGTTCCTTCTTCCTCCACCATGTCCAGTGTGAGGTTTTCAGTGTCATGATAATAGCCCCATGTTTCAGGCAGGAAAAAGGAGAAAACATCAAACCGAAGACAGAGACCAAAACCTTTTCCATCAGAGGTTTTGTCATTTTAAACAGGAAGGGATGTCTTCTCCCTAGTGTTCTACCTAAAATCTTTTGTCAGAATTATGTCACCCCTACTCCCACTCCAGTAGATACTGAGGAAGCGAACAGTTTAGTTGAGCATATTACCCTGCCAAACAAACCAGGGCTCCCACAGTAAGATAAAAGGAGAATGGATATTGGGTTAGGCAAGTAGCAGTATTTCTCACAGAAGTTATTGCCTTATAACGTATTACTAACACCCAAACACCCAAGTGTGGCATGAGCTTATTAGATCCATGCTACTCAAAGTATCTGACTCGATACTTGGCATTGGCATCACCTGGGAACTTGTTAGAAATGCAGGTGCCCAGGGCCAAAGGCAGACCTGCTGAACCAGATTTTGCTTTTTTTAAAAAAAGATTGTATTTGTGAGAGAGAGAGCAAGAGAGAGCACAAGCGAGGGGGGTGGGGAGAGGGAGCATCAGACTCCCCACTGAGCAGGGAGCCTGATGTGGGGCTCGATCCCAAGACCCATCATGACCTGAGCTGAAGGCAGACGCTTAACTGACTGAGCCAGTCAGGCACCCCCAGAATTTGCTTTTTAGCGGCCCCCCACAATCAGGTAATTTGTATGCGCTATCAAGTTTGAAAGCCCTGAGTTCAATCACTTTCCTTGGTGTCAAGAGCAAAAAGGAAATCTCTGGCTCTTGATATCCTTTCCTTGGTTTTACCCAGTGCCTTATCAGTGGTAAATTTTTGCTGGATGAGTGAATAAGTCATGCCAACCCAGGGTTGGGGGAGAGGTGTCCTCTCTGGTCCCTCACAGTCAAAGTGACCCCCTCTCCTCTGGATAACCCCCATCCCTCTCAGTGCCTTTTGCATCTCTCTTTTCTGTATCATCGCCAGTTTTGAACTTCTCTCATTGTTCTCTTGGACCAAAAAGTCTAGGATCTTACCTCTTTCATCTCGGCACCATTCCCACCCCATTGCCTGCCAATGCCCAGCTGGGTGTTTTGCTAGGTTAAATTGAGTGGAATGAAACCTTCTATACCTGTTCCACCTTTGTTTTTTTCATTGCTTTGACTCTTCATTTCCATGTTCCTTTTCTTAAAATAAAGCAACTCCCATAAATAACAAGGTAGTGTTTCCATTCTGGATTTTCCTAGCATTGTTTTAAATGACTGTGGTATTTGAGTAAATTGAAAAATGTAGTGCAGAGATTTCAAACATTTTTTTGGCAGCAGGGTTCTTTCTGCAAACACAGAAAGTCAGTGCGTGCTCAGATTTGAGGCAAACTGCTGTGCTTTAATGAAGCGGTGAGGGGCCCAAATCCCTGGTCATAGGCTCCCCGTGTAGAGCCCCTCCCAACTTCCTGAGTCCTTCCATGGTTTTCACCATAGTCCACTTGCATGAGGCCATAGTTCCCATGACCTACCCATTCCCTCTTTCAGTGATGAAGATGAGTGGTAAGGATAAAAAAGAAAATCAACAAACTGTGATAAACTCTCTGCTAGTAAGAAATGCGTATTGCAGATTACATTGTAAAAGAGGAAAGTGAGCATAGGCAAGTCTATACGTGCCGAAACAGTGCCTTGTGATCTTAAAACAGCCCAGTGAGTTAGTCATACTTTCTCTGGTAGAAGGTTCAAGTTATTCCAATGGCACAAATTCACAGGCAGCACATTACAAATTAAGTGTCCTTATAAAAGCACAGGGATATCGATGATTAATATTAAACTGTAATTACTGAAAACATTATAGGCCTGAAATACTGTAAATGCAATTACATATCATTGCATACCATGGGGTTAACCGAATAATTGATAACACTCTAAATTGATAATAATGAAGCTAAATGAACATCAATTTATATTTAAAAAAATCAAAAGTAGCTGCTCTTGAACCTCACCAACTCACAGTAGTTGTGGTAATCTTGTTGCTAGTAAGAAATCATGTGGAATATCATTCACCTTGTGAGTGCAAGTCACAATAGCAGTGAAGACCCAGTGATAAGAAAGCCAACTTCCTCAGAATTGTTGGAGTACAACTACCTATAAGACATTGAGTGAACAGGAAGGAGGAGTCGGGAAACATGGCCAGGCTTTGTGAGGCAGCCTCACATTTTAGTGGGTACTGAATTAGACTCCTCTATAGACTCCAATAATGAACTACTCTTAGTTTACAAATGTCAACATTTAATGACCTCGATAACTCAAGTTGTTACTAAGTAGCCCATAGTCCCATATCCTGATGAAAGTCTACAGAATAGCTCCTCATTCCCTGGAAGAAAGGGAGACCTCTTGTATTCATCAGGCTTTGAAAATCATTGCTGTAAAGGAGGAGAGACAGGATGGAAAAATGCTTTGCTTCCCTCAAAGGAGCTTCCTTCATTATGTCATGCTGCTGGAGATCGAAGCTAAAATCACCAGATGGGTTCCTTCGATGAAACAGGCGTACATTCATATCCCTGCAAACTCGCCTTGATGTGGTGGGACTTTCGGGGAAGTAACTGCCAGTAACTTCGGGGCTGGGGGTTCATTAGCAGAGTCCTCGAAGGCCCCGGGAGGCATGTCAGTGGGACAGCTTCTGAGGAAGGGTTCCTTAATGTGCTGAGCTGCTTTACTCTTTTGCTAAAAGACCAATTTATTTATTTTTTTGCTTAAAGACCAATTTAAAAGCAATAGTTCTGCTACTTCTTACCACCCTTGACTCTAACCACAGGAGCTGCCTGTGGGTCTCCTCTGTGTTCTAAGGCCACTTTCCAAAGTGGCCCTGACTACGTGCATGTGGGCAGTAGACAGTTTGTAAAGATGGCTGGTCATCTCCAGGAATTCTTGTACTTACCTGTGGCCATAACTCAAGTGGATGGGGGCTGAGACCTGTATGTACAATGTCAGCAGCTGTGGGGAAAAGGAGGAGTCAGGAAGAGGTCAGAGATGGGTACGGGGCAACCAGCCCTCTCTCACAAAAATGGAAGCCAGCAGATCAGTGATGTAGCAACCAGGGGGAGTAGCCCATGTCATCTTGGCTCTTGCTAACCTTAATACCTGGGGTGACCCAGGAGCAAGCATGTGTTAGAGGGAATTAGAGGCAAGCTTGCTGCATGGATACAGGGGTACAGAGCCAGTCTGGGGCACATGCTCTCTGTGACTGGTGGGATCTCGTTGTCATAGGCTCTCAAGGTTCATCCCAGTAAAGGCTGATTTCTCTAAAGAAGGTTGCAAATTGCCTCTTCTAGTTCTGGTTTAACTGACATACCTTACATACTTCGTTCAGAATGGCTGTGAGAATCTACCCAGGAATGATTTGCATGGGTTTCCATCTTCCCATAAATGCATGAGAACCCTTGGAAACTCTGGGTCAAGATAGTTCAGAAATAGCGTTTGTTCCCTCCAGGGTGGTTGGAACATACTCAGATAATTCTAGGGATAGCCTGATGATTTTACTTGGACCTGGAAGCGTTGAGGAAGAAGGGTGGGACCTCCTGGGCCATTGGAATTTCATTGGCTCTTGCAATAGTGATGGAACTGTAAGGCAGTGCTTCTTCTCAGATTTTGGTGTGCATAAACATCAGCAGGTCTTGCATGGAGCCCAGGCTTCTAAAGTTTTAAGCAAGCATCTGGGCTATTCTTATGCTCATTGGGAAACACTGCTGTGAAATCTGGTTGTATAGCCTGCACAAGGGTGGTGTTAGCTGGTTTGGGGTCAGGATAGAGAGTGTGTCTGAAATGACTCTGGAGCCAGGGCTGAGGTATGCTTTGTGAGTCAGACAGGCAAGGACTTAGGGGACTCAGGAGAAAGAGTGGTATGAAAGATCAGAAAGATCAGTGGTATGAATAAGTGTGGGTTTGAGGATTTTGCAGGCACAGTCTCCTTTCCTTAAATGTTCCTTGAGAACTAGTCAAGCCGCAATAGTAACTTCTCACTCAGCCCCCTAAAATGAAATTTCTGTAGTGCCTCTTTTTGGTAATCCCTTTTAGAAGAGAATGTTTAAAATATCGAATCCTGGTCCTCAAGGTAAATTTTGCCACCTGATTCTAGACGACAAACTCATTCCTCCAGTTTAGATGTACACACACATTGTCTGGCAGGTGCAGGATGGGGGTCACAGTGATTGGGGGATCTGAAATTTTCATGGGGCCATATTTGGAAATGTAAGTTGTAATTCAATAAAAAGATGTATTTTTCAAGGCAAATCCCAACATCAGTCTTAATGGTGAGGTATTAGAATCATTCTCATACAATCGGGAACAACAGACACATAGCTCTACACCAACTTCACTATGATTTAATTTTTTTTTTGGAGGAGCTCGCCAATAAAATTTGATAAAGGAATGAAAGATGGTATTAAATTGAAGAGAAGGGAGCAAAATTATCATTGTTTGCAGGTGATATAGTTGTGTATTTGGAAAATCCAAGAAGATCAACTGAAAAACTGTTAGAAGCATGACTCTATCTGCTAAGAAGGCTAGACACAAAATGAATATAGAAAAATCAATAGCATCCCAACATGTGTCATAATAACCAGTTAGAAATTATATCTGAAAGAAAAAAATCCCCATTTACAATAACAAAAAAAATGATAGGAATAAATATTACAAAGAATATGTGAGAAGTATGTGAAGACATTGTTAAATGTTACAAAGAACATGGTGGAAAAAAAAAAAAGAAGCTCCTGTGTTCTTGATAGAAAGACTCAACATTATAAAGATACAGATTCTCTCTATGTTAATCTGTAAATTTTAAATGATCTCAATAAATAAAATAACAGGAGTTTTTTTTTTTTTTTTTAAAGATTTTATTTATTTATTTGAGACAGAGAGAATAAGAGAGAGAGAGCACATGAGAGGAGGGAGGGTCAGAGGGAGAAGCAGGCTCCCTGCCGAGCAGGGAGCCCGATGCAGGACTCGATCCAGGGACTCCAGGATCATGACCTGAGCCGAAGGCAGTCACTTAACCAACTGACAGGCACCCAGTATAACAGGAGTTTTTAAAACTAGTTGAGTCAGTTCTAAAATTCATATGGCAAAATAAAGGAGCAAGGATAGGTAAATTTAATATAAAGAAAGAATAATTGCAAGGAGGATATAGCTTTCTCCCTATACTTTTGGGGAGGAGTAGACAAATGGATCCATGAACAGAATGGGGACTCAGGAAGAGATCCAAATTCAGGCAAAAAATTATTTTATTTTATTTTATTTTTTATTTTTTTTTAAAGATTTTGTTTATTTATTTGAGAGAGAGAGAATGAGAGAGAGAGCACATGAGAGGGGGGAGGGTCAGAGGGAGAAGCAGACTCCCTGCCGAGCAGGGGGCCCGATGCGGGACTCGATCCAGGGACTCCAGGATCATGACCTGAGCCGAAGGCAGTCGCTTAACCAACTGAGCCACCCAGGCGCCCCGGCAAAAAATTATTTTATAATAAACTTGGCATTTCTTATCAGTGGGGGAAATTATTGCTCATGAAATAAATATTGAGTGAATTCAATGAGTCCCATGTAGGAAGAAAATTAAAAGATAAAGTTGGACTTCAGTTCTTTACCAAAAAAACCCAAATGTTATAAAAAGGTCAAACCATAAAAACTCATAAAAATACTAGGATAAAATATAGGATAAATTTTAGAATATATGTGTATTTTGGATGAGGGGAACTTACAACCAGAAGTTATACAAGAGATTATTAATTTGATAGTTGCAAAATTTAATTTTCATGGTAAGATAAAATAAAGGGCAAAAAGACACAAATGTGCTAATTTTCTTAATATATAAAGATATCCTACTAATCAATAAGAAAGAACTAATAAATCAAATGACAAATGGACAAACTACATAAGTAGAGACTTTCCAAAGAAGATGATAAGACTTTTCAAAATAGGAAAATATACTTCTTCTACTCAGAATGGGAGAAATGGAATTTAAAAGTACAGTGGGATACCATATTTTTAATTATCTGATTTTAGTGATCAAAAGTTTGATGATACACTGCAATTGATGGTGAGGTTGTGAGGAAACAATCACTCCCAACTATTTTGGGTATAAAAATTGACACATTCTTTGTAAGGCAGTTTCCCAGTACCTGTTTTAAATGTGCATACCCTTTGAGCCAGCAATTCCACCACTATGGATTACTATAGAGATGTACTTGCATTTGTACAAAATGAGGAGCATACAGGGTTATCCTGTGCAATATTTATTGTTTTATAATAGTAATAAATGAAAGCAAAGGTTTGAAAAAAAAAACCCTAAATTCCATCAATAGGAACTGGTTGAATACATATGGAACAACCATAAAATAGAATGAAATACAGTCACTTAAAAACACTAAGGCTGTTTTATAGGTGCTGAGATGAAATAATCTCGAAGATGTATTGTCATATTTAAAGAAAAAACCTACAGAATATATATATATATGGTATGATACCAGTTGTGTATGTGTGTTTTGAAGTCTCTATCAATAAATCTCAAACATTTTTGGTCTCCAGAGCTTTACAATCTTAAAAATTATTGAGGACTCTAATCAAGGTTCTCAGTTGTCTTAGAAAATTCTAGAAAGCCCAAGAATCCACAAGCACACATTTCATTAGCTGTCAAAGTGATGATGTAATCACATGTCATGCAGCCTCTGGAAAACTCCACTGTATACTTGAGAGAGAATAAAAGTGAAGCAGGTGACTAATGCCTTGATATTATTATGAGACTGGTTTTGATCTTATGGGCTCCCTGAGACGGTCTTGAGGACCCCCCAGGGGTCCATGGGCCACACTTTGAGAACCACTGACCTACACGTATGTGATTGTATATACGTAGAGGAATTCTGCATTAATACCCCAGAATGGGTAAAAACTGTCACCTCTGGAGAAGAGACAGTGGGAGGACCAGGGAACCCTGGTGGGAGAAAGATGTACTTTCACTGCATAACTTTTTTTTTTTTTTTTTAAGATTTATTCATCCATTTGAGAGAGAGAGAGAAAGAGCGAGCGGTGGGGAGGGGCAGGGGTAGATGGGGAGAGAGAATCCCAAGCAGACTCCCCTCCAAGTGCGGAGCCCGACATGGGGCTCAATCCCATGACCCCGAGATCATAATCCCAGCCAAAATCAAGAGTCAGATGCTCAACTGGCTGAGCCACCCAGGCACCCGGTCACTGCATAAGTTTTTGTAACTTTTAAATTCTATATATGTGTTAATGGTTACTTTTTTTTTTTTTCAAAGAAACTTAAAGGATCTAAAGAAATGAAATGTAAACAGATTTATGAGCTATAGAATTAATCAGAGTCACGGGCTGAGATTGATGTACATGAATATTTGTCACAGCATAATTTGTAACAGTAGAGACTTGGAAAAACCCCACAAGTTCAAAGATAGAGATTGGTTAAACAAATTATGGTACATCTACACATTGTAATTCTATGCAGTCATTAAAAATCATAAATCCCTAGAATGTTCTGTGATATGGGAAAATGCTCACAATATAATGTTAAGTTAAAAAAAGTAGTGCAGGATATAACTTTGCATGAGCCAAATTGTAATAATTTAAAACAATACTGGAAGGAAATATATCCAAATTTGGAGTCATTATTTTTGGGTGGCAACACTATGGGTTATTTAAACTTCTGAATTTTCCGAATTTCCTATAATTAATATGTATCGCTTTTATAAACAGAAAGAAAGTGCTATAAAAGAAAGAAGGAAATGGAAAGGATTCATTCCCAGGGCCATGAGGGGATGTGTAGCTTCTCTTGCAGTGCCCACAGAACAGTGAGGTATATTTGAGGGGTATCTTGCCCCTGGCTGCTAGACGAACTCTGCCTTGGTGGGCGAACCCCATGTTGGTGGATGTTTGGGCACATGCAGCACCAGCTGTGGAGGACTGGTCTGCATGGCTTGGCTGGGGAAGCAGGTGAAAGCGGAGACAGAGGAACCTAATGAATAGGAAGGGGTGGTATATTTGCAGCTTGCACAACACATTAATGCAAAACTTAGCAATCTAAAATAATAATAAATATTGTCATCTCACAAGTTAATGTGAGTCAAGATTTGACTTAGCTAAGTGGTTCTGGCTCCGGGCCTCTTAGATGGCTACAGTCAGCAACTGAGGCTGCAGGATCCACTTCCAAAGTGACTTATTCACGTGCCTGGCAAGTGAGGACTGGCTGTTGGGAGGAATCTTTTGTCCCTTGCCACACGGACCTCTCCCTATGGCTTCTTAAATATCTTGGGGTGCCTGGGTGCCTCAGTTGGTTAAGTGTCTGACTCTTGATTTCGGTTCAGGTCCTGTTTTGAGGTTGAGCCCCGTGTGAGGCTCTTGCACTCAGCAGGAAGTCGTTTGAGATTCTCTCCCTCTCCCTCTGCCCCCGCCCCTCTCAAATCAATCAATCAATTAATCAATCAATCAATCTTTAAATATCTGTACAACATGGAAGCTGGCTTCCTCCAGAGCAAGTGATCCGAGAAAATCTCATGTCTCTTACGACCAAACCCAGAAGTCACACAATATCATTGTTATATATCCTATTGGTGACACTGGTCAGCCCTATTTAGTGTGGGAGGGCAATGCACAAGGGTGCAAATATAAGGAGACAGGGCTATCTTTGAAGCTGGTTACCACTGGTGGACACTTGCTGTTCAAAGTAATGGGCAAGCCTCTGGGGCTTGGCTAACTCTCCATGGCCAAGCATCCTGGATTGGTGGGAGGTTGGAGGGTCTGTTTTGCAGAATAAGAACTGATTAGCTGGGCCATACTGAGACTGCCAAGTCACCAGGAACCTTTAGATAGGGTTTGGAATTTGGAAAGGGAAAGAAGGTACAAACAAGGCTCTTCCTCAGGCAACTAGGTAGCTCTCCCTGTTTACAGGACTGCTGTCAAATTCTGGGGGCCTAGTTATTGGTTACTGGAATTATAACCTTACATCCTGGATGCTTTGGATCAGCATGATGTAACTTTATTTTCTATAGGGTCTTGAAATATCTGCAGAATATGAACATTGCAACATCCAAATTGCCTGCTGTATGTGGAAACCTGCTATAGATAGAGGTCATGTCAGACCACATGTTTAGATTTGTGGCTTTGAAAATATGGTCCTAGGTTTTCCAGTGCTGACCAGATCCACCTGGATACTCTGTTCCCAGTCAGCGCAGAACTGAAAGCAGGGGACTCTGGGGCCAATCCTGGATGGCAGGGTGAGCAGTGCTGGGGGTCGGTGCCTCTGGGCTTAGAGAACAGTGTCTACACAGAACCTAGGCAGAGAGTCAGTACCAGGAAGGACCAGTGAGAGGGAAAGGGCGTGTCGCAGCTTGTCTTAGTTTGATTTGCCAGGAGCAAAGTCCATCCCAAATTTGCTCAAAAAGTGAGGGTTTATTGGAAACCATCAGTCCTGAAGAAAGGGGGCATTCCGGTGCCCCACTAATAACATGACTCAAATGTCAGTGTCACACTGTCCCTGCTACCTACTTCAGATTTTGGAGAGGGAAGCTGATTGGCTTCACCTAGCCTGGGGACCGGCCTCTCTAGAGTCAGATGTTTGACTCTCTTCTAATCAGCCATGGCCATGGCCTGCACCCCTTGATAATTAGTGATGCTCTGTTTGGGCTGTGGGCCCAATCAGAAGAAGGGGGAAAGGGAGGAAAGGTGGGCATCCCTAGTTCATTATTTCTGGGAGAGAGGACTGGGACATAGCTGAGTCGGCACGGGACTGGCATTGGGGAAGGCAAACAATGGAAAGCAGACTTCAGAGAAAAGGGATTGCCTGGAAGATCAGGGCTAAGCCTGGCCCTTTAGGAAATGAGGGATAAGGTGAGGCTTGGTCACAGGAGCAAGACAAAAATAGCATTTATTTGAAATAGGATTCAAAGTGAGAGGGGGATTAGCATGAATGTCAGTTCTGATCTTAATTCTTCCTAAGTAGAGCCAAGGTTGGTCCCTAAACTGGGTAGGGCTGAGTCAAAGGGATTCAGTCAGCCCTGGGTCTGGATAAGAAAGGAAAGCAGGGACACAGGGCTGGGCAGGACAATGGAGATGTGAAATGATGGATCAGATAGGACTGGCCAGTGGGAACTGTTACTGTGATCATTCAATTAGCTGTAACCCATTGCTCAGAGATTATCTTGCTCATGGTCCATTTGATCTACCACATTGACGTGACTAGGCTCTAAAATACCAAAGCCTTCTTGATGCCACTAAAAGTCTCAGGCCAGGGCGCTAACCCGTGTTGGCTGGAAATCAGAAAGAACTAAAATGGAATGGATACTGTGCATCAGTGTGGAGCTCTTTAAAAGACTTTTCGAGAAGACCATATTGATCTTATTTTCATCTTCCTCAGCCAAAAAGGATATTAAAAAAAAAACCAAGAAAATATTAGGATAGCAGCAGGTGGTAAGACCAACACATGTTGGTCTTTCTCCCTAATGTACTGTGTGCTTCAGCAAACGGGGGATTGCCGTGAAATACATAGGAGTGAACTGTTTGCTCTGATCTCTCTGGTTGTCGCTCCTCTCTCCAGTAAATGTGAGATTGTTTATGGTTTCCAGGAGAGAGCTGTTACTCTCTGGTGGTTGAGAAGGGCTTTTTCTGTGGCCTCTCCTATCATGCCTAGGGACGGAGAAGAGCAGGCTGAGCTCTTCCGTTGTTTCCGCAGTGATGTAGGTACAGATTCAGAGGCTGGGCTCTCTGTTGGCAGCGGGGCTACCCATGTGGCTGTGGATCCCAAGCGAATTAGGTCATTTTCCTCTGGGTAACTCTGTCTTCTAGACCCTTCCTGGTCTAAGTCCGATAATGCAACACTTGCAGGTTTTCTCCTTCTTCGGGAGCCAGTAAGGCTGTTTGCTAGATGTTTCTGCCTCTACCTTGCGGGGCCTCCCATGGTAGGGTAGAACCATATGGATAGCTCCATCCAGAGTTGTGAGTGGAAATGACATGTGCCGTTTCCAGGCTGGCGTATTTAGTTGTTGGTTGCAGGACCCAGATATTGAAGGCTCCATTAGTCTGGATCCCTTACTGATTATGATGATCAGAGCCCTCTGCTCACCTGAAATGGACATAGAATATGAGAATGGATTTCTTTGTTTTTAAGTTACTGAGATTTGTTGTTGTTGTTACAACATAACCTGGGTATCCTGACGGATACACTTTTATTTTTAAATAGGAATCAAATGTTGTTATTATTTGTTATACAAAACCATTAAAAGTCATTTGTAAAAAAAAAATCACCCACAATTCTGCCACCTCAATAAGTTTATTTTTCAATGTTTTCCTCCAGGGTTTTTTGTTTGTTTGTTTGTTTGTTTGTATTTGTAATTTTTGCTTAGTTGCAGCATAGGTATGAATTCAATTTTGTATTTTTTTTTTTTTAATTGAACTTTATCAGGGCACCTGGATGGCTCAGTCAGTTAAGTGTCCAACTCTTGATTTTGGCTCAAGTCATGATCTCAGGGTCGTGAGATCGAGCTCTGTGTCGGGCTCCACACTCAGCGTGGAGTCTGCTTGAGCTCCTCTTTCCCTCTCCCTCTGCCCTCCCCCCCCTTACACACACACACACTCTCTCTCTCTAAATAAATAAAATATATTTTTTTAAAGATTTTATTTATTTATTTGACAGAGAGATAGCAAGAGCAGAAACACAAGCAGGGGGAGAGGGAGAAGCAGGCTTCCCCCCAAGCCGGGAGCCCGACGTGGGACTCGATCCCAGGACCCTGGGATCATGACCTGAGCCACAGGCAGACGTTTAACGACTGAGCCACCCAGGCACCCAATAAATAAAATATTTTTAAAAATTTAATTTTATCATGGCTTCATGATGATAAGAACCTTGACTGTTTTATTAATTACAATCTCTCTCCTTAGCACCTCATGCAAATCTAAGCACACAGTAGGTACCTAATACATAATGGTTGAATTACTTTCCTCTTAGCATGATGATTATTAGAAGACACCTTATGTATGAGCTGTCAGCAATTGCTGGCTATCGATTCAAAGCTCAGGTTAGTCTAGTGGCAGAAACATTTTTTAAAATAAGTTTTTGTTTTAATTTTTCTCTGACTAGCATTAGGTCCAAGCTCTTTTCCTGGTTCCCCTGCAAGTTCATAGTCTCCTTCTAGTGCCTGTTAACTCTGGTCCCCAGTCTTGGATGAAACTCTTTGGCCACTTGGAGAATCTCACACAGAATTTCAGAGTGGATGTGTGTCTTAAAGACTATACATGGTCTTTCTAATTTGATACATGAGCCCAGAGAAATCAAGGGTTTTCCTAAGGTCCTAGAGCCTCTTAAGCAAGGCTTTGATTGAAAGCAAGTTTCCTGACTACAAATCCACAGTTCATTTGAATGTTTCTTCTGGGTTCCAATTCCTGATCTTGGCCCCAGGGTAAGCTATTCCAGTTGTGGGTTCCAAATATCTTAGCCCGACTATCTTATAATGCCTAACTTCAGCTTGACTTCCTGATTTTTCCTCCCACCTTTTTTCTCCTTCTCTTCCTTATTTCTCCTGCTCCTCTTTCCATTTTCCTTCTTTCCCTCTTTCCTTCTCCTCCTCCTCCTTCTCCTCCTCTTCCTCCCTGACCAACTGAATGCCTGACTTAATTAACCCTGTAGGTTGCCATCAGGTTTTCTGCAGTTGCGAGATGTGTTTTGCCTTAAGTCACATTGCCTGGATTTGAGATGAGTTTTTATTACTGTTTCCCTTGAGAGAGTTCAAACCCCGCCCTAACTGAGTTGTCCACTTCTCCATTTTCAGAAGGTGGGAGTTTCCCGAAGAGGGTCCTGGTGCTTTCATTGTGCAACTTGGCCCTTTTTCTCTCTTGGTTCGTGGTCTACTTAACTTTCCTGCCTCCCATCTTAACTGGTCAAGTCAATGGCAAGGTGACTCACAGCAGCCCATCTCATTAACTGTGTCCTCAGGGCTTCCAGTATCTCCTATCTGCCCCCTCCCCCAACCCTACCCCCTGCTGCTCCTTTTTTGAGTAGGCTTTCAGTTCTTCCTCTGTTGCCCTCTGCCCACCTCAGTCTATTGAGCCCTGCTCCATTTCTCTCTTGTGAGATTACTCAGGTTTTGAGACCATGGACTTCATCAGATATCCAGCTTCAAATCCTTTAACACATTTTATTCCCTGTGTAGTCTTATTGTTGGGAACTCACTCTCTCTCAGCTTCCATTTGTGATCTGTAAAAAAGAGATACTATTATTTCCGCTCATAGTGTTACTGGGAATCTTAAATGAGATAATGCATGGGAATTATTTTGAAATATGCTGGCCCTTAATAGGTGTGCAAGACATGTTAGCTGTCACTCTTGCTCACACTTTTTTATCCCTGCACTTTATAGCTGCACTTTCTTTTTTTTTTTTTTTTAAAGATTTTATTTATTTATTTGAGAGAGATCATGAGGGTCAGAGGGAGAAGCAGACTCCCTGCTGAGCAGGGAGCCCGATGCGGGACTCGATCCCGGGACTCCAGGATCATGACCTGAGCCGAAGGCAGTCGCTTAACCAACTGAGCCACCCAGGTGCCCCTATAGCTGCACTTTCTCATCTCCCTTCCTCTCGATGGCAAAGATATAGGTTAGAGGTGTCAACATTATAGCTGTAGGCATGAGGAAAAGGCCTAATTTGTTCCAAAGGGATGTGTAAATTTCAGAGAAAAAGAATCATTGGTTTGAATTCCAGTGCTTTTATTTGCTTGCTATTTGACCTTGGGCAAATTATTTTGCCTCTCTGATCCTTAACTGTTTTTATCTCTGTGATGGAAATAAGAATATATACCTTCCCCCAAAAGGCCACTGTGTGATGTGACACACACACACACACACACACACACACTCACACACTCACTCCTACAAATGCATATACATAGTGACCAATAGACTATCAATACTCATTCCTGCGTCCCTTATAAACTTAACAAAAAGGGAACAATTTTGAGATTTGGTATGATTTAATGTACAGGGATAAGCACTTTTCCTCCTTCAGGGGAAATCTGAAAGAATTCATAAAAGCATGAGAATTAATTGAGACCCCTGTGTGCACTAGGTGCCAAGGCAGTGGTCCCTGACATTACCTGGGAGAAAGTTAAACCCTGGTGGCTCATCTGAAGTTTCAAGTCTCTGCAGCCCCCTAGTGGCCACTGATTGTAGCAGAAGATTCATCGTTCTTGACAGATTACTCCAATCAATTTGACTTTGGACAAGAATTATGTAGAGAATAATGCATGGAGTGAGGAGTGAAAGGGCCTACATTTGAGTCTTTTTAACATTTCAAATAGAAAATTATTCTTCCAGTGTGCATGCCAGTGAAATCTGATGAAAATCCAAACATATATGCCCCCATACTAGGAAAGCATTAACCAACATATCCTTTCCAAGTATTAACTTCCATACCCTTTCCTTCCTCTTCTCTTTCTCCCTCCCTCTCTTCCTCTACCAAGGTAGGAGCATCCTTTCTCTCCTTGGGTCAGATCATTCTTTTCCCTTAAATTTGTAAAGGCAGTGTACCCAGTTTGAGTTCCAGGGAGAAGCCAGTTACCTGTCAAATTAAGTGAGTTTCCAAACATACAGCAGGAAGCAAAATATTCCTGGAATTAAGTTTCTTTTGTTATTAGGTTTCCAGTTGCCAAAGGCAATACCACAATGCTCTAAGGAGCCTGGCCTGGGAGAGCAGAGGCCTGCTTGGCCACCACCTCCTGTGAGGCAAGGGACACATTACTGCAGCACTCTGCAGCTCAGTGAGAGAGATTCAACTCCACTCTGTGCTCTGATTCTATGAGGAAGCTTCTCTGCTGTCTTTCAGGCTGTGAGCTCCTCAAGGAAGGATCTTGCCTTATTTTTTGCTCTGACAGCACAAGACCTGACAATCAACCTTTGACAAGAAGGAGTGGAGGGGATTTGTGTGAACCTAACACTATAGTTTTGTCTTTGGTCCTAGTGAACCACTTGTTATAAATACAGCCATTATCTGAGTTCTGTGTTGGCAGCTCGGGAGAGATGAAGGGAAAGAGAGACCAGAGGTACAGTAATGAACTCTTACTCCCAAGGCTGTGAGCAAGTGTTCGATCATTATTCCTTCCAGCTAAGTCACCCCTAGATCTTCTTGGCCTGTTACTCATGGAGGGATAAGTAGAGCAGTATGAGTAAGAGCACACGAGGGAGGGCCTGAGATGCACATATGACTATGTGACCCAAAGAAAATCAATTACCCTCTCGGCGACTCAGTTTGTCTCATCTCTAAAGCTGGAATTTAAAATATTTACTTTGAAGAGACTAAAGGAGGTGACACATGTTCAAGCACCATTCTGAGAAAACGCAGGATGACTGACAGGTCTGAAATGTACTTGCTGTAGCTGAAGAACTCTTAGAGATCATCGTCACTCTACCCCCACGCTGCTAACTTTTCTCGTGTAGATGGCGGGTTCCCAGGAATGCGTTTAAATAATGGAAGGGTCAGAGAAGATTCTGTCTCAGGGCCCTAATCCAAGCTGTTCTCGGATTTGGCAATGTCGTGCTGCCTCTCCTCCCACTCCTCCCTTCCCCTCGCCTCCACTTTTATTCCAGAACCAGCTTTTCTGAAGTCGGACCCGTTTAATCTCTTAAATGCATAATTAGGGAGAGTGCTTGATTGCAAAGGCCTCTTCCAATCCTCCCATTTATCCAAAACACGCTCCTGTTCACATAGCAGAGAAATAGGGCAGGGAATCTGGAGGAAGGGGAGAGGGGAGAGGGATGGAGGGAGGGCGGGGCGGGCCCTGTGCTTTTCTCAATGAATGCCGAGGCCTCTGCAGATTTGCATAGGATCCTGTCTCGCCGCGCCATTGGTTGGCGGGTGCGAGCAGGGCGGGGCGGGCCTGCGTGAGCCTGGCCGCGGCTCGGAGTTGGCGGTCGAGCTCCGCCCCCGCCGCGGCCCCGCCCCCTCCCGGCGGGAGCTCGCGATTCCGCCAGCTGCAAGTGGCGGGCGCCCAGGCAGATGCGATCCAGCGGCTCCGGGGGCGGCAGCGGAGGTAGCAGCTGGCACATCCCGTCGCTGCTGTCCGGAGGGTCGCACAGCACAGAGGCGCCTTTCGGCCGCACTCTGCTCAGCCACCCGAAGCCGGGGGGGTGGGGGGCGCGGCTGCCGGTGGGTGAGGAGGGGGCAGCAAGATTTCAGGCTCTCTTGCCCAGAATGCTTTCATTCGGCTGCTGCCGCCGGGGCCGCTTCGGTGCCTGAGAAGTCTGAGCAGACGAGGCGCGGGAGAGCAAGGACGCTGCAAACTTGGCACGGCGGCGGCCTGAGCCTCCGCTTCACAGCGCGGGGGCTCGATTCAAGCCCAGAAGTTCAGCGAGCAGTGCAATCCGCAGACTTCCCGCTGCGGAGGGTTGCAGGAGGGTGCGCGAGAAAGCAACCCCTGCCCCCGGTTTTCCCCTACACTAAAGGAGAGGAGCTCAGAAGCCGAAAGGAGCGCCATCTGTTCCCAGCTGGAAAGTTGCGGAGGATTGGAGGCTGCTGGAGAGCAGACAGACCACAGCTCAAGCCGCGGGGGGCAGGAGAGGACGGACCCCATTGCCGCCTCCCTTCAACCGTAGTAGTTTCTCTTGTTCCGGAGCGCAGCAAGCTACAGACGAAGGCGCGGCGCTCGTCGCGGCGCGCCAGAGGCACAGGGTCCCAGCTGCTGAGCCCGAGGCGCTCAGGGTCTCTTGACACGCCCCTGAGCTTCTAGCCCCATTTTATTGAGACTCCTGCTTGCCTCCTTGCAGTTGGAGGAAAGCGAGAGAATCGAGTGCACGCATAATCCCGCACAGATCAGGTGGAAGGAGCCTTTCAGGACTAAGGACTATTTGGAGACCCTTCTCATTTGAGGGGAAGTGAAGGGCGAGGCTGGATCCCAGAGAGTGGGAAGACTAGTATAAACAGCGCTTCTCTGACGGGATGGGATCCTTAGGGCTCCTAGGGCTGCTGCTGCTGCTGCTTTCAGTGGCAGCCTCGGGCTCAGGGACCGGGACAGAAACCGGGACCGGGACCGGCCAGCTCGTGGGCTCAGCCGCCGTGGGGCCGGCTCTGCAGCCTCGGGAACCGCTCAGCTACTCACGTCTGCAGAGGAAGAGCCTGGCGGTGGACTTTGTGGTGCCCTCGCTCTTCCGCGTCTATGCCCGGGACCTGCTGCTGCCGCCTTCGTCCTCGTCGGAGCCGAGGGCTGGCCAGACGGAGGCGCGCGGCTCGCTGGCTCTAGACTGTGCCCCACTACTTCGGCTGGTGGGGCCACCGCCCGGGGTCTCCTGGACAGAAGGCTTCAGCTCGCCAGCTCCTGCCCAGGCACGGACGCTGACCAGGGTGCTGAAGGGCGGCTCCGTTCGCAAGCTCCGGCGCGCCAAGCAGCTGGTGCTGGAGCTGGGAGAGGAGGCGATCCTTGAGGGCTGCGTCGGGCCCCCAGAGGAGGCGACTGCGGGACTGCTCCAGTTCAACCTCAGCGAGCTGTTCAGCTGGTGGATTCGCCACGGCGAAGGGCGGCTGAGGATCCGCCTGATGCCTGAGAAGAAGGCTTCCGAAGTGGGCAGAGAGGGAAGGCTGTCCGCAGCGATCCGTGCCTCCCAGCCCCGCCTTCTCTTCCAGATCTTGGGGACCGGTGAGCAGCTCCCGCCTGAACATGTCGGGATTTGTATTTTTAGACACATCAATTTGCAGCCACTATCAACTAATTCCTGTTTCCAAAACCCCAGCCTCTCGTTCTTAGCTCTTTTCCTCCTTCCGCAAACCTCCTCCCTCCCATTAGACCATATTTTCTTATTTTTTTCTTGAACACAGTCACTCCCTGAGGGTTTTCCTTTCTCTCCAACAACCAAGTTGGGAGAAAAGTTTTCTGTTCTTGGCAGAATGCCTTTATCGACTTACATGGGGTTTCAGCCAAAATTGGATGCACTTCTAATGGGGGCCTCTGGGATGGTTGAAATGCCCTTATTACTTTTGTATTCCAAGCTTAGCTCTAGCTCTCAAGACTGTTGTCCATCTTCCCTTCCCCTTGTTCCTCTTCCTGGCCATCACAGATATGGGCAATGTGGTACACTTTCGCAGAGAATGTAGACCTCTTCTTCATCTTGTTGAATCCTACCTAGCTGTCCCTTTCAAATGTTGGCTTACCTAGGGATTGCCTCTTCATTGATTCATTCTGCCCTCTTTCTCCAACCCCAGTGTGCTATCCACTCTCAGCCTCTTGTTTTTCCTCTCAGATGTTGTTGGGAGAGCCCCAGAGGAACTAAGGAACATGGGACAGGAGGGAGATGTGAAGAGAGGGAACAAAGTTGCTAAGATTGTCTCCCTTTGAGGTAGTCACAGTGAAGCCAGGAGAGACAGTAGTTGAATTCCCTTTCTTCTCCTGCCACCCCCCCCCCCTTCTAATTCTTAGCTTGAATGTCCGCAGCAGCAGCTCTGGGTAACAGTCTCTGGCAGGCCTGTTTCACTGCAGATCTCTCTGCTGGAGACTCCTGAAATGAGGTTTCTGTTTCATTTACTCTCTCATTTTCTTCTCCTATTCACTGAGTTGGGGGTGTATGTGCAAGCACTTACTTCTAACTCTTCCCATAGTATTCTTTGACTGGAAAACCAGGTGGTTTTGAATGGATGTTTCTCTCCTAAGACCACTGGAGAAAGGCTCAGTGAATAAAATATACCATGTAAATGAATGAGAAAGCACAGAAAAGAAATCATGCCTTTTAAAAGCCTACACTAATTCCATTGAGCAAACCCAGCATCTTTTGTGTCATTCTCATCATCAGAAATAAATGAAATTTTTATGCTCCACTGGTTACTAATGTCTAGTATTAATTGGATGGAGAGCACTGAAAAGAGCCCACTGTAGAACTACAAGTATCTGCCATGCTTGTCCCAGCACACACATATACTCCCACACACACCCAGTACTCTCCTGCAGCGGGGATATTTAGAAGCTGAGGTTCTTCAGTCATTGTGCACGCACACACAAAACATACTGGTATGTGGTCCCCAAGGAAAAAAGAGTCTGGATTCATATTTCAGCATTAGCATTGGTGGCATTGGCACCTAAAATGACCCCTTTGTGTTCAGTGCTGGAATTTTGTTAAGAGGCAGAATTTATAGTAAGAGGCAGGGTCTGATGAGTTTGATGGTGCCTTCTGTGTACTGAGATAGGAGACCAATACTGTTGTCTCACCACAGATACTTTTGTGAAGAACAGCTGTGCTTTAATGTCAGCCTGGCTTCTGTGGTTTATACCTGCAACATTCTCTTCTAGTGCCTAATGTATTTGTAATGGATATAAAAATGACTTCTCTGGGAATGTGGATTTTCTTCTCCTTTCATGTCCATGAGCATCTCTGGAGCTTTCCTGTCACCTCTTGTGACTATAGGCCCAGCAGTCTATATCAGCTACTGTGAGATGTGGGTGACAGATAAAAGGGGTCCTTTCCGTAGCCCCGAACTTGCCTACTATAAACAGGCAGTTTGCGTGAAGTTGTCAGTGGGTGTCTCTGAAGAGTCACATGCTTAGTGCTTTTGAAGAATATACTCTAGTCAAGCCTTAGGTAGGAGTTGAAGCTGCTGAGCAGGGGAGTTTCATGTAGAGAGGAGTGTGCTTCAAGAGCTGTTCTGCTGCTGACAGTAGGGAAGCACTGTGAGCGTCCCAAGTCCTCCCTTAGCATCGTAGTCCATTTGGCAGTTGGACCAAGGCCTTATGCATCATTTGACACATCTAGCAATGCTGTTTTCAGAAAGAGCCAGGATTCTGTCATTAAAAGGCTAGAAATTTTGGCCAAGCGTTTTTCAGCAGCATTGGGATCAAATGATTATTGATGGGATCAAATAAGACACTAAGTGTAACTGGATGAGCTCTCCATGACCTCCAGAGAGACAGACAGTTTATTGAAAAGCACTTCGGGCCTTGTGGTGATCACACTTGGAACAGGCTGGGCTCTCTTGCTCTGAGGCATATGCTGTTTTCAGTTAGGTGGCTGGCCATGCAGGACAAGCCTCTTGCCTTACCACTGCCTCCCCAGCCTCATTCAGATACGGTTCCCACTGCAGACCTTCCCATGGAGGGAGTGGACACACCCTGCTATCTCATGTTTCATGTTTGGGGCAACATATATCATGTGGTTCCATTCACTTTCCTGTATGAAAATTCAAGGTTAGCTTCTCACACTTGGATTGATTTTACTATTTATTGCATTTGAGGAAATGGGTTTATTCTTCTTATATAGACTCGTGTTGTAGAAAAGACATTTAACTCCTCTGTGACCTAGGGTCTTCAAGTATACAAAAGAAAATAGGCACAACTCAGCTTATTTCTCCCTGCTTCTGCCCAAATTACCAGTGGTCTGGCCTAGAGGGGCACAGGCATGCTAATGGGGCTAATTGTGAGGAGGGGACAGGAGAGGAAGTGTGTTCTGCCTGTTCCCCTTGTGGTGAGTGGCCTACAGCCACCCATTTGTCTCAGACTGAAGATAGCTTCCTGAATCTGAACAGGACCGTGAGTAGGGATGTGATCGAAATGGAAACGCACCCAGTCAGGATAAAGCAGTAACTTTGTATTGCTTGTGGTTTGGGATATCTGAGAGGATGAAAGGATGTCTGAGAGGCCTCATAATGCATGACATGCAATGTTTTTTCTTCCTGGGTTGCTTTGAATTCATAAATGGGATCAGTATTTCAAAGTACTCATTCATGGAGAGTAGAAGGGGTAGAAGGGTAGAAAGGCCATTGCTGAGACTGTATGAATTTTGGTGCATCATTCTGGGATAGTCCAAACCTCAGAAAAGATGTCTGCCACATTGCTCACAGCCCCACTTTGTAACCTGTTTTGTGGATGTTTTGACATCTTGCTTCTGCCATCCCCCAGGCAAAGGCCTAGAGGATATTGACTTGTGGGATAGGAGGGCCTGTTTCTCTATAAGCAGCCCCCTCTCACTCCAGGAAAGGGGATATATGACTGGGGATTTTACATGTACTTTGGAGAGGCCTGAGAAACTTACAGTAGAGGTATGCAATACAATACACCTGACCCTTGACCTCACACATCTTTCAGTCTCTCCCGATTTTATTTCTGGAGAGGGCAAAGAGAGCCAAGGAAGATAGAAAGGAAATTAGAGTTCCCAGAAGGGATATCAGTTATTGGAGGTGAATTGGGAGAGTTGGAACTAGTCCAGAGAAGAGCAGAGAGCTGATTTAAGAGTTGAAGGGACTGATTTATGGTGAAAGATGAAAAGAATTAAATATATATGGCTGAGTGAAGTGGCAATGAAGGGAAAACCATGGTAACAATCTACAAATCTCTGAAGAGGGAGAGGCTGTGAAGGAGAGGAGTTATATAGTGTGGCCCATAGAAGTAACAAGATGAGACTTGCAGAAGGAAACTTCAGGGTGGATATCAGGGAAACCTTATTTTCTGAAATTGATATTCCTCTGACTATGGAATGGAATTCCAAAGGAGCAAAGAGTAAGGTGAGATGTGGGTCAGATAAGCCACAGCATTCATAATTAATCAGTTTTATATTTGGAAACGTTGAGAAGCCACAACAGGCAGGAGAGCTGGGATGGGGAACAGCAGCAGGGATCAGGATCTTTCAGGATTCAACTCTCAAGAGACTTTGGATGTTGATGTTTCCAGTAGGAAAAGACAAGAATTGCATATGTATCTTTGAAATTGGATGGGATGTACTTGCAGAGAAGATTGTTAGTGGAAAAAATATTTTGAAATTACTGGGTTTATTTATCTCTGCCCCCAGACTGACACAGAGTATTTCTTTGGGGTGCTGTCTGTCTATCCATTGGGGAGGAGGCCATACCCATAGAGATGCATCTGAGATGCATCTCTAGTATGTGTGTCATCAAGCCATTGGGCAGGGCAGGAGATACCTGGTCTTGAGAAGATGAGATCAGTTCTAGATTTGGTAGACTGCTACTGGCTACTTGAAAACCCTTTGACATACTGAGAATATATATATATATATGGCTATTAGAGTGATGAAACTCATCTAAATCCATTTGATCTTTTCACAAATTTACAAAAGAAAAAGAAGGAAATCCCATGAGGGGTTTGTGTGCATGGTGTGGGAGGAAGGTGTTACCATTAATAACACTGAATGCTTTTATAAGGAAGTGTGTCTTCTGAAGGACAAGGGCGACTGACCCGCAGGTGGGAGAGGAAGAGAGGGAGAGTTGTGTCAGCAGAAGTGGTAGCCCCTGCCACTCTTAGGATTACTGCCTGATAACCTCACTTTGTGGGAATTTGCCCAGCCTGGTTCATAAAGGACATTTTGCCTTTCTCTATAACCATTACTAATGTCCTCTTACGGTTGTATGGGACTTTGTAATTAATAAAGAACTTTCAGATTTATTATTTTTTCCAATCTTACAGTAGGCAAGGCAAGTATTTTTCTTTTATAAATGGAATAACTGGAATCCAGCTATTTGATAAGACTTTTTTCAAGGTAAAAATTGGTAGGCCTAGAAACCTTCACTTATGTATTGAGAGGTTATGAGATGCTAGATGCTGTGCTAGGTCCTAAGACTACAGATCTTTTTGCCTTCAAATCAGGGCTCTTTTCACTAAAGGAATCATCTCAAGATGCAGATTATAAATAACAAAGACATGTAAATAGATGAAAAGCTTTACATCATCCTTGTCAGAAGGCCACGCAACGAATATTTGGTGTTTGATAGCCATGACTTGGAAAATTCTTTAAAATATTTTATTTTCTTGGGGCGCCTGGGTGGCTCAGTCGGTTGGGCGTATGCCTTTGGCTCAGGTCATGATCCCAGGGGCCTGGGATCGAGCCCCGCGTCGGGCTCCCTGCTCAGTGGGGAGGCTGCTTCTCCTCCTTCTGCCTCTCTCCCTGCTTGTGCTCTCTCCCTCTCTCTCAAATAAAATCTTAAAAAATATATATATATATATTTTATTTTCTTAAAATCTTTGAGCCCCAGTTTCATCATTACCAAAATAGTGATAGTAATAATTCCTATCTCAAGATGTTGTCATGGAAATTAAATTAGAAGATATGTGTAAATCCGTAACCCAATGCCTGACATAATAAAGTGCACCATCAATATGAACCATATGGTTTTTCCTAGCAGCGGCAACACCCCAGTGTCTGGTTGAGCAAGTTGTGTACTCTATAACTCCAAGAATTGCATATACATTTTAGTTTATTTAAATGGTGCCATCTGGAGTTGTGCAGTCCCTATGTGTGGCCACATGTGGTGACCTTAGCAGCAGCAGTTGTAATACTGTGGGCTCCCATGCAACTAACTTCTAATTCCTGAGATAAGAAGTGGGATCCAGTGGAAATGGGGAGAGTGACCAGGATGATAGTTTTTATTGTCTTACTCAGAAACGTGGATGAGAAGAATTGAGGTGTGGTATTTACTTCATTTCTATTAAGTAGTATCTTCCAAGGTCTTTTGACCTTGGATTTGGTTCAAAGATTCAAGCACTATATTCACAATCCAGTTATTTTTTCTTCTACACAAAGAAAGCAAGCCTTAACTTTATGAAAATAGGAAGTCTAATAACAAAGAAGAACAACATAGAGGCATTAGAGAACAGTAGTTCTCAGATGGTGGATCTTTCTTAACTGAGAGCAATGTGTGTAGTTCAAGCCCCTCAGTGCCTAGAGAGGTGCTGGGCCACTGACCTCTGGTAATTTGTTATTATTAGCTGGAGCTGTGCCCTTTCCTTACATTTCTGGCTTCCCCATTCATTGTCAAGTGGAAGGCAGGAGAAAGATGGAAGGTGCCAACTGGTTGATGGACATGAGCCCAGTAAGAGCAATTAGACCTTTGAGATTCTGTGGAGACACATAGCCCAGGGACTTGAGTCCTCAGGAATGTGGCTCAACCTAAAAGAGGCTGTTAAGCATCCACATAGCATTTTATAGGTAGTATTTTTTATGAGCCATGGCTGAGCCGTTGCTTTCAAAAGATGCACATGGACATTATTTCTGCTTGGGAGTAGAAGGAGAATAGGGTATTTTTGTGAAGATGGTTATAGGTCCAGAGGTTATGTGACAAGAGCTGCGAATAAACTTATCAAAGAGCCCTAGGGGTGTCTTCTTTCTTAGAGCCATTGTGTTGTCCTCCAGTCTAGGATGTGGCCAGTGTTTCTTAACCTAGTGATGACCTGGGATATTCATATGGGCCAAGGTGTGAGGAAGGAGCAGTTTAAAAGAGTGTTGGCCTGGTAGGGAGGTAGGGAGGGGGTGGGAGGTATCTTAGTACCCTTCTTGCTGAGCCAGATTTCTCAAAACAACTTTTTTTTTTTTTTTTAATTCAGTAAATTTTGTGATGAACTTTCCAGCTGGGCTGTTATGAGCTTGGGTCCTTTCCCAGGAAAATTCTCTCAGATTCACTTGGTGAACATAGGCATTCCAGAATGTGGGAAGTCCCAGAACTGGGCAGGAGGAGAGCTCTGTTGGGGCAGATGCATCCAACCACTTGGTTAATTAAGAGTCTCTGTGTCTTGGACATTATTTTTGTAATTACATAACAATAGGTGCATGGAGAGGTAGGCAGTGAGAATTCCCTGGAGTAAGGAAAAGGCTAAAGGGAAGATCTGAAAATAAAAACAAAGAAAATCCAAGCAAGCTTAGAGGAAATCAGGCAACTAGCTAGAGGAAATCAAAAGGAAACTTTAAACCATTGACTCTGTTTTTCCTCTTATTTATCTTTTATTCGGTTTTCATCGGAATATGGTTCATGAGGGTGGGCATGGGCAGGTCTCCTTTATAGATCCTTTCCACATTTTCAGCCCAGGTAATTAAAGTAAGTGTTCTGTGGTGGAGGGAACACTAGATTAAGAGCTAGAAGACTTAGATTCTATTATGATACTGGCCTTTTATTAGCTTTGACATCTTGTGCAACTTCCTTAAACTTGTTGAGCCTCTGGGGCTTTTTCCTAAAGGAGAAAATACAGAACTTGTCTTGAGTACCTCATGGAGTCTTTGTGAGCATTATATAAAATAACCTACTTGGAAGATTCTAGTCTGGATTATTCAGAAATAAATATATAAGGCTATAGAAGGATGAATGTGTACAAGATCATAAAAAGTGCTGAGATTCTACTTTATCAATTCATAATTTCAACCAACCCTTGGCATTAGGGAGCAGCTCCCAGATTTTGAGGCAGGTGTTGGGCTTCATTTAAGAGCTCAGTAGCCCTGAAAAGGGCATTTATGTGGCCACTTTCCACGGTTTCTCAAAATGAGGTCCTTTCATTGAAGTAATTTTGCTCAATTCCAGACTTTTCTGGAAATGAATCTCTGGTTGTGGGACATAAGAACTTGCATTTTAACATCAGAATATTATTTTTTTAATTGAGTGATGACAAATACAATGAAGTACATTGAATGTATTTATCTCATGTATAGCTTGATTATAATTCACATATGCAGCTTCCATATAATCACCACCCAGATAAAGATTCAGAACATTTCTAGCATCCCAGGAAGTTCCTGTTTAAGCCATTGTGTGGACATATGTTGTCAGTTGTCTTAAATTGATTTTGGAATTGCTGAATTATATGGGAAGTGTATGTTTAACTTTATAAGGAATTGACAAACTGTTTTTACAAGCAGTTATACCACTTTATACTCCCACCAGTAATGTATGAGAATCCTTGAGAATACTTGATATTGTCAGCTTGTGGTGGTATGTTGTTGTGGTTTTAATGTATACTTCGTTTTGTGTTGGTTATCTAATATTGCATAGGAAATTAGCTAAAAAATTAGTGGTTCAAAATAGTAATAACAATTTATCTTTTATAGTTCCTATGAGTTAGGAATTTGGGAATAGCTTGACTAGGTGTTTTTTTGCTTGGAGTCTCCTGTGAAATAGCAGTCAGATGTCAGCCAAGGATGCAGCCATCTTAAATCCTGACTGGAGCTGCAGGATCTACTTGCATGGTACCTTGCTCACAAGGCTAGCAAACTGATGCCGGCTAGTGGTGAGAGGTCCCATTGCTTCTCCAGGTATTCCTGTCTATAGGGCTGCTGGAGCATCCTTGTAACCTGGTGTCTGGCTTCCCTGAGAGTGAGCATCCATTGAGATAATATGATCTTTTTTAGGGGTAAATATTATGAATCACAGTGTTTGATTTTCAAATGTTGAATTAGCTTCATATTCTCAGAATAAACCCCACATGGTCATGATGTATTATCTTTTTATGTATTGCTGGATCAGCTCACTAATACCTCGTTGACAATTTCTGCATCTGTGTTCAGGAAGATTATTGGTCTGTAGTTTTCTTGTCTCTGACAGGCTTTAGGGTGTGGGTAATGCTGGGTTCATAAAATGAGTTGTGAAATGCTTCCTCTTCTATTTTTCCTGGAAGAGAATTGTAATTTTTTCTTTCTTGAATTTTTGTTTAATAGAATTTGCCAGTGAGGACTTCTTGGCCTGATATAGTCATTGTTGGAAAGTTTTAAATTACTAATTATATTTATTTAATAATAATGATTATAGGATTATTCAGATTATCTATTTCTTTTTGAATGAACTTTAGTAGTTTGTATCTGTCAGAAAATTGGTTCATTTCATCTATATTGCTGAATTAATGCAAGTTAAATTATTCATAATATCCCCCTCTAATTTTTTATGTCTGTAATGTCAGTAGTGATGTCCCCTCTTTCATACATGATATTGGTAATTTACATCATCTCTCTCTTTTCTTTGTGGTCATTCTGGCTAGAAGCTTTCCAATTTTATTGACTTTAAAAAAAAAATTTTTTTTTTGCGATACTGATTTCTTCTGTTATCATTATATATTTCATTTTCATTGATTTCTGCTCTTATTTTATTATCTTTTCTTCATTTGCCTTAGGTTTAAATTGTTCTTCCCGTTTCTAGTTTCTTAGGGTGAAAACTTAGATCATTGATTTGAGACCTTTATCCTTTTTCTATTATAAGTATGTAATGGAAAAATTCTCTCTAATAACTCGGTTTAGCAACATCATATAAATTTTAATATGTTGTAATGAAATTTACTTTCTATTCAATTAAAATACTTAAAAATTTTCCATTTGGTGTTCTTTTCACTCATGGTTTTATACGTGTTTTTTATTTCTGAATATTTGGGGATTTCCCAGATATCTTTCTCTTACTGATTTCTAGTTTAATTCTGATATAGTCTGAGAACATACTTGGTTTGATTTTAGTTATTTAAAATTTGTTCAGGTTTGTTTTATGCCTCAGAATATGGTGTATCTTGCTGAATGTTCCATGTTCCACACTTCAAAAGAACATTTTCTGTTATTATTTGGTGGGGTATTCAGTCGATGTCAGTTAGATCAATTTGGCTAATAGAGTTGTTCAGATCTTTTGTACCCTTACTTATTTTTTTCTGTTTGCTATTTGCATTACCAATAGAGGATTCCTAAAGTCTCCAAGTTTTGTTTTATCTACTTCTTTTAATTCTATCATTTTTTATTTCATGTATTTTTATTATGTTCAATTAGCCAACATATAATACATCATTAGTTTTTGATGTAGTGTTCAGTGATTCATTAGTTGAGTATAACACCCAGTGCTCACCATCACATGTGCACTCCTTAATACCTATCACTCGGTTATCCCATCCCCCCACCGCCCTCCCTTCTGTGACCCTCGGTTTGTTTCCTGGAGTCCAGAGTCTTTCATGGTTTGTCTCCCTGTCTGATTTCTTCCCCTTCAGTTTTCCCTCCCCTTGTGGTCCTCCGTGCTGTTCCTTATGTTTCACATGAGTGAAACCATATGATAATTGTCTTTCACTGCTTGACTTATTTCACTTAGTATAATCCCCTCCAGTTCCATCCATGTCAATGCAAATGGTGGGTATTCATCCTTTCTGATGGCTGAGTAATATTCCATTGTATATATGAACCACATCTTCTTTATCCATTCATCTGTTGAAGGGCATCTCAGCTCCTTCCACAGTTTGGCTACTGCAATGAACATTGGGGTTCATGTGCCCCTTCTTTTCACTACATCTGTATCTTTGGGGTAAATACCTAGGGGTGCAATTGCTGGGTCGTAGGGTAGCTCTGTTTTTAACACCTTGAGGAACCTCCATACTGTTTTCCAGAGTAGCTGTACCGGCTTGCATTCCTACCAACAGTGTAAGAGGGTTCCCCTTTCTCCACATCCTCGCCAACACTTGTTGTTTCCTGCCTTGTTAATTTTTGCCTTTCTAACTGGTGTAAGGTGGTATCTCATTGTGGTTTTGATTTGTATTTCCCTGATGGCTTTCATGTGTTAATTTTTGCCATTCTAACTGGTGTAAGGTGGTATCTCATTGTGGTTTTGATTTGTATTTCCCTGATGGCTTTCATGTGTCTGTTAGCCATTTGTATGTCTTCTTTGGAGAAGTGTCTGCTCATGTCTTCTCCCCATTTTTTGACTGGATTATTTGTTTTTTGAGTTTTGAGTTTGAGAAGTTCTTTATTAGGTGCCTACACATTTAGGATTGACTCATTTCTTGATGATTTGACTCCTTTATTATTGTGTAATATGTCTTTTTATCCCTGGTGGTATTCATATTTTGAAATTTATTTTGATTGATATTAATATAGCCTCTTAGGTTTCTTTTGATTATTGCTTATGTGGTATCTGTTCCATCCTCTTACTTTTAATTTATATCTTTATATTTACAGTGAGTTCCTTATAGAAAACATATTGTTGGATATTGTGTGATTTTTAAAAATTTAATCTTATAGTCTTTGTCTTTCATTTGATCTTTTAGGCCACTTGTACTTAATGTCATATTTGATATGGTTGGATTTAGATGTATCATTTTGTTTTTGTTTGTTTGTTTCCCTGTTTTTGGTTCTTCTGTTTTTCCTTTCTTGACATCTTTTAGGTTATTTGAATATTTTTTAGTATTTCAGTTTTAATTTATCTATTGGTTTTTTGGCTTTATCTTTGTATTATTATTTTAGTGGTTGCTCTAGACATTACACATATATGTTATATTTGTATATATATGTATGTTATAGTTATATAAATGTATATATATATATACACACCTACATATCATATATATTTATATGTAAACTCTAGCAGTCTACTTCAAGTTAACATTTTAGTACTTCAAGTAAAATATAGACCCTTATAATCATATAGGTCCCTTTACCCTCCACCTTTGTTATAGTTGTTCTATGTGCTATATCTACATAATTAAAAACTCTGCGAGTGTGTATGTATATATATATATACACACACACACACACACACACACATACATAGCTTTTGGCAGTTATACATATTTTACATAATTTAAGAGGAGAAAACTAGTCCTTTATATTTACCCAGATACATAACATTTTTCTTACTCTTCCTTGTTTTCTGAAGTTCCAGTTTCCCTATTTAATCATTTTCCTAAAGAACTCCCTTTTTCATTTCTTTTAGAGCATTTCTGCTGGTAACAAATTAGCTTAGTTTTCCTTTATCTGAGAATGTCCTTATTTCACCTTTATTTCTGAATTGTGGGTTGACAAGTCTTTTCTTTTTACACTTTAAGAACTCTGTTCCTCTGTCCTTCATAGTTTCTGATGAGCATTCTGCCATTAAATTGTTCTTCCCTATATGTAGCTGTTTTCAAGATTTTTCCTTTGTCTTTAGTTTTCAGAAGTTTGATAATTTGACTATTTGATTATGATGAATCTGTGCATGGTTTGCCGTCTGTTGAGATTCTTGAATCTATAAGTTTACATCTTTTATGAAATCTGGTTAGTTTTCAGCCATTATTTCCTCATTTTTTTTGCACTAATACCTTTCTCCCCTCCTCTGGGACTCCAGTTGCACAACTTTTAGATCTTTTGCTACTGTCTCACATTCTCTCAAAACTCTTCTAATTTCTTTTTTCAACTTTTTTCTCTCTGTTCTGCAGATTGGACAGGTTCTGAGATCTATCTTTGAGTTTACTGACTCTTCTTCTGTTTTCATTTTGCTATAATTTTTATTTTATTTTTAATTTATTTTTATTATGTTAATCACCATACATTACATCATTAGTTTTTTTTTTAAAGATTTTATTTATTTATTTGAGAGAGAATGAGATAGAGAGAGAGCATGAGAGGGGGGAGGGTCAGAGAGAGAAGCAGACTCCCTGCTGAGCAAGGAGCCCGATGCGGGACTCGATCCCAGGACTCCAGGATCATGACCTGAGCTGAAGGCAGTCGCTTAACCAACTGAGCCACCCAGGCGCCCCACATCATTAGTTTTTGATGTAGTGTTCCATGATTCATTATTTGCGTATAACACCCAGTGCTCCGTGCAGAACGTGCCCTCTTTAATACCCATCACCAGGCTAACCCATCCTCCCATCCCCATCCCCTCTAGAACCCTCAGTTTGTTTGTCAGAGTCCATCGTCTCTCATGGTTGATCTCCCCTTCCGATTTCCCCCCCTTCATTCTTCCCCTCCAGCTATCTTCTTCTTCTTTTTTTTTTTAACATATAATGTATTATTTGTTTCAGAGGTACAGATCTGTGATTCAACAGTCGTGCACAATTCACAGCGCTCATCATAGCACATACCCTCCCCAGTGTCTATCACCCAGCCACCCCATCCTTCCCACCCTCCACCACTTTGCTATAATTTTTAATATTAGATGTTGTATTTTTCAGTTAAAATTTTCTATTTTTTTATTTTTATTTTTTAAAGATTTTATTTGAGAGAGAGAGAGCATGAGGAGGGGGGAGGGGCAGAGGGAGAAGCAGACTCCCTGCTGAGCAGTGAGCCCAATGTGGGGCTCGATCCCAGGACACTGGGATCATGACCTGAGCCGACGGCTAATGCTTAACTGACTGAGCCACCCAGGTGCCCCAAATTTTCCGTTTTTAAAAATAATTTCTATTTCCCTACTTAGAACTACCTTTTCATCAATTTTCCAGAATGTTTACTTTTCCCTCTGGGAACACAGTTATAACAGATAGCTTCTTTAAAGTCTTCGATCACTTCAACATCTGGATTGTCTTGTTATTGGCATTTGTTGATTATCTTTACCTTTACAAATTGGCCAAATAATAATTATGGCTGAATAATATTTCATTGCATGTCTGGACCACATTTTCTTTATGCATTCATCAGTCAGTGGACATTTGGGCTTTCTCCATAGTTATTCAGCCATCAAAAAGAATGAAGTCTTGCCATTTGCAATGATATGAATGGAGCTAGAGTGTATTATGCTAAGTGAGATAAGTCAGTCAGAGAAAGACAAATACCATATGATCTCACTCACATGTGGAATTTAAGAAACAGAACCGATGAACATATGGGAAGGGGGAAAAGAAAAAAAGGCGAGAAGTAAACAAGCCATAAGTGGCTCTTAACTATAGAGAACAAACTGAGGGTTGTTGGAGAGAGGTGGGCGTGGGATGGGCTAGATGGGTATTAAGGAGGGCACTTGTGATGAGCACTGGGTGTTGTATGTAAGTGATGAATCACTGAATTCTACTACTGAAACCAATATTGCACTGTATGGTAACTAACAAAATTTAAATAAAAAAACCCAATTGGTCATCTGTTTTATTTTGTTTTGCTATTGTATATTGAGTAATTTTACATCATATCCATGATGGAGCATCATGTTGTTTGGTCTGAGACCTGGGTGTATTTTTTTTTTTTTAAGATTTTATTTATTAATTTGACAGAGAGACAGTGAGAGAGGGAACACAAGCAGGGGGAGTGGGAGAGGAAGAAGCAGGCTCCCTGCTGAGCAGGGAGCCCGATGCGGGGCTTGATCCCAGGACTCTGGGATCATGACCTGAGCCGAAGGCAGACGCTTAACGACTGAGCCACCCAGGTGCCCACCTGGGTGTATTTTAAATCTCAGTTTTTTTCTTAAAGACTTTATTATGCTGCTTTGAGTCTGTCCATACATGTGTGCTCAGAGATGAGCTGGGCCCTAGGCCAGTTTCTTCACAGAATTAGCATATTTCTGTCTCTCCCCTCTGGAATCCTCCTTAAGCTCAGTTTTACCTATCTGTACTGCTTCTGCATAGTGTGTGCAATGGGGGCTGTCCTCGGGCAAAATAGAGAGATAAAAGAAACAAATCAGGGATTCTGTCCATACTCTGGCCTGAAGTGCCCCCTTTTCCCAAGCCCCTGTCCTGAAAGATGTGGTTTCTAGTAGGTTCTCTAGTAGAGTTGTGGCTACTGACATTGCTAGCCACACTGACTCTGCTGAGAGCTCACTATCATGAGATGAGCAGGAGTAAAAAGGAAGAAAAAACAAAGAAATAGAGATTTCCCTCCATACTCTCTGGATCACAAGGCTCCTTCTCCTGGCCAGAAAGAAGAGATTTCTGTGGCCATTTTACCTGTACCATCACCCCAGCTTAGCTGGGTGCCCATATTTGGTTCACAGATGCAAGAGAAAAGAGGTAAAAACAGAAAAGTTACCTCCATATGGATTGCTTTCCCAGATTTTGACTCTCTTCCTCAATATTCCTGGTTTTATTTATTTTTCAGAGTCCCTTAATAGTTGTTTTTTGTATTTTGTCCAGAGTTCTTCGTTGTAAGTAGGAGGATAAATAGAATTTAGTGGGCTTACTCCATCATGCTGCACTGGAAGTCCCTCATTCCTTTTTGGAATCAGAGTTTCCGTCAACAGTATTTTTCTTTCATTCCCTCTTTCCCATGTCAGGGTGTGCTAAATGCTTCCAGGCAGAAAATCAGGACAGTGCTAGGGCCTACCACTTTTATTTTCCTTCTCTCCTGTGCTACTGATGATCCCATGAAAACAGTTTTTTCATATATTTTGTCCAGTTTTACAGCTGTTTATTACTTTATCATGGCTGAGAGCCTATAAAATGAACTTTGAGATCACGGCCATGTTGGCTTATCTCCAGATACACCGTCTAGATTTGTGTGAGAGGTGCTCACCAAGCAGAAATTAAACAAGGGAATCCTCTGTAGGAGTATCTATAAATTTGGACTTTTGCCTGAAGAAATGCTTATTTATTGGTTCACCTATTTCTTGTTTGTTTGTTTTACATTGAGTGCTTACCAAGTTGAATTGAGTACAGTCTCTTTCTCCCAGGAGTTCACAAACTAGCTGGGAGAGAAAAGGCAAACAAGGCGTGCTAATAAGTAACTCCAGGCAATGGCAGCACTTGATACTGAAGAAAGGATGCAGATGGTTATAGTGGTTCAGGGGAAGCTTGGAGATGTCAGCTCCAGCTGGGGCGATTAGAGATAGTTTTGTTCTGTTCCTCCAGATCTCAAAAACCATTCCCTGAAAGGCTGATGAATTCTCCTTGCTCAGTGCATGGTAGGAGGTGTGAAGTTCCTCTAAGACAGGAAATTATAGCTCTGGAATTTTAGAAAGAATAAGTTTATTGCCTTTTGGCAGGGGGTCAGGTCAAAGGATATCTGCTGAGAATGATGGTTTTTCTTTTGGCAGAAATGAGTTAGAAAAAACTTCCAGAAGGAGGTGATTTGAGAAACTGGGTCTTGGGGGGAGTATAGAATTAGAGAAAAGAAAAGGGCAAAAGACCTTATAAATTAGGGCGATAGCATAAAATAACAGCCAGAGGAGGAACAGAGAGAGACAGACAGACACTGTGTGTGTGTGTGTATGTGTGTGTGTGTGTGTGTGTGTGTGTGTGTGTAACAAAGTAGGACTAGCCAGAGCAGAGAAGCCTAAGGAATCCTGGGGGTTGAGAGGCTGGGTGCTGAGTCAGGTAATCTGAGTTAGAGGGAGGTCTGGCTTATTGAATCAGGAATTTACATTTGATGCTGAAGAAATCAAAAAGTATTTAGTTTTTGAGTAGGGGAATGCATGTTGACTGCAGATTCTTCAAGAAATGTTGTTTGGTTGTGGGTCTCGGTCCTGGACTACACAGACAGTTGCATTGGAGCCTTGAGAGGCTGTTGTACTGGCTCAGGAGTGAGGGACTCGGAGATGGGCCAAAAGATGCCCAGATATAAGGGGAACAAGAAGAAAGGAGTCAAAGGTCCAAGGGTTTGACCTGGGGGCCTCGCAGACTGGTGGTGTTACTGAAAAGAAGATAGTTGGGAAGAACATCTGGTTTGGCGGGGGGGAGTACCTGACAGATGACTGTTTCGTGGGTCTCCATCTGAAGATCAGGTTATCTGGAATGCATGTGAAGGTAGGAAACAGAAGCAGGGACAGGTAAGAGGTCCAGGTGGAAGATATGGATGGGAACTGTTTATATGGACCTGGTGGTTTACTTCCTGTGAACAGATGCATTTTCCTGGGGAAGAAGAAAGAGGAAGAAAGTCACACCTTGGATTTAGGAAAGTTCATAATTTGACAATGGAATGGAGTCAATGACATTACTAGAAAGAACTTATAAGAAGGAAGAGAGGCCACTGGATTGCGGTGTCATGGAAGCTAAGGGAGATGGATGTTCCACAGATGGAGTGGAAAGGCCTTGTGTTTGTCCCAGAGCCTTCTGGAGAGCAGGTAGAGGTAGAAGGAAGTTTATCAGGGGTGCTGAAGAAATCACAGCAAAATGTACTTATGTAGTTGTTCGGTTTGTGAAAGGAAGAAGAGAAGACCAAGAGAATGAAAAGTCAATGATGTTAGAAGGTTTAACAGAACGGGGAAAAGATGTGTGAAGGATGAACGTTCTTAATAAAATCAGGAGGGAAACCGCTGCAGAGAAAGGAGGTTTAAGGAACAGCAAGGGAAGGGGTAATTGCGTAGCAAGAGCACTCACTCTAGGCAGTGTGGACTCTTCTCCCAGATTTGGATGCATTCCATCCAGGCTGTGGCTGCTTCTTAAAATAGAGTTTTTGCTGCCTTATCCTTTTAAGTCGTTCTGGGAGGCAGGGAATCACTATTTTATGAGGCTGCCCAGTGCTTGCTGGACAGAACTGTTGGGAAAATATTGGATAGTGGCTACATTCTACTCTGTAACTTAATACTAGTAACAACTACGACTGAACAGTTTTACATAGATTACTCTATTTACTCTAACATGGCAAGGTTGATTTTAGTATTACTCCCATTTCCAGATACGTTGAGGCTCAGAGAGGTTAAGTAACCGGCTGTGGTCACATAGCTAGTAAGAGAAGGATCTAGTATTCGAGTCCCAGTCTGTTTAAGTGTGCACCTGTTATCTCTAGGTCTTCCTGCTCCTGCTTGTGGTTGTCATTCTGCCTCCATGTATTGTCTGTTCTCCAACATGAGGGCCCTTCAGATATATGAGGTCAGCTATCCCACATACCCTGGATAATTTCCTTTGTCTCCTCTTCTTTCTCTTTTTCCTCCTCTTTCTTGCTTTCTCTCTCTTTCTTTTTTTTTTTAATTGTTAATTCAACAGGTGGTTATTGAGGAGTTTCCGTGTGTCAATCACTGGGCTAGGTGCTGCGCAGACAGCATTGAACAAAACACACCAGCGCTTTGCCCTCACGGGGTTTACAGATTGGCGAGGCAGGCGTATTAAATGTGCAAATGAACACATAAATCTACAATAAGAAACAGTGAGGAGTGCTGTGAAGGAACGGGGCATCTCTACTCCCCCCCGCCGCCCCCTTGGCACCCTTTCTCATAAACTCTGATTTTCAGAGGCCTCGCCATCCTTCCTTCTTTCCTCCGGACTCCTCTCCTTTTAAGGGGTGGACTTCAAACGAGGCCAGGTTTCCACCACTGTGGTCTGATCTTGGAGCCCAGTGAGGATCTTCACAGAGAAACCTTGTGTTATTGCAGCTTCGAGGTAGGAATGGGCAGAACCACAGGCAGGAGGGACTAGAGAGAAAGAACACCTCTCCCTCTTCTGAGATAAGAAGACAGATGTGCAGAGGGCCAGGCAGAGGCAAAGGACAAGGATGGAGAGCCCAGAAGTAGGGCCAGATGGTCTCTAACCATTCCATGAAGTGTGACCTGAGGTCATGCTAAATAGATCACCACGCCATGCAATCCCTTCCATTCCACAAATCCTGCCTTTCCTTTCATGCTCCAGCCCCTCTTGTTACCCACACCTCCCCTCCCTCCCCTCTCCCCTCTCCTCTGCTCCCTGCTCCTTCACTCCTTCTCTTCTTTCTTCCTTTCTTTTCTCCTTTCTCTTCTTTTTTCCTCTCCTCTACTCTCCCCTTTTCTTTTTCTCTCCCTCCCCTTTCCTTCCTTCCTTCCTCCATCCCTCCCTCCCTCCCTCCGTCCCTCCCTTCCTTCCTTCCTTCCTTCCTTCCTTCCTTCCATGCTTCCTCTTAGTATCAGTCTCAATATAATTGGAAGAATCTAGTTGGAGAAAAATGTCAAAAAGTACAAATGCAGATTTAGTATATCTGACCTTTTTTCTTTTCAAAACAATAAATGCCAAATAGTTTAAAATGACAGCCAGGATGGTTAGAGATTATTTATGTGCTTAAATATTTAGGGAAGAAATGTAGTTCAAATTTAAGTGTAATTTATGTGAAGATTCTGACTGGTGAGAGTCCTAAGTGCTTTTAAGGAACCAGTATAAGCAGTGATGTTTACATTTCAGACAACAGAAAATGTGAAAAATCAGAATAGAATGAAGTGGCAAATGATCCCTAATAGGTAATGAGAACATTTGATAACATCAAGGAAGTATTTTGCAACACACAATTGTGTTTGGGTTTTTCATATGGTGTGGTGGCATCCCAGAGAAAGACCCACAATCCACATGTCCTCTCCTTTGATGAAATACAAGATATTTTATATATGCAGGTTTACCTGTATCACTTACCTATTTTACTGAAGACATTTTATTGTTAAAACAGAAGGAGGGAGAATTATCTTGCTCCAGCTGTGTAAATCCTGATAGAAGTATAATCCTCCAGCCTGGAGTGTAATTCTGTACTCAGTCTCATACTCAATTATCATCAGAAGCAGCAGTGTCCTTTACAGAGTGGAGGCTCCTGAAAGGTTTTTTTTTTTTTTTTTTTTTTTTATAAAGAACTGTGAACATTAGTTAACCCATTTACTTCTGAAAAGAGACAACATTGCATTGTGTTAAGAAAATAGACTGTGGATTTTGCTCTCGGTTTGGTGCCCAGCTCCAGAACTTTACTATAGTTACAAAATCTTAAGGTACTAAGACAATAACTTAATTTTCCTGCTCATCTATAAGGTAGAGGTTATTATAGCACTTGCTTTATAGGGTTCTTAGGAGGAGTAAATGGGATAATTAAAAAAAGTTTAGTATAGCACCTGGCATATGGTTAAAGCACTGAAAATATTATCCATTATCTTCAATTTTATTATTGTTGTTTTATTAATAAAGGGGCTTCCCCTGATTTTTTTTTTTTAAAGATTTTATTTATTTACTTGACAGAGAGAGACACAGCGAGAGAGGGAACACAAGCAGGGGGAGCGAGAGAGGGAGAAGCAGGCTTCCTGCAGAGCGGGGAGCCCGATGCGGGGCTCGATCCCAGGACCCTGGGATCATGACCTGAGCTGAAGGCAGACGCTTAACGACTGAGCCACCCAGGTGCCCCCCCTGATTTTTTTTTTTTTGTGGCTTCCTTTCCATGTCATCTTTGCTGAAATCTATACTCAAAATTAGAGTTTATCTTGTAGAAAATACAATTAAACAAATGAAAGGCCCCCAAAAAACCTTTACGTATTATGGACAAAAGCAGCCTATTTGCTCAGAGCTAAAATCATCAGAAAGTCAGTGCCATCCCATTGTGCATTGCCTAAGAATTCCACATGGAAATAGCAAATCTTTTATTTATTTATTTTTTAATGTCAAAGAATTTTAATTAAGTCGTAAAGATTTCTAAACCCTTAAGATACTCATTATAAGATCTTTTACTGTCATAGCAGGAAAAGTCCTTATTTCAATAATTAACTATGAAGTTTGAAAAACTATAATGTCAGTTGAGGCATGGAAGGAGGGAAGAGACTTCTGGACTAGGAATTGTGGGATTAGGTTTTCATCTTAGGATGTGCTGAGTTCTCCTGTTTGAACCTGGGCCAGTCACCTAAGCTTTCTGAGTCTTAGTTTCTGTCATATGAAATAAATGAGTTCTAATCTCTACTCTCCCTTTCATATTAAAATTGTGTGATTATAACCTATTTCCAGGCCTGGTGCTGAAGCTTTACTGGGAAGATGCTATTTCTATGAACAGATGCAGGGTCAGTTAGAATTTCACACAGCAGTAATAAGAAATGATAACCTTCTCTGATTCTTACACATTTGGTAACTAGCGGATGATGACAAGAGCTGTTTACTTCTAACCGATATGCCTTAGAGACTATGATAAGATTAAAGAAATTTATTTTCATTTCTACCCAAAAGGAAAAGCCAAGTTATATTGGTTCTTTTCTGGATATATAGTGAACTCACCTAAGATGCTCTGTTCTGGTTTTCTGTTCTAATTATTACAGCTAGTCAGGGACCAATTGTGTGGACAGAGGTGATAGATAGATAGATAGATAGATAGATAGATAGATAGATAGATAGACTGATAAATTCTTATCTACCTACTTACCCACATACATGAAAACTATACTTCCTCTTCCTTATTTGGGTAGAGTTTAGGTTAGGGGTGGGATATTGTGATATGGGAGTACTTGACTCATCTATCTCAGTGTGAGGGACATAGGGGGTACTCAGTAAATACTTGTTGAATCAACGAAGAAAGGAATAAGGAACGAGGAATAAAAATATGATATATGAAAATGGCTGCAGGACAAGCTCTTTCCATCTTTAATAACCACCTGCCGCAGTGAACACAACGTGCCTTACAAGTTCACTTGCTCACTTCTTAATGGCTCATTGACTCTTTCCTTAACTTCAATTCTCCATCCAACAAATAATCATAGAGACCTGTTTTGTGTTCAGAACTTTGTAAAATTATAAACCACAATAATTACAAAATGTGATTCCTGACTTTAAAGAACTTTTAAGACAAGAAATATGGATTTGGAGTCAAAAGTTGGGGATTCAGGACTTGACCCCAGCATCAGTTGGCTTCATGATCTTCATTTAAACGGTCTTGAGTCCTGCTGACATGCAGGGGATGATTCCAACCTCAAGAATTGTTGAGAGGATCAAATAAGATTATATAGGTAGAATAGTGCTCTGTAAAATTGAAAGCACTATAAGCATTACACCAGCTATTAGAAATAATACAAGAGGGTGTGGGCTTAAAGTCTAAGTGTACTGAGGCAAAGAACACTGAGTAGGGGTGATGAGTATGGACTTCCTGACGAAACTGAGCCTTCATGCGTCCTGGAGGATGAGTAGGGTTTGGATAATCAAGATGAGAGGAGAGCATTCCAGACAGGGAGCATGGAGCATGGAGTGAGGGGTGCCAAACTCAGTCTGATTAAATCAACTAGTCTTCCTGGAGTACCTGATGTGAACGTCATGCTCTGCTGGGACTTCTCTGGAGAAGAGATTTTGTGTTGGAAGGTACAGTTGGATGGGCAGGATGGGATCCGGACATGACAGGAGGGCCTTGGAGAATATGCAAGAGTATTTAATCTTCTCGTAGGAAGAACCAGGCAACTGTCAACAGGTCTCATATGAATTTTAGGACGATGAAACTGGTAGAGGTGTGCAGTTCAGATTAGAATGTGGGGACTGGAGTTGGTCATCTGGGGTGCAGTGCGGGGGATGGTTTGGAAAGTAGGATGGCAGAGAGAAGGATGACTGCAGAGAAACTTCACAGATCCTGTTGTCAGAGGCAGAAGAGGGATGAATCCAAGTTATTCTGGAACTTTCTGCCAGCAAGATTAGAGTATCTTTGATAGAAACGAAGAATTGGGGAAGGAAAGCTTTGGGGAGGGAGAGTTGAGTTCCACTTGCACATGGGAAGCTGAGATAATAGCTGGCTCTAGGCAGCAACATCCTGTAGGCAATTGGAAATGTGGGACTAGAACTCCTATAAGAACTCAGGGCCAGGCATGGAGATTTGGGAATCATCAGCACAGAGACTTCTCATAAATTATGCACTTTGCTTAGAACTTAATTTCATGTTTTTCAGAAGATAAGAGAAATGAAAAGCTTGCTGAATTATGGATTATGCAACTGTATTAAAAGCAATTCTCTCTTTCCCCCTCCCATCCGCCTCCCTGGTGATTTTGGTGTTCTGTTCTTCCCTCCAATTCACCCCCCCCCCCCAAATACTTTATAAACTGAGGGGCACGATAACGTCTCTTTCTGTCAGATCAGAAGATTGTCAGTGAAGAGATTAAGGTGATCGGGAAGGTTCACCAGAAGGTATAGTGATCCTCTTGGCACCCTCTCCAGTCCTTCGGAGATCAGAGGGGTAGAAGGTTTCTCTAGAGGAAAGCGACCATTTATATTTATAGGAGGAAATGTTTAAAGAGCTAAATTCTCAGTTCCCTGGACAGCTCCGTTGTTTGATTTACAGCTTTTCTTAAGTAAAGCACTGATTCTCACCAAGAGACGAGCTGCGTGGCAGATAATGTGATCAGTGAAGTAGGGCTTTCAGAGCTGGTGGATGGGCTTGAAGCTGGGACTCCTTTGCTGACACCGAGCTTTCATTAGTGGTTTGAACTTAGCACAAACGGCAGGTGCGGCTCTCAGAAGTCGAATTTTCTTTAGTCTAATCCTCTTCTTCCTCCCCTTCAAAGGGAAAATTTCCCCAGCAATTTACGTAGACGTTCTCAAGCATTATTACCTGGCACAGGGTATCAGACTTGACTTTAGATGAGGTAGTGATGGGGAGGGGACAGTTGGAGAAATAAGATGCAGGTGCTCACATTTATTGACCATTTATTATATGCTAGGCACTTTACAAACATTCTCTCATTAACCTTTACAGCCACAAAAGATGGGTATTTTAATCTCTTTCACAAATGAGACTCCTGGGGGTTATGTGACGTTGCCAGATCATAAGATGAGTAAGCGGCTGAACTGGGATTTGGTTCCCCGAACTGGGATTAGGTTTCTAAGCCTGAAGGTTCCCTCTTTGTTCCAAGCTGTGCTTCCTTCCAATCCCTCGTAGAAGGAGAAAAATTATTTTTAAGAAAGACACTTGACTATAATTTTCCAGAAGCCTGTGGAGGAGGAAGGGAATCCAGTAATGCTCATCTCCATGTCCTCCTGAGCTGTCATTCATGTCCCTTGTCCCTTTTTCCTTCCTGCCTGCTCTTCTGCTTTTTCGCCGCCTATCATTGTGGGAAGCCCCCTTCTCTTCTCATACCTTTCTCTTGGGGTGTGCAGGTTAAAGGGATGAGGCAGTGTGAGGAGGCAGTCCAGCACCCAGTCTTTCGTCTTTCAGGGCATCCTGTGCCCTTACTATTGACCTTCTGTGGAGCCTGGCTAAAGGCAGGTGGATATGCAGCGTGGCTGCATTATAACTGCTGATTTTCATTTTGACTGTGGACAGACTTTGAGAGAAGTACCTACTCTGTACAAGGCACCACGCTGGTGCTAGAAAAAATTACTTTGAAGTGACTAAATTGGAATTTCCTTAGAATTAAGGAAAAAAATTGTGCTACTGTTTTACATATTTAAGAACAATGGGCCAAGGAGAAAGGAGTGGGGAAGAAGGGAGGGGCAGGCAGCAACTTCGCTTAGAGGCTAACAAGTTCCTGGGGATGAAAGACAAGGACAGCTTGATGTGTGGCCCTGGCCACCGGTCCTGCTACAGGACGCGGCCACTGCTCGGTCCATGGCCCTCGTGGGTCCAGGCTTTCTATTTGGCAGCCTGTTCCCACTGACATCCTTCAAGTGGTCCTCCATGCAGACTCGCTAATCGCCTCACCTTTTTCTCCTGCTCTGCAGTCTAATCCATGGATGAATGGATGTCAGCCTACCCTCAGGGTAGTTCTAGAGGTGCTTTCCGAGACATGCTAAGCTGGGCAAACTGGGACAATGGAGAGGGCCAGTGCCCCCAGAGCATTCTCCAGTCAGTCAGTATGTGTTAACCACAGCCTTCTGGAGAAGCGTTGCTACTAGTGAGGATGACAGGTCAGGAAGGGGCCGTGAGACAGTCCCCATAGCACATGGCTCATGGCCATCATAGTCCATACACCATGCTGCAAGGGCCTCAGAGACGCTCTTTGTACCGTGAGCATGTTTCTTTTCATTGAGATCAGTTCAAGTGCTTTTGGCTACAAGTAATAAAGACCCAACTGAAAGTAGCTCAACAGTCTTATATAACAATAAGAGGTGTGGAGTTGGTGTGGCTCCAGGGTTGGTCAATTCATAATTCATGGCGCAGGACAAAGTTAAGGACCCAGGCCCTTCCTGTCTTTCCACTCTGCCTCCTTCACACACAGCTGCAAGGGGCAAATGTTTGTTTTTTGCTCCTTCATAAGAAGAAGGAAACCTTTTATAAAGGCCCCTGGTGGAATTCCCGTGTTCCATTTGCTTGGGCTGCCGCACGTGACCATGCCTAAATCGAGAGGATATCCAGAGGGAAGCACACAGTTCATTTGTCTCAAACCCAAACGTACATCAGAACCCCTGGCACGGCTTATTAAAATAGACTCTACTGCCCACCCCCGAGATTCTGGTTCAGCCGGTGTAGGGTAGGGCCTGAGAATTTGCATTTCTAACATCTCCTCTGTTGGTGCGGAGACCACTTGAGAACCATTGGCTTAAACCATTCATCAGTCGTCTCCCAGGTCTGGGACAGTGCCCTTGACCTCCACAGATGCCCCAAACCTGACCACAGTTGAGCTTCTCTTAGCAAGAAGGGAGGGGGAATGCCTGCTGAGTGTCTCCAACATCATTGTTAATTTTGGGAGTTCTAGAAAGAGCAGACAGTTCCATATAAGGCTCTCAATTCCCTTTGGGTTGTATCCTGTAGGGGGCTTTCCCTTCACGTGGGACAACCCAGGAGAGTGTCTGGATTGCAGATCCAACTCAGCTGAAGATAGGAGAAGTCTCACTATTGTTCTGGTACATAAGCTTGTGGATACCAAACATTTAGATTAACAGGCCACTGGAGTTGGTGATGGCAGCATCTTCTTCCCCCTTTCCCTCCTCCTCCTCTTCCTGCTCTTCTTCCCTTTCCTCCCTACAAACTTCAGTGTCACATAAACTTCCGCTTTTCAGAAGACTGAATTCTTCCTGACCCCGCAATGAGTGCAGTCAGAGCTTCCCACTTTGGGGACACGCAGCTCCCGTGGCAGCAAAGGGCTTGAGGGCCTTCCAGCTGGAGGCTGAGCTGCACGGAATCAGCCATCAGGGAGCTCAGGGCTGTGGTTACCCTGAACACAATGCTCATTATTGATGCTAATTGAACTTGAAGTTAATGAAAAAGGATTATTTTACAGGGCTTAAGTTGAGGCCAAAATTGTTATTACAGGTTAATTATTCTCCTTAAAAGGCACCATTACAGCCATGATTGTTTTTTATCAGCTTTTTCTCTGGTGCCAAAAGAGATTTTTTCGAAGGCAGATTCCTGATATAATTAGTCACCTCATCTAATTCTTAATCACCAATCATTTCTCTCCAGATAGAGGTTAATCAAAGGTAGATGAGTTGGATATTCTGCCTTAATTGCATTTGATCAGTTTCAAAGAAACCCTTTTCTCTTCCATTTTTGGTTAGGAATGTGGCCTTTCCTTGGTGCTTTTATTTGTTTATTTATTTATTTTTTTTTTAAGATTTTATTTATTTATTTGAGAGAGAGAGAATGAGAGACAGAGAGCACAAGAGGGAAGAGGGTCAGAGGGAGAAGCAGACCCCCCCGCTGAGCAGGGAGCCCAATGTGGGACTCAATCCCAGGACTCCAGGATCATGACCTGAGCCGAACGAAGGCAGTCGCCTAACCAACTGAGCCACCCAGGTGCCTCCTTGGTGCTTTTAAACCTAGAATCTGGAAGAGGGAATCAAAATGGGCTCACTGGAAAAAAAACACACTTTCTCTGCTCCTGGGGACAGTGTGAAGTGGGCATGCCAGGGCTGGAGGCGGGGAGAGGTCCTCTGTAGCGGTGGTGCTGGGAGTCCGGGACCTGGGGACTGGGACTCTGCTGGCTTTCCCCTTCACTCTTCCCCCTTCTCCTTTTCTTTTCATATGGGGGGTCGGGTAAGGCTCCCACATATGGATTCGATCCATGGCAACACCTGATTTACCTGCACAGCTCTGTGCTTGTGTTAAGTGGCTCCCTCTTCTTAGGTGTCCTTTTGTTCTTTTCCATCCTGGAAAATGCTTCTCATACCTCACGTCTCCACTCTCATGTCAACTCCTCCAAGGTACATAGTCTCCATAGCCCCCTCCCTGCCTCTACAAGAGAGGCCCACTCGCTCCTTTGTGTTCCCCACGAGTGTGTGACCCCATGCCTTTTCTTGCCATTTCTCTGGCCATTTCTGAGTCTTCTTGCACCCCCATGCCCTGTCCCCTCCCATTGCAGAGATCAGTTTGTGGACCCCATAGGGACATTCGGCATATGTTCTATACATCAGGTTGAAGAGACCCGTGAGTGAATCTTCTGGCACCAAGCACAGTGCCTGGGAAATATGTACAAGGCTGGGGAAAGAGACAGACCCATAACTTGAGCTGCCCCGCATTCTTTGCCCTGGGCCACTGAATAGGCTGAGCACCACGAACTCACTCCTGGGGTCCTCCCTTCAAATGCCCATTGGACAAAATAGAGTCCAGGGAGCCGACAATCTGGCCAGCAGTTGACTGGATTGAAGCCCACAATTAACTGCTGAATTTTGATGGTAGGGGAGCTCCTGAATGAAGCCACTGGAAGGACTGTTAAAATGCAAGTGGTGTCTGGAAAGAATAAAATAAGCAACTGTGGCTAATCCTGCAGCACTCGTTTGTGAAGACTGTGAACCCTTTTCCACGTTGTTGAACCAGTTCGCCCGTAGGTTTGTGAGGGAGCGGCAGAGGTTAGAGGTTAGCCCGGTGCTTTAGCCGGGCTCATGGCCACAGCCCAGGATTGTCAGAACTGCAGCTTCCTGATTCCATCCTCAGAAGATTTCTGTCTCTCTGCCAAGACTTTCGACTCACAGCCCATTCTCTTTTAGAGAAAATCTTTGTCTTTTAGCGCTTGTTCACTTCCAGTGTCTTTCAGCATGAAGAAAAGATTTTCTAGTGGAATCTCGACGCACGTCAGCGTGGCCCCGCCTTCGCGGGTGTCCCCTGCTCAAGAGCAAAATGGCGAGAAGTCAGGGTCGCAACTTCCCGGGCTAATGATGGTTTTCAATCATCCTAGAGGATTAGGAATGACCGGCGGCCCTCATGTGTGCCACTATAACTTGTCACCCCCAAACCCTGCCTTATCTCCAGGCATAAAAGCCACGTTAAGTTTTAAGACCCGATTCAAAAATGCATTATAGATAACCATGACACCTTGATATGGATTCTTCACAAAGGAGCCTGGACATTTGACTTGACGTATTGAGGTTCTACCACTGATAGAATTGTTCGGGGTTTAACGGCTTCCAGTGATTATTAAGCAAATGCTACATCTTTCTATAGGAAATGTTGACCCCAGAAGTGCATTTTAAGGAGAGTATGTGTAGGTGGTGTGTGTGTGTGTGTGTGTGTGTAAAGCATCAACATTCTCAGGCTTTTTCCCTTGTCTTCTTCCTAATGGAAAAGCGAGATACTTGAGAATTTGAGGAGAATCCAGAGTCAAAGGATATAGTACACTAAAGAAGAGTGCTTGGGAGCAAGAACGAAATACTAGATAACATGATAGCACCCTGATGTTTTAAAATTTCGTTTTTTTACTGTAGAAGAAAATATCCTGGCTAGAAATTATGTTTTTGGGTTCTCATTGCTCTCCCACTAGTTAGCTAGGTGATCTTAGATAAGTTATTGTGAGTTTTAAGAGCTAACACTTTATTGGGTTTTTGCAGCGGTTTTTTGAGTCGGGTTTTGCCTCCATTTCTGATATAACCATCCTAACAGCCCCACAAGGAAAGTATGATTGCTTTTCCCATTTGCACAAGGGCTTAGAGAGGTTAAGTCACCTGCCCAAGTGGAAGAGCTGGGCTCTTGCTCAGGGCTCCCAGACTCCTAACACCTGCCATTAGCCACCTTGCTTTGCTGCCTGTCGTGAGTCCAACAACATGGTCCACAATGGAGGCAAATATCCGCTAAGACCCTACTGTGAACCCAGGCCCGGGAACGGGATGGAGACAGGTGTGGCCCTAGCCCTCAGAGCTTGCAGAGCAGGACAACCAAGTTCTCCCTCTGTTTCTTGATCTTTTTCTACTGTAAGTAAAGATTTCAGATCCTTGGCATCCCTTTCAACTTGAAAGTTTATGAGCATTTAAATTATTTGCAAAGACTTCTGGTCTTCCATTTCTTTATTAATATTAGTCACACACTTTTATTGGATGACTGTCATGTGCCAGGTACTCTGCTGAAGGTTTTTATAGGACTATTGAATTTAGCTTTCATGCCAGTCCAGGGACAGGCTGCAAGTGAGGAGATGGAGGCTCAGAGAGGTGACCTTGGCCAAGGTCATTTGGTTTATAAATGGCAGAGTGGGACTTGAACCCAGCTCTGTCAGCCCCACGCTTTCCCCACGCAGGCAACTTCTTGAGCCATTGCACTTGAAATTTAATAAGCTCTGTTCATTTAAACAATCTAATTCCTCTAACTACAGATCTCATGGAAATAGCAATCTAGGTAACTGAGCAGTCTTGAAGCTGGGCAGCCGTCTCTTTATTAGGTGGCATTGGATACCAGAGAATTCAGACCCGGACAGCCTCAACCTGGGTGTTAGGTTTGTTTGAAGCTGAGAATGAATCTGGGAATCTTCACTGCAGGGAGAGCTAACATTTCACCACGATGAATTGAACTTGGGAAGTTATTAGGTATAGAAACAACAACAATAACAAAGAACTAATATTTATATACCTCTTTTTAGTTTTGTAGGTCCGTCCACATCCATTATCTCTTTTGATAAGAGGAAAAGAAAAATGGAATGAGTTGGAAGCCTGCAAAAATATAAAATGATATTGAGTCTGCCAGGGAGAGACTCAGAGCAATGAGAAAAAGGAGCAGGGTCACTCATCAGAAGTAGACTGGCTTATCTTTAAATCCCTGGTCAGGAAGGCGGCTGAGCAGTAGATAAATGTAAAAAGGACCACGAAGCTGAGAATAAATGGAGCAATCTTTTTCTGAATGGAAAGTAGCTGAAATTCTATGGCTAGGGAAGGGGAGGGGTGGAAATATTCAGAAATTATGGCCTGAGAAGAATCTCTCAAGCTGTCAGGCTGCGGGGGAAGACAGTGACCCATCAGGAGTGGCCAAGGATAGATGGGGCTGTAAATCACAGGGAGAAGCATTGTGGACATCACAAGGCACTGTTGTGCCAGAGTGGAGAATGGGCTGGATGGCTGTATAAGGCTGGGTCTCCCAGGCTCTGGGCATGATGGAATTGATCGTGTCAACCTTGGGAAGGCTCAAAATTCAATCAATTTGCTTTTACAAATGGGCTTGTGGGGGTAGTTAAGTCATTCTGAAGATCCACAAGTCATTTTTCCCCCTCTCCCAAGAACCTATTTAACATAAACAAGATTATATTCTGTTGGGTAAGAATCTGTGTGCCGGAGCAGGGAGGGGTTCTGGGTGTCCTGGCCTCTGTGTTTCCTGGTTCCATCAGTGCCCACAGAAGCAGTCTGCGGTAGTGCAGACGAGGCCTGGGGCTCTGGCACGGATGGTCTTGGCTTCAAGTCCCGAATCGACCACCCATCATGGGCCAGTCCCTTCAGCTCTCAGCCTTCTGGTTCTCTCAGCTTCGGTTTTATCATCTGTAGAATGGGGACAATCATATGTCATGATAGCTCATTGTGAGGATCAAATGAGCTCACGATTAAAGCATGTACACAGGGTCTAGTATAGGGTAAGTGGTCAGAAGCAGTTATTAAAGGCAGAAATCATTGTATCTCTTTACCCAGAAATCACAATCCAACAGATGAAGAGTGTAGGAGAAAATTTCTTCTGGGTTCTGCTGCATAAATAACCTCAAACTCTTTCTGCTTTACCCCGTTTATATCTCTCTCCTTCATGCTGCTTGTTTGTATCATGGGATGGCCACCGATGCTCTGCTCCAAGCTGTCAGCAGCTGAAGATCTGCTCTGTGCACCTTCTCATTCTGGGATTCAGGAGGAAGGGGCACCTCTTCTCTGAGCCTCAATATTCTCATGGCAGAGGAAACTAGTACGAGCGAGCCTCTGCTTGCAGCTGGTACCTTGCCATGTCTACATACATTCCAACTGCCCAAAGAAATCCCGAGGTCCAGGCTACCATCGGTGGGGCAGGGAAGCATATCCTCCCATGGAGGGTGGGAAGGAGAGACAATATTTTCAGGACAGTAATGGAGTCCCCCTCATGCTCAAGACCATGGTTGTAAACAAAGTCATTTGATGGGTCAGGGAGAGAGTGGTTGAACTCGGTCCAGCCACTGTTCACCTAAGCGGTGGTCACACGGTCAGAGAATGAGCTTTTGCCAAATCTTGCTCTTAGCTCTGGCACTATATGGAGAGAGGCTGAATGTTAGGGGGGCTGTGCCCGAGTTTTCCCCCCCCACTGTGGCACTCAGGTCTTGCTGCGTCTGTACCTCTACCTGTGACTGGCAGTGACCTCCCTGACCCTGAGCTCTCAGCACTTTGGTGGCGGTTCCAGGTCTGTGTGAGTTGACGGTGAGTCGGTGTCTCCCTAAGCAGGTGGATGATGTAAATGTTAGCTCTGATTCTCAGGCAGTATCAGAATTTAGCAGTTTCTTACAGTTCTCCCCAGAATCATAAAATGTTCTTCTTTATGGGCCTCAGACTTGTCATTTTTAAATGAGATGTGGTAGAGTGATCTCTAAGGCCATTTCCAGTGTCTGTGGTCCATGACCATGATGATTTGACAAGTGCTTGGGAGGCATGAATGACACACTTGATCAGAAACTTCCTGATGTACATTAATTAGTGTTAATTGCAACATTACACTCGTTAAAGTTGCATTGCATTGCCCACATTACTATAAAAGGGTGATTGTCACCCAGCATCCTCTCCAGGTCTCCCATTACCCTGGGGTGCTTGGTTTCCTATATCCACCTCTTCCAAAAATCTGCTGCAAAGTGTCACTGACATGTGCATGACTGATCATTATTTCCATTTTTGGAGGAGATGAGTCTTTACCCCCCAAAGGAATGACTTTCAAATACCATAATGTTGGGGGCCTCCATCCAAGACTTGAGCCATGTGGCCTGAGGCAAGTCTCTGGCTGGCTATGTGAAATTGAGGCAAGGGAACGTTTAGCTGCTAGGAGTTCTTTGTTTTTAGATGCAGGTTCACAGTTTATTAATTCAATGACTTTAGGTTAATCACATATATAAAACAGGACTTATGATACCTAACCTGCCCACCTCCCAGAGATTCTGAGCACAAAGAAAGAATAATGTGAAAATACTTTGTAAACAGTTTAATATTACTCAAATATACAGCATTGTTGGTGGTTCTCTCTAGGAGGAAAAGAAGCTAACTGCCACTTCTCCTCTTAGAGACAGGCTCTGCCTAAAAAGGAAGTCCTACCCCCTCAAATATTTGTTTTGAGGGTTCCAGGAGACAGGAGAAGGACTATCAAGTCTGTAACTCCTTTGTAGCAGAGAGAACAAAAGACAGAATTTCAAACTCACCTTTAGAAATCCCAGGGCACAGAAATCCAGATTTCCATCAAAGGCATTCGGGGATTCAGACCCAGGCTACTTTGACCTTGGAAACTCCCACTTTTTCATCCTAAAACAGGATGAAAGTTGGCTAGGTACTAACAGACTTTACCAAATAGAAGACATGGTCTCTTTACTCTGGTGACGACATACAGTCTGATTGGCGTGGGGGAAAGGTAGATTCACAGAATGGCTAAATCTCAGTGCAAGTGGTATGGGGTATAGGGTCTATTGCCAAAATGAATGCCCGGTTAAGACAGTGGGCAGAGCTTGCTTCTCTCCTACATGTATGTTCTGTGTTCCATGGAAAGTGTACATGGCCTGGAAATACTCATTTAGGGGACTGAAACCCTTAGGAGGTACACATTTTTGGAAGCATTTCTGCACGATGCATATGTAAAGCACCCTGTTGTCTTGTTTTATCAGCTTACTCTCAGAAGCATCTAGCAATAGCTGGCTAGCTGGTGGTTTTCCTTTTCACTTAACAAGCTGCATCAATAAATGAAGTGACTGCTTGGTCAGGCATTTAGGGCTAGGAATACTTGAGACCATCTTCCTCAGGGTCTTCATCCACCTCATCTGACCATCTACCACCCCCACCTCATTTTCATTCATTCTCTCTCTCTAGAGATAGATCCATAGATCCAGATCTCCTTCCTTCTTTCTCCTCTCACCCTTCTGCAGAGGAACTGGACAGCTCTGGAAACATTTTGTTCTGTTCAAATGTACTTTTAAATGTTACCAAAGTAAAAAGACACAACTTTTAAAGAAGAAGCTGCAAGACTAGTAGTTTTCTATTCATAGTCACTGTTTGGTTTAAATTAACTTCTACCCAGTGGTTTTCAGACTGTGTCCAGGGATGGAGACGCCCCCACTTTTGATTACACCATAGCTTCATGAATTTTATACACTGGGATAATCTTAGGACTTCACTTGATGAAATGTTCTGATACAGATAAACAGCATGCAAATCCCTCTTTTATACCAACAGTGAGTTTCCTAAGAGTAAGAGGAAGTGGTGTACTGGATGTTGGAGTAAGATTTTTCAAATAGTAAAGAAACAGCCTTAGAAATTGGCATGTGACTCGATATTTTTTTTCTAAGTGGTTTTGAATGAAAGTGTAAAAAATATGAAGACTGTGCTTATAGTAAGAGGAAATCGTTTTTGAGAAATTGATAGGAAGTCACATACATATCTTGAACTTGACTTCTGTGAACTTAGAGTACTCCAGAGCTAATATGGCATACTCAAAAGAAGCATTAGTGAGGTGTTTTTTTTTGTTGTTGTTGTTGTTGTTTACTTGTTTCTTTCTTTCTTTCTTTTTTTTTTTTTTGGTGATGGTGGGGAATTACATGGTAGGTTTCAAGACCACTGGTGCCCATGAGTCTCTGACTTGTGAAGGAGGCTCAGTCCCTAGAGCAGCACAGCCTCTGGAATCTGTACTTGTTGTGGTTGAACAAAGGGAAAATCCCTTTAAAGAAAATAGGTGCTATGGAGATAGTAATTTGGAACAGTTGAGAATTAATCCGGAAATTAACCCTGCTATATCCAGGGGTTTATATTTCTCTGAATCCTGCTTTGAATTATATCATTCCTTTTTTTTTTTTTTTTGAGAGAGAGAGGGGTGAGGGGAGGGACAGAGAGAGAGAAGGAGGGAGAGAATCTCAAGCAGACTCCATGCCCAGCATGGAGCCTGACACAGGGCTCGATCTCACAACTCTGAGATCATGACCTGAGCCGAAATCAAGAGTCAGATGTTTAATCGACTGAGACACACAGGTGCCCCTGAATTGTATCATTCCTTAAATAAGCAAGTAAATGTTAATAAATGAAGTTGTATTAACCTTGATCATTAGCTAATACGTAGTCCCTTTTTTATAAAAAAGATAATTGATTGAACTATATGCTCAGTGTCTCCAGGCCCAACCATCCACACCCAGGAACAACCGTGATAACTGGGTCTTGACTCGTATGACCAGAGTCCACGGCGTCAGTATTTACCGGTCGGCAACTAGCTGAGTCCCGACCTTGCTGAGTCTCCAGAGGTGACACACAGCTAGTGAACCCTCTTCTCATAAGTGTCTCTCCTCAAATGGATGGTGGAGAGAAAGGTGCCCCAAAGTTTTTATGGTTACCTGACCTGACATGCTCATTTGCCAAAGATTTTCCCCTTTAGCCATTTGAAGCTCCCTTGTGACATCTGAACACAGGGATGTTTCTTTCTTTTGAAATAAAGGTCTTTGAATGTAGCCATCCTTCCAGTGAGCCCAAGAAAAGATTGTCTGGCTGAGTTTTAAATTAAATGAAGCTACCAGGAAATGAGGCAAGAGAAACAGGAACAGACAGGATTTGGGTTCAGTGGAAGATGCAGCGTAATGGGCTGTCGAAACCTTTCCTGCTCAGTGTGACCTCTGGAATAGCACTAGTGGTGCCCCTGGGGAGTTTTTAAAAAATGCAGAGTCCTAAGTCCTGCCCCAGACCTGCTGAACCCGAATCTGCATTTTAACAAGACTCCCAGGGTGACAGTTTAAAAAATGGGCCCCAATTCCTTGATATTCCTGCCATTGAGAGATGGGGAGCCCAAGTCCCCTCCCTTTGAACCTGGTTAGGCTTATGACTGTTTTGACCAATAGCATATGGCAGGAGTGACTCTGAGTGACCTTCCAAGAGTAGGTCAGAAATGGCCAAGTAGCTTTCTCCCGATTCTCTTGAGATGCTCACTGTGGGGGAAACCAGCTGCAGTGTGAGAAGTCTGAGCATCCTCACATAGCCAGGAAGGTGCTTGGATAATCTGTCCCTCCTAACCCTCGACTTCCAGCCATCCTTGTGAATGAAGCCACCGTGGGCCCTCGAGACCAGCCCATCCACCAGCTGAGTATGACCAGATGACCCCAGTTGATGCCACATGGAGCAGAAGGATGGCCTAGTCAAGCCCTGCTGGAGTTTATGAACCATAAAATTCATGGGATATAATAAAATGGTGTTGTTTTAAGCCACTACATTTTGATGGTGCTTTGTTAGGCAGCAAGATATCCGAAATGTACCTGTACCAGGTGAACTGTATGCCCAGTAAAACTTTAGAAGCACTAGAAAAAATAACAGCAATCAACCACTCAGGGAGGCATTGGGAGAAATGTGCCGAAGTGGTCGAAATGCTGGGGTGGATGAAGGTGTTCCTGATTTCAAGTGGCACCCTTCCTCTTTCAGGCTTTCTCTTCTCATGTTTGCTGTGTAAACTGTGGCAAGTCTTACAACAAGAATGTGAAAACCGACATCTATTACGTATCTACTCTGCCAAGCATTGAGCTAAGTGCTTCATAGTGTTATATCCGCTCCTCTTCATAACAACTTAATGAGTTAGGTATAATTCTTCCCATGTTATCAGTGATGGAACTGAAGCCAAAGAGGTTATAGGACTTGCCCAAGGTGAACCACCTAGAAGTTAAACATAGGTCTCTCTGATTTGAATGCCTCTTTTCCTCAGGTTGTACCATCTTTTGATGGCACAAGGTTGAGATTCACTTACCCTCAGGCCAGACAAGTTACTGTCAGCCAAAGGCACTCTTCCATCCTTTTCTTCCCTCCCGGGGAAAAACAGACATGGCTGGTATCACTGGCCTGAGTTTTGAGTTTAATCTTTTCTAATTTTTTTATATCCAATCTCTGATGGAGGGCTAACAAAGACCAAGATGCAGGTGACCAAAGAGGTACAGGACCAGGTGTCCGTTTTCTGCACACCTGTGATCGATTTTTCTTAGGCAGCAGGCTCAAAGGTAATTAATTGGCCTAAGAGGAAATTCTGTCTCATTCTTCAAGGAGTGAATAGATTTGAGCCTAGTTTTTACCCCACTGAGTTTGAGTTCCTCCATTTTGTATTTATCTCATGAATGAGAAATGCATTTCATTTCAGCATTTTTTACTGAAGGTCATTTTTTGCCTGGTGCAGTACCAGCACTGTTGGGCAGTGGGGTACAGGTGGAAAGATTTGACAGCCACCTCGAGACTTCATCATCATGTGCTGATGAATATCACTGGGCAGAGGCTGGAGGATCAACGGTCTGGAAGGGGCAGGGAATGTTTTCTAGATAAGGTAGGCAAAGGTGGGCCTTGAGGATTTCACAGAGTTGGGGTTAAGAGCATTTAGGCAGGGGGCACCAAAAGCAAGGGCCTAGAGTAAGGAAAATGGCAATTGCAAATCCTAATGGCAAACAGACCTCAGTGGCTGGAGTCAGTCCAGGCTTTGTGTTGTGTGTAGAAGGAGTGAGTTTGGGGTGGGGGCCCCCAATCCTGTTGACCTTCTTAAAAGGGAAGTCAAGAGATTCTTTAATGCCTTTTTTTTTATTTTTAAGAAAAAATTCTCTGTCAGTATCAAGGGTAGGCTTACTTGTTTTTTCCATTTATGACCAAGTAAAAGATGTTTGGGTATTAGGTAGAGTTGCTAGATTTAGCAAATATTCAGGATACCCAGTTAAATTTGAATTTCAGATAAACGTGTTCCATACAATATTTGGGATAGTCATGCGCTCTCCCAAATTTATTCATTCTTTATTTGCAATTCAAATTTAATTTGGTGTCCTGTATTTTATCAGATAACTCTAATATTATGAAAACATAAACAGCTCCTCTGACTTCTCATGTCTATTCCACAGGGGTGGTGAGACCTACTTGGTATTGTCTAGTTTTTATAAATGAGTGAAGTTTCAATTTAGCCCAGTGTAATAGTTCATGTCAAGACATCATGTTACGCTTATACATTATTTTTTCTGACCTGTACGCAGTTTTCACTTGGTTTCTTCCTGCCTGCCTTTATTCTCCTGATTTTGACACTTTCAAGTCTGACAACCATAGTTCTGGAAAGTGTTCTGGACCAAGCCAAGGTTTGCCATGAGGAGACACCAAGGCTCTCATACTTCTAATCCTTCACCTCCTTTTGTGTTTCATAGCAGACTTGGAAGTTATGATGTTTATTTAGACAACCTCAAATGGTGTCCCTGTTTCCACATGACACGTTGGGTTGGGGCTGTGGTGCTGGTGGGGGTCTTCAGCAGGCTGCTGAAGAGCTGGGACTCAGGAAATGAAGGTGTCACACAGTGGGGCGGGCCCCCTCCTAGGACTCACTGGATTAGGGAGCCTCCAGTGCGTCTCTCTCCAATTTGATGGCAGTCGACATCATTGAAGATTGGAGGTGTAAGACTAGGGAAAAGGGAGGTGTAGATAGAATGAGAAGAATGATGAGAGAGTGATTCATTCTGACCTGGAGCGGGTGAAGGGGCTGTGGGAGGGTGAGGAGTTAGGAAAAGTTTCACGGAAGAGGTGACATTTCAGCGAAGCTTTCAGAAGCTGAGTGGAACCTCCACCCTGTTCTTGCCTGTGGAATCTCGTCTTCTCTCCCAGGCTCATCACGTGACTTTGTGCAGAGTACAAGGGCTCAGCTTGTGACAGCATGTGGAGGAGTCAGGGAGACAGGAAGCAGGCTGCCGTGTCTGGGGGAGCTGGTAGGGGAGGCCCCCTGCCCCCGGGAACAGAGGTTTGCTGTACCCGCCATGCCGCCATGCCCCTTGCTCCAGAGTCAGAACGCTGTTCAGCCCCATCCCTCTCTCTTGCTTCCTGTAAGATACAGAAATGCTGCTCTTTGAAACTTGGTAAAAGCACCAACCTGCCAATCAGAAGAGGGAAGATCATAATTAATGATAATAGCCCTGTTTTAATTATAGATATTTAGCAAGTTAGCAGAACAATACCAGTAACACGGCTCCACACTGAATGGATTGGGAGCAGCCTGCTCTTTCTCTCGCATTCACTCGGTGCCCCTGGAGCTCCATAAGGTTCAGCTCCCTATATCTGGAGGGCTTATCAGTGATTGCTTAGTGGTGTGCATCTTTCCTTTCCCCAGCAAAGTCTTTCTTCCTGGCTTTCTTCCATACCTTTTGCATCTCATGCCAGGTGCATCTGGCCTTGAGTCAGTGACCTCGGGGTGCAAGGTTGAAGATAGACCTCCATTCTGTTGGGGCAGAGAGGCAAGGTCTGGGGTATACAGATCCCACTGAGGCACCTTCTGAGCTGTTCTTCCTTGGTTCATCTCTCTGTTCTGGTCAGACTTAGAATTCTAGAAAGTCAGCCCTGGAAGGGACCTTAGAGATCCTCTAATCCAGAGTGCTCAAACTCTTCAAGACAAGAAGAGCTTCTCCAATTGAAGGGGAGGGTAAGAGAATGCCCTGCTCACTCAAACCCCTGCTCACTCAGCCTCCACCTTGCCCCTGGCTTGAACCAGCTGGTTGTTCCTTAAGGAACCCTTAAAACTCCTTGGACAAGTTGTTCATTACCCTCTTTTTTTTTTTTTTACAATGGGGTGACTAAAGGAAGTACAGCTTTTTTACACCCTAGCAATTAGAGACTGGACGAATTAAAACCCAGACCTCCTCCTTTCCAGATATATGCCACTATAATAAACCCACTTAGGTTATTCTTTCAGTGCTGAAAATCCAAATCCATCTATCCATAGATCCCAAAGGACCTATAACAGAGGAAAAGAGGAGCATAGGTAGGTCTTGGGGTCAAGGACAACCCCTAAATCAGTGACTTTTCGTCTGTGGTCCATAAGTCGGGTGTGTGTGTGTGTGTGTGTGTGTGTGTGTGTGTGTTTGTGTGTGTGTAGGTTGCATGTATGGGCTCTTTTTTTCCTTTATTGAGAAAACGATCCATAGTTTTCATCAGATTATGGCAGGATTCATGACCCCCAATATTTAAGAACCATTGTCAGAGGTTACTCAGCAAATCATGGAAGGGCTCTGACAAACCCCAAGCTACTGCTTCCTTTCCAAATCAGATTGGCATACCCTTCTGCCTTGCGGCACATCAGCCTTCCCAGCTGGTTCTTCCTACTTCACAGCTAATTCCAAGTGACCACAGAGCCGATCAAGATGGAACCTGACAGGTAGCAAAGGCGTGAAGCAGAAAGGAGAGGAGCAGATTCTTCCCCAAGGCAGCCAGGGGGAGATTTGCTCTGAGAGATGACAAAGTGGCCTTGTCATTAATGAGGCGGACATCTCTCCAAGGATGGGTCTGAAGAAAAGAGGCATTTTCCCAATCCTTTTTGTGACAAGACGCAGCCTTTAATGGATGCAGAAGACGTGTGTCAGATGGGGTTTCTTGGATCTGCTGTAAATCTGTCATGGGACACTGGCAGGCAGAGGGCATCATCTGAGGTGATAAAGAGTTGGATTAGCATCAGATGAGTATGAAGTAATAATTTGGCCCTTTGAAATAACTCAGGCAGCCTTTCTTCTCTCTGACAGATTCAGCCCCTGGAGTTTCGGCCTTGTTAGTTATCAGATTTACAGGAAACTTACTGGCTGCTTCCTACTGAAGGGAAGAAAAATTTTTCCCTAAAAGACTTGGGCCTGGCAATCTTTCTTCCTTTCCTAATTCATAAGTGGTCACACTGTCTTCATTTCCAAGGAACAATGACTCTGTTGCTTTTGAAAGCAAAGGGACAGAAGAAGCTGGTACATGACAGCCACCCCCTCTTTTGAGTCAAGATAAATAGATCATTGCCTAGGGGGCGAGTCCTCGAGGCCCAACTTCCCATGTTGTTGGTCTGCTGGGACGCATGTGACATTGCAGCATTGGTTTGGGAGAGAGAGGGCATTCGACCAAGGAGCTGGAGCAGAATGGTTTAAAATAGCACACACCCGTTCACACACTGTTACCGGTCATTGATGAGACACAGATCTTGCTCCAGAGTCCCTGAGTTTACAGGTCAGTTCAGTTGACACTGTTTTCATTGAAAGACCTTCTCAAAGGAGGACGCAGTATGCTGCTGCATGCTTGTGTTCGCTCCTTATTTCTCTGTGGCCGGCACTTTGGGAGGCACTGATTAAAGATGAAAGTATTCCCTTAAGCTGCTTCATCTAAAACCTGCTCACTGCTCAGCCTCTATACCTGGGCTCTGCCCAGCGAGTCTGCTGGGCAGCCCCATGCTCTGCTCTGGCCTCTTTCCCTGCCCCATCTACCAGCCATGACTTCTGGATGCTGGATTCCTGGCCGATATCATCTCCTGATGCCACTGTCCTCATGACCCAGTGACCCTGTGCGACACACTTGCCAGCTCTATGTGCCCCAGTCCCTCAGCCCAGCTCTGTACTTCGCTTTGCTCCCTAAGCCCATGGCAGGGGAGTTCCTTCCTCATAGTGATTGGCAACTGGTCATCCTCCAGGGTGGACTGGGAATTCCAAGGTCCCTGTAGTGACCTGGGCCTGCTGGGAACGTCTGGATCTGAGTTGGGTGAAGTTGTGTTAGAAAATGTCCCAGCAGAACAGTGCAGCATATTTGCCTAGGGATGATGGTCAGAGAATAAAACTGAGGCTTGGGATTAAATCTGTGGTTGATGGTTTACCAGCTGGTAGAGTTCAGGCCAGTCATGTGACCATGAGCCTCAGTTTCTCAATCTGTAAAATATGGATAATTGCAGGAACGTGTGAGTTCAGTAGATGCATTGGACATGCACTTAACACAAGGCGCAGCTTATCATAGTTTCCATTATTATCACTCAACGTCCTGAAGACTGAATTTTTCTAACGACCCATAACTTTCTTCTTTGTCTTTTCTCTCCCATTTCTGCGCCTCCTGCACTCCTCAGTGGGTAGAATACTGCAGCTCCACACCAATATTTCTCAGAGGCAATCAAGTCCCTTTACAAATGGTAAACAGGTGGTTTCTTTGTAAACAAAAAGCTGTGTACTTAATTTATCCTGCAATCCAACAAAATGAAAAGACAGATTTTTATTCTGTACAAGAGCAGAAAACCCATTCTTACCAAACAGTACCCTCCTCAATTTGTCTCCCAAGTTGGGACAGATGGGATAATGGCCCCTACAGACTGTAGTAAGCAGGTGGGCCTGCCACCCTCTGATCTGGTGGTTATGTCTCCCCTCTGGGTCTTAGAGAGAGGCCAGAGTCCTGGTGCTGGACAAGAAGAAGAGGGGCTTCCTTGCTTCTGGTCATTGGGAGCCACATGGCAGCCGGTCATGCCTCGGGGACCAGCAGCCCCCCGGGGCAGTCTGCTGCATTCTCCCACCATGGAGCCAAGGGCAACCGCAAGAGGAGCCCTGAGGCTCTCCTGCCCTGAAGCCCTGGTTCCGAAACTTCAGACGGGCAGAGCCTCTGTGTGGGAGTGCTGAAGTGGGGGTCTTGCCTCTGCATTCTGGGAAATTTTGAACCAATTAAATCAATGGTAGATGGTGGCCTCTGGAGTTCATTCAGCAAATGACTTATTAACTCGCTGAATGAATGAATGAACCAACGAACGATTGTTGAATTGCTCCTATGCGGCAGACACCATTCCAGGCACTAGGAATATAACAGTGAATGGAATGGGATAAAAGTTCCCCATCTTGGCAGAAGGTATATTGGAGCAAATTATAGCAGAGAACTTCCCTAATTTGGGGAAGGAAACAGGCATCAAAATCCAGGAGACACAGAGAAGCCCCCTCAAAATCAGTAAAATTAAGTCAACACCCTGACATCTAATAGTAAAACTTACGAGTCTCAGAGACAAAGAGAAAATCTTGAAAGCAGCTCGGGACAAGAGATCTGTAACCTACAATGGTGGAAACATTAGATTGGCAACAGACCTATCCACAGAGACCTGGCAGGCCAGAAAGGACTGGTATGATATATTCAGAGCACTAAAAGAGAAAAATGTGCAGCCAAGAATACTATATCCAGCTAGGCCGTCATTGAAGATAGAAGGAGAGATACAAAGCTTCCAGGACAAACAAAAACTAAAGGAATTTGCAAACATGAAACCAGCCCTACAAGAAATATTGAAAGGGGTCCTCTAAGCAAAGAGAGAGCCGAAAAGTAACATAGACCAGAAAGGAACACAGACAATATACAGTAACAGTCACCTTACAGGCAATACAATGGCACTAAATTCATATCTTTCGATAGTTACCCTGAATGTAAATGGGCTAAATGCCCCAATCAAAAGACACAGGATATCAGATTGGATTAAAAAACAAGACCCATCGATATGCTATCTGCAAGAGACTCATTTTAGACCCAAAGAGACCCCCAGATTGAAAGTGAGGGGGTGGAAAACCATTTACCATGCTAATGGACATGAAAAGAAAGCTGGGGTGGCAATCCTTACATCAGACAAATTAGATTTTAAACCAAAGACTGTAATAAGAGATGAGGAAGGACACTATATCCTACTTAAAGGGTCTGTCCAGCAAGGGGATCTAACAATTGTAAATGTCTATGCCCCTAATCTATGGGAGCAGCCAGTTATATAAGCCAATTAATAACAAAAGCAAAGAAACACATCAACAACAATACAATAATAGTGGGGGACTTTAACACCCCCCTCACTGAAATGGACAGATCATCCAAGCAAAAGATCAACAAGGAAATAAAGACTTTAAATGACACACTGGACCAAATGGACTTCACAGATATATTCAGAACATTCCATCCCAAAGCAACAGAATACACATTCTTCTCTAGTGCCCATGGAACATTCTCCAGAATAGATCACATCCTAGGTCACAAATCAGGTCTCAACCGGTACCAAAAGATTGGGATCATTCCATGCATATTTTCAGACCACAATGCTTTGAAACTAGAACTCAATCAAAAGAGGAAAGTCAGGGGCGCCTGGGTGGCTCAGTCGTTAAGCGTCTGCCTTCGGCTCAGGTCATGATCCCAGGGTCCTGGGATCGAGCCCCACGTCGGGCTCTCTGCTCCGCGGGAAGCCTGCTTCTCCCTCTCCCACTCCCCCTGCTTGTGTTCCCTATCTGGCTGTGTCTCTCTCTGTCAAATAAATAAAATCTTTAAAAAAAAAAAAAAAAAAAAAGAGGAAAGTCGGAAAGAACTCAAATACATGGAGGCTAAAGAGCATCCTACGAAAGAATGAATGGGTCAACCAGGAAATTAAAGAAGAATTAAAACAATTCATGGGAACAAATGAAAATGAAAACACAACTGTTCAAAATCTTTGGGATGCAGCAAAGGCAGTCCTAAGAGGAAAGTATATAGCAATACAAGCCTTTCTCAAGGAACAAGAAAGATCTCAAATACACAACCTAACCCTACACCCAAAGGAGCTGGAGAAAGAACAGCAAATAAAGCCTAAACCCAGCAGGAGAAGAGAAATAATAAAGATCAGAGCAGAAATCAATGAAATAGAAACCAAAAGAACAGTAGAACAGATCAACAAAACTAGGAGCTGGTTCTTTGAAAGAATTAATAACACTGATAAACCCCTCGCCAGACTTACCAAAAAGAAAAGAGAAATGACCCAAGTAAATAAAATCATGAATGAAAGAAGAGCGATCACAACCAACACCAAAGGAATACAAACAATTATAAGAACATATTATGAGCAACTCTATGGCAGCAAATTAGATCATATGGAAGAAATGGATGCATTCCTAGAGATGTATCAACTACCAAAACTGAACCAGGAAGAAATAGAAAACCTGAACAGACCTATACCCACTAAGGAAATTGAAGCAGTCATCAAAAATCTCCCAACAAACAAAAGCCCAGGGCCAGATGCCTTCCCAGGGGAATTCTACCAAATATTTAAAGAAGAATTAATACCTATTCTTCTGAAAGTGTTCCAAAAAATAGAAACGGAAGGAAAACTTCCAAACTCGTTTTATGAGGCCAGCATTACCTTGATCCCAAACCAGACAAAGACCCCATCAAAAAGGAGAATTACAGATCAATATCCTTGATGAACATGGATGCAAAAATTCTCACCAAAATACTAGCCAGTAGGATCCAACAGTACATTAAAAGGATTATTCACCACGACCAAGTGGGATTTATCCCTGGGCTGTAAGGTTGGTTCAACATCTGCAAATCAATCAATGTGATACAATACATTAATAAAAGAAAGAACAAGAACCATATGATTCTCTCAATAGATGCAGAAAAAGCATTTGACAAAGTAAAGCATCCTTTCTTGATCAAAACTCCTTCAGAGGATAGGGATAGAGGGTACATACCTCAATATCATAAAAGCCATCTATGAAAAACCCACAGCAAATATCATTCTCAATGGGGAAAAACTGAGAGCTTTCCCCCTAAGGTCAGAAACATGGCAGGGATGTCCACTGTCACCACTGCTATTCAACATAGTACTAGAAGTCCTAGCCACAGCAATCAGACAACAAAAAGAAATAAAAGGCATCCGAATCGGCAAAGAAGAAGTCAGACTCTCACTGTTTGCAGATGATATGATACTTTATGTGAAAAACTCAAAAGACTCCACCCCAAAACTGCTAGAACTCATACAGGAATTCAGTAAAGTGGCAGGATATAAAATCAATGCACAGAAATCAGTGGCGTTCCTATATACCAACAAGACAGAAGAAAGAGAAATTAAGGAGTCGATCCCATTTACAATTGCACCCAAAACCATAAGATACCTAGGAATAAATCTAACCAAAGAGGCAAAGAATCTGTACTCAGAAAACTATAAAATACTCATGAAAGAAATTGAGGAAGACACAAAGAAGTGGAAAAACGTTTCATGCTCATGGATTGGAAGAACAAATATTGTGAAGATGTCAATGCTACCTAGAGCAATCTACACATTTAATGCAATCCCTATCAAAATACCATCCACTTTTTTCAAAGAAATGGAACAAATAATCCTAAAATTTGTATGGAACCAGAAAAGACCCCGAATAGCCAGAGGAATGTTGAAAAAGAAAAGCAAAGCTGGTAGCATCACAATTCCAGACTTCAAGCTCTATTACAAAGCTGTAATCATCAAGACAGTATGGTACTGGCACAAAAACAGACACATAGATCAATGGAACAGAATAGAGAGCCCAGAAGTGGACCCTCAACTCTATGGTCAACTACTCTTTGACAAAGCAGGAAAGAATGTCCAATGGAAAAAACAGTCTGTTCAACAAATGGTGTTGGGAAAATTGGACAGCCACATGCAGAAGAATGAAACTGGACCATTTCCTTACACCACACACAAAAATAGAGTCAAAATGGTTGAAAGACCTCAATGTGAGACAGGAGTCCATCAAAATCTTAAAGGAGAACACAGGCAGCAACCTCTTCGACTTTAGCCGCAGCAACTTCTTCCTAGAAACATCGCCAAAGGCAAAGGAAGCGAGGGCAAAAATGAACTATTGGGACTTCATCAAGATAAAAAGCTTTTGCACAACAGAGGAAACAGTCAACAAAACCAAAAGACAAACAACGGAGTGGGAGAAGGTATTTGCAAATGACATATCAGATAAAGGGCTAGTATCCAAAATCTATAAAGAACTTATCAAACTCTACACCCAAAGAACAAATGATCCAATCAAGAAATGGGCAGAAGACATGAACAGACATTTTTCCAAAGAAGACATCCAAATGGCCAACAGACACATGAAAAAGTGTTCAACATCGCACGGCATCAGGGAAATCCAAATCAAAACCTCAATGAGATACCACCTCACACTAGTCAGAATGGCTAAAATTAACAAGTCAGGAAACGACAGATGTTGGCGGGGATGCAGAGAAAGGGGAACCCTCCTACACTGTTGGTGGGAATGCAAGCTGGTGCAGCCGCTCTGGAAGACAGTATGGAGGTTCCTCAAAAAGTTGAAAATAGAGCTACCATACGACCCTGCAATTGCGCTACTGGGTATTTACCCCAAAGATACAAATGTAGTGATCCAAAGGGGTACGTGTACCCCGATGTTTATAGCAGCAATGTCTACAATAGCCAAACTATGGAAAGAGCCAAGATTTCCATCGACAGATGAATGGATAAAGAAGATGTGGTATATATATACAATGGAATATTATGCAGCCATCAAAAGGAATGACATCTTGCCATTTGCAATGACGTGGGTGGAACTGGAGGGTATTATGCTGAGTGAATAAGTCAATCAGAGAGCGAAATAAGTCAATCAGAGAAAGACATGTATCATATGCTCTCACTGATATGAGGAATTCTTAATCTCAGGAAACAAACTGAGGGTTGCTGGAGTGGTGGGGGTGGGAGGGATGGGGTGGCTGGGTGATAGACATTGGGGAGTATTCCATTGTATATATATACCATAACTTCTTTATCCATTCATCTGTCGATGGACATCTTGGCTTTTTCCATAGTTTGGCTATTGTGGACAATGCTGCTATAAACATTGGGGTGCACGTACCCCTTCGGATCCCCACATTTGTATCTCACTCACACCACCGTTGGCAGGAGGGCCTCTGTTCCTCGTTACGAGGGCCTCTCCGCAGGGCTCCCGGATGTCCTCACAGGGCCAGGACTCAGGGACTTGGACGAGGCAAGTTCTGGCTCTGCACCTCACAGTATGGCAGCCAGCCTCCCACCGTGAGAGTGACCTCAGTGACAGGGTGAGCTGGAAGCATCAGGGCTTTATTCTGGGTGTTAGAGGCCAGTCCTTAGTCCAGCTCATTCTGTAGGGGAGGTGACTTAGCTCCACCTCTTGAAGGAAAGAGTATGAAAGACTTTGCAGACTTTTTTTTTTTTTTTTAAGATTTTATTCATTTATTTGAGAGAGAGAGAGAGAGTGAGAGAGTACAAGCAGGGGGAGGGTCAGAGGGAGAGGGAGAAGCAGACTCCCCACTGAGCAGGGCTCATTCCAGGACCCTGAGATCATGACCTGAGCCAAAGGCAGACGCTTAACCGAACGAGCCACCCAGGCGCCCCCAAGACTTTGTAGACTCTTTAAAAATCACTGTGTCCACTTTTTTAGCTGTGGAAACTTCATCAGGTCATTCATGTTGATCCTCAGGTGCTCCTTTCTGGCTCTTAGCATACTGCTTAAAACATGCAAAGCATTCCGTTATCATTTATTCATTTAGCTTATTAATTTAAGAGAAAAGGCAAGAACAGGTGGACAAAAGGCCGAGAGGGTGGTCAGATACTAAAAAACACATGGGCCACAGCCGAGAGATTCTGATTCAGTTGGTCTTAGGTAAGATGCAAGCACAGGTATTTTTTTTTTTAATTTTGTAATGTTATGTTAGTCACCATACAATACATCATTAGTTTTTGATGTGGTTTTTTTTTTTTTAAGTTTTCTGTGTTTATTTAAGACAATGTTTGTATTTAGTTCTTATTCTGGTAAAATATATAAACATCAAATTTAACATTTTAAACAGTTTTTTTTTTATTTGTCAGAGAGAGTGCACAAGCAGGCGGAGCGGCAGGCAGAGGGAGAGGGAGAAGCAGACTCCCTGCCGAGCAGGGAACCCGACACGGGGCTTGATCCCAGGACCCTGGGATCATGACCTGAGCCGAAGGCAGACACTTAACCAAGTGAGCCACCCAGGTGCCCCATTTTAAACTGTTTTAAGTGTACATTGACATTAAGTACATTCACAGTGTTGTGCGTCTGTCACCACTGTGTATTTCTAGAACTTGTTCATTACCCCAAACAGAAACTCTATACCCATTAAACGATAACTCCCCATTCTCCCATTCCTGTAATCCCTGGTACCACCTATTCTGCTTTGTTTCTATGAATTTGCCTTATGAGGGTACTTCCTGTAAATGGAATCATATAGTAAGTGTCCTTATTTCACTTAGCATAATATTTTCGGGGTTCATCCGTGTTGTAGCATGTGCCAGAATTTCATTCCTTTTTCACGCTGAGTGATACTCAGTTGTGTGTTTGTACCACACTTTGTTTATCTGTTCATGTGCTGGCAAACACATCTGGGTGGTCTCCACCTTCCGGCCATTGTGAATAGTGGTGCCGTGAACGTAGGTGTACAAGGATCTGTGTGAGTCATGCTTTCAGTTTGGGGGATATAAACCCGGAAGTGGAATTGCTGGATCAAATAGTAATTCCATGTTTAACTTTTCGAGCAGACTGACTGTGGGTGAGGGCTTCTGAGGAGGGTCATGAGCTGCGTGAGAAAGGAGGGAGCTAGTTGTCGAGGCCCATGTGTTTAAGTCCCAGGGGCTTATATCTGTGTAAACGTGTCTCCAATATTTTGTATGGAGGCCCCTCTGAAATGAGAAATAAGTGTGTGCAAGTCCAGAATGCATCCATTGGCCTCCCTGTTGGCTTCCTGTAGGATTTTCTGAAAATGATTTCCCCATATGTATCTCAGTTTCCCCATGTGAAAGCCACATTGTGCCTGCTCCCTTCGACCCTGCTGGCGTGTTGAGGAACGGCATAGGTCACGCGGAGACAGTGTATCTGAGGTATGCTTGGGCGACATGAAGAGCATTTTCTCTGGATGCATGTGGGCCGAGAGGTCCCATCCACAATACCGCAGCTGCTTTAGCCATGTCCGTCCTTTAAATGTATGAATTTTCTCATTGATTTCTGAGTTCCTCTCAAGAGGGAGGAAAATGTCTGATCTGATGTATCTGATATTTCATGTAGTCCCTTTGGATTCAGCTTGTCATTGCCAAGGTTTCTTTCAAGTATGTCAGCCTTTGTCACTCCAACAGGGCATTTTTTTGTACTGGGCTTCAGTAGACAGATGTCAAGTGTTGCTTGGTTCTGAGGGGTGGGGGTGCAGGGAGGACCAGGGAAGGAGGCCACAGAGAAGGAAATAATCTTGCCATCTTTTAAAGCCACAAAAACAGTCATACCAGCAGAGGCTTTGGGAAGCACAGATCCTGGGGCAATGGGACAAGAGGTTTTGTACGTACATTTCTTTGCATCAGTAGATTTGGTCACTAGTTAGTGGATGATTTGATAGCAGAGCAATTTCTATGCACAGTTGGGGAGGTGCTTCTAAGAATGGCCCATTATGGAAACTGTATTTGTCCACTGCTGAATTTGGGCCACGCTGAAAGAGAGAGCTTTCAGAACAAACCAGTTTCCCATGCACATGGGGAAATACCTGCTTTATTGGCCAGAGGCCATTGCTTTGTCCAGGACATTAAAAGGGTCTGGCTTTTGAGGCCCAGCCTCAGCCTAGAAGTGTTCTCAGGCAACTGCGTCTGGGCAGTGAGGAAGTCACAGGGGTTCTGATGGTTCTGGTGGCATTTCCATATCACAGGGGGCTGGGAAGGGTGACTCGAGCTCCACTGGCCACTGCTTTGCCCAGGAAGAGGTCCCTGCTCTTCCTGTGAGGCACCTGCTTCTTCCTTTAAGATTCTGCTTTGAACTCCTGATGCTGAATTCTCTCCCTAGGACTTGGCTCTAGAGCCCTTCTGGAACCTGTCTGGGCAGGTTTGTTAGCATCTTATTTTGCTCCACTGATTTTAGTTGCCCGCCTACGTCCTGTCTGACCTGGAACCGATTTCTGAACAGGGTGGCTATTATTGACCCCCGCCCCCCCCCAGGGTCACCACTAGGTTTCTCATCCCAAATGCCAGTGTTCTGGCCCCGTGTCAGTTTCTGTTGCTCCCTTGGACTGTGCTGTCCTGGCTTTAGGGGCTCTCTGCATCCCAGTGCACACCTTTCCCTCAGCTGCTCCCTCCACCCCCGCACGTGTCATTCTGGCTCTGGATGGGATCTTTGGGAGTATTGAGGGAGCCCAGAGCCCTGAGCTGTCACTTGGATAAACCGCTGGAGTTAGTGGCCAGAGCCACAGCCTGGGGTGGACACCACCAGGGCCCCTGCTTCCTAGAGGGAGCATGGATGGGGACACAGTGCACTAAGGAGCCCACTCAATCTAAGCCACTTCCAAGGAAGCCTTTGGGAGTTCTCTGGGCCTCTTCTAAGGAGAGATGCTGCTTACTTTTTGACGCGTAAATGTGCCCGCCAACTTGAGAGCGAGGAGAGCTGCTTTTGAGCAAATCTATAGCAGAGTTGAAGAAGAAATGTAAAGAAACATATAGCTATAAGAGATCTTAGTGACTTTCTAGTTTGTCTGCCTGTTTTGTCTCCTCACCAGATGCGGCAACTGAGACCGGGGAAGATCACCAGGATGTCCTAAATGCCACACTATCCTCTGCCAGTCAGTTGCACCCGTGTCTGGCTTTGATCTTAAATTCCTTGGGCTTACAAGGCCTCAGTTCTCTGAATTAAGAATGTTCCAGACCTGTACCTCTGAAACAAATAATACATTATATGTTAAAAAAAAAAGAAGAAGATAGTAGGAAAGGAAAAATGAAGGGGAATTGGAGGGGGAGACAAACCATGACAGACTATGGACTCTGAGAAACAAAATGAGGTTTTTAGAGGGGAGGGGGATGGGGGGTGGGTTAGCCCAGTGATGGGTATCAAGGAGGGCACGTATTGCATGGAGCACTGGGTGCTATACGCAAACAGTGAATCATGGAACACTACATCAAAAACGAATGATGTAATATATGGTGACTAACATAATAAAATAAAATTAAAAAAAAAAAAGAATGTTCCAGAGACCAGTTTAGCCAACTCCCTATCATTAAATATTCTGGAATATTCTCTGAAAGCCTGAAGCGCTTAATCAGAAGGTAAGGAAGGTAGAGGGTAAGGTAGAAGGTGTGAGGTCTCCTGCAGCTTGGGTCTGAGGGTCTGTGTATCCGACAGGCCTGTGAGATCATTATCAGCCTGAGACTTAATGCTACCCAATCTAGGGTTTGAAGGGCGACAGGCTGCATGGTTTCTTTGGCCAGCTGGGTAGGTTAGAAGGCCGCTTTACCAGATATGAGTGGTTTCTCTCCGACCCAGTGAGGCAGATACTATCATTGCTCTCAATTTGTGATTGCTTCTTCAAAGCTAATGCCAGGCTTCTGTCAGAATTGGTCTAGGATATGCTGTGAACCAGCTGTGTGACCTTGGGCCACTCATCTTCTCTTTCTGGGCTTCAGTTTTTCTCCTCTGTAAAATGAGAGGAGTTGCTGATATCTAAGACTTTTAGGGGTCTGTCATTCCGTGACCCATGCCATATTGGTAGCATCCATTGAAGAATGATCCCAAGCCTCTTTTCCTGCATTTCTCACAGGCTTCTTATGGTCAGGAATATTGTTGGAACCATTGGTTGAGAGCTGGTTCCAGAATCAGAGGTTTTGTTGCTCTTGGGTGCTGGGCCTGCCCTGATTTGTTTTTCCCCTTTTCGTACTGCTTGTGCCTAATAGGTCTGAGCCTCCCACTGCCACATGCTCAGCCAGTGACCAGCCTTGGACTCTTACCTATGGAGGACTAGGTGGACAAGGGTGGGAGGACCCCCATAAAGGAATGTAGTAGCTGATCCCATGAAGCCTGTCCAGAATATTCCATCTACTAGGATTTAAGGGGTCGGTGCAGGATAGTTGCATGGATATATTATGGCCTTAGTACTAGTTGGAAATAACTCAGGGGAGCCAGGATTAGCCTACATACAAACTTCCACTGGGCCAGAAGATGCCTATGCTGGTGGTTGTTTGTAGGCTTGGTCTTACATGGATCTCTCCTCTGCAGTCCGGCATCCTATCCCTTAACGCTTGGCTTCTACCGACTTTTTCCTAAAGCCAGTGGGGGTCTATACCAAGGTTCACATATGTTGACCAGCCAGACTTCTCTGTTTCTACAATGGACTGGTAAAGGAACATGAAATATATCCATCCACAGACTGAATGCCAGTGTGCAAGTCATCACATCTGGTCCCCTTTCCTGCGAAGGTAGTTATTTGAACTGTGCTATGATCCTGCATAGCCTTGTGGTTCCTGTGGGCAAGAGAATCGATCTTCAACAGAGACCTACAGCACTTAACTTCTCTTACAGGGAAATTGGGACTCAAACCTTGATCAGTCTTGCCTTTTTTTTTTCCCCTAAAAAATTCCACTGAAACAGAAATGGGTAAAGTAGGTAAGGAAATTGGCCAGTAATCCCTAGAGATAACCAGCACTAGTAGTTTGAGGTACATCTTAGACTTTTTTCGTTGCAGAAACATACATGTACTTGCATATTTTAAAATTTAAATTGTGATTACATCATTTTCCACATCTTTAAAAACTCTTTGTGAACATGATTTTAATAAATACCTAATATTTTCTAAAACAGATTTATAATAATTTGCTTAACTATTTTCCTAATGGTGGATATTTACCCTACATTGGTTTCAAGTTTTTTTCTTTTATTTTGTTTGCCCTTGTGCGTATTGCCAACTTACTTCAAAGGTTATATAAACGGATACTTCCACCAGCAGTGTGTGAGAATACTAAGCTCGTGATGCACCATTATCATCATCTGCTATCATTATAAATGAAGATCATTATTGCTTCATTATAATTTTAATTTGAAATTATTTGATAACTCATCACGTTGGATATTTACCATTTGGATTTTATCATTTAGAATTTTTATGTTTGTGTTGTTTGCCCATTAATCAATTGGGATCTTAGTGGTTTTGCTTTCTTTGTTTTTTTAATATTTGTTATTTGCTTCTTTGTTGCAGGTATTTTCCCTTGTTCATTGTCTTTTAATACTCCATATAATTTTTTGGCCTGCAACCCAATCCATTGGTATTTTCCTTTGTAATTCCTTTGCTTTTAAATTTAGAAAGTTTTTTCCTCCAAGAAATAAAATTACCTTTATCTGTATTTTTTTATTATTTGATTTTCTCATTAAGCCCTTTGATTTATACTGAATTTATGTAAGTGCAGGATCTAAATTGATTTTCTTTCAAGTAGTTAACCAAGTGTTCCAGTATCAATTTTTAAATAATCTTCCCTTCTTTACTGATTTGTGATACTTCCTTTAACATTTATTAAGGTTTGTTTCTGGTCTGTTCTTTTTTGCTGATCTCTGTTAGGGTAATGTTGAGACTACTAGGTAGCTATTAGGTCAAGGGGCAGAGAAAGATATTAATCTTAGCATAACCACTTCTCCTCCCTCTGTGAGATGCTTGAAGAAGGTATGTGCACAAGGGACAAGCAAATCAATATAATATTATTATCTGGGGTAGGGCTCTCTCCTTTATCATGGATGCTCCAGTTATCTCTTGCAGTATAGCAAACCATTCAAATTTAGAGGGTAAAACAACCATTTTATTATGCCCATGAATTATATGGGTCAGGAATTGAAAGGGGCACAGCAAGGGCGTCTTGTTTCCACTCCGTGATGTCTAGGACTTGAACTGGGAATGACTTGATGGCTGTCAGCTGGGACCTCGGCTGGGGCAGTCAGCCAGAATACTGCCTGTGGTCCCTCCATGTGGCTGCTAGGGCTTCCTCACAGGGTGGTGGCTGGGTTCCAAGAGTGAGTCTCTCAAGAAAACCAGGCAGAGACTTTGTTATCTTTTATGGCTCAACCTCAGAAGTTATTTAGGATCATATGTAGGGGTGCCAAAGCCATATTATAAGGAGAGCATGGGGGTAGGAGATACTACTGTGGCCATCTTTGGATGAGGCACCATTGTCAGAGCAGGGAACTTTGACAAGCTGGGCTAGAGCATGAAGCTTAGACTGTTTCTCCTGCTTGATAGTCTCTTCCCCCAAATACCCACATGGTTCACTGCTTCACTAACTTCAGATCTTTGCTCAAAGCCACCTTCTTAGCGAGGTCTCCCCTGATCACCCTATTTAAATTTGACCTCACCTACCCCTCAAACTCTCTATTACTTGTTCTTGCTTTATTTTTTCTATAATAACACTTATCATCATTGAACATGCAATCTCACTGACTTATTTATTATGTTATTATTTATTGCCTATATTTCCTCTGTAGAATACAGTCTCCACAAAAGCAGAATCTTTGTCTCTTAAAGTTCATGGTTGTCTCCCAAGTGCCTAGAACAGTGACTAGTACATAGTAGGTGCTCAAAATTATTGAATGAGCAAATAGATGATTGAAGGGCAGGGGGCCCTCACTCCCTTCTTTCTCCTGGCTATCTTCCTTTTTGGGGCCCCTTTGGAAGCCAAAAGAGACAAGTAGCTCATCTGCTTTCCTTCCTTTTTCTCTTCGTGGCTCCTGGAATCCTGTTCCACTTTCTTGTTCCAAATCTATAGTCTTTTTTCCTCGCCACTCCCTCTTTAATGGCTAGACCTCACTTGGTCCCAGCTGAAACATGGAGAGTATTCCGGCTCTGAGCCTCCCAGGCCACTCACACCTGCTCCAGCCACTCTCGTTCTCCACCTGACTCTGCAAGGCCTGGGTCTTTTCTGTCCTTACCCACCAATGGGAAGCGAGGGTACTGCTCCCTCACCAACCCATGGCTATGTCATCTCCTTTCATCACACTCCTCACTCATGCAAGACAAGGACACTTGGGGCCTTAAGACCACTCCGGGAGGTAGGAAGGGAGGTATCTGTTTGCCGATGAGGAAATGGAAGAGCCGTGTAGTAAGAGAGCTTGCCTGAAGTCATGAAGAACAACAGCTTGAGCTAAGACGCCCCTGACTTGGAGTATATGAATCTCCATTTATATGCTTCAATCCTTTCTGAAGTGTTGACTGTCTTAATTTGTGGCTCTGGACCACTTCTCAGTCTCTTCTTTGTGTTTCAGTTTCCCCAAAAGGAAATTTAAAAACATCCCAAGTTGTAAGGAAATTGTAAGCCCTCAAGTTGTCAGGGACAAAACAGCCTTGTTGCAATTCATGAATCACTTGAATAGTGTGAACATAGCAAGAAAATGGTTGAATGTCTCTTTAGGATATCTCTTTAGTGAACCTTGTAATTTGATCAACCGCCTTCCAGAAATACCATTTTGACTATTTTTAATACAGAAGTTACATACTGAGCAAATGACTATTTTGGTTATTGTACTTCTACTCCCGCTACTGTCGGTCTGGAGAACATTTTGACAATCTCTCGCTCTCTTTTTTTAAGAACTAAATTTCCTCGAAGGGACATGAGGACACAAGAAAATAACTTTATTTCACCTTCTTTGACACACTCATTTGAGATCTGGGCTTCGATAAATGGGGACTATTTTCTAGAAGGTTTCCCTTCAAACTGTCATTCTGCTGTTATGTAGTGATGTCCTGCAGAATGTGGAGTGGGTTGGAGGCTTACTTTATGTAAATATATTAATCCTTCTACTGCCCTGGAAGCTGCTGTGCAGGGCAAGCCAGATAATGAATTTTGCCCTTCAAATATTGAGCCCGTGTATATATTTCAGCTACAAGGTAGAAGCTGGCTCATTTGGAAGTGGCAGGAAGGCCTAGGAGTGTACATTTCTTGACAGGTGCCCCAGGATTCACGAGCACACAGAATGGAGTGAGCAGGAGTGGGGAGCCCGAGGGGCCTCAGACTGGAGTGAGCAGGAGCAGGGAGCCCAAGGGGCCTCACTGGGGCGTACTGCCTGGGGCACTTGCCTCGCCCACGGGGCTGTTGCAAGTTTAGGGGTTTCAAACAGCTGACTTGTACTCCACGTGGCACACTTTCAATAGGCCTTGAAGGACTTTGTCCCTTCTCTGTTTCAATCTCTCTCAACCCCTGTAATCATGTAGTTCTTTCCATCTGCTAACTCGGATTCCTCCTCCTGTAGGTTCTCTTCAGTCATTGCTGTTCCCTGATAAATCTGCATATCATAGGGATCAGCCTGGGGCACAGGGATGTAGCTCCTAAATTTAACCTGTAAATAGAACTGGAGTTTAAACTCCTTATTACCGTAGAAATTAAACGTTCTTCCACTCACACGTAGGTTTGGTCCTTAGACAGGGGCTGCTAAACCCGCCAGCTCCTAGTGGGCTCTGAGAGCCTTGTACTGGCCACACACTGAGCTGGAGCTTACTGGGCGCTGCGTCAGACGCTGCCCGCTCCCAGCGCTCAAGGCCCCTGTGCATTGTGTGTCAGGCTGGCAAATTCTGCTCTGTAAACATGAATGGGTTTCCCGGGCCCTTCCTTTCATTCCATTTACCAGAGAGTCAGTGGGGGTGAGTTTAGTCCCTGGAGCTGAGCTGGATATGAGGGATGATGTGGAGGAGGGAGATCCATTTCCCAAGGAGCAAGGTGGCCTCAGTCCCTTCCTGTGGGGCTGGAGGAGCCCCTCTGCTGCGTCTGGGCTGGTCAGGGTCCGTCTGCAGGTTCCCCTTGCTTTCCCTCATGCCATTTCTTTCTCTGCCCTATTGAGAAAGTCACTGATGTTGCTGTGGTTCTAGAAACAGTGGGAACAACTGTTAGTTTGGTTTAAAAAAGAAAATTAAAGCACCCAGTCTCTGCCAGGTACCAGGCTAGATGCTGAGGGTACGATGCTGAATAGACTGCCCCTGCTACCAGAGACCCTTGGGCCCCAAGAGAAAGACCGTGGGCATTCAGAGATCCGGTTGCAGGTTCTGAGTCCTCCATCTTGCTGGCAATATGACTTTGGGCAATAATCATGTTAATAACGTCTATTTTGGAGCACTAATGTGCCAGGCAGGAAGTTAGGTGATTTCACCCACATTATTGATTTAAGTAAGTCTGCCTCTTCTACTTCCAGTTTCTTTGTACCAGACAGACATTTTGTCAGCCCAGCTCTTCCTCCACTGTAGTCCTCCCAACTCCCCCCAGCCCCATGGCTGTGGTTGTGTGATCTAGGGATGGATGTCTGAGCCAAGAGGGCCAACAGTCTTTATCCTGGAATTTGGGACAGGAGTTGAGTTGTGTCAGTGGGGAGAGAGAGGAAGAAGGTGAATCTGTAGTCTCTGGGTGTGTGGATTGTGACACATCAAACTCAGAAGCAGCTGAAGAAGTCGGTCCACACATGAGAAACAAATAAAGCAGATTAGCAGAAAGGTGGAGAGGAAAGAAAGCGAGAACGACCCCAGGGGCTCTCCAGGCCCAGGTACCAGCATGCTCTGGATGCCCAGCTCTTTGCCTGTTCTTGGGTTCTGTGAGGCAGCGTGAGTCCTAGCAAAATCTTCCCTTCGTGGCTGGAGCCATTGCAACGTGACTTTCTAGCCATTGTAACAAAAAGTCCTAAATAATATATTTCTTTTGTGCAAGGGGGAATTGACAGAATTAAATGAGACCACATGTCTGAAGGTGCTCTGTAAGCTGTAAGGATTTATTTAAAATGCAGGAGATTATTGGCTGCTGCTGGGCAATAATGTTGGCAATGATGAGGAGTATCACACAGCAATGGGCAAGTTAAGCTGTCTGTAAGATATGAGATGGAAATTTTTCAGTAGAGCGCCACTGATGGAGGTATTCCCTGGTAGGAACTGGAGTAGATCTGGCCGTGGTGCTGGACCAGCGGCTTCCCTGGTGACTTAGGAGCTGATCTAGAAGTTTGAGCTCAGTGAGGTTGGAGCTTGGGCCAGGGGAGCAGTTGGGTTCCCTCTTAAAAGACCCTCACTGTTGCCTTAGATTTGCTGGAAAGGGTCTTCCTCCCTCCAAGGAAAGGATCTGTCTCCTTCTCCTCCTCACAACCCCTGACCCTAACTCTAACCCCACTATCTTGAGCTAGCTCTGGCCCGCTGCTCAGTAAGGGGGGGCGGGGTGGGTAAATTGCAGTCCCACGGAGTGCACATGCCCTGAGCAGGTCACTTTAGGGTGGTGAGGAGGTCGTGGCTATGTTGGGAAGATGTCATTGAGACAGAGCACCCCAGCCACCAGCTCTAAGCATTTAATTGTTAGCAGCAGAATTCCATCTTGCGCTGACAGGGGCAAAGCTCAGTAGCATCAGGCCAGAGTGTGGCTGAGAGGACTTGGCTGACATCTCTGACACCTTTGATGGATATCAGCCCTGCTTGATCTCCCGTGTCCTCCAGGGGAGAGGACGGGGGAGGTGTTTGTCATCATGATGTGACTTGCATGTCGAACTGTTAGCTCTGTATACATCTCTTTGGGGGAAAAACACTGCCTTTTCTCCAAAGATGGGTTGTGTCCTTGCAGGCTGCAGACTCTCCCATCATTAGAGACACCCTGGCATCTGAGGCCATTTTGGGGCTGTGAGGAGTGATCTTTTTCTCCCATCCAATGGATTTAACCTTTCTCTTTTCTTTCCTTTGTGTTTTCTTTCCCGTCATTAAACAAAATAACATATGTGGAAAATAATATGCAATACATTTATTTATTCACCCATTCATTTATTCTACAAATGTGTGTGTCAGGCACTGTATTAGGATTTGTCAATACAGTGGAAAGAGAAAGACATGATTCTTAGTGTTGTAGGACATGAGGGACAGAAACAGACAAAAACACTAAGCAGGAAAATAAGTGAAATAATCTTAAACTGAAGTGAGTGCTGTGAAGGAAATAAACCAGGGCCAGAGGTAGGGAAAAGCAAAGGATCTACTTAGGGAGGCCAGAGAGTTGAATACTCCTCTGCCAAGACCCTCAAGAGTCTTTCTTCCTGCCCTTCAAAGGAAGAGCATTCTAAATAGAAGAAACTGTGTGGGGAAAAGGCCCAAGGCAGGAAGACCTGGGTGTGTTCAGGAATGGAGTATGGCCAGGGTGACCGCAGTGATCTTGGACAAACACTTAACTGCTCTGGGCCCCATCGGAAAATGGGGGTAATGGTATTTATATGTTGTGATAATTATGAAATGGGGTAAAGTGTTGTGTGCATTCAAGTCTTCTGAGAAGTAGATGCGAAGACAGGATCAGTGCAATAGATGGACTGGGAGAAGCATTTTGAGGGGTGAAGGGGAGGAAGCCGGAAACGGCGAGAGGGTCTTCAGACCTCGATGCAGAGGAAAAGGAAGGCATTCCGAGACAGATTTGGCCAGGCTAGAGAGGAGTCATTGAGCCAGAGCTGCTCGTTGGAGGAGTCTCACAACTCACGGGGGTGCACAGGTAGTGCCCAGGGACAGGCGTGGCCTTGCTGTGGACGCCACTAGCCCGAGGGATGGCTGCTGGAGCTGTCGGTCCATTGTGCTCCTGCCGCAGGGGATCTGAGCAGTGCATTTTCAGGACTGCCAACAGTATGTGCTTAGCTGACCCTCTGGGACATAACAGGTGTTAAAATTCAGGTGCAGCTTTGTCATTATTACCAAGACAATCTTAATAATTACTTTTGTGATCTTATCTTTGTTTTCCTAATTGCTTTTCTTTCTCCCCTGACTTGGCTGTTCCCTAGCCAGCTGCTAGAACCTCTGGACGTTACACATCCTCGTGGTTGAGTAAGGGAGTTAACTAGCAAGAGAGAGGAGGCAGTTGCCATATGGTGGGATTGGAGAGATACCACTAAAATCACTCTTTCTTAAAGAGAAACTTGTCATTCTACTAGAAGTTCTGTCATTAAGAATATCTTCCTTTGGGAGAAGCCTCAAACCACAGCTCCCAAAGGGAAGATTTCAGAGACTCTTTGTAGATTTTTATCTTTGTTCTCTTCAACTATTTGGAAGCACTCAACACTGCTTAACTTCTTAAAATTCTCTTCTCTTTCATGGGTCCCTGCCATACTGATTATTCCACCCCTGTCCCCTTCCTTTGGTCCATGTCTGTATTCTTTGCAGACTTTCTTCTTCTGCCCATCCTTTGGGAACCCTAAAGCTCTCTTAATGCTCTTTCCCTCAGAAATCTACTATGACTGCGATTAAAAGCATTCCTGCCAAGTCAGTCTAACTTGTACCTCTTCCAGCCTCCATACTGCATCCCTCAACTCTCCTGTGGTCATTTTTCCTGGAAGTCCTCCCAGTAATTCAGTGTCATCATGACCAACCCAACTTCTCCACCCCTGCCTTTTCCTACCTCTGGGTTTCCCAGTCACTCAAGGCTGGAAACCTGGGGTATGCGTGTGATGTTTTCCTTTCCTTCCCCTCACTCCCGAGTCTTCTGTTTATTTTTTCACAAGTGATCACTTTCTTCTCTTCAGCTTCTCTGCCATGATCTTAATTCAGGTTCTCTCCTGGCTCCTGTGGTTTTGCCGTGGCCGCTTCACTGGTCTTTCTCCTGCTAGCCCTCGTTCCCTCCATTTATTTGGATCCATCTGTTGCTTATTTAATACACATGGGTGAAGTTGAAGTGTTTTTAAAGTTCTTGAAAATGGTTTATTCTCAACTTCAGCCACTTGCAACCTTCTATGCACACATCACTTGTGCATAGGTTTGGCTCTTGAGAGAAAACAGAGGCCGACTTCAACTCCAAGGCCTTTCTTTCAGGCCCAGCTTGGCTTCCATCCCAGACCTGACCACTTGCTGCCCCACTGTGGTGTGTACCTGACCTTTCAGACACGGCATCTTCTTATCACTCCCCCTTTCACCTGCAAGGGGTCCTTCCCCAGTGCATGGTCCCTCTAGTGGGACAAATCCAGTTCCTAGCCTCAGCCCCTCCTCTGCATCCTGCCCCACCCAGTCAGGTTTTTAAATAGGACAGAGTGGCTATTTCCTGAGAATGTCAGAAAGTTCAGCTGCATCAGACCCATTGTCTGTGTAGCCCACTGTTAGCACAGAAGAGGTACTTTGTAAGAGGGGTAGTTCAACTTTTGGGTCTCAATTATTACCTCAAGGGATGTTCCTCATCCTTAATTACATGCTGTTATCCATAAGTGATAAAGCTCCTATGATTCCACTTATATAGCATTATTGAAATGACAAAACTGGAGCTGGAGAACAGGTTAGTGGTTACTGGGTGTTGGGGGATGGGGGTAGGTGGGAGGTAGGCGTGGTTGTAAAAGGGCGACGTGGGAGATCCTTGTGATAGAAATGTTCTGTATCTCGACTGTGCTGCCTGAGATAGGAACTAACACCTGTGACAAAGTCGCACAGAATCAAGCCTGCACGTGCAGGTGCGCACACGTTCAGGTGCAGCTGGAGAAGTCTGAGTGAGATCATTGGATTGTACCATTGTGAGTATCCTGGTCGTGCTACCGTCCTACAGTTTTGCGAGATGTTACCTTTGGGGGACATGGGGTAAAAGGTGCACCACGGGATCTCACTCTATTATTTCTTATAACTGCATGTGAGTCTCTTACTTACCCCAGGATAAAAAGTTTAATTAAGAAAAATGTTAGCATTCCTAGATATAATACTCAGTGGTATTTGTTGAACTGAACCATTTATTCTTTCAGCCAGCTGTGCCTCTTGGGAGTAATAGATTTCATGGGATTTTTGTTCACTTAATGAGAGAATGTTTCCACTTACTTTCCAAAATGTACCTCTAGCTTTAACTTCCCTAGCATTCTGCTCATTCTTATATATATGATTTTGTAGACATCACCCACATCTCCCTGGCGCTCTTGCCTCTGGACTGGAGAGTCCCAATTGTTGTAGTGCAACCTCAGTGTCCCTTTGATTCTTTAAACTCTTCTCTGGCCCCCAGCCTGCGCGATTTTTGCTTTCTAAATGCCGGAACCATACTCAGCCACAGGCCAACCATGCTTGCACCGTGGTTTTGGCACAGTCACAGTGGGATCTTCTGTTTGTTTTTTTATTTTTCCTCTTCCTCCTTCCTCTCACCCCTCTTCCTGACATTTTTGACCTCAGGAACACCTTAAATGGAAGCCTACGGTCCAGTCTGGAAAAGACTCCTGAGTGAATTCCCCAGATCTTCACTGAGACCTCAGAGCTTTGAATCCTGTGAAGTTGGAGAAAACTCCTCTGTAGACTTTCCCTTCCTATTCTCATAGGAGCTGGTGGCTTCTTCCCATCAATTTGCCAATTCATTATCCAAACACACTGAGTGCCACCTGCAAAATCTGAAAGTGTACGGCACGTTCCCTACTCTGGGTAATTTATAAGTAAGGTAAATCAATTTGAGTCCAGTCTGATTCCCTAGAGATGAGCATCCACACCTTCTGGATCTTTTCTACCTCTAGGTCAGGTCCTTCTTGTTTTGTTTTGTTTTGTTTTGTCTTTTTGTCAAATCCCATCCCCACAGTCCCCTGCCCAGCCCACCTGGTTACACAAGGCCAACTAAGATGGCTTGGCTAAAAAGTAAGCCTAAGGATTGTGGCCGAATTTCCTGCAGAATCCTAGAGGCAGAAAAGACTGCGAGCACATCTTATTTCTAATTCAGCACTCTACCTAACCCAAGCACTTCGCTTGTTAGACATTCTTTCTTACGGTGGGTCCACAGCCATTTGCCTCCAGGAGGGACCCAGGTCCCTCCATTTATTGTGCTTTTCTGCAGATTGAAACCCCTGTCTCCCCGGTGTTGCCTGTACTCATGCTTTTAGCCATTTTATGCACATCCAGGGTAAACAGATGACACCACCAGACCTTCTTTACCCCGCTATGTGTGAGTGTCTCCATGGAGGGGGTATTTGGTGAAAGCAGTATGATGGGGGAGTTCACCATAGATCTGGGCTCAAAGAGCTGTTCCCGTACCTACTAAATGGGTGACTTCAAGCAGATTACTAAGTCACTCGCAGACTGTTTCTTCACATGTAAAACTGGTCTCAAAAGTTTGAGGTGAGAAATACGTGAGGTCCTGTATATAACGTCCGTGGTACGTAGCAGGTGTTTTTAGTGTGACGACTTACATCACTAGTAGTAGCTGTAATAATTTCCAGATGCTTCGTTGAGCACTTCATATGCAGGATTTGTTTTTACTCCTCACAACAACTCTATAATAAAGGCGCTATTCTCATTTCCCACTTTCCAGATGAGAGAGCTGGGGCCAGGGGACGTCACTCGCCCAAGGCCACATAGCGGGAAAACAGCAGAGCCAAAACTCAAGCTCAGGTCTTTCTGACACTGGAGGAAAGAGTCCTCACCCACAACACCACGTCATTCATGCTTTCCCCTTCCTCCCTCTAGGAACCTCAGTGCATTAATCAGGCAGTCACCTCACACCTTTCTTGGGAAGAGATGGTGTATCAGTAAAGAGAAGACGCATATTTTAATGGGAAGGAACCACAATACTTCTCACTCAGTGTTTATATAATTATCATGAATTTCAGATTAATGTCATCTGAATTAATGGGGTCACACATTAAAGAATCAAAACATGATCTTTAGGGTACTTTTTGGTTTTAAAATTTGATGATTCTATACACATAGCAAATCACAGGAAAATAAACAACTAAATAATTGAAGAACCGGGAAGACTAAACAGGACTGATCAGGATTTTGCTCAGGATTTTCTAGGAACCACATAGCCATGGCCGTCCGAAGACAAAATGGGTGGGGTCTCTGTCTGTCCAAGCCTCTCCGACCTGATAGTCCTAGTGAGAGAACCTGGACTCATAAATTCCTGTAACTGCTTATTTAAGGGAGGCATGGAGACTTTAGTCAGTGTGTTGATTTGTACTAATTAATTTTTAGGAGCTCTTCTGTTAATTTTTCCTAAAGTTTAAGGGTGTAATCCTTGAATATTGACCAATTAATTAAAGGTTATGTATGGGCCAATTAATCAAGGTTCTCATCTTTACACTTCCATGTCCCCAGGAACATGAGGCAGCACTCTCTTGGTAGAAGGAAGAAGGGGATAACTCTCCCAGTGTCATTCCCGAGAGGGGAGCGCGGGGATGCGTAAAGACATCGGTCACTTGTGCATCCAGGCAACAGCACTGTGCAGCCTAAGCCTGACATTTAAACCGACTCATGGGTCAGTCTCTTAACCTAGGAGCCTTGGTGCATTCAAGTCTAGAAGTGAAATAACAACACCATTACAGAGCAGCTGTGAAGATTAAATGAGATATTGCATGTTGAGGGCTGCAGGGCCTGCTCCTTCATTGAGTCATCTGGGAAATATTGCTTGAGCTCCTCTGTGTGCCAGGCCTGTGCCATAAGGCAGGTCGTTCCTGTCCTCAAGGAGCTCACAGTCTAATGAGAAGAGAGAACAACAACAAAGGGTCAGAGGAGAAAACGTGGAATTATAAAATGTGATAAAGGGCATGGAAGCGAACACGGATGTTAGAGAGAACACATCGGGGGCTGGGGGAGAAGGAAATGGGAAGTTGCTGTTCGATGCGTACAGAGTTTCAGTTGTGCAAGATGAATACGTTGCAGAGATCTGCTGCACAGCATCGTGCCTGTGGTTAGCAAGGCTGTGTTGTGCACTGAAACATTTGTTAAGAGGGTAGGTCTTGTGTTAAGCATTTTAGCACAATAGAATTAATGCACAGACCAGTGTATTTAACTGTAAACTGCAAAACCACAAACAAAAGTTGTGCACTCACTTCACTGACTTGATATTAGTAAAGCCTTTGGAACATTGCCTGACACAGAGGAAGTGCTATAGAAGGATATACTAAAATATACTAAAATAAGTAAGCTCAAATATTAGGGCTTTATTCTAAGAACATAATTGTGGGCTGCACAAAGATTTAATTGTTAGGATATTTCCCCCCAGGATTGTCATTTTGAAGTTGGAAACAACCTAAATGTCCAACAGTGGATGATTTTGACTGAGCAAATGATAGTAACCCAGAGAGAATAAATAAACAAAAGAGAGCCCAGGGAGTTAATACCAATAATGTGGACAGTGAAGGCCTCCTTGAGGAGGTGACAGACTGACCAGTGAAGGATGAGAAAGACCCATCCTGCATAGGATGGGGGGTGTGGGGTTAGAGAAGAACATTCCTGGCTGATGGAACAGTAAATGCGAAGGCTGGTGGAGGGAGGCGCTTGCCAAGTCTGCAAGAGGAGGCCTAAGGAGGAGAGCATGAAGCAGGTAGGAGAGGGATGAGAGAAGAGAAGCTGGGGAGCCAGGCAGTGTCTGGTGCGGCCGGGTCTCCCAGGCCGTGGGGATGGGTTAGGATTTTATTCCATGTGTGATGGGAAGCGTTGGAGCAGGTTTAAGTGGAAAGATGGCATGATCCGGTTGACACATTAGGAAGGCTGCCCAGATGGCTGCCTGGAGAACGCATGGGGAGGGAGACAGAGGTGGAAGCTGGGAGGCTGGTCAAGAGGCTGCTGGACCCGGCGGGATGGGTGGGGGAGGTGATGGCAGTGGGACTGGCATGGTCGAAGCGCAGGGAGCAAGATGGGTGACTCTGGGCGGTGGGGTGAAATCAGAACCAACAGGATTGGCATCTAGGGGAGAGAAAGGTAAAGGATTAGGGATGAAGCCTGGATTTTTGGTGTAAGTAATAGGCAGAATCAAGGTGTCATTCACTATGATGGGGAGAAACAAAGAGTTCAGCTCTGGACATGTCAGATTTGAGGTGTCTGCGGAATATCCAAATGGGGGGATCAAACAGGCTGTGAACAAGTTGGGATCGGAGCTCTAAGTCTGGAATATATTCCTAAATGGTAATAATAGCAACTTGTAGTTTATGAGTTTTCTCTGTGCTGTTCTTCACTTGCAGGTGTCAAGCACCCCCGTTAGGTTGGGTATTATCAGGAATTGTGACCGAGGGACTTAGGGCAAGGGGAGGATTGTGGCGGGAGAGTTCAGAACCGTCGGACTTGTCTGCTGGGCAGGCTGCTTCTCCAATTCCAGTTCCTACAGCCAGGATTTGAGAGACCTGCCCCATGGCAGGACACCTTCATGACATTTTGGAATGCATCATCAGCAGCTTCATACCCCAAAGCCTCTCTGGGGTGGCCCTTTTTGGTGAGCCCGGGTGATGGTAGGTGAGGCAGCGGGGCGTTTTTTGTGTGGGGGGGGGGGGGGGGGGGGGCAGGGATAGTCACACAGATGTCACTGTCGAGAAGGTTCAGTGTCTGTCCTGTCCACCCTTTCTGCCTGATTGTCCCCTGGGGGGAAGGCTCTGATGTTCGTCTGTGGGAAGCTAAGACGTTGTCAGGATTATGGATCCACTGCTGTCTTAGCTACCTTAGCACAGTCCCTCCCAGGGAATCAGACTTTGTGCCACAAGTCATGGGACAAATGCTGCATAACAGGCTGGAGTTCTTACTCCTGTGGAAGCACTTAAGGGAAAGGAAGAGAGAAAAGGGTCACAGTTTTGTTCTGTTCTCTATCTTCCCCTCCAGGCTGATGTGGCCAGAACAGAGTAATGCTATGAAAAAGTTCTCTTGGGCAGAGGCATAAGAAAATGCAGATTCTCGCTCCCATTCTGCTATTTCCTGCCTGTCAGACTTTTTTGCACGTCCCCTGAGCACCCCGAATCGCAGCTGGCCTGTTTGAAGAATAGGAGCCGTCTCCCCCTGCTCTGCCCTTCTCCCAGGGTTGTTTCAAAGATGAAATGAGACAATGGGTGTGAAGGTGCTTTGGCAACATTCAAGTGCCGTAAAAGTATGGGATACATGTTTTCGCGTATTCAGCCCCGCCGCTGTCCTCGTGGAAGTTAGTCTGGTGAGGCGGATAAACATTGGGCAGTGACAGAAGTGTGGCCAGGAAGTGGGTAAGAAGATGCGTCTTCGGAGACTGTAACAAGGGTGGCGCTGCTTGGTTCTGACCAGAGGTTTTCAAAGTGTGGTCCCCAGACGAGCAGAAGCCTTAGCTGGGAGCTGGTTAAACCTGTCCCTTTCCAGGTCCCACCCCAAACCCACTGACTCAGAAAGGCCGAGAGCTTGCGTTTTAATAAGCCTCCAGGAGATTTGGATTCATGCCCCAAATTGAGAACCACTGGTCGAGGCATTCAGGAAGGCGTTCCTGAGACAATGACTTTAATGAAATCAGGAGAAATAATTAGAATGTAGTCAAAGTGGAGGGGAGTGTGGGGTTAAGTATACAATTCCAGAGGAAGGTCTTATACAAGAGAGAACTCAGTCCTTGTGAAAGAGTGAAGTAAGCCCAAGGTGCTGGGCAGAAGAACAGAGCAATGTAGGAGGGAATGGATTGAAGCAGCCCAGTGGAAGGGGCCTTATAAATCTTGGGAAAGATTTTGCAGTTTATGCTCAGGTCAATGGGAAGCCATTAAAGGGTTTGGAGCAGGGAAGGGCTTTTTCTGGTCAATATCATGCTATTGTAATTTTAAGACATTTCCTTACAATCCAATAAAGACGGTTAATTGTCTTAATTAGAGCTTATACTCTAATTGAGGAAAAGGCACAATATAACCAGTGGGCCAATCTATGACTATCTAATCACCACTGATTGACTGTTTGGCACTGTACAAGGCACAGTAAAGGATGCAGAAAAAGAAGCAGCTCCTTCTCTCCACGATGAGGATTGAGGATTGAATACCTGGGTGAGGAGACGAGATGCAAGTACACACACAACTCCCAGTGAAGGATTCCAGACACTTTCCCATTAAATTGCTGTCACTCTGAAGATTCCAGAGACCGGATAGTTAAAGTGCCCGGGTAGTTAGGCCAGGCTTCCTGGAGGAGGCGCGGCACAAGTTTGGCTTGCTGGAGGAAGGCATACGGGCAGAGATTAGCAAGGCAAAGGTCGCCAATGATCCTGACCCCAAATAAAGCCATCCTCGGGGTCCTGGGCCAGGGCGCTACTGGGAGGCCTCCAGCAAGGGTAATGGGGCCCATTTTGTGCAGTCGTCACTGAGAATTTCTTCTCTCTTTCCCAGGCTCTTCTGGGGGCATCCCTGATAGTCGACTGCTTTGCGCTTGTTTTTATTTTTTTATTTTTTTATTTTTTTTTAAAGATTTTATTTATTTATTTGACAGAGAGAGGCAGCGAGAGAGGGAACACAAGCAGGGGGAGTGGGAGAGGGAGAAGCAGGCTTCCCGCCGAGCAGGGAGCCTGACACGGGGCTCGATCCCAGAACCCTGGGATCATGACCTGAGCCGAAGGCAGCCGCTTAACCAACTGAGCCACCCAGGCGCCCTGCGCTTGTTTTTAAATCATTTTATTGGAATATGCTAATCATAGAAAAAGGTTCACAGATCTTAAGTTAATAGCACACAGAACCTCCCCAAGTGAACCACCTCTGTTAACCCTACCACGATCAGGGATCTGTACGCTTCAGCACCCCAAAGCCCTCTGCCCTGAGCCATTCCTCTCCCAGTTGCAGTCCTCCCCTGGAGAGTCACTGTTCTGACTGCTCACTCACTTCTTTTTGTGCCTTACGGGCTCTCCATTGCTGGCTGCCCCACATTACATTCCCAAGATCTGTCTGCATTGTTGCCTGTAGCTGTCTGTAGATTATTTCTTCGTGTTGCTGAAGGATTTTCCGTTGTGTGGCTACTTGGATTACTTATCCATTCCAGATGGGCATTTAGGTAATTTCCAGTTTGGGGCTATTTTGGGGGTGCGTTTCAACCTTTGATCTGGGTCTTCCTCTTCAGTTTGCTCAGGTTTCCCTTATTGTCACTAAATTCATCTCCTCTAAAACTGAATGCTCTGTTGTATATGCGTTTGGCAGGCAATAAATAGAAACTAATACTAAATAAAAAATGCTCAGTAAGAAATCGGTGGTTTGAGGAAACCGCCTCCCCACATCAGCCCCCTGCCTCCCCCTTCCTTCCCTCTTCCCCTTCTTCTTCAGGGAACCCAGCTGAAGGGAAGCTGCTGCTGCAGGGCTCAGAGGGGCTTCCAGCCCGGCACCCTCACCACTGGGCCGGCCGGATCGCTTTGCTCGCAGGAGCCTGTGGGGGGCGGGAAATGTACCTTGTTCACTTTTATAAATGGCTTGGTGTAGGCACTTGGTAGATGTTTCTTGAATGAATGAGTTTCTAATAAAACAAAGGATACAAGTTGCTGTGAATCTATGATGTGTCACGTGGGCCCTGAGAAGACAGGTATGAAATCCTTCTTTTGAGGATCTTTTGAAAAATGTTTGTTAAGCACTCTGCCCCATGCCAGACACCTTCTAGGGCCTTTACATCTGTCACCTCCTTAAATTCTTATCCAGCTCCATGGGGTAGTTACTTTTCTTCTCCCCATCTGCAGACAGGAAAGCTGAGGCACGGCCCGAACTCACAAAGTCAAGGGTAACATTCAGAGTCAACCAGGCAGCTCAGATCCATGCTCTTCACCCCCGAATGGCTGGTGTCAAGGGAGTACAGCCTGCAGGAGGCATATGGGAGGAAGGGCACTCGGGGAGCCAGCCCCTCCCATAGGAGGCCCAGATTCTCAGGGCAGGTGGGGTGTGAGTGGGACCCTGAAGAAGGGGTAAGGCTTACAGAGATGGAGAAGAGCAGACAGGTCTTCAGCTTGAGCACCCTGCTGCGGGAGGCTCCGGAGAGGCTGCAACGGGATGGGGAGCAGGGGGAGAGAAGGGGCGTATACTGGTTGGCTTCAGAATACAGGCGCCAGGAGGATGTCGTGGCAGGTCCATCCACAAATGCTGCCTGAGTCAGTATAGCCCAGGCCAGGGTCTCTGCGGTGTGTCTGCTGTTGGGCTCTCTGGTGCCGAATCTCCGTGACCCTGACCTCTGCCTTTCATGTGACCTCAGTCTGCTCCCTACCTCATCTCCTAAGTTGGCTGCTACCCACTGCCCCCGAGGCATGGCCTGGCTTGGGTCCTTCACCTAGACCCTCAGGATGAGGCTGCCCCCACCTTGTCCTGCACCTGATTGCAGGATCCTGCCGCAAGGAGCTCAGAACTGAGACCTGCCCGAGGGTAGGTTTTCCTACGTGCCTGCATTCCCCATCCTAGGGAACCCTCTGGACAACAAACAAATCCATTAACATTTATGAAGGTTTTAGAGGCTAGATATTAAAACACAATGCAGAAAGCTCTGTAGGCTAGCAGAAACACTTTAGAATTCTCTATTCATCCCCCTTTCACCACCAGCAATTTGATAATTATCTTGAAGACAGTAGAGGTGATCCTTTCCTTCCTCACCTTTAAAGGCTAGCTCAGTGGTTCTCAAACTTGCTTGTGAAAAAGGCTTTCTGAAGGCCTACCAGGTATTAGGCGAAGGTTCATGCTGCACTTTACAGGCGATTTAAGGGATTTTCAAGCATAGTTTTGACTCTGCAATTTTTACCTTTTGCACTGATTTCAGAATGGAAGTCCCACTGTACTGGTAAGTTGGCTGGGAAGAACAGCCTTCCTCCTGTCCCGTCCTGGGAAGACTAAGGCACATTCAAGGCCTGCTGCCCCTGAGCCCCAGGGACCCTGGCAGCTGCGTACCCAGGCTTGCCAGCAGCCAAGAGGACACTTCGTGGAGACTTGGAAATCCTTGCCACTTATGGAGAGATTTAAGTCCAGTTGGCTCCTGAACTGAGCGTATATTTTTGGAGCCAAGAGTCTGTCTCCCCTACTAGACAATGAGCTCATCAAAGGCAAGACTGTTTCCTCTTCTCCACTTCTCTTCACCCTCCCCCTCCTCCTCCTCCTCCTCTCTCCTCCCTCACCCCTCCCTTTCTCCTCCTTCTCCCCCTTCCACCCTCCCTCCTCCATATTTCCACCACTGAGCACAGTGCCTGGCACAGAACAACTATTCTATAAAGTTTGATAAATGAGTGAATGAATGCCGTTATTTGGCTTCAGAGGAAAATTTATTTATTTTTTCCCAAGTCTCAGGTCCTTGGAACTGGATCGTCATGTTCACATTTCTGTCTTTTTCATTATTCCCTGAAAGCACAAACTCAATTCAGGCTTTAGTGAAAAATGAAGAGCATTAGACCAACCTTTTGAAATTGCTTGGTCAGTACTTCTGCTCTCCTGTACTTCATGGTGCTGTCATCACTGGGTAGTTGTAACATTAAGTATGGACCTGATCAGCAAGTTGCTTTTAATTAAAACCCGCTGTTGGTTTCCTCGCACCTCAGGGCTCCTGGAGTATTTGTTCAGCTCCTTGGGCTCCTGGGGGGGAGATAAGAGCAGATCCATTGGTTCTAGGACACCATTTCCTCTCCCCCCCACTTCCTCCAGTTTCCCCAGCAGTATCTTTTCAGCTGTGTGGTGAGCAGCTCACTCTGTTCACCTCAGGAAGGGGACATGCTACCTATCCAGGGCCAGGGGAATGCTTATGCCCTGCAGAGGAGAGACGGAACCCCCAGAACCAGAGCTTTTCTGGGTGATTCCTAAACCACATCCAGCCCGCAGTGAGATTCTTCCTTGTGCTGGAGATGGTGGGGCCACCCAGCCTCTCCTCCCATGTTTCCGCTCGGGGAGGTGGCAAGCGTGGCAGAACTGGTTCTCCTCTTCCTTTCACATCTGTTTACAGATTCTGTAGCTCAGCAAGAACCGAGTCTTCATGTTTATAAATCCTGAGGTAAATGATTTTTCTGAGCTTGGTTTTTTCATCTATGAAATGGAAATAATAATAGACCCTGTCTCTCGGAATTTTTGTGAAGATTAAATGATATATGTAAAGAGTTTCACAGAGTTTCTGGCCTGTAATACACTCTCGATAAGTGATGTCAACTACTGTGATCACTCCTCCCCCTCTTCCTCCTCTTCCTACTACCGCTCCTACCCTCAGTGGCAGCCGAAGTAGTAGTACTTCGTGACAACCACCCAGCAAGGAGGTTGCCTGACCGGAGGGGGCCTCCAGAGGAAGCTGGCCTCCCTCTCTTGCAGTGTTTAGTAACCTTCAATGCCAGGAAAAGGGGGTGGGTCTTGGACCACTCAGAAGACAATTTCCTGGAGAAAGGGAGGCCTCCACCAGGACAGACTAAACAGGCTACAGAGACTGAGAAAGTTTAAGGAGCACTATCCATCTTTGAACACCACCAGTCAAGTTCACTAATACTTAAAATAAATGCCTATTTATTTTTGGCAGAGGATTATATCCGCCTTACCTATATAAATAAAAAAACCCAATGTATAACTGTCTTATTTCAGTAGGTACTTATTGGGCACTCACTGAATGGTTTTTATCACTCAGTGACCGTTCGTGCACCTGCTCTGAGTTGAAGGTAGGTGTCCAATGGTGAATGAGTTGAGCTCCGTACAGAAGGAGGAAATGAAGCACAGAGGGGTCAAAAGCCTTCCCTAAAGGGACGCAATGGCAGGATTATGATTGACCCAGGCTTCCTCCAGCTTACCCTAGGACACTTTCTGCTGAACTTCACTGACAGTAGTCTCTGCCTTCAAGGGGATTGTGGTACGTCTTATGGGACAAAAGTTATTAGAAACAACCCATTGGAAGTGTTCATTGATTCATTGAATGTCTACATCCCTACTATGTGCCACGTTCTGGGTAATGGAAGAATGCAAGAGACAAGTAACTGGTGAGTCTCATGGAGCTTATATTCTAGAGGGGAAGAGAAACAATAAATGGATGTATAAATAAATGAACAGGGCAATTTTACAGAACATTAAGAATTGTGAAGAACATAAAACAGGATAGTGGAACCATAGGCGATTTGGAGAGGAGGGTTGTTGAGTTCCAGGGACTGATGAGAAGAGCCACCAGCACACACTGGCCCTGGGACAGAGCAGCCTGCAAGTACAAGGAGGCAGGAATGAACCTGATAACAAACACACGGAGGCCACGGGGGGACTGGCCTAGGAGAAGACCGTTTAGGGTGAGGTCAGGGCCAGACTGTGGAGAGCCTGCAAAACATGACATTATGTTCCCAAGTCCTAAATTAAATTTCTTATAATCATGGGTCAACATGTAAGGCCTAGCCTATAAGCACTAAATGTATACTTGACCCCTGGAGAAAGCTTCCTTCACAAGGAGGATTTAATATGAACCTTGAATGGGAAATGAGGACTCTATATTGCACTGAAGAGAGCCCTGGCATGAACGAGGGCACTTTGGAGAGCCATATTTCCCCAAATACTCCTTGGAGCATGGATGTTGAGAGATGTTCCTCAACCAAAGCCTCTGGGGAAGTCTTTAAAAAGTGTGGGGAATTTGTAAACTGCATTTCCTTCTTCAAGTTTAAAAACTACCAGAAAGAACGGGGGAAGTCTTGCAGCAAAGTTACCTGTTCTACCTTTCGTAATACAAAGGATCTGAAATTCACTTGACTGTGGAAATCTTATTTATTTTCAGAACTCCTGTTAATATCACTTAGAATTAAGATACCAAAGAACAGCCTTTGGGAATCCCTGCTAAAGAAAAATCTAGGGTTTGTGTGGGCCCGAGGGATTAGTAACTTCAGCTCCAGGATCTGAGTGAGTGATTCACTACTCGTGCCCGGATTGTTCACGCTGATGATCCCCTCCAGTGACTCAAATCATCGAGTGTCAACCATGCCTTTGTTGGCTCAGATCCCCTTATTTTATTTTCACTTTGGTAGCAGGACAAGGGAGGGCCTGGAGAGAGGAAGTGAGTAGATGTGCGTTCATAAGTGCCCAGACTTGGCTGCTATGACTGAGCTGGTAACGAAAACACTCTTGGGCTTTAGATGGAAGCCCTGTGAACCCCAGTCTTCTGAAAGGGCCTATACCCACAACTTGTAAGGGGCCTTTCCTTAGGGTGGGCAGTGTGTGTGTGTGTGTGTATTGGAGGAAATTCTGTGTGTATGTGTGTACCTGGCAGGTGGGAGTGGGTACAAAGTAAGGCAAAGCTTCACTCCCAATAATTCCAAATTATAGTTGAGACCGAGTCTGCATGGTGGTAGGGCACTAAGACCCCTTTTAACTGATGAGCCTCCTTCCGCCCATTCCCATTCCCCTCCTCTCCATCAGCACAACCTCCCAATGTCAGGATTACTCAGATCTCAAGCCCTAATATCTTTTTCGCTCAACCACCCTTACCTCCTTACCCTGCTTTTGCCACTTGGTCAAGCTATGTCTTGGGGACTTCACAGTGGGGAGGAGAAATCAGGAACCTAGCCTCTTAAGAGATGAGAAGCCAGAGGCTTTCCCCCCTTTCTCATTTCCTCTGCCCTTAGTGCTGGACCATTTGCTAAAACTTCCCCTTTGCCTCAGCATCCTGCCACCCAAATATCTATCAACTGAGCCCATAGTTCCCCAGATGCAGTTACCTCCCACTTGCAAGAGAGGAGTTTGAATGGAAAGAGGTGTGAAAGGGATATTTCCACAGCTCCAGGTGCTCAAAGCATACTGTTTTTTGTTGTTGAGAAGACAGTCAAATATAGCACCTAGCAAAGCTGCTCTGTTGGAAATGAATCCTGCCTGCTATTCGTGCTTACTGTCTTCCCTCCCGACACGGTCCAGGCCTGCTCCATGCCGTGGAGGCCTGGAGGATGGTGCTCCTCAGCTGCTGCCTGATTGCCATTGGATATGTCCAGAGTCCTTACGGCCCCTTAACCACACCTGCCCTTAACCCAGAGCATGAGGGTCTTTCTCAAAGAGTAGAGTAACTGTACGGTGAGAAAGTCCATTATTCAGTGATTAAAAATCGAAACAAAACAAACAGCTCAAAAAACCAGACACACAATGTAGCTGTGTGCCGTGGTGGGGCATGCGGATAATGGTCAGTGAGTTCCTGAGACACTCCTAGGACCAGATTCACCCTCCAGTTCTTGCTTGTTCTGAGGTTTGATGATGAGCCTCCTCTTGAGTTCCTGAGCTCCTGAATCCTTCCAATCAATCTCTTGTTACTTGAGGTACCTCACTGTAACCACGAGAGTCTGTCTAGCTAGAACTTCTCCTCGGGTCCTTGATATTTTTTTTCTTTTTAAAATTGCCATAAATATATCTATCATGTCTTCCTTATCAGATTATAAATTCTTTGAGGTAGGTTCCAATTCAGAGTCACCTTTTTAGCTTCTGATAAAAATTGTTAGAGTAAAAAGAGAAAGGGAAGGAGGGAGGGAGAGGAGGAGGAAACGAGAGAAGGCAGGAGGAAGGAAGGTATGAAGGAGGGAAAGAAGGAGGAGAGTAAGAAGGACGGAGGGGAAAGGGAAGGCTGCAGGGAGGAAGGGAAGGGGGAAGTTTCCTTTTTAGGAGGTATGTGATGTGCGCGAGATGCGTGTCATCACTGTGTATACCGTGGCTGGGGTAAGAGTGGGGGGAAATGGGTAGAACTTGGGATGAGCTGAATATTTCTTGAGGAAAGGCCAGAGAAGCCCCTTATTTGGAGCAGAATTTTGTTTTTGGAGAAATTATTTTTGATGGATATATTTTGGGAGCTGAGAAAATGGAAGTGTATTTCACTGCCAATTCTGCCTGTTTCAATTTGGCAAACGCAGATTTCTTTACCCCATTTTGTGTTTCAGATGGCGCTGAAATGAGCAGCGCTGGCTGGGCTGTACGAACTCGGCTGGTTGGTTGTTCTCGTAGCTCCGAGGACTCACCAAGCTCAGCCCCCAGCAGAAGCTTCCTGCTATTACGCAGAAGGCCAATAGAGGGCTCCCAAGAACACTGAGCAAAATTGGGTGGCCTTGACCAGGGAGAGGTGCAACTATAATGGCAGTGATTATTGTGCTTACCTAACACGCAAAGGGATAGATCTTGATTCAGATGCTAAAGGCACAAACAGGGGGGCGAGTGCCATGAACACAATAGAAGTTGCTGCATTGGAGGAATCTCAGATTAGTTCGTATACAGTATGCTGGATATGTTAAAGCCTTAATTCTGTGCACCGTTATCTTGAAAAAAAAAATCACTTAATTTCTCTAGGCCTCAGTTGGCCCTACTTAAAAAAAATGTGAGGGGTGCCTGGGTGGCTCAGTCAGTGGAGTGTCAGACTCTTGGTTTCGGCTCAGGTCCTGAGATCGAGCCCTGCCTTGGGGCTCCATGGTCAGTGGGGAGTCTGCTTGAAGGTTCTCTCCCTCTGTCCCTCCCCCTAGTCACTCGTGTGTGTGCGCTCTGTCTCTCTCAAATACGTAAATAAATGTTTTTTTAAAAAATGTGATACTAAGATAGTGAGAGCCTGGCTTTCTAAGACCTTTTAAGGTTTACCCTTCTATTACTCCAACTTATAGGAATCACATTCAGGAGCAGTCTGGCAAAACATGGTTTACTCAACAGAAGGAGGGTTAATCCTGCCCCCCAATACAGGACTAACAGAATGGTTCTATTATACACTCAGAGTGATAGTTAGAATAGGGAGCGCAGTCTTTAATGACCTAGTGAGCTGGAGACACTATGATGTGGGTGAAAATGACACTAATTAGAGCCGAAAGACTTTGATTGAGACCTTGATTTTATTTACTAGCTAATCCCTTCACCTCTCTGAATCTCAGTTTCTTCATCTGTAAAATCAGGATGATCCAAGTTTCCTTGCCTACTCCAATGTGAAGGTCAGACAAGATAATGCAGTGAAAGTACTTTGGTTACTGCATTGTGTCCCTCAAGTAAGTGTTCAGGTATTAATAGATGCACTAACTTACATGGTCCAGATGTAGTGACATAGAGTGTGGGAATGCCTTGAGTCCTTTCTTTCCTGAACTAACAGATCTCATATAAACTGCATGATAGTGTTTGTAATCTTTGTAATCTCCTTTCAACAGAAAATAAGGAAAGAAATATTTCTTAAGTGCAGAGGAATAGGAACTAGATTTGTAGAACTTAGAACTGGAAGGGAATTCAAGAGATGGAGCAAAACTGTCTCTTGTGATGGTTTGTGATTTGTGATTTGTAGCCAACATTGAGACTGTGTTTGAAGTAGGAACTAATATGTGTTTGTATTAATTTATTTATTCATTTCAGTTGCTTGAGGTTCTAAGAATACAATTTTGGAATTTGGGAAAGAACTTGGGTCTCACAATGGGCTTGTATATCTCTTCACCCCTTCAGGCGTATGTTGAGATATACCTATTTGCTACACACTATGGTGATGCAGGAGGCAATACAAAGACATACAAACTATGATCCTTCCCTTCAAGGAACCCTGAACACTCTGCCTGTCACATAGTAAGTATATTGAGATGGAGATAGAGATCGATTTTGGTTTTTGTTTTAGAATAGATGAGACACAGATGTCAAGGAGATAGTATAGTGGTTAATAACAAAAGCTTTGGAGTCAGACAGCCTTGGGTCTAATCCTGGATCTGCTAAGTAGACTAGCTTTGTCCTTTAGGAAGTTATTTGGCTTGTCTAAACCTTGGTCTCCTGTAATTGGGTTAGTGCTGCCTACCTTGAAGAGTGACTGTTGGGAGAAAATGAGCTGTTGTGCATAAAGCTAGCACCTAGTAAACCCACCATACATGGTTATTATTATTGGCATCATCATCATTATTCCAGAGAGACATGATACCAAGCCATGCTAGATTTCACAAGACATACTGAGTATCACGGAAATTCGGAGGAGGGAGCACTCAGCAAGGCTTTGTCAGGAATGACCTGTAGGCCACTTAAAGGAGGAAAGGACTTTCCACTGGCAGAGGTAAGAAAAAGGTCATGCCAGAGAGACAGAGAGGAAGGGATATGAGCAAAGGAGGGAAGCCGGAGAGAGCATGGCATGTGGTAAGAATGACGAGACATTTATTTTGCCATAACAAAAAGCTCTTGTTGTGATCTACTTAATGCATTCATTTCTGATTTTGAAATTTCCATAAAGATATCTTGCCATGTCTCTCTGTATAGGAAATTGCCTCCATTATCCTAACGCTCTGCTGGTCTGAAATGGAAGGCAGTTATGTGGAATCTTATAAGATGATGAAACTTGTCTTCTGGAATTCTCGGCTACTTTTCCCTTTACCAGTTTTCCATCTTACTAGGGTCTTTCACCCTGCCCAGTCATCCAGGATCTCTATGTACTTAAAAAAACTTTATTTTTCTTAATACATATGTAAGGTATGTTTATTGAGGAGAAATTAGAACACAGAATAAAAACTACCTCCTGTGACTCTCATGGTATTGACCCAGTCATCCCCCAAAAATGCATTCTTAGAAAAGGAGCTGATACACTAATTTCTTTTTTTTATTTTATTTATTTATTTATTTATTTATTTATTTATTTTTTGCTGATACACTAATTTCTAAAGGTACAAATGGTTTTCAGTGTTGCCCCATTTAAGCACCTTTTGCTTTATGAACAGGCAGAGTGCTTCAAGGTAAATGAATTGGAATTTCAGGCATCTGTAGGCACACATGGAAGTCATTTTGGGTGGTAAAGGTGATACCAGTATGTACTTAAAAAATAAAAGTATATTATTGGTCACTTACACATAGAAGTTGATTTTATTTTTACTTTTTAAAAACTTATTGAGAAATACATATATATGTATCTAATGAGATGCACATATCTTTAGTGTACAGTTGGAGGTTATGACAATTGAAAGCACCTGCCTGCCCTCACCCCTATCAGGATGTACATTTTCACCATCACAGAAAGACCCTTTTTGCCCTTTGCCAGTAATCCACCCCTTAGAAAGCAACCACTGTTATTTCTTTCAACATAGATTCATTTTGATAGAATTTCATGTGTTCTTTTGTGTTTGGCTTCTTTCATTTGGTGTACTTTGACAAAAGTATTCTTTTGTGTTTGGCTTCTTTTACTTAGCATAATATCTGTGATATACATGTGGTATTAGAGTTTTTTTATGAATAGGATTCTATTGTATAATTAAATTACAAACTTTACATTCTCCTGTTGATGGACATTTGGGTTATTTCCAGTTTGGAGCTATTGTAGATAATCCCATAGATGACTGAGGCTCTGTTCATTTTTTTCTTGTCATTCTTTTCTCTTTGATTCTCTATTCCTTCTAGTTTGGATAGTTCCTATTGCCTGGTTTTCAAGTTCACTGATATTTCCTTCTGTAGTGTTATCTGTTGTTTAAGCCCAACCAGTGAAGTTTTCATTTCAGATATTGTATTTCTTTATTCTAGAATTACTATTTAATTCTTTTTTACTTACCATTACTCTACTGTGATTCCTTGTTTGTTCATTAAGTTCATATTTTCTTTTAAATCTTTGAACATATTTATAATACCTCTTTAAAAGTCACTGACTGCTAATTCGTTCTTCTCTATCATTTCTGGTCTATTTCTACTAAGTGATGCTTCTCCTGGTGGTGATGGATCATATTTTCTTGTTTCTTTGCCCATCTGGTGATTTTTTACTGTATGCTGGACATTATTGATGCTACAATGTTGACTGCTTAGGTTTGTCTTCCTTAATAGATAGTTGAATTTTGCTCTGGCAGGCAATTTATTTACTTGTGGGTCAGTTTAATCCTTTTGAGGCTTGTTTTTAAAATTTCTTAGGAATGACCTAGAGTAGCCTTTAGCCTAGGGCTAGCTTAGGCCTACTCTTAAGGCATGGACTTTCTGGTGTCTCTAATGAATAATTAGGATTTTTCACTGTGGTTGGATTGTCACTCTAATGTCTCCCGGTATCTTTAGTAGGTTGGGATATAGTCTCTAGTTGAAAAAGGAACAATTATTCTCTGGAAATTGTTCTTTCTTTTGTATATGTTATTCTCCTAGCCCTGTGGAGTCATGCCCTCCACATATGCAATATAGTGTTCAGCCAAAGACTCAAGGAAGATTTGTGGATCTCCTTCTATGCACCACTCCCTTCTTTCTGGTACCATATCCCAGGAATTTCAGCCACCTCAGTAGACCTGAGCCCCAATATTTGTCTCCTGGGCTCAGCAAGATGGTGTTTGTGATCCCTCTTATTGTGCTACAGTCTATCAAGTGCCTCCAGACAGAAAACTGAGTCAATTGCCTGTGGCTCGTCTCATCTGTTTCCCCTTTCTCAAGAATCAGTCTTCTGCTGCTTGCTGTCCAATGTCAGAAAATAGTGATTTCATATGTATTTTTCTGGTTTTAAAAAGTATTTTCATTAGGACATATAGCTTTGTGCCAGTTATTCTATCTTGATTAAAGTGAAAGACCACATAAAGTAGTTCTGTTAGCTCATTTTGCATGTGGAGAAACCAAGGCATTGACCATAGATGATTTAGGATCATGATATTACCAACCCATAGTAAAGCTGGAATAATAACAAGTTTTAAATTCTTGGTTTCTCTAACCAACAGCACTGTCTCTTGTAAAAAAAAAATGTCTATAAGCAGATTGTGGGGGATAAATTGATATTCACAGAAACCAAATCATATTTCATAGAGCAGCAACAGATCTCAAGTTTCTAAGCTCTGATGTGCTGTAGTAGTCATTAGTGAAGTTTGCCCCTGGCCTGCTGTTAGTTGGGTAGGGCTATAAAACTAGTTGAAGACAGTGAGTTGTTAGCAGAAGAGATATATGTTAATTCTGAGTGAACCCTTCTTGCTGGCTGAGACTTTCAGTCCCTTTTGTCATTTTGTCATGGTAACTGGCATTGTTTAAGACGATGGCTCTGTTAGCTAGGTTTTGAGTGACTAAGGTAAGCAGAGACCAACTGCTTCTGAACTCTCAGTGGAGAAGTAGCATGAACAAGAAGTTGTCCTTAATTTTTTAAGCCAATGATTTGAGAGATTGTATGTTTTCATTGTGTAATATAGCCTATCCTAAATGATAGAATCTGGAGAAAATTTGATTGTCTTAGGTTGGTTTCTCAGAAGCAGAGCCTGAGATGAAAATTAGTATACAAGTTACTTTTTTTTTTTTTTAAGTCCAGTGTACTTAACATACAGTGTTATGTTAGTTTCAGGTGTACAATATAGTGACTCAAGAGTTCCCTATACTACTCAGTGGTCATCAAGATAAGTGTAGTCTTAATCCCCTTCACCTGTTTCACCTGTCCCCACCCTGTCCTCCCCCACGCCATATTGGATGGTATGCTGCAGCCTGATTTTACAGAGGAATTCTGTACCTTAAGTTTTGCCTTGGTGTTCTTTCAACTCAAGGCAAGGGAGTTAGGCTTTCTTATGATCATATACTTCCATGGTTAGGGAGGGGAGGCTGGTGCATAGAGGATAAATAGGAGGCAGTACAAGGAGATCTAGGTGAAGCAACAGCATGGTCCACTACCGTGATCACAAGGGAGGGGGGAAAAAGCTTTGTACCTTCATTTTTGGTTCTGTACAACGGGAAGACTCATAATTTCTTATCTCATAAAAATGGCATGGAATAAATGCACTGTAATATTTTTTGAAGGTAGAAATGCTGGTGGTTGCAGAAGTCTCATATGGAAAGACCTTTTCTCCCTCATGCCAGTATGTCTTGACTGTCAATAAATACTCCATAGTATAGCCACTGAATTTTCATGCAAATCTCCTACTAACATTTTCTTCTACTTCCTCAGCCTCTGAGTGAGCTTAGAGTAAAAGAGAACTTCAGAATTTGCCTTCAACTCTTGTTATTGCTTATTTGTTGGCTGCCATCAGGGTCCTCAGACCATTTGCTCTACAAAAAGACAAGGGTCACAATTGCTTGTTTTCTTGTCACTACTTGATTTACCCCATCATCAGCCCAGCCTGAGTGACGGCTGCCTCCTTATTTGGCTTAGGTCACAAGGCTTTGGGGAACTTGTCTAATGGGGAGATTGTCTTTACTAAGATTGCTCAATGAGTTATGCTGTTTTTGTGCTCTTTAAAGATGCAGCAAGTGGAATTTTTCCTGCCATAATTTGAAGTGAAGGTGTATGTTTCTTTCACTGCAGTTAATGCTGCAGTTACTACTGAAGGCAGATCGGGGAACTCTGGTCTTTGTATGTTTTGGTGTGAGTGATGTGGAAAGACTTCTAAATTAGGTGCAGTAAAGTGGTTGGGGACCAAGCGACAATTTGGGACTACAGAATTATATCCCTCTTTGTCTTTCCCTCCTTTTCTTTTTTTCTCATCTCTTCTCCCCACACTCACCTGTTTTATTTGTTGACATTTCTGGACAAAATATTTCTTGTTGCAATCTTAGTTCTTCATCATGATTTTTAACTGATAGAATGTCTGTTACATTGCCATTATAGCTGCTGTCTAAACCTACTTCACTACTGGCTTTGGGAAATTTTTACTGGGCCCTCCCACTCTATCTAGTTTCTACATGTTAGCATTGCCCTAGTTGTTGAGAGTTGATCCTTCCCCTAGAATTTTCTGCCTCCAGCTCTGTCAACCATTTACAAAAATAACCTGTCAAGTCCGTTGAGGTAATGGATGAGATGGGCTATTTAGCAGTGTGTCAGGGCCACAAAACCTGACTAACTCAGCTGAACTTTTCAATTTTTTACTAATTGGGTGGGTACTGTGTAGACAATAAGCATACGATGTGATTGGAGCTCCCAGTCAGAAGGAAGCATTTTTCTTAATGTCCCCAAACAGTATTGGCTGAGAAGTGGAGTGATTTTTGACCTCACCAGATGTGTGACCTCGCTAGACACATTCTCTGATTTCATCAGCAGTTGGAGTCTTACATTCCTGGTGTATATCTTAGGATAATTTTAATAATCTACCAGGCATTTGTATGGTCCTCTGCAGTTTACAGAGTGGTTTTGTATACCTGCCTCCATTTTATTTGCCCAACTGTGTTCTGTTGACTTTCTATGATTAAACTGTGTTCCCTGGCTTGAGAAACTGAGATCTGGGTTGGACTAGGAAGTATAGTTGGTATTGCTAATGACACAATCTATAAGGGGTCTCCAGAAATCATGCGACTAGGCTTCTAAGGACAATGCCAAAACTGTCTAGAGCTGGAGCTTGTGAGTTGTGTTTATAATTTTTCAGGAAAGGAGAGGCTGCATACCTCTTCCCCATAGACAAGGCCTTTAGAATCAAATAGACACGGGCCTCAATCCTGAATCCACCGCTTACTAGCTATGTTACCTTAGGTAAATTCTATATCTTTGAGTCTGTTCCCTCATTTGTAAAGTGAGGGTTAAAAATGCCTTCAATATGCAGCAGTGTTGTGAAGATTAAATCAAACAATGCATGTGAAGCACATGTACGGTGTCTGGCACATAGTAAGTGTGCGGAAAATGGCAACTCTTCTTCTGTGTACTAAATGGTCCTCGCTATGGGGAGTCCTTCATTATGTTTAACTTTAGTCTCTTTTAGAGAGTCAGATTATGGAAAATAAGTGACTCAACTCTTCAACCCAAATAGTGAAAATTCAGACCATAGAGCATTGGGAGGCCACTTTGTCCAAAGACTGACCTGATAATGTGAAGGCAGCTGGATTTCCTATTTTGCCCCGTGTCTTCCAGATTCAGGGCCAAGCCATTCTTGCAGGGATGGCAGGAATACAGGACCGAACTGCCTTTTCACCACTCTGTTCATCAGATACCTACAGAGGTTCTGACAGAGGAGAGAACTGACCTTCTGGGCATGAGGACTTTTAAGTGGAAGCCTCTGGGGGCTGCCTGGGAGGTCCTGTCCTCTACCAGACCTCTCTGTCCTGTGCAGTATGATTCTACCTCCCCACTTCAAGTGCTCCCTGGGCTCTCCACCCCACCCACATTGGTCTTCTCTTGTCCCTCTTCCTGCCTCCACTGAACACACTCTTCCTACCCTTCTTTGCCAAGTCAAATTGTACACAGTCTTCAGAGTTCAGCTTGACTGCCACTTCCTCAGGGAAGTAAACCTCTCCTGACCTCCTCACTTCCCTTACATGGTCTCATAGTGGAGTGACAATTTTGCATTCATTTCTATGCTTACTTTATCTGTGTCCACTAGTCTTTGAGATCTATGAGGGTGGGCACTGCTTTACTCAGAGCCTGGTGCAAAGTAGGTACTCCATAAATATGTGTAGTTTAGGTGGATAAACAGGTGGATGGGTGAGTATTAGGAAGCAGGCACAATGGTCGAAAGCTAGCCCACTGTGCTAAAGAAGCAAGGGTTCTAACTTTCTTACTGGCTGAAAGAAGCTGAGTTCAGAGACTTGAAGATCCCTGGGCAAAATGCCCGCATGTATAGTGCAATGAGGCATGACCAGGAAAGCTAGGGCATTTGTGTAGACCCTAGTGTGTACATGCCTTCACTCTCATGTGCATTCCACATATTCCATCCCTCCAAAGACAACCAATTTTGAGTTTCTTTGTTGTTGTTCCTTGGTTTACCCCTTTGAGAGATCCACCCCTTATTCTTCACCTTGATTTCCCAGTTCTGACACATTTGGGTGCTGTCTGCCCTTTGGACATTCTCCTGCTTGTGAGACCTCCTGCCAGGAACTTATGAGAGTGCCCACTCCCACCTTTCTGAAATGGCTACCTGAATTTGCCAGATATTCTGCTTTCTGGGTCCTCCGCCCTCTCCCTTCCTATCACTAGTTGGGAGTCCTATGGAACTGGCTCTTGAACATCCAGAATTCCAATCCAGTCTACCTGTGGTGTTAAGATACCCCACATTACCATCCCTTGCTTATCCATTTCCATAGAGATGGCAGTGCAGACAAGGGACCTCACCTCGCAGGGTAGCAGTGAAAATTCACCCTTACTCAATATTCCTTTCCTGCTGCTAGAGGTTTTTCATAAATCTAGTTCCATCCACTGAGATCTTTCAACGATAAGGCCCTACTCAGTTAGAGAACACTGTGAAACCCCAACTTTTCTAAAAGTCTCAGAATTAAGCGTGCAATGAAAATGGTTAACATATTCAGGAGATAGCGGCCATTAACCAGACAGTTGCTCACAAATAATGCCTTGCACTTGCTGTATAATAATGAGCACTATTAACTATGAATGACCTCATTTGTCCTTCTGGCATGTGTGTCCCCTAGAGAGTGACACATACATAAATGGCCATTTAGCATCTGGGGAAACTGTAGCCCAGACAGGTTGAATGATTTTTATCAACAACTAAGGCTAACCATTAGGTGTTGAACCTTGGGAAGGCATTGCATTTATAGGATTTGTTGCCATAAAAGCTATCAATTAGACTGAGGGTGAGATGAGAAGCCAAAAATACAAACTGACTTGGTCAGTAGTGTTGAGACTAGGTCAACATTGGACACAGTACAGACAGTAAGAACCAGAGGAGCTGATTAGGAACTAGGAGTTCAGTCTGTAGTAGAGTCATCTTACCTAAGGGCACAGGGGAAGGAAGCTCTCAGGTGTGCTTCTCAAAGGTTAATATACATACAGATATCCTGGGGATCTTGTTAAAATGAAGATTCTGATTTAGGAGGTCAGGGTCAGGCCTGAGACACTGCATTTCTAATAAACTCCAAGCCAATGTTACAGTTATTGGTCACTGGATCACCTTGAATAACCAGGGTCTCAGGAGCCCTGGGCTGGGACACAAGACCTTGTACCAATAAGACTCTTCTTAGCTGACATCTCTTTTGAAAGCCCTAGATCTGTTTCTCCAGTAGGGCCTTCTTCCGTCGCAGGGTTGGCAAGGTAATGACTATCAATTGGACATACTGGGCTATGCCCACATCCTTGGAAGTGACATTAGCAACACCCCTACTTTTTAAAGACTGGGAATTGTTTTCCCTCTGCGGTGACTAATTCAGTTGAAAGGAGAGAGAACTCTTTGCTGCTGGTGTCTTTGTGAAGGACAAAGCACGTGTTTGTTCACAGAATTGTAAGAAACGATTGAGAATACGTTTTCCTGAAGGTATTTAAAGCCAAGAAGCTCACTAAAACATCCACTCCACATTGAATAGAGGGGTGATAGGCTACACAAACACTCTGTCTTCAGCAAGTTGGAGCCAAGTCAGTATTCAGCTTCTCAGCATCCAGCAGCTCCATGCCACTTCGGTTTGCCAAGGGAGTGATGAAGGATGCCCGGATAGGAAAGCAAATCTCGGGAGAGAGAGCAAATTATGGCATCACTGTACCAGAAATCTCAACTCTTGATCCAGAGGCTGACAGCTCCTGGGTTCCCATCAGCCCAGTGTGTTTGCTGAGACTTGTAGCTGCTGAGAAGAGATCAAATTTCAGTAGGAGGAGAGAGCCTCACAGATCGGGGTCAGAGCAGGCTGAGAGGTAGATGCATACACCCAAAGCTTGAGGCGACAGGCTTCAGAGAATCTGGGACAGTCTCACGCTGGTACCCTGAGATTTTTTTTAACACTGGAACTTGGTAATATTAGGATAGGTTCACTCTTGGGGCGCCTGGGTGGCTCAGTCGGTTAAGCGTCTGCCTTTGAAACCAGTCATGGTCCTAGAGGACCCCGGATAGAGCCCAGTGGGCTTCCTGCTCAGTGGGTAGTCTGTTTCTCCCTCTCTCTCTCACTCTCTAATAAATAAATAAAATCTTTAAAAAAAAAGATAAGTTCACTCTTCACTGAGAATTAATTTAGTGAATAATATACTTCCCTTGTAGGTGAAAATGATCTTAGTGTGGACCCATATCACTCATACAAGTACAGACCTATAATCTGATTGTATCTAAATCAACTGTCCTCAGAACAGCTGTGACAAGCCTAAAGCATGTACAGCCTTGCTTGGTAATAATCTTAAGCTCCATGCAGTAGAACTGAGACTAAGGGATGTCCTTGTTCTCTTCCCTTATAAACAACGACCTGGACTGCTTCCCACCTCGCTCCCTGACTTTGGGAGGGATGCCAGAATCTACAAGCTCAGCTCCAGCCAGCTCCAAGAGTAGAGCTGGGTTAGTTTAGTCATATCCATCCTTCATCCCAGGGCCCTTTGCAAAACCGGTGGTAGAAAGTCTTCTCAGGCTTTGGGACTGGTTTCTTAGTGGGGACATTAAATCACCTGAGATGGGGTTTGAGCCTACCAGTTAAGTCCCTGACCCTGCCCTCAGCCAACAGAACTCACTAGACAGATTGGACTAAGTACTAAGGAAAAAAAAACCAAACAAACCCAGAAAGCATCTCTAATATGTAAATTCTGCAAAGAACTCATTGGATAGCAGCTCATAAGTAGAAAAGACCTGTGCATTAGAGATCATCATATCATCACAGCAAACCACAGGGAGCAAGTGTGTTTCTTTTTAGAAATGTTTGGCTTGCCTCTTCTTTTTAGAAGGTCACTGGGGTTTTGCTTTAGACAGTGAACCACAAATGAGGGATTTTGAACAATTCCGTAGCCTCTTTGGACCTTGACTCCTCACATATAAAATGACTTTGGAGGCCTTTCCTTCTAGCTCTGATATTCTGCTTTTCCTGGGCTTGGCAAAAACGATGCATCCAGAGCTGCTTCTGAACTGTGCGTTGTTAATGAGACCATTACTTGATATCTCTAAGCCTTTCTTTTCCCTCTAGCAATATTTGTGCCATCAAATATCTTACAATCATTGTTTGAAAGATACTGGATTGAGACTGATTTTTCTGTTAGTCTCTAAAACTTGGATTTCAATTCATATATTTGGAAATCAATCTCCTATAAGAGTACAGCCGCTGAAAGCAAACCTTTTGAAATGTTGCACTATTAACAAGCCCCCTTAATGGGTTTAAAATATGACACCTGACTAATACCAGCATCACATGCTCCTGTAGGATTGCAGCCATGAGCTTAGATAAAAGCATTGTGAGTGCCAGTCCAGTTCTCTGCTCCTTACGGCGAAGAAACCAGGTGATGTCCTCCCTTCAGTGCTCAGTCAATGCTTGGTGGTCCCCAGTGCCGGTAGCTGGGGAGAACAAGATCTGATTTATTGCTTCGATTAATCATGGAGGGCAAGACAGGCTGGTGTCGGACTTTCTCTAGAGAGAGTGTGAGAACATTATTCTCCTCATTCTTGCACACCAGGAACATTCGCTGCTGCTTCAAGCACAGAAAGGGTTGCGTAAACATTTTAATATTGCATGAGGCTTGTATAAGACTGACTGAGTATGTGAATGGTAAACTCTGACACATAAAGAGACAGAAAAAGAGGGGGAAAGAAAAGAGAGATCCTGGTAAAGACCTAAGGTATTTTTTTTATTTTGTTTTGTTTTTCTCAACTAGAAAGGCTGTCTGTAGTAACTCAGAATGTTTTGATAATTCTCATTATAGACTTTTGTCATGGTGATATAGCATGGCCCATGGAAAGTACTGGGATATTTCCTTTTTTTTTTCCTGATTTTTCACACACAAAAATTCTTACAAAATCACAGCCACTCTGTCTTCCTTTTTCCTCCAAGAATGTGGGATTTTGCAGTTGGGTTTCTACTACCCTAGATCGAGAGGTAGGCTTTCTGTAGATTTCAGAGCTATGGTCTGTTTGTCCCTCCGATGGAACTCTAGGGCCATGACAGAGCCCTGGGGATAGGGTGGTAGGGCAGCACAGGCCAAGCCAGTCCCACGTGGGTGCCTCTCACCTGAAAGGGCCCCAGGGAGGGCATTTGGGTAGGGAAAACTTACTTTGTTTGATTTTTGTATTCATTGAGTCATAAGACAAAGCCCGGCGTCCTAGTCTTGATGCCCAGGCTCCAGAACATCTTCCTTAATGATCACTGTCTTCCAAGCCCCACCATTTCCACATCTGATTTCTTTTTTTGATGTTTTGATTCTAGCTTCTGAACTTTTCTCAGATGCTTCTCCATTTCTTCATCTCCATCCTGGTCCAAGTTCAAGTCTGTCTGTCTGTCAAGTTCTCCTGTCTGCACTGGCCTCCGAGATCATTTCCTGTTTCTTTCTTTATCTAGTCCCTGCCACGTGCTAGTGGTGTTTTTTGTTGCTGTTGTTGTTTTTTGACACAAAATTATCTTCTCCAGACAAAAACCTAGTTGTATCACAACCATGCTTAACATCAGTCAATGATTTCTTCTAGGATTCTTTAAGATAGAAAAACATCTTTCTTAAGCTGGAGTAGCAGGCTCTTCGGATTTCCCTCCTGGCTGTTCTCCAGCTTCCACGGCCATCACTCAATGCCTTGCACTTCATCGTCCAACCCTGTTGACTTTCTTTATATTCCTTGGAGTACCAAGGTCTCTTGTTCATCTAGCTCTTCACACACACACTTTGTGGTATTGATTTAGCTCCCTGCCTCTCTTGACTATAATTAAGTCACGGACTGGACCATGCCCATCTTTCTCTTTGTTATGCCCCAGGGTACCTAGCAGAGGATCTGGCCACATAAGAGGCACTCAGTAAATACATGACAAATGAATGGATGGATAGATGAAAAGATGAAGCAAAGAAAGGAGTCAATGTCTAGAAAAGACTCTTTCTACTATAGCTCCTTCCACATACACTCCTTGAATTTAGAGAAAGAGGCCAAAACTGAGAAGGATCTTAGGGAGAGCATAACCAGCTGCTTCATATTGTAAGCAAGGAAACCAAGGCTCTGGCAAGTCAAATGATTCGCCCAATATCACACAGCACACAGCCAGCTAGTATCCTGAGACTAGAATCTAGGTCTTCCAGTGCCTATGCTAATAATCCTGTATCCATTGCTATATTGCCAAAGATTTCATATTTGTCAACTTCTAGAACCTTAAGAGATGGGAGAAATCTTTTTCATTTTATGAGTGAGGCACCTCCCTGAGGCTTAGAGAGGTAGAGGGACTTGCTCCAGGTCAATTTTTGCAAACTGCCCAAGTCCTAGAGAACAAGATGGGCATCAGCCACTCAATCATAGCCCCGACCACGCTGAAGTGAGGCAACCTATGAGCTAACAGACAATGACTTTTGACTACTCATGAGGCCAGGATGGTGGCCCCCAGCCAATGGTCAGAATTTAGATTCTGCCATGCCAGTTTCACATTTCCCCTGCCCTCCGCTGGCTGAGAGATGGTTCTCCCTTTGTCTTCCCTCTCCCTAATTGCCCTGGTTCTTTAGTTCCCTAGGTTGGTCCTGTAAGCCACCAGCAGATTCTCGGTAGTGGTCCAAGACTAACCGGGTGGAATTCCAGATCTCCTCCTTGGGCAGTGGGGAGACATGGAACCACTCGCCTTTCTGTGCACTGGTTCCTCTCTTTGCTGAATCAGAAGGCATTTAAGGCCTAGAAGTTGACTGTATTAGATTACTGGGAAAATGTGCATAAAATCCTGTGGACCCCTTGAGGAAAAAGACAGTATAAATTCCGGACATTATCGTTATTTCTTCTGCAGAGGAAGGCCTGATTTGAGGCTTAGATGTTAAGTACACAGGGACTGAGAAAACTTCCTGTTCACTAGAAGTGAGTCACTAATTCCTGCTCACTTTTAAGGAGAGAGGAGTCAAGTTCCATCTCTTAAAGAGAGGAGTGTCAAAGAACTTGTGGATGGATTAAAAACCACCACAGCCTGTCACCCAAGGCACCCACTCATAGGGACGGGTGTTTCCCGTCCTCATGCCAGGTGAGTGTGGGTGCTGGAACTGCCTGTTCCTCATCTGCAATATGGCCCAACCCCAAGGAAGATGCGTTGACTTCTGGTCCACGGAGGGAAGCATCACAGGGAGTGGGGATGGTACAGGGCAAGCTGTCGCCTCTGGTAGCATCTTTCTGTGTCCTGCTCACTGTGGGGAGTCTAGTCACTGGAACAAAAGGGAACAAAGGTACCTCCGTCCTCATGTTGCGGCAACATGTTTTACCCCTTCGCTAGTGCCCTGACATAAATGCTGCCATCCAGTGGGTCACATCAGTTTCTGTAGGGTGCATAATTTTCCCGCATGATCGGGGGATGTGAAAACTCCTGGGTGAGTGGGAGTCTCGGTCTTCAGCCAGTCATCCCCCTCAGGGTGAGAGGTCATAACATGCGGAGAATCCTCACAGTGAGCCGGGCACTGTTTCAAGCAGTAGTAACTAATTCCTTTCACACAACAATTCTGTGAATTAAGTGCTGGAATTCATCCTATAGGTGAGGAAATGGAAACACAAAGAGGTTATAGAGCACACGCAAAGCCAAGTAGGCAACACCGTGGTCTTGATCCCCGCAGTGTCTGACTCCTGAATCCGGGCTCTTAGATGAAAGTCCTCGTGGCTTTACACACAGCCTTGGGTGAAAATACAGGGGAATGGGGCAATGTCTCTCAGGTCATAATGTGAATGTGAATTTCCTGGAGTCCATGGGAACCTGTTCAAATGCACATTTCTGATTCTGTGCATTCTGGTTGGGGGCTGAGAGTCTGCCTTTTTAACAAGCTCCCAGCTGATGGGGTAGGCGACTACATTCTGAGTGACAAGACGTCCCTCCCCTTTCCCCGTTCTTGTCCTGGAACAGAGGTTCCCCACTTAGTTGGACTTTAGTATCCTGTGGTGGGGGTGGAGCAGAGAGTGGAGATGTTAAAGAAAACAAAAATGGAAGCAGAACCTTCCACCCTCAGATATTCAGATTCCCTTGATCTGCGGTGTCTTCTTGGGGGAAGCAGAGGCTTTCCGAACCCTCCAGGTGATTCTCATGTGCAGCTAGGGTGTAGAACCAAGTCCCCAGGGGTAAATCTGCAGTTTCCTAGAGACATCCTGAGGCCCTCCCCAGCCCAGGACCAGACCTGCCTCATTTCCCTGCCACCCCACACTGGGCTAGGCACTGCCAAGCCCTTTATCTGCTGCAGGGCTGCTGGAGAGACTGGGGACAGAGCAGCTCAGAGCTGCATTACTCATGCAGCAGAATATTCTTGGAGTGCGAATGGGCTGTCTTGCTCTGGGGGAGAGCAGCAGGCGAGCGTCAGGCTCCTGAGCTCGGCCAGCCCGGGCAACCTGCTCGCTGTTCGGGGCCAGCGCGTGTTGCAGATGCAGGGCACGCGGCTCGCCGGGCTTCCTCTGCAGTCTCATTTTGCAGAACACTTTCTGTTTTCATTATGCCTAAATTTGGCCTGCCCAGAGAGCGTGATTAAAATGAAAACCTTATTCTAATAGAGCTCGGGAAATGGGAGAAGAAATCTAAAAATAGGCCATGGAAAAGAGAAAAACTCAAATGGCATAATGACCAAGTTGGTTCACACACACACACTTGCAGTAATTTCTCTTGGAGAGAGAAAACAGCAGTGACATCCACGCAGGTGTTTGTATAATCCAGGTCACATCAAAACTCCAGTCTGTTTTACAAATTCAGAACCCTAGGAAAAATGGAAGCAAACAGTAATAGGAGATAATAAGGGGAATAATAAGTCTTACTCCCTGCCTTCGCACGTGGAGGTTGGTGAGCCAAGAGAGTATCTGTAATGCACTTTGTTCTCTGCAGCAAAATGCCAGATAGTGAGAGGAAACAGTTTGTTCTGACACAAAGCCTGAGGAGGACAGGCCAGGGGTACTTGGTTTTTGGTTTCATTCCTTGCTTTCTTTATAATTAAATAACCCACCCCTAAGAGCTCAGCTTAAACTTAACTCTCTGTAGAAAGCAAAGCATCCTCTATAGTCCCCTGGCCTTAAGTGAAAGTCACCAGCTCCCAGTTCCCAGCGTCCTCTCTATTTCCCCATCAGAAGACTTATTTCTCTTTATTACTTTTGTTTAATCTGTGTTTTAGCTCAGCCCTCGACTTCATGGCCTTCCACAGTACAAGCCACTTAGGAGATACTTTGAATGAATGAATGAATGAATCCATCCATCCATCCATCCATCCCTGGGAAAGTCACTTATGTTCCGAGGCTTCCGTGACCAAATCAGTAAAATATTCATGGAGAAGAGTTCGGGGCAGATGATCTCAAACCACCCTTTCCCTTCTGACTCTCCATTATTAAGGGCTTAATTTTTCCAGCCTAGCTGTCCACTCTGTGGAGACAGAGTCTTTGGCTAGGTAGACCAGTGGCAGAAGACATGGCCCCAGCCTTGTTGCTCAGGGGAGCAGAAAGGACCACTAGAGAAGATACCATCTTACAGTCACACTGCATATTCATTTTATGCTTTGTCCCCCATCACACTGCTCGCTGTGTAATCTGTTCTAGTGGTTGGGTGTTGTATACGCAGGCTAGGGAGTCTTTTGCCTGGTTCAAATCCCAGGCCTTGCCCTTCCCCAAGCTCTGTGACCTTGGGCAGGTTTATACCCTCCCTATGCCTCTGTCTTGTCCCCTGCAGAAGAGGGATGATCATTTTTTTCTACCTTGTAGGGTTGTTGTGAGGATTTAATGAGGTAATACACATAGCACTTAAAACAGGGCCCAAAGTAGGCACTCAATAAATGTCAGCCCTTTTTATCACTCCCTCTCTCTTGTATATTCCTGCCTCTGCCCTTGTACCTTTATTTATGAGCTCCCACTCCTCTACTGAAATCTGATTCAGCTTTCAAGGCCCAGCCCCTCATAGACCATACATCACAGCCTGTCAAGCTGGGAGGAGCCCTACAGATAATTGAATCCAACCCCCTCATTTTACAGATGAGAAGTCAGAGGCACAGAGAGGCCCAGCCAGTGGCTCAAGGTCGCAGAGCCAGCTGGTGCAGCACAGGCCACAAACCCAGGGGGACAGACCTCGCAGCCAGGGCCTGCTTCCGACACTGGGCAGCCTCCCTCTCGAACTTGAGCTCTTCTTCTCAGCATCTTTCCTGTGGCGATGACTCTCTTATAAAGCCTTTTTACTAGAGTATAGTTAGTATTCCCTTTTAGAATAGTCTTTCTGATTAATCTTACGTTCTCCACACGCTGAGCATGTTCTTTTGTCCACAGTAGGTATTCACTAATAATAATAATAATAATAATAACAACGAGCTATATTGGATTAGGAGGTTGCTGTTTACAAAGTGCTTTCAGATATATCACTATCTCATTAATGCAACAATGCCAAGAGGCAGGGATTATTTTTATCTCTGCTAGAGAGGGGGAAACAGGTTTAGAGAAAGGAAGAGAATTGCTCGGGGCCACCCAGCCACATGGAAGGGGGCCCATCTGTGTGCAAATAGCCCTGCTCTTCCTGCTTGCCTGAATGGACGAATACGTTACTTAATGTTTCATGTGGATGTCTTGTTTTCGTCACTAGGCCTGGGCCATGTGTTAAGAATTCTGCATGTTCTCAAAGAATCTACAGTCATCACAGCAGGCTCACAATATGTGTTTGTTGACGAAATTAGTAACAGTTTTCCACTGTTGCCTCCAACCCTGAAGAGATAGGGTCTGTCCAGACACAAATATTACCGGCTGCGTGGCCTTCATCCGCCTACTCCCCAGACTGTGTTTCTCTTTCTTCCTCTGTACAGTGTGGTTAAAGCTATTGACTTCCTTTCAAATTCTTGGTGATGCTTTGATAGCAGGCTGGCAACTAAACATTTGTGGACTGCTCAGGCTTTTGCAACACAAAGCCAGGAGAAAGAGTGCGTCGTATGGGTATTCAGAGGCTCAGTCTGGGGACGGAGTGTTTCAGGATTACATCAGGATGAAAAAGTTTGGGGGGACATGGACAGGAGGTGGGAGGGAGCCATCTGGCCAACGTTGCTCTTGTACTCTGTTTCCTCGATCTTTAATTATATCCTTATTTCATGAATTAATGGTGGCACTACCGACTTAATATTATTCATTAAAGCAGTTGATTCCGTGCAACTCTGCATGGACTCCTCTCTGAGTCACATAAGGGAGACCTTTCTGAGGTCTAGTGGCAAAAGGCTTCCAAGAGCAAACCTGTCTTGGAGAAGGACCAGCGCAAGAGGGTCCTCCGGCTCAGGGTCCAGGTGGCTCCCTCGCCTTCTGGGTCCCAACAAAGAGAACTGTTTGAATTAAACAGATGGTGGACCAGGAGTAGTGGGGTCCCTCAAAGACTTTGATGCATAGCTCTTGCTTCCTCCTTTTTGTTTTTAAATACATTAGAAAAATCTGTAGAAACATAGAAAATGTTAATATACTACAAAGAAGTCACAAATTTAGATGCCTATAGGTGCAGGCAGTTTATGCAATGAAATAGAAAGAATGAAAAAAACCCAGTTCAATAAATGGGACAACTGGCTTCAACAAAAGAAGGCAAGCAGAGGCTGACTCTCGCCCTATGGGGATCTGGAGCCATACACGAAAGCTCTCTGTTTTTAAGTGTTGGAAGCTGATTTAAATGAGAACAAAATAAAACAACAACAACAACAACACACACACAAAACGATGTGAGATAAACAAGATTGTCTGTGAAGTGGTGTGCAACCAGGGCTACCAGTCCAGGGGATCCAATGGGGTGACTGCATTCATCTGACGGGTACCCACAGCCCTGGGCTTTGGAGGGAGAGCTTTTGAAGGTGTTCAGGGGGCCAGAAAGTTTTTGATACTCATTGATTTCTTTTAAAGTGTGTACAAGAGGAGTTAGGAGTGTTTTTATACAGAAATGCCAGGTACTGTGTTAAACACAAACTTTGACTCTTACCCTCCCAACCCTGCAAGTGGGCTATCGTCATCCCCATTTGGCAGAGAAGGAGACGCAGGCTAAGAAGCCTAAGTAATTTATCCAAAGTCACACAGTTTTTAAGTGACTTAAATTGAGACTGCGGCATTAGGAATATCTGAGGTTCTAGACACAACTCAGATAGCACTCTATATATTTTTCTCATTCTCCACTAATAACCTGCGACACAGCAGAAACAATGAGTGGGTTGGACCTACTCATCTATTATTTAATCCTTTCACTTTTTCCAGTTTGGATTAGAGAGTCTCTATGGCTTGACATTCTGTGACTCTGAGGCACAACTACAGCCCCTACAGCCACTAACTGTTCCCTGTACTGATAGCTTACTAGTTGCCAGGTGCTATTATGTGCATTTAATTGCATGTGGTTCTCATACCAATCCTATGGCATAGTATTGGTCCCATTTCACAGAGGAGGCTCAGAGAATAACTAACTCAAGTTCCTGCAGCTAGTAAAGCAGACCCAGGATTGAGGCTCAGGCATGTCTGACTCTTAACCCCTAAGCAGAGGTGCCTTGGTTGGAATCATAGCTCCTCTGCTTACAGCAAGTACAGTATAACATTAGCCTTGCTGGGCTTCAGTGCCTCATCTGTAAAATAGGATAATAGTAGTACACCTCCCTCCTAGGGTTATTGTGGAGTTAACATATGTAGTGAGCTTGGAGCCATGCCTGGCACTCATTCCAGTGGGGGCTGTTGTCTTGCTTTTCCTCACTCATAACCCCTGAGCCTGTGCTCTAGCTCTGAGGAGGGCATCAGCTGCACATTTATTGCTCCCTTTCACCACAGTGGCAGAAGTGTGGCCTCAGACTTCTAGAGAGATGCTTAGAGAGGCAACTCTCTGATGTTCTGGAAACATTAACTTTTCCTTTCTTTCTCTCCTTAAGTTTCTTTCAACCATGAAAGCCTTGGACTTAATAGAATTCAATTCACTTCTATTAGTTCTGTATATGAGTTATAGAAGGAACTTTCCCAGGCAGCTGCTTGCAGGACTGGCAATATAACAGCTATTTGCCACACAGTTATGGATTAAAGTTTCCACGAGGAGAACATGCTCAGCTAGTTTAGATGGGAGACATGGGGTGGGCAGATGTGGGTGCTGTGAGAGCATGCTGCAGGGTTCAGGGTCCAGTCTACATGTCACAAGTTGGTCTTATTACAGTGAGGCATTATCTATGCAGGGCCAGGGGTTCTCCTGTTTCATGAGGAAACATATGCCCATATCCCTGCAAGTTCTAGGAGGTGTATGTGTGGATGTATGTATTTTTAAGGAAGGGATTTTATTTTATTTTATTTTTGTTGTTGTTATTTAAGTGAGCTCCATGCCCAGTGTGGGACTTGAACTCATGACCCTGAGATCAAGAGTTGTGTGCTCTTCCAACTGAGCCAGCCAGGCGCCCCTAGGAGGTTTATTTTTACGCTTGTTTTTCATCTAAGTTATGAATTCAGTAGACTATTGAGAGAGACATTGTCGCCCTGCCTCTGGCGTAACAAGAATATGTATTCAACCCTGAGCCCTCGACAGGGTTACTCCTTTGGCCTGCTGCCCTTCCTCCTCTCTTCACTTCCTAATTCTTCTTACACCCCCATCCTTAGTGCCCGGAGATTCTAGCTTGTGACATCTCTGCTGTGCCCCTCTTTGGAGCTTCCTGGCCAGACTGAAAGGGATGATTGGCACCTTCACCTCAATATAAGAAAGAGCATGCTGACCAAAGGCTGGGGGAGCCTAGAAGAGACATCTTTGTGTCTCCTTCAACTTCTGGTGCAGTGGGGAACTCTTAGAAGGTGCCCAGCAAATGCTGGCTGGAGGAAGGCGTGAATGTGCTGTGCCCAGAATCACCATGTTTGCTGGGATGCTCCTCAGTCCTCCATCACCTCCTCTATGAAGTTTTCCCTGATAATGTCTTCATCCAAAAATAATGTCTTCCAATCTAAAGTCCCATGAATTTGTCTCTACCTCTTAAGCTTCACATTATGGCATATGTGATTTTTGGTTCCCTGGCAGGATTCAAATCAAGACCAAGTTGACCCAATATTTATTCTCTGTACAGTACCTAGCATGAGCCCATTAGTGAGGGGTGTGTATGTGCATGTGTGTGTGTGCTCGTGTGCACATGGTCATGTGTGCCTGTGTGAACTTGAACGCATTTTCTCTGTGAGGGGGCTCTGCCATTATAACTGGAAATTGGTCTCTCCCAAAAGACTGTGAGCTCCTTCAGGGCAGAGTCTTTGCTTCCTTAGCCCATGGCAGAATCACATGCCCCTCCCACAGCCAGGTTTGTAACCCCTGTATGCAACTGCACTTGTCATCTCTTCGCCAGCGATGCTCATTCTACGCATCTTTCAAGACCCTGCTCAGCTCCCACCCAAGAAGATCCACCCAAGAAAATCCACCGAAGAAGAGTTGATTCCTCCTTTATGTGTGCCGTCACTCTACCTAATAGAGAACCTGGCTTATCATGACTGGGCAAAGAGATTGTTGGATAAATAGCAGGACTGACACTTTATAAATATCTGCTGAGTAGATGATGGGACCCGAGAAGGAGACCAGACTCTACTGTGCACCTATTCCATTGTCATATTTATGCCTGTCTCCCTTCCTAGCTTGTGTATGTGTGTGTTTAGATGTGTGTGTGAGCGCAGCCCCACGCCAGCTCAGTGCCTAACGCATAGTAAGTGACCCATACATATGTGCTGAATACATGAAGCCCAGGCAGGAGATGTTATGGGAGGAAAAACAGCCAGGGATAGTGGGAGGGGTGGTAGGCTCTGAAAGACCTGGGGGGTGGAGGTCTCCCAGCGGATGGCCTCCTTCCCCTTCATTTGGCCCCATCAGCCGGAATTGGCCAAGCCACATCCGCTAATCAGTTCTTTGTGCCTCATTGGGCCTCTGCTTCCTGGAGCCAAGCATCATTCTGGTGATACCATTACACTTACATTTGGTAGAAAGCAAATGCAATTTAATCTGAAACCCCATATAAACAGGAATGGGATATTTATGTGTAGATCTATATATGGAATAATACTGTAAAATTCTTAGGGTGAGTGAGGCATAGAAGATACTCAGCAGGTGTTAGTGGTCTTTCATTTCCCTCCCCTAGCGCTGTGTTGGAGTGCAGCTCACACATACCCCCGAAAGTCCAAACTCTGTCCAGTGATTTCTTGTTGGTAGCTAGAAATTGACAATGGTGGGAGTAGTTATGCCACCGAAATTGGCAAATGCTACAAATCAGAGCTTATCTCCTCTCTTTGCGTGAAAGCCAGTTGCCACACATTTACCAGCACACCTCGGGCTGTCACGCTCCCCCTGCAGGCTTTGCCTACGTGTGCTTGGGTTTGTCACGTGTAGCTGTGATGGGCCCAGCGCGTGAGATATGCAGAGGGGAGCTGGGTGGGTGGGGACTGCGTGGCAGCCTTCTGGGTCTTCTCCTTCCTTCATGCACCTGCACCCATCCTGGCAAACACCTGGCAGGCACAAGAAGGCGTGGAGGACCTGAATTATGGCCATTTAAAAACAGAGAATTGCCCTGTCATCTTTCATATTTGTCTGCATCTCCCCCTACCACCTTCAGTTTTCTTCTTCTTGCATCTTCTACATTTTCCCCAAGCCTTTACTTTGTTTGTGCCATAGCTTTACCACATTCGCATCACAGAATCTGGAAGCATTTGAACTGGAAGGGACTTAGACATCATCTAGCACCCAGGAAGTTAAATAGATTTTATTTCTTGTGCCAACTGAACCCACCGATTGAGGCTTCCCTGTGCTGTCCTTATCTGAGCTCCATGGAAACGAGAGCCAGGACTGATTATGTCTGCCCCGGGTGTGGGCATGGGAAGCCAGGCTGGCTTTGCATATACCCCAGACGGGCACATCCTGGCTCATCCTGCCTCATGAGATAGGTAAGAAAACTGAGGACCGAAAGGGTTAAATGACTTGCCAGGGTCCCACACCTCGTAAGTGACTAAGCTGGGATTCAAACCCAGTCTTTCCCCCAGTGCCTTACCCTGGACTTCATTTATGCAATGAGACATGTAGCCTTGAGGGAGGAGAAGAGAATCACCAACACCATGCATGTTCAATCCAGATCGGAACCGGGAATTAGAGAAACAGAGAGGTTACAGATCTTACAACTCAGTCTACCATCCATCTTCTGCTTGGTCTTACTGCTTTTGTGCTTCAGATTTACCTCCTGGTGTGAAATCAGTTTGTGTTAAGAGAAGAATAAGATATTTCTTGTGTGAAACAAATAATTAATCCAATCTCATGCCCTGTCAGGGAGTCACAAACAGCATAGACTTTGGATTCGGGGAACACCCAATTTAGAAGGACTATTAAATTTGGTCTAATCCCCTTCTCTTGAGAAATGACTCAAGCTCACAGTGCCCCAATGTGGATACTATTTATAAATGCCTCACGGGTTTGTCCTTTTCACATCTCTTACAGGTACTCATGGGAAGTACCTTGACCCCATCCTACCAAATATCTCTCCACTTTGCTGAATCCTCAAGCTACTCCCCTGTCTTGTGCTCTTCACTTCCAATGGAGGAGTCAAAATGTGCCCTCTCTGCCCCTTCACCTCCCCATTTCTCCCTTACAACCTGACCTCAGACACCAGGCACACAATACTACATATACACACAAATACTACATCTGTAGGTAACTTTACGTTTCTTTTCATACCTCATCTCTTTGGACCCTGTATTAGTCTACTTGAGCTCTCATAGCATATACTACCCACTGGGTGGTTTAAACAAAAGAAATATATTTTCTCACAGTTCTGGAGATTTGAAGTCCAAGATCAAGGTGCTGTCAGTGTTGTTTCTGGTAAGGCCTTTCTTCCTGGTTTGCAGATGGCCACCTTCTCATTGTGTACTCACGTGGCCTTCCCTGTGTGTGTGTGCATGGAGAGGGAGCTCTCTGGTGTCTTTTCCTCTTCTAAGAAGGACACCAGTCCTATCAGGTTAAGGTCTCACCCTTATGATCTCACTTAACCTTAATTACCTCCCTAAAGGCCCTATGTCCAGACATAGTCACACTGGGACTTAGTGCTCTAACCTATGAGTTCTGGGGAAGCACAATTTAATCCTTAACAGAGCCTTGTTAGAAGACCAGGAGAGAGTCAGGACAAGCATTGTGATTGCCATTTTATTATAAGCATCGGATCTGAGGCTCAGAAAGTTGACAGTAGGGTCAGGCGACTTGCACAAGTGTGCCAGGCTGGTCACTGAGGGAGCAGGGGAGGGAACCTGAATTTTCAGACTGTACCCCTGACCTCTTACCCCGTTCTCCCAGGTCCCCAGCACGAGTCATCCCCAACTGAAAAATAGCAGCCATCTCTTCTCAGTTCTTATCTCCTTGACAACATTTAACAATATGACTATATAACGATTGATTTTTTTAATGATGATATCTCAATTAAATTGTAAGGGAGAAAATTCTACCAAAACCACCATCATCTTAACACCATTGTTGTTCTTTTTTGTTTGTGTCACCTTTCAAATTTTATCAATATGTATTCATTAGTTGTACTGAGTGAGTTGGCTCAGTAAATTCATGGGCTTTTGATGCTTTTCAGATTAATGGCTTGGGAGATGCCAAAGCCATGGGCAGATACACACGCATCAGGTAGAAACTGGTCTCAGACTAGTCTCAGATAGACTGAACTGTCCAGTGCTACCTTGTTGCTCTCTTTGCAAAGCAGTTAGCCAGTACTGTTTGCTTTCTGGAATTTCCTGGCCTTATGTATGTTTCTGGGAAGTAATCATCTGAATTCAAGACACAGCACTGGAAGATGTATTGAGACTCTCATGAAGCCTACACTCTGACCATACCCCAAGAAGGGAAGTGGGTGTCATTGGGATTTCACATACTCTTTCGAATGTCCTGCACCCCCAACATCAGGAAAAGGGGTTCTCAGGAAACAAGATGCAGCAAATATATCAAGAAGCAGCCCCCTCTCCCTTAACCAGGTTTCTTCCCTGAGAGAGTAGTAGTGAGGTTCAGTAGAAGGAGTATGGATGGAGTGACACTAATTACAGTTCATACCCCAACTCTGCCATGTGGTCATTCTTTCTTTCTCTCCCTTGTTCCAGCAAAATTTTAGAATGGCTTACTGCCTTGCTACTTGCTATTGAGGTGACATTCAGCAAGCTACTCAGCTGATTTCTGACTCCCAGTACAATGGAGATACTGACAGCCATCTTGCAAGGCTGTGTGGAGGGTTAAACAAAATAATGTGCATACGTTCCGAGTACACGTGGCACATAGTAGGTGGCCAGTGAACAATAACCATTATTTAAAAAATGGAAATGTGTGACAGGCTTGTGTGTGCAGAGCCTGGTGTAAGAAAGTGTCCCTTATTCATATTCTTCTTTAAAACTCATATGCTCTTGGATGCCATTTAGCTTCTGCATAAAGTTTATGCTGCCCTGGCATCATCAGTAAGGGACTCATTATTTCATTGGTTTGGGGAAGCAATCCCTGGAAAGGCGTTAGGATTTGGGAATGGCAGGTGATTATGGATGGAGCTAAATTATTTACTTCATCAGAGTGTCTCTGGCTTTATCATGCAGACCTGTCATCGGAAGCTGTACATAAAGATGACTAATGGTCCCTTTAACTCAGGGATCTGGAAGGTCACTGGGGCCGTGGCAGATATAGAAGGTTGTGTTTGCTGCATCCATCAAGATGCAGTTGTATATGAATGTGATGCATGGCAGTTCCGCATGAGGGTGGACTTTTACTTTCCACTTTGTATTCTGGTCATGTACAGCTGCCATGTGGAAAGGTGGTGATTAGCCCTCTGGAGGCCCCAAATCCTGTACTTACACCATTCTTTGGAACATTCAGAACACCAGGGGTTTGGAGAATGGACCAGAGAGTGTAGGGTAATGGTGTCTGTTTTTCCATCTGAGAGCTATCTTGGCTTGAGCTCACTTGTTATTTCCCAGGGATCTAGGAAATGGATGGAGAAGGAAAAGAAAATGAGGCAATGTGACTCATTCTGTGACTGCCATGTGACGCACCCTAGTGGGGGTCAGGTGAGTCTTGGTGGTAAGTTTCTTGGCCTGAGAAGGAGGGATTGACTCCTACTGAGAATCTTGGGACCTAGAGCTTTAGAGAAGTCCTGTGGTTTCTCTGAGCTCTGCGTGCTTTTTGCATGAGACTGACTTCTCCTCCTCTCCTTCTTCATGGGGGCCCAGCGGCAGGAGTGGAAGACACCAACCGAATGTGCCACTTTGGGCAAGTCATTTACTGCTCTGGGACCAGTGTCTCTGCTCTCCAAACTCCAGTCACATTCATGCCACCTTCATCAGCCACGTCCTTTTTGTGTAACGTGTTTGCACCATTGTTTCCAATGGGCTAAGTTTTTATTTTGATAAATTTATTTTTAAAGAAGCCTTAGATCATTAAAACAAATGGATATAGAAAATAGGTGAAAGAATAGATAAAATGAAAACCAAACAATGAGATGAAATTCTTGCTAGATGCTTTGGCCAGATCATTGTTGCTCCACCTGAAGCTTGGTCTCTTTTCGTTAAAAAAAGGGAGCTTGGCAAGAGTTAGGAAAGTGTTAAAGACATAGTAGCACCCAACTAAGACTTTCTTTGAGGTGCTCAGAAGAGTTAAAAAGAAGAGATTGAAGCAGGATTAACTTTCTCACAGTGTAATTTAATATTATTTAATAACCCATCCTTGTGTCATTTACAGCATTTTCTGGACCGTCTAATGGCATCTGTGATCCTAACAGTGGAATGAATCCTATACTTTGGGGAAAACTGTACTAGGAATCTTTAGTTCCTTTCAACTCCAAATTTTTATTACTTCCATCTATTATCCCTAATGATTACCTAATTAACTATTTCTTTTTCCACTTTCACTTCTAACTGCTTGCTTACTGGGCTGTATTACACTGGCATTTATTTGAACTGCCCACCCGGCACTTTGCACTTTCCAAAAACTTTCAGGTGCTAATTAAAAACCATTGACACTTAAACTCAGCAAATTACTGGAGCCTGGAAGCAGGCCAAGGAACCGGTCCCCGAGAGTCCCTCTGCCCACCACCGCTGGCACGCATGGGGCCCGTAAGCACAGAGCCCTCCCTAGCGGAAGGAAGCGTCCTGCTCCCTTCCTCGGGGCTGTCGCCATTCCGATGAGTAATGTTGGAGACAGATGCACAGTCGATAGCACTAGACGCACACCACTCTGCTTATCTTCCATTCTTTTTCATTCAGCCTCTCTTAGCTTCCCTGGATGAGAGTCTGGGGAGAGATTCATCTCCTCCCTTGTTTCTTGTTCTATCAGGGTTGTAGCCACAGGGACAAGAGTGACAGATATTTCTGGATTGTCAAGGGAGGGATAGGAAAGATGAGCTCTTTGTAGCACCTGACAACTTGCCATAAAGACCCAAAGTGCCATTCGTGGGTTTTAAAAAAATTAATGTTTTAATTGTCATTTCAGTCTGCACAGATTGTAATCCTTGCTGAGGATCGCTCCCAAGTGGAGTTTGAAAGTACTTTAGGTGGTTGAGTTGTCTGTGGTCTCTTTAAATAATGTGTGTGTGAGTGTATGTGTGTATCTGTGTTTTCCCTGACAATTGTCGAACACAGAATGATGGTCTTTTCGTTCAGCAGTCCTGTTTGTTCTTCTTACCACCATCTAACTTGGGACCTTCCTTTCTGACTTTTCTCTTTTAGCGTCCTTGTCCCTCAGCCATGTAGAAATAGGTCCCTGTCCAGGCCTGGTTACTCCATGTGCGCTCAGGAGAGCTGTCAGGAATTGGTCATTTCCCCGTTGGACCTCCTTGTGGTGTCACCAATTCCTCAACATCCCCCTGGGAAGGGGCGCCTGGGTGGCTCAGTCGTTAAGCATCTGTCTTTGGCTCAGGTCATGATCCCAGGGTCCTGGGATTGAGCCCTGCATCGGGCTCCCTGCTCTGCAGGGGGCCTCCTTCTCCCTCTCCCACTCCCCCTGCTTGTGTTCCCTCTCTCGCTGTGTCTCTCTCTGTCAAATAAATAAATAAAATCTTAAAAAAAAAAAAAATCCCCCTGGGAAGCTTTAAGTGCTCACCTCTTTCTTTCTCCCAGTCCTGCCATTTTGGAAACATCCACATTGCCCAGCTAGAAAATCTTGCCAGGTGAGTGGCTGGGGAGGACAGCCTCCGCTGGGGTCCTGGCCAGGTTAGCCAGCCAGCGTGCAGTCTTCGGGGGGGTGTGTCTCTGCCCACATGGACTTGCAGCTCTTCCCCCCTTGGTCCCCGTTGTGTAACAGTAGGCTCTGCAGCTCTCCTGTCATTTTGCTGGGGTGTCCCTCCCTTTTCCTGACCTATTCCTCTCCTCTTCTATGCGGGTCCCTTTCCCTCCAGTATATAACACTGTTAGTCTTTCTCTCATGCTGTTAAGAAGCTAGTCTCAGGCTTGGTCACCCCGCACCCCTTCCCCCGACAACCGCCACAAAGCACACATGAACACCGTGTGCTTTAGGGCTTTTCACTCAACTCTCCCTGACCCTTGTCCTTGGCCTTCAAGCCTCCCTGAAGCACTCAGGTCTTTGCATCAGATACCACAGCTAGGAGACCATGGAAAAATATAGCAGGGCACTGGAATTTTTAAGTCAACATCTGCATATTTGAAAGCTCCTGGAAGTTATTCACCTACTAAGGCCTGTACAGATTCATCATTAGTTTGCTCATGCTGTCATAGTGGGCACACACGTGTGTGTGTGTGTGTGTGTGTGTGTGAGTGTGCACACATGTGCTCATAGGCATGTGCACGCGGGGACACACGCAAGACTCCTCCTCCTCCTCCTTTCACCTCCTCAGTCACATGTACGGGCCTTGCCCAATCTACTCTGCTCCTCGTAGACTGGGCTCTGTCCTCCTCAGCTGGTGTCTTTGTCTACCTAGCCTAGTAATGGGAAGAGGGTGTTCAGATGAGGAGTGGAACAGGAGGTGGAGACCGAGACAGGCAGGGGGAGACACTTGCAGCCTGGTGCACGTGAACAGTGGCAGGGAGGGGTGGTGATGATGAGAAAAAGTGTTCCCTGGGGCTTCTGCCTCTGTGTGTAGGGTTCCTGTCTGACAGCCCTCCCTGTATGCGAGGCCTCCTGGTGTTTTCTCTCAGCTGCTCTCTTCAATCACTCCATCAGATTGGGAGGTTGTTCTCATTTTATAAGTGACAGATCTAAGAAACAGAGAGAGTGGGCATATTCTGGAAGGTCAGAGGCAGGACCGATGGGCCGACACCCCCACCCCCGGTCAGCACCTTATACCTAATGCTGTTATGCCTCCAGAAAGGGGAAACCAGCAGAGGTCTGGTGGGAGCCATGGGCCTTACCTCCGGGTAAGAAAGTTATTATTGGTTCAGTAACCTCTCTGAACTTCTGTTGCCTTCTCTGCTGAATGCAGACCATCTTCCTGGCCTTGTTTACCTTGTGGTCATGGTCATAAGCTGCACAGGAGGTGAGGGTATGAAGGTTCTTTGTGACCTGAAGAATGCTGTGCAAACATAAGGCTTCTGGGACTGATTCATACCCGGCATCCAGGCCTGCCCAGTTCTCAGAGAACTCCTTAGTTCCAAATGGAAAGAAATGACATCAGAGGGGACAGAGCACTGCCTTGAACCCCACCTGTGACCCACACTCACCTGTCTGTAGGGCTAGGGGCAGCCGGCAGGTGCATCTTTAACATTCATTTGGAAATTTGTCTATAAATACGGTAGTTAGCTCTTGGAGGGTGAGATTACTGTTCTGTAAATGTTCTAACTGCTGGCTTCGCGGATAGGCAGTCTTTTACATTTTGCAGTGCAGTAATGAGAAAAAAAGAGATTTCGTTTTCCTGGTTTGCCTCTGAGTATTGCCTAATTGTCTTGAAAAACAATTGACTTGGTATTTCTTCCTTGGCTTCTAATGCTAAGCATACATATATTATGTCTGCCAGCTTACTTATCTATTTACCACTGTTGCTTGGGGAAGGTTAATTTCCTCTCAGTGTAAGTTGTTTGTTGCCTAAAAATGCCGCCTCGAAGGACCACCGAGGCTTAGCCGTGTGCATGTATGGGGGGGGATGGAGAGCTGCGCAGATCCACAGGACCGATGGGCCCCCCTCCCCCAACCCTCGACCTCTAGGCTTGGGATGCCGCTGTCTCTCTGTGTAAGTGTCTTAAATCTACATTTCACTCTGTAGACAACCTGAGACAGTGTTTATTCTACATGAATAAATCAACCCTGATGCAGTCAATTCATTTCTCTTGGTAGGATAAAAAGACAATTTCTACATGATAGATCTAATCAAACCTACAGCAATCTGAATTAATGGCTAAGAAGGGGAAGGCCAGCACCCTGAAAGCCCACTGTTATTTTTCTCTCTAAACGGAGCAGAGACAGTTAAATCTCTTTATTCAATTTTCTGCATCTTGACCATGAAGAATACCCCAAACACGCTAGTGGGTAGCGGACCCATGCGAACAACCAATTACTGTTTTAAGAAGTTAATAACCAGTTGCTCGTCGTTTGATTATTATTAAACAACCAGTGGAATTCAAGGAAACAAGGGTTTTCTTGACTAGATTCAGCTTTTCAGTAATAGCTTGTGGGAGCTCCATCTCCTCTGGCCCATTCCCTGCCCAGGTCTGCTGCCTGATGGGCTACATTGTTCAGAACCTCATGTTAGTGGAGTTGGGGCAATGGCAGATTTCTTTGGTCTGAATTATGTGGACAGTTGCCCAAACTGCCACTTTGTTTTGCTGGCATGGATGCAGCTCATTGAGAGTATCTCCCTGAGGTTGCTTTAAAAAAAGATTTGGCATTTAATAAAAGCAATTCCTCACTTGCTTTACAGTTCAAGCCATTTAGATAATTAAGAAAGAATTCCTTTGAATACATCTGAAGTGTTTTTAAAATTCTCTTATTTTTAAAAAACCCTATTTAGGTTATTTGTGCACTCAAGGGGAAACAGAGGGACTGGACTTAAGCCAGCATGTGTGATTTGGGGGTCAGTGCAGAGGGGACGGCCGCAGTTGGTCTAAAATGCGTCTCAGACTTTCTTTTTGGTTTCCACCTTCTCCTTTGTTATTGTTATAAAGCACAACTGCGAACCAGATAAATTGGTTTCACGTTTTCTTTCCCCTTTTCCAGTATAGGTACAGGGACTAGAGCAATGACCTAAAAATCATGTCAGCAGAGGAGGTGGGGGAAAAGAAAGCAAAGATCCTGAATAATCTACCAACTTGATAATCAGCGGGTGGATACAGAGTCGGCTACAGAGGGTCTCCCTGCCCCCGGTGATAAGCAAGACCGAGGAGTCCCTCTACTACAATCAACTGCTAAGCTTTCTTCTCTCATTTAATCTCCATACTTGACTGAGCTCAAGTCGCTGACTATTTTGGGAGACATGTGTGGGTTTCTTATGTGACTGAGCAAAACATATTTGATCTTAATTAGGTTTGGGAGATTTTATTTTGTTTTGTTTTGACATTTAAACCAAGTCAACATTTGAAGCAAGAACTATTCTGTTTTATAGCAGAGTTTATCTTGCAGAACTAGCAGCAGGTTTTCTTTTGGAACCTATTATTATTATTATTATTATTATTATCAATGCCATTCTAGACCTAGGGCTTTAGAAGTTGTTAACTCTGTCAGGTCCTGAACGGATCTGCCCTGCAGATGCATTGCCGTGCTTGGGGTGAAAGAACACTAACATGGCAGTCAAGTGCCCTGGCATGCCAGAGCCGACTCAGTAAACAGCCATGATTCTGGGCTGTGATTTACTGGTCTTTATTTTCTCCATATGAGATGATGAATTACTGAAAGATTTCTGGAGACTCTTTGAACTTCAGTGGAGTTCAAACGGAGAGATGTATCTATTTCCTCCTGGAAAAAAAAGGAAAAAGTCAGGCAGCAAGAAAGAAAACACAAAATGAAAAAGTTAAGGGAAGCCAAGAAGGCAAAAACAAGGAATAGAGGTCAATTTCCGCTGTAGTGGCCGGGGGCTCCCCGATCCTTGAAGGCTGCAGGTCACCTAGCAGCAGTAAAGCAAGATGCACGTTGCAGGCCAAACCTATACATCTTGGAGCCGAATTCACAGTCATTAAAAGTAAATGAGAAAACCGAAGCATTGCTGAGTATAGGTAGTGACATTCCAGTTTTTCTAGCTCTTTCTTTCTTTTTTTTTAAATAAAACAGTCTCTGAGACCAAGCAATAGATGACTAGTCATTGAGCTTAAAAAATTCAATGTGTTTTTCAAATTAGGTGCAATGAAGCGGAACTACAAATTGGGAAAACAAATGGGTTGTTGTTTCCCATGTTTCTTGTTTTTTTTTCCTCATATTCTTGGAGGGAGACATTTCTGACACGAACCGCTGGTTGTTATATATGGTGTTCTTTTTCCACCATCAGCTAGGTGGGGGGAGGGTCTCCCTCGGCTCTGGGGTCTTCTCTGGGTTAAAGGGTGCTCCTGTCTTGCCATCTGTGTGTCTATGGGAGCTTGGGGGTAGCTGCTTTAGTGCCTGTCCCTTCCTGGGCCAGGAGAGGCTATGCCTGCTTTTAAGGGCTGGTTCGCTCCTCTCTGAGAGTAGGACCCTTTCGAATCTAGATGAAGAGGGCCACTGTGTGTGGGGGCCAACAGCATGGACATTCCCAGCTGCAAGGCTGTGCTCTGTTACCATATATCAGAGTTACAAAATGACTCAGCTGTGACTTAGCTCCCCAAATTGCCTTGCTCAGGACCTGGAGGCCCCTTGGGGAAGTTGTGGTTCTTTCCTTCTGCCTGTATTCCTTGGTGGGTGGGGGTTGACGGGGGTAGATTTGAGCCAAAAGGACTCTTCTTGGGTCTCAAAGAGAAAATCCTGTTGCTAAGTCCAATGTGGAGGAAATCTGAATGCCCTCAGGGCCCTGATCCTTCTGAAAGATCTCCAGTTGCTAGGACTTCCCATTGGAAGCTCTGGGGGGCTCTCATTTCAAGGTTTTTTGGGGGTGTGTGTGGTTGTTGAGGGTTGTGAGCTGTCTGTCCTCGTTGACTAGCTGCTCCTAAGAGGAATCCTATTCCATAGCAACTTATGCTCTGTGTAGTCCTAAACCTTTTCCTTCTCCCTTTTATGAAACCACCTTAGATCGCTTTTAAGAGAAGGCAGGTATAAATAACAAATGAATGAATGGTTCTGCTTCCCTTCCTGAGGCTCAGGAAATGCTGGGAAATGGCGAAGATACATGCAAGGGTTTATTGGTCTGCCCAAATGAAGGCTAGGGGCTGGCCAAATTGAGGCCTTTCCTTTGGTGAGCATGGTGGCAGCTGAGCCCGAGTCTTTCTTCTCTGAGAAGTTGATTCTGCTGTCTCTTAGCCATGATTGCCCTGCCCCACCTCTCGCCCTGTGAGACTCAGTTCAGGCATCACCTCCTCTGAGGGATCCGCCTGTCACTTCTGAGCAGGGTGGGTGTCCCCATTCGGGGTTGCCGGCATTCTTAGAGAATTGAACCCACCACAGTATATACAGTCGTTACTTTGCGTATTCACTTCCCTTGTTGGGAGGCAAGGCCTTTATCCTCTTGTGCACCCTCGTGCTGCACAGTGCCTGGTGCAGAGAACATTGTGAACAGAGGTGCACTGAGTGACTAGATGAATATATGACATACTGGTGGCCCTCACCACAGCCGTCAGCATTATGCCTTTCTGGGGTCCACTTCTGCATTTCTTGTGCAGTAAAATGCAATTTGTTAATGATAGTACAATAGTATGTCTCTTTCTCATTTTGAGATCTTCTTTTAGAATGATTTTTTTCCCATTTCTCTCCCCCTGCTCTTTTTGCTTTTTGGCCAACCATTTTTTATCTTTAAAGAAAAATACTAAGATTCTTAAAGTCATACATGGTCATTCTTCCCCACCCATCTCTTCCCTTTGTGCCTTATCCATTCAGAACCACTCAAATATCCTCCTTACTGCCCTGGCTGGATCTCAGTGGATCTTTCAGGAGATTTAAAAATGCTTTTAATTAGAAGTTTCTGAAAATGTTTCTTCTTTAGTTGAAAGAGAAATGAAGTGAAAAAATCATATGGAGAAGATGCTATGAAAACTTTGTTGGTTTTGTTGTAATCTGGCTGATGAGAAAAGTCACATCAAAGGTAGCCAGCTGGTTGCGGCCATGGGTTCAGATTTCAGACATTTTAACGTCCCCTCGTCTTACCGATTCCTCCCTGTAGCTCTGTGAGGTAGGTGAAGCAAAGCTTTCTGTTCCCATTTTGAAGGTGGCAAAACTGAAACTCGGGAAGACTCAGTGTCTTATTCAGGTTTTCATGGACACGGAGCTCAAAGGCAGGACCAGAGCCGGGGCTGCTGACTGAGTGCAGTGTTCTATTTACTACACTACGAGGCCTCCCCATGTTCTCCCTCTTTTTGTTCTTTCCAGAAAAACTCTTCAGAAAGGTCAGCATCCTTCCTCTCTAGAACCAAGCTTTCTGTGCACATTCTCCTCGGGTGTGAGGATAAGCTCCTCTACTTAAGTGGGGTTTGAGGTTTGAGTTCATCCTACCTGTGGATGTTCGTGGAGGCGTGGTGGCATTGAGATGTGGTGTCAGGTTATACCACGTGGTCAGGGATCACTTCCTACTTCTCAGGAGCTTCACCATTCCTTAAATGTACACGAAAGTAACTGTGACACCAGGAGCAGGGAATTGTGTTTTTTGTGATGGGAACACCAAACTCTAGATATTCTCTATCCAACATAGAATCTCTCTGTGTCCTGTATGATTTCTAAATCCTGACCGGTGATTCTCATTCCAGCAATGTTTGAAACCACATTTCCCATCTGCAAGAAAAAAGAATTCTAATTCCTTAGATTTTCTTTTAATGGGACTTATGTGGATAATTTTGTTCCTGTGAGTGAACCTATGGCTGAGAGCACTTGGCTGTCCCAAAATGGAGGGGAGCTGGTGAAGGTACTGATTGAACAATAAAGCACCCAAAATACTTTTACACATGTGCACAGAAAGGGAAGACTTGGCCATGTTGTAATTCTAAAGTGGTGGCAATTTATTCCCCTTTTGGGCTTAGACTTCTGAGCTTGTTTCCTGATTAGCTAATATAGTAAAGGATCCTGGCAGGTGCGGGAACGCTGTGTGCTCACCCTCACCTTTCCTGATCAGTGTTTGATGGAGATACCCATGCAGTGCTCACCCTTACGATCCATGGCTGTCAACCCTCAGGCAGCTTTCCCCAGCTCTAAGACTTGCTTACTGACCAGGGAGATCTGAAGCTCACCACTCCACTGCCTTCTGCAGATGGTCCTACCCACTCATTTTGGCCTTCCCCTCCAACCCACTGATGGCCAGGGCTAAAGCCTCACTTGACCCAAACTGTTGGGCCAGAGACTGCATGAGTGAGTCAGTCTGGGCCTTGCGTGAAAGTGAAATACTCCTCCATTTCTCTGTTAATATTTAATTCAACAAGCTGAACACCTACTTTATGCATGGATGTGGACATGAGTAAGAAAAAGTCCCTGATCTTAAGGAGATTTAAAATATAAGTGTAGGCAAATACCTAGTAACTAATAACTAGTATCGTAGATACAGAGAATAGATTGGTGGTTGGCAGAGGCGGGAGGTGCGGGGCTGGGAGAAATGGGTGAACTATTTTTTGTTGTTGTTGGGTTTTTTGTTTTTGTTTTTGTTTAAATAGATTAAATAATTTATTAAAAAAAAAAAAAAGACTCTCTCCACCTTCCTCAGCTAGCATTCACTGCCTCAGGGATCTCTGTGCGGTCAGTCAGACCACAGTACTGGAGAGGCTTCTTGTAGGTCCTCTGATCGACAGTTCCAGCTGAGCCCAGCCTTCTGGCTCTCCCTGCCGAGGCACAGAACATGTGAGGCCGACCACCTTGGGTCCTCCAGACCAGCCCCTCTCCCAGCTGAAAACCACGTAGTGACATCTGATAAAAACTTGTGGAATGGAAGAGTCAGCCTACCTGAATTCGTGACCACAAACTGATGAGACAGAATAAAATGGTCCTTGCTTTAATCCAGTAAGTTTTGGGATAGTTTGTTATGCAGCAATAGATAGTGGGGCAGATACACATAAGGTCAGGGATATGCAGGATTTCTCTGAGGGTTCTTTTGAGGCAACATATGTTATATGGCATGTTAGTTTTCCTGTTTATTCCAGATAGCCTTTTCCACATTGTCATTGAAAGGAGAGTAAGATACTAAAATGAGAGGAAATCATGGAAAGCAAGTAGTGTATTATAAATAACCCCCCCCCCAAGAATCTAAGAGTAGACAAATAACTTGTCAGTTCATAGGTTGTTCATTCATTCAACAAACACTTGGTGAGTACTTCTCTGCCAAACACTGTCCCAGACATTTGGGCTGTCCTGGTGAATGAGGCAGACATGACCCCTGCCTGCAGGTGGAGGGCAGTCCAGAGGGAGAGACAGTCCAGGAAGGGAGGAGACAGTGAAACAAGCAATGATAGTAAGGAGTATTTAGTGATTTGATGGGGGAACGAGAGGGTGCTCTGGGATCTCATAGCCAGGGTGACTACCCTGATCAACTGAGTCTCAACAGAGATTCAAAGGCAGGACATCATATATTATTGGGGATGGGAGGGGCAGAGATCAGAGGATGCTTCAAAGATAAGCATTTGAAAACAAATCTTTGAGAGATCAGCGAATAGTGGCAGGAGGAGCGCACTTTCGGTGGAGGGGATAGCATGAGCACAGGCAGGGGGGTGGGAAAGCAGAAAACGTGCTCAAGAAATACAGAGTTACCTGGACTGGTTAGAACGTGGGGCGTATGCCCAGTTGTGGAGACAGGACTGTTAAAAGAAGTTACAGAACAAATCATACTTAAATTCAATTTATTTTTAGAAATCTTTTAAAAATGATTCAACTCTAAAGAAAAGTTGCTAGGATGGTATTCTGAATCTTCATTTACACCTCTGTCACATTTTCCAGTTGTGTACATACATACATCGATGTATACATACTTACGTATTGCATATATATATCCACTGCTATATGGTTTTGTCATGGTTGTCATGGAACCTTGTGGTAGTAAGTTGTAAACATCATGACCCTGTGCATATCTCCTGATATCAAACAAATAGGATTTTATTTGCATTCATTCTTTTACATTAAAAAAAAACTGTATTAAAAGACCACTCCATCAGCCTTCCCTCCCCTCTGACATTCATCATGGACAGTTTCCAGGCCGCGCCTCCCCCGCGCCGAGTTTCCTTTAAGGTCGTTCTAGCTCTACCTGCATCCTTCCGAGCCTTGCAGTGAACAGCTGCTGAATAGCCAGGTTGCTTGGAGAAAAGGAACAAGTTTAAACAACTCCAAAGTCGTTCGCCGTCTCTGCTGGGTTTAAGAAGACAGGGCCATCTGTGCTTCCTGCTCATCTCCCAGGGCCTGAAAGAAAATATTCTATGAGGCATAGGAGAAAATGACATAAAATGAATCCATTCTGCTGTCAGAGATCATAATGAAACTGGAGAAGAGATACAAAATCAATTCATTCTTATTATAATTTTCAGATTGCCATCTTCCCGTTTGTTCAGATGCAGGGACGATGGCTCAAATTGGTCTTTGGAATATTTAAGGAGCTTTTTTGGTCCCTTAATATTGGCTTATCAGTTCCAGTAATTTTACCTCCCAGAGTGAAATCGGCTGCTAACATTTGGAGGAAATTCGTGCTGTATTTTTTCGTAAGTTTTGCTGATCATCACCCGCCAGGCTACGGTAGATGCACTTGTGGCTTATTAGGAAGACGGTTGTGGAGCCTGTACGCTTTATCACAAAATTGCTGGTCATTCCAGGATCTCTTCCCCATGGGAAGGAACTTGTGTCAAGCATTTATCTATTTTTCTTCCTGCACAATACCTTAGGGTCTCCTGTTTAGAGGAAGTCTTCCCATTTTGGCTGCTGGGATAGAAGAGAAGAATCAGACCTGCAACAAATGATTCTCTTATTGCTCATTTAAGGCCACATGTGTGGGTCTCATGGAGATGAGGAAGGAAGAGAAGGGTAGAAAAAAGGCCGTTTGAGTTTGAAGACCCAATTTATCTTGTGTTGCAAAGTAACAATTGGAATGTACCTCTATTCTGTTTATACAATTATTATCCTAATTGTATCTTAACATATAAAATAATTATTTCAAAATCTTAATTCTAAAAACAATATATTTTAATTTTTAATAATGAAAATAATACAGAATGAAATAAATGTCCATAATTCTCCCAACCAAAAATAACTTCAGTTGACCCTTGAACAGCCTGGGGGTTAGAGCCACCGCCTGCCCCTTGCCTTGTTGAAAACCCATGTATAACTTTGTCTCCTCCAGAACTTAACTACTAATAACCTACTGTTGACCAGAAGCTCTACTGATAACATAAACAGTCAACTAACACATATTTCATATGTTATATGTATTATGTACTTTATTCTTACAATAATCCCCAGCTTCCCCTGAAATTTTTTGAGTATTTCTAGGCTATGCACTTCATTTCTGAGTTTCTTCAAATTGTTGCAAATCTCCAAAAAATGTTCTAATATGTTTATTGAAAAAAATCTGCATATAAGTGGACCCACACAGTTCAAATCCATGTTGTTCAAGGGTCAATTGTACTTTTAACAATTTAATATTTCCTGTCAGTCTTTACTTTGTGAGTTTTAAACATAGATTTGAAAATATATTACATGTAATATCTAATATCTTGAAGATATTTTCATTACATAAACATTGCATAAACTCTTTTTTTATAAACTCTTAATAAACATCTTTTTTGGAGGTCACATAGTAACATATCTTGTGGCTATCCATAATTTACTTTATCATTTCTTCTTTCAGGCAGTTGGATTGCCTCCTAGTTGTTCTGGTTTGTTTTGTTTTTCCTATAGAGATTGGGGCAGTGAATATCCTTATGCAAAAAGCCTTTATGTGTATATCTGATCATTTTCTTGGAATAGATTTCAGTAAGTTAAATTAATGGGTCAAAAGGTAGGCACATTGGAAAGACTATATTTGCCTTCAGAAAGTTTTACAAAATGCTCTGCTAAAACAATTTATACTCGTAATAGCAGCGCATAAGAATGCTTATCTTACTGAACACTTGTCAGAACTGAATATTACTTTAAAAATATATTTTAATCTAATAGGTAAAGAAAAAGTGCTATCTCCTTTTAAATTGCAATTTTTTGCTTACTAGTGAGTTTGAACAATTTTTCATGTTTGTTCGCAGAGTGTGTGTTTTTGTGTGTGTGTGTGTGTTTGTGTGTGTATGTGAATTTTCAGTTAGCATCCACAGCCTCTTTACCTACTAATAATGTTTTTCTAAATTATTTGGATGATATCAGGAGGAACCCATGTGTGTTGTAAATTTTTCCCAGTTTGAAAGATTTTTGTATAATTTTTATGCAGTCTGAAAATTTCATGTGGTCAAATTTTCTTCCTTTTTCTTTTAACTTTTTCATTACTTTTAATCTTAGAAAGTCCTTTCTTAGATATCCATGAAATAATACTTTGTATTTCTATTGAGTTTTATTATGGACTAAGGTTTTTGTTTTTGTTTTTTAGTTATTTTGCTTTATTCTACCTGCCTTTTATTGATGCTAAATGAACTTTTCCCCAAATAGTTAATCAGTGGCTCTAAGCAGTATTTACTGGCTAATCCTACCCTTCCAACTAAACTGAGATACTCCATTTATCATGCAGATACTCCATTTATCATGCGTAAAATTCTTTTCTTTTTTTTAAATTTAAATTCAATTAATTAACTTGTATTATTTGTTTCAGGGGTACAGGTCTGTGATTCGTCAGTCTTATACAATTCACAGCGCTCACCATAGCACATACCCTCCCCAATGTCTATCACCCAGCCACCCCATCCCTCCCACCCGCCTCCACTCCAGCAACCCTCAGTGTTTTTCCTGAGATTAAGAGTCTCTTACGGGTTTGTCTCCCTCTCCGGTTTCGTCTTGTTTCATTTTTTCCTCTCTTCCTCTATGATCCTCTGTCTCGTTTCCCAAATTCCACATATCAGTGAGATCATATGATAATTGTCTTTCTCTGACTTATTTCACTTAGCATAATATCCTCTAGTTCCATCCATGTCATTGTAAATAACAAGATTTCATTTTTTGATGGCTGCGTAATATTCCATTGTGTATATCCACCACATTTTCTTCATCCATTCATCTGTCGATGGACATCTGGGCTCTTTCCATAGTTTGGCTATTGTGGACATTGCTGCTATAAACATTGGGGTGCAAGTGCCCCTTCGGATCACTACATTTGTATCTTTGGGGTAAATACCCAGTAGTGCAATAGCTGGGTCGTAGAGTGGCTCTATTTTCAACATTTTGAGGAACCTCCATACTGTTTTCCAGAGTGGTCGCACAAGCTGGTGTATGTGTCAAACTCTTACATAGAACTGGGTCTTTTCCTGGAGTCTCCATTTAGTTCCACTGATCTATTTTTGTGTCAGCACCACACTTTTTAAGAATTAAAACTTGATAAAATACCTTTATATATGGTAAGAGAATCCCCCATCCCTCCATTAATTTGCTTTTATAAAAAAGCTTTAAAACCATTTTAAACTACTTAACATAGGAATTTTATTTTATTTTATTTTTTTCATTTTTTTATTATGTTCATTGTTTATTATGTTCAACCGGAGAGGGAGACAAACCACTACATCATTAGTTTTTGATGTAGTGTTCAATGATTCATTAGTTGTGTATAACACCCAGTGCTCATCACAAGACATAGGAGTTTTAGAATCATTTTTCCAAGTTCCAGTGAAAACCTGTTGGTGTTTCAGGTGGAATCTTTAAACCTATATATGAACCCAACCTTTCTCAAGATCCCAAGTTAATTTTTATTTCATCAGCTCATGTTATGATCAGAATTAGTGATTCCTAAACATAAAACACTAAATACTGATTTTCTCATCATTTGGTGCCTCTGAATCACCCTGATGATTTGGAGAGAATTCTAAAACGGAACGTTTCAAATTCCCTAGAATTTCAATTGTTGATTGATCGCTAATGACAGAGTTTGTCTCTGGGTCCATATTGGACAAAACATAAAAACTAGTTGAATGTAAGTCAATGAATGAATGAATGAGATTACAGATGGGCCATGAAAAACAAAAGATCTGGCTTACTCCAGGCCTTCAGTGTCATCTGGGCAGAGTGACTGTTACTTGGAAATTACTGACATCAAGTCTGATGGTATCAACCAATGGTTCCCCATGAGTAGTACAGAGATTGGAAACTAAATTTTTATTGATCTACGCTAGGCATTTTGCTAGGTGCTTTTCATGTGTTATCTAACAGAAGAAAATAAGGTAGAAGAAAGGAAAAGACTTGCCCGGAGGTTATGGAGGTTGTAAGCTGTGGAACCAGGTACACATTCACATCTCTTGGTCTCTAGTGTCTCATAGCCTGTGTATGGGCAGGTCTAATGTATAGGTTCTTAAGATTATTTCATAGGTTCTAATTTCAGTGGATCAGAAATAGCACAGATAGTAACATTTTAGAAGCTAAGTCCCACTGATGATTATTTACTCTTGGAAAAGACCCACAAAACTCATCTTTTGTCCCTCTTCTATGGAAGTAGGTCTACAAAGACTTGGGCCACAAAGGAGTCTACTGTTGTGTGCTTGAGCACCAGAGGATTCTGCATAGATTAAAGTCCAGTCCATTTCAATTGTGATTGCATAGACATATCTCATGGAGACTTGACCTGGCATCTAGTCTTAACAAGAGCAGACCTGCTCTAATCTACTTTCCACTTTGCCGTTCTCTATCCAGGCAAGATAGTCTAATTATGGCAGATGCAGGGTTGTGAACTGTGGTTTACTCTTCCTTAAAAAAATGACGTTAATGTTGCTGTAATCATTCTTTAGCTGCATATATTAGAGATTCCTTTCTCAGAGCCCCAAACACTTTGCAAATATGATCTCATTAACCCACATGCCAACCCTTTGTGGTAGGTCAGCCGTCTTGGCGGCATTCGAGAATTGAATTATGCAAAGAAAAAGTGGTCTTTTCAGAGCTGCCTGCCAGCTGGGGATAGGAACCAAGATTAACAGGGCATCTTAAAACTACAGAGGGCCCTAGATATCACCTGGTCCCATGTCCTCATTAAATAAATAGGAAACTGAGGCCCAGAGGGGCCATATCACTAAAATCCAGGGTTTTCATAAGGGCTATCTGTTATTATCACCTGGAAAGCTTTAAAAATGTATACTATTGTCCAGGTTCCACCCCAGACGCATTTAATCAGCATCCCTGGAACCTCCCTCCATTGATTTTAAAGGCTTTGTAGATGATGGGGATTAAGGGGTGTACTTGTTGTGAGGAGCACCGGGTATTGTATGGAAGTGTTGAGTCACTATATGGCAAGTCAAAACTAATATTATACTGTATGTTAACTAACTGGAATTTGAATAAAAACTATAAAAAAAAGGCTTCGTAGATGATTCTAACGAGCAGCCGGAGTTGAAGTTTAGCTGGACGAAGGCAAACCCAGGGGGGAGAAACTCTGCCTAATACACTGTCGTCCTGGGATCGGCCCATGGCTTCCCTTTGCCACTCCAGGTCTCACAGCTTGGTTTATGGCAGTTGTTGAGGTTTTAACAATCCAGGCTGGCATCTTTGAAACAGGAAATATTTATAGTAATTTCTGAGCTTTTCACTTCATTTCACCAGGAGAGACACAGTGCAACGCAGTGGCCACATAATGCCGAAGTCCCTGTGTTATTCTGCCACCCCAGTCAATCAACCAGTCAGTTCACTGGACACAATCAGTCAGATCTGTTGGTTGGCTGACTTAGCCATTTCAGATAAAGTGGTCTGCCTAGTTGTTTACGTGTGGACATTACTTTTCTAGACCTTGCTTTTTACAAGGAGGTGTGATGATATATTTTTCATATATTACATTATTTTCTGTTCTAAGTTCAGTTCTTGGGAGCACAGGGGAGTCTCAGCATTAGCCCTGTAAAAGAAGAAATGAAATCCTATCCTCTGCAACTCTAAGGATTAGAGATTCAAGAGTTCATCCCAGTGCCCATAGTAGGTGCTCAATAAATGGTAGTAATTGTTATGCTCACATTGCCTTGGGGTATTGCAATGACCTGGATCCAGATCCAGATCCAGCCCGTGCGTGCGTGTGTGCACACATTCACACACACCCCGTGTGACAGAATGGAGCATGTTTTTAGACTTGGCTATTTGCGAAACTTGCAAAAGTTGAGATCAGGAGGAAGAAACAACCAGTCCATTAACTCCTTCACTTCCAGAAAAAACCCGGTGTGCGGAAGTGGCGTTGGTGGGTCACCGGAAGCACAGACATTACAAAACCATGTCTGAAGAAGAAAATGTGGTTCCTCTTCTTAGCTTTACAGAAGGTGCAGCTATACTGCACTTCTTGGCTTTTGCTGCTTCTCCCTGTGGCTCCTGAAGCTAAAGCTCCTTGACCCTGGAATCTGGGATCATTCCTGTCCCCCAGCTCGGTTGCTCTGCATGTCCCTTTCAGTTTAATTATTTTTGACAGTAAGTCTCGTTGAGGTTCTGCCTGGACCTGTGCTCTGTTCCCAGTGACTCAAGTCTCACTTGGCTGCCTGTTAACCATTGCCTGTCTCTTATTGAGGAGCTGGGCCCTTGCCTATTTTCCTTTCTCATGAGTTCCCAAGTCCCTGAACAACCTCTCCGTTCTCCCAGGCCCGGGAATCCTGCCTTTTGCATCACACAAGCAATAAAAATGGAAAAGTGATCAGTGCTCCCAATCCCCAAGGCAGGCTCTTGGGGATCTGTCTGGTTTCAGCAGCTAGACCTTTCCTTCCCTGACGCACATTGGTACACTAATTTGTCCACTGGTACATGCCCTCACTGCCTGCCTCCCTTGACACTCGAGCCCTTCTTGTGTCAGAACCTGTCATGACAGGTGCTGTGGCTATGTGGGCAGGTCATGAACCACGTCACTGAGGCACTCGGCAAGTTATCAGCAGGCCCCTTAATCTAAACAGCTGTTCCATCATCAGACAGCTGGATGAGCTCAGACAACTCTATTTGTTGTCCCAAAAGACAGGTCACAGCCTGAAGACCAGGCAGAGTCTACAAAGCAGGTCTCTCATCAACAGTAATCACTGCTTGCTTTCAAGAAACCTCTTGCCTTCCTGGAAATCCTCAATGTCGGCAGCAAACGATGATGTGTTTCTATTTCCACAACTATGCTTACATGTCACACCTAACCAGGGTTTTCATATAACAACACTTTGAATAAAGGCATAGGTTCTGATCTTACTTTCATGGGATTCATGTTTACAGATGAATACTAAAGAGGGTCACTGATCACTTTGATCCTGGCGTGCGGTGTGGTTGGTCATCTAGTCCCACCCGCCTTTTCAGTGCCATCTCCCTGCCTGTCCTTCAGAGAACCACTTCAGTGTTCAACCTTGTGGAATCCACCCTACGGTCTACAGCTCCACTTTCTCACTTGCAGCTCCCTCTCCCTGGAGTTCTTGTCCCATTCTCTTCCCGACTCATTCTAACTCATCCCTCACAACTCGACCCACGTGTCAACTCCCCTGGAGCCTTCCCTGGGCTCTCCTCCACATCCAGGTACCTTTGGTGTGCATACATCCCGTGGACCGCTTATCCTATTCCTTTGAGCTCTTTGAGGAGAAGCCCGGGCATGATTTAGTTTCACATACATCATGTGCACAGTATGAGCACAATAAGTGTTTTGGTGAATAAAGTGAATAAATTTAAATGCAAAATAACAAACAGGGGGCTTTGGATTGCCATCTGTTTTTTTTTCTGGCTCAAAAATGGAAGAATGTTAAGTGGCTTAAGGAAGGAAGCCCCCAATTCATTCACCTCTGTATCCTTCACCTGGCACCTAGTGCTGTGTCTGGCACCCAGTAGGTGCTAGTACATGTTTTTTAGATGAATGAACCACTGCCAGATGGATGACTGAGGTCCCCGGGTGCCCCACCTTAAGTGGCATTTGCTTGGCTTGGATGGAACCTGACATGGAAGGTGAAATTGGACTTTAGGAGATGTTTCTTTCTATTGAGTGGGTTTCCATTCCCTCTGGAAAACTCCTGGGGCAATCCCTGGGGCATTTGTCAGTGCAAACTCAGGAAGCAGAGGGAAGAAAGAGAAACTTCATTTGCATTTAGTTTTCGCCTAGACTTTGGGCTCCCCCTATTACGACTCTGACCTCCTCCAGTTTGGGGACCTCTAATTTCCTAGCCCAGTGCCTGGCACACAGGCAGTGCTTTAAAGTGAGTGACCACGTGGCGACCTCGGCATTACCCAGGAAGCCCTCTAGCACCATCTGCCTAGCACACGTGTTGGTTTGACCTCAGTCATTATGGATGCCATTTCCTCTCCAGGCAAAGTTATTTGTTCAAGGGCAACTTGCTTGCCTTTGCGTTGTTCTTGAAAGAGAATCCCTGATGTCTTGCTGATGCTTTACTTAAATGGAATAAGGTGGTTTTCATTTTCATATTGTTGGAAACTGCACTTGTGTTGGTTCATGGGTAGTGGTTAGGACTGAGACAGTGGCCCTTGTCCTTCTAGGGTTCTTTTTTTTTTAAGATTTATTTGAGAGAGAGAGCGTGCATGAGTGGGGGGAGGGGCAGAAGGAGAGAATCACAAACTGACTCCCCACTGAGCACGGAGCTGGACGCGGGCTCCATCCCAGGACCCATGAGATCAGGACTTGAGCCAGAACCAAGAGTTGGATGCTTAACCGACTGAGCCACCCAGGCGCCCCTGTCCTTCTAGGGTTCTACAGAAGTTTCAGATAATGAGAGGGAAAGAAATAAAAGACTGGATAGAAGAAGTGGGGGAAAACTCAGCAAGGCAAAGAAAATGAATTTGAAAAAACTTCTCCAAAGGACGTAAAAATCGGTGGAATTCATCATTAAAAAGAAGAGCATCAGTCATTCCCAGTATTACTTTATTTTCATTGTGTGTGTGAATAAAAGCGCAGGTGGAAATGACAATGGTGAATAACTTTTAAAAGCCACTTTATCCAGGAACAGTGAATAAGAAAGATATTTAGTTCCAACCTTGGAGATAGGGTAAAAAAAAAAAACAAAACTATCAACTGTAAAACATCATCCCCCGCGTGGATGAAAACCCTCTGAACCTTTCTTGTGCTTCCTAATATCAAGGGAATGGGAGATGAGGAGTAGTCCAAACCTGCAGGGATGTGTTCCTGGGGAACCAAGGCGGGGCTCGTGCTGGTTCACGGATGCACTTCATACTAAAGTCTTTTTCCTACTGCAAGATTCCTTTTCAGTCCCATCTGCTTTCTTTCTGGGTCTTAGCCTCGTGACCTGCACAAATTTACATCCTTGCTTTCGCTTTACCCATTTTCCCATATCACATGGACTCCTACCCGTGTAACTCTCCTTTGTTAGTGCAAGGCTGTGTGAAAGGTTGTGCACAAATGGAACTTTTATATATTTAATCATCTCTTGAATGTACTCAGGAGCTTTCTGTTTAATGGAAGTCAGGCTTGAGTCTTGCACAAAATGAAAAAGACTTGAGCAATCCCACTCACATACCAGTTTGTCTATCACCAATTTTCTTAAAGCTGATTTTCTTAAACTTTCCTGAAGCTGTGAGTAGGTGACTGCAGTTTGCAGGATGGTGTGCTCTGATGAAACAGCTCTGATCTCCCCATTCTCCTTCACTTACCATCAGGAAGTGCCTGGGACAGAACTGTCCCTTGCTTCTATCTAACTAGCCCCTTATACCTGCTGGCACAGGTGCATCCGGGTTTTCTGTGGTAGTTGGACCTAGGTAGCACGGGTGGGGCCTATGCAGAGCACAGAGTCTAGAGTCTAGACCCTGTTCTCCAGATATCTAAGTGAGGGCCTGTCCCTCTCTTTGCCATACCATCTCCCCATAGTGGGATTCATCCTGAAACATGGTACTTCTTGTCAGTGATTAAGGACATGTTCCCCTTGATCCTCTCCTTCTACATTAGGGGCACATTCACACCTGCTGATGGATGAAGATGCTCCCTTCATGGATCTTTCACAGACCCTCTTACTCAAACTACACTTTAGAAACTAAAGCAGAAGAAAGCACTTGACTCTCTTGCTAAACAACTGGGCTAATGATTTAGGAGACAGTATAACATAGAGGAAGGGCTGGCTTGGGTTCTTGGGTTCAATCATGGTGTAATTAACTATTAGCAGTATGAACTTGGACCAGTTTCTTCCCCTCTCTGAGCCTCAGTTTCTTCATCTGTAAGATGGATATATTAATATCAACCTCAGAAAGCTGTGGATATTAGAGAAGGATGTACGTACAGCAAGGTCGGGGCTGCATAAATAGGAAATGTCAGTATCAGTAATGTTCATTAGCACGAAAGTTGTTTGGAACTTACTTTCCTTTTGTCCTCACCTCCCCCTTTGTCCACCCTTCCATTTTCCGTAACACTCCTCTTATGGTTGCCTAAAGACATTTTCTGTTTTCTGTCTCCTTGCTCCCTAATTTCTTCCCCATCCTCTCTCTTGCTTTCTCTCACATCTAATGTTATGGTATGCCCACTCTCTCTTCCATCTAAGACTTATAACATTTCAAAGCTAAAATGTCCCTTGGAAATTCTTAGATCCAGCTCCTGTGTATCAGATGAGACAACCAACACCCGAGGAAATGGGCATCTGCACAAGGGCCTGCCGCAGTGGGATCCTGGAAAACTCAGGTGAATGCTTGGCCTGCCTGCTCCTTTATGACTCTCTGTCCCTGGGAGTGACCATCTGAGAGACGTTTATCCCCATGGAACCTGGTGAGGACAGGGATGAATTACAGTTCTCAGGCTCTCTAATAGTGTTTTTTGTATTTCTTTTCTAATCCCTCAAGAGCATTTTATATTTCAAAGCTCTTTGATAAAACAGCTAAACTAGCTTGTCTCCTGGGGCAGTGGAACTCAGCTGAGATGTCTCCTGAAACTCTCTTGCTGTTGGACTGGGGGTATATAAGGGTTTTTGGTTTTTTTTTTCAGTTGTAAAAAAAATCTACAGTTGCTCAGCATGGATAGTACATCATGAATGAACAGTAGTGGGCCTTTGATCTAATTTTCATGTGTGTGTCTTCTTTCTCAATAATAAATGGGCTTTTGTTATGAGACAGGTTGACACTTACTGAGTTTGCTTTTCATTGGTCCGTGGCGAGTTGGAAGCAGCTGAGAATGTGTTCTCTTTCTTAGTCCTATAGCAAAACTGTGACTTGGCACATAATTGGGCATTGTTGCTTAGGCTCTTTCAATATTCCAGGCATTGAAGAGAGAGAAAATTGTGTGTTTTCCATTTGGGAGAATAGCATCCAAACTAAATGTCAGATGACAGTTTAGCATAGTGGTGCCTGATATGATCCATCACAAAGGAGAGAAGAACTATTGATTATGAGGCTGAAAAGAGAAAAACACATCCCGGAGAAAAGGGCAGGAGAAAATGAGCTTATAATACAGCAGCTGTCTTTAAGTCACTGCCCTTGAGTCATGACAAATGTCTTGCACCGGCTCAGATTTCTTTGAATCCGCCTGGAAATGGAGCCCAACACCTCGACCATCAGAGGCAGCAGGAGTGGGGTTAGAGAAAACCCGTTCTGAGGAATATTAATGTTGCGCAGAATCGCACCCCCGACAGGACATCTGTCTGGAATGTGGCCGGAGGGCACTTCCCAAAAGCCCTGAGAAGAAGGACTGGGGGAGCAGAACTGACGTAAACACTCCAGGAGGCTCCTTTGTGCTCTCAGAAAGGGGAGGTGAGAGGCAACGAACGGCACATGGAAGGCAGGCCCTGGGGAGCCATAATGGTGTTTGGAGCCTTTCACTTCGGTGCAGGTCACCAGTTCAGTTCAAACTCTGACTGCTGGAAACTGTTACGGCTTGATGGCTGATGGGAAATTAGGTCCCAGCTTTCAGTTGGCTTCCTAAACACATTCACTGTAATTGGTCTCCCTTCCTGGAAGGCTGCTAAAGGCTGGGGAGGGCCGACAGGTACAGAACTGCTCCGAGTCCAGGAGGGGATTCTGTGGGGAGGGGGAGGGGAATACACGCTAGGCAGGCACCCAGAGGAAAGGCAGTTCAGAGGAGGGAGGAAAATGCTTGATTCCTCGAGCCCCTGAACGTGTGAGGGTTGCAGCGATCCTGACGCCAGCCTTTAGGCAGGCCAGCATGGGGACTTTGGGCAGAGAGTTGGACTGAGTCCCATGAAGAAACTCAGCTCTGACCCACCAGCCTCTTTGCCTCTAGCCCCCTCCCCCCACCTCGAGTCCTAATCCAGTTTCTGGGCAGGGGAGCATGATTTGCAAGCTGGCTTCCTTATCCCTTGTTTAATCCCTTCAGCTCTTAGGTTATTGCAAAACTCAGGCTCTTGCAAAGCAAAAGCTTTGGCTCTTAGAGTTCAACCACTTTTCTTGGTTTTTCTACTATTGTCAACCCCTCTCCTGACACAGTGAATGGGGAGGGGGGCATGTCTCTTGGCATGAGGAAGCATACAGGATAGAAAGCCCATCTCTCCAGTTGTCACCCTGCTCCATTTAATTTCATGTGTTTCTTTTGACACTTACCCTATTCCTGGGCTTTTGAAGCTTCCGCTCAGTTCAGCCAGTGGACCTGCCTGTGGGTCCATCAGCTTCTTGTCAAGAAGAGATTCTCCCTATGGGCAATTCACAAATCCAAAAACCCTGTGAAGGTCTATTTTGTAGAATGAAATAGGGGACAGAGGACCAGAGACAGAGGAAAGGGACTGTGAGAAAACTGGCAGGGTCTAATAATTTATGGCTTACCACCTTTTGGTCACAGGCTGGGAGATGTGAGAGAAAAATTCAATATAGCTCATCACCCATCATAATAGCCAATGTCATTTCTATGTAGGCGAGATAATTTATTTGTTTGCATATCGTAGTGATTTTCTGTCACTTTGCAAATGATGTTTCCAGAACGTTTGCCTAGAGTGTCAACTCTGTGGTTGCAGGCATATTCTCTCTCCGCCTGGGGGTAGAGAACCTGGCTTCGGACCTGGACAGCCCACAGGAGGGTGGGGAAGCTGGTGGGTTAGAGCGTTCATTAAGCTGAGGAGAAGCCCAGAGAGTGGCTTCCATTTGTCTCTGGAACACAGGATTTGTGCAAAAGCTTCAATGCTGAGATACAGTTCTGTGAGCAAGTGGCCCTGCCAAGACAGAGGGTGGTCTGGGAAACAAGGGTGCTGTTCTTGGGAACCAGCTGCTGCGTTCGTGCTGTCCTGGCAGGAGGTGGGTGTGTTTTTTGGTATTTGTGGGTAAGGTTCCCCCTCACTACGCCTGCAACTCCCCAGATGCAGTGTCTGAATCATCCCTGTTGCCAGCACTCCTACCAGCTGCCAGACACGTAGTAGGTGCGCAGAAAATACTTGTTATAAGCAGGAGTGAGCAGGGAGAACAGAGCTCCGGTAGTCCCACCTTTTCCGAAGATGATCCTGGGCTGCTGTGGCATATTTTCAGTCAGTTCCTACCTAATCTGCTCTTCAAACTACACTGAAGCCTCCGGAAAGTCGTCAAAGAACATTTTGCTGAGTAGCTGGGAAACAGATCTTAAAAATGGGAACTTAGATCTGAGGGTCTAGGGTTCATGTCCCTGTTCAGGCACCAGCAATCAAAACAAAGCAAACCGAAAATTGGAACTTGGCTGTCGTATGATGATCAGGCCAAAGCTTAGTCAGATGAAAGGATGCTAGGTCTATCTGGAGAACTTCCTGCCCACATCTCCTTTCTCAAGCAGCAGGGGCTGTTCCTTGTAGCATCCATCACCGGCTACATGGCTGATGGGCTGGGCTCATGAGGCCCATCGGCTTCAGTGGCTCTGCTGCTCAGACCCTCGGCTGTCCCCGGATTAGCTTTCCCCACCTGGCTTCCTCCTGCATGTCTGGACCCCCACGTGACCCTGTCATGTTGCATTTAGGCCCGATCAATAGAGTTTTTAAATAAGACTTGCCCTTTGAAAACCAGTCCTAAGCACTTTGCATTCCTTTACTGTCTGAAAAGTTCAGTTTTGTTCTATGCTCAGTTCTAAAAATACCCATGTGAGCGGGAGGCCCAGGCTAGGCAGTTCAAAGCTGTTCCGGGAGGTGAGGGTCTCTCGGGCTTGCAGTGAGCTCACTAGGGGGAATTTAGCACCCTCGCACCTTCAGGGAGGGGGCTTCCCCCAGCACAGAGTAGGAATGTGAGCATTCTGTCCCCTGGCAGTCTCAACTCCGTGGAAGGCAGGAGGGCACCACGACCCTGGAAGTTACTGGGATCCCTGGGTCCAGATGGCTGTGACATGTCTCAAAAAATTTTTTTTCCTTTCCAAGATGGATGTAGTGTGTAGACAGTATCAGTCGCAAGTCAATTGGTGATCTTTGGTCTGTGTTTTTGAGTGTGCGTGTGGAGATCAGGAGTCGATACCCATTGTCTTCAGGGCTGGGATGCTTGATGCACAATTGAAGCTGATTATTTGGTTCTTAGCATTCCTGAAATCAAAATGCATAAATGAAAGACTATTTCTTGAATGTGAGTGAAGTAATACACTTGTCTCCTTTGCTGTAATTGTCCTAAAGTGGATGGCAGAGGCCTATTCTCTGTTTTTATTCTGTGTCCTTGGAGAATAAAGGCACAGGGCGATACATGCTGTTCAGACACTAAGCTTTACACTCTGTTTATCTGATTCTTCTGTCTAATTAAAGTTACCTTTTACACTTGATTGGTTTTTAAAGCCCAATATTTGGCAATTAAACCTTCTTTATTCTAACAACTGGGTGACAGTTCTTTGAGTGATTTAGCACATGATGTATTATCTGCAGAACCAAGAACTGGCTTCCTTGGAGAGCTGCTCTTGAAGAATTTCATGTCTGGGTGGCTGCCCTGAACACCCACCAAGGAATCTGTAGATAGAATTATATGGATTCAACTCAGGAGTCCATAGAGCCAGTATGAGGAGAACCTTGGCTTGAATTGGGAATCAGGAGATGTGATTTAATCCCCAAAGGGCCCGTTCTTCTGAAGCTGCCTCAAGGTCTTTGAAGGTGCTCTTTATCCATGTTTATTGGTCAATCAATGAAGGGTGGCAGATGCTGGTGGAGAAGCTGGCCTGCCCCCACCATCGCAGTGGGCACTTGGTCCCGTCGGCCTAGGCCTGTGCTGGTTTACAGAGTGGTGGGCAGGATGCTGGAGGATCTTGGGACACACAGAGCTTCCCAGTTGGACTTGTTAAGACATCAGGTGCCACTTATCTCCCGTTGGTCCTTCTTGAGAGCCTCGTCCAAGCACCAGAGGTTTTCCTTTATTCTGTGTCCTCTCAGACAGGAAGGCCTATGGCAGAACATGCAGGTACTAGAGGGGGTGCCAAGGTCGTAAGCATGACCCCTCCCCTTACCTCATAAGAATAGACTCTGTTTCCTATTCAGGCTTGCTAGGTTTTTGAAGGACAGGGTAGTGTTGCCTTTTCAGGGGAAATAAAGAATAGGTGGTTGAGTTACGTTATACTGTCAGAGAGAGGAAGATGTGAAGGAGATGGCAGCCATTTTACAGAGAAAGAATCAGTGTGTTTACCTCTTCCTCCCTGCCTTGCTCCTGCTGACCTGCCAACACACAAACACAAACACGTGTGTACACACACACACACACACACACAATGCACACATATGCACACGCAGATGCAGCCTTGCATCTGCCAAGCTGGTGAGTCTGAGCCAGCTAGGAGTGCATACGGTGCTCTCATCTGGTCTGTTCTCACCTGGGTGCGGAGACATTCTCTTCCCCAAGTCTGGCATGTGAGCTGGAGTTTACTCAGTGATGGAGGCCCTTCCTGGGAACCCGGTTCAACCACATCAGACGTTCTTCATTTGTTTGAGAGTATTTTAATTTTCAGTCTTCTATCCTCACATATGGGCCCAGAGTGATGCTTAAGGGAGGCTAAATTACTGCCACCAACCTGATCTGATTCACCGTGAGGTGATTAGCTTTGCCATGACACAGAGGACTGCGGGACGCATCCTAATGTGTTTGTACTTCCTGTACTGTGAATGCAAATGATTGAGGGGGTTTCATCCAGACTTTGTCTCCTTCCCTGAGGACTCCCCTGGGGAGGATAACTGGAGCTGTTGAAGACAAGCCGTAGTCTTTCTGGCAAGTCTGGAAGCTTCCTCAGCATCACTGCCCTGCCTGGAGGTGTCCTCCTGTTATCGGAGTCCTGGTCCAGCTTGACTGTCTTCAGCAGGTAGAAGACGAGGCTGGCATATGGGGACAGCATGGAAAGCAAGGGACCTTTGGGAATGACCCCTGAGACTCCACTGTCCTGGGAACTTCTGGCTTCAGTGGTTCTGGGGCGAGCTCACAGGTTTGTGAGTCAGAATGGCAGGGTCTCTAGTCCCACTCTACTCTGAGACCAGAGACATCCCCATCATCCAGGAGCTCGGCAGCATGCAGAATCTCTGACAACAGCCTAGGCATGCTGAGTCAGAATCTGCATTTTAACAAGAGCCCCAGGTGACCAGTCAGCTCCCTTACCTTAAAGGCTATTCTCACAGCAACAGTCCTTCTTTCTGAGGTATATCGTACTGAGAAAATGTCCACCTGGGGAGTGGAAAGGAAGCAAGACAGCAGAACTTTGCAGCATGGATTTCTGACTCTGGGGTCTCCAGGTGGCAGAAGGACCAAGGAACCCAGCAGGAGGCAAGGGGATAGACAGTGGCATGAGAGGACACAGAGGGAAGGTCTCAGTGGACACGCACTTCCTTGACACCTCTTCCTTCCCTTCCCCTTCCCCACAAACCAGCTGCCACTGACCTCACGGTGCCCACTTCTAGGCCGGGTGATGCTTTTAAAAGACCCTGGGTCCCTAGGAAGTTTATGGTGTGCCCATTTCCCTATTCCTGCCATGGAATTAAAAATAAAGTAACAGTGAACTATAAAACAGATATAAAAAGTATAATAAAATTCTGATTCTCCCCTTGATGAATACTTTAATTCTTGCTTTAAAATAGAAAACGTGATTTTCACGTGTGAGCCCCAGCTTTGCCGGTGCCCCAAGCACATCACTGGGGCATCAGATCCTGCCCAGTGCACCCTCGTCCTGCCCTCACTGCAGTTGGAGGAGACACTGGATCCCCGAGGAGACTAAGGTCCCAACTCTGTGACCCCCTCTTGGTGTCAGATTACCGGTAGATTGGGGTCCAGAAGCTGGTTTGGGGGTTCCACCTGTTGAGGTGCTTCTCCTCGGGTCTCAAGTAATCCTAGGTCTGTCTCAGCACAGCTGGTGCCCCAAGGGAATCATGAAAATAATGTTGGCTTCCAGGGCTTGATACAAGCTAGGACCTGTTTTGAGTTTACCCACGTCTTAGTGTCTAGATGCTACTCAGACTTGAAAAAAGCCAGCAGTCATTCAACCATTGGCATCTCCCTTGTGCTTTCCAGAGGTCAGAGGACACATTGGCTCCCTGACAGACCCACAGGAGGCCTACCCCAAGGAAGGGGTCCCTGGCAGACCCATTCAGAAGGTTGGCACAGCCAGGAGGGAGAGGGAGAAGCCGCCTTCCCAAAGGCCGTCCTCAGCCTTTCCTCTACCCGCTACTTGTTGCTCAGCACTGAGTGGAGGGACTGGAAGGACTGACGAGGCGGTTGAGAATCATGGCTGTTTTTGACTTGTCAATCAGTTTGGGATGAACATCCTTCTTGCCCATGCTTGAAGGGCCAGCTTAATTATCACAAAGTCTTGCTGGCAGTATGCTTGCTTTCTTTTCCCAAATTCCATTGCTTTTGTTTGTTTGTTTTTAGTTTAGTTACAGCTAAGGTGTGTGTGTGTGCGTGTGTGTGTGTGTGTGTGTGTGTGCGTGTGTAAGAGTGTATCCATGCTTTATGCTATGTCTCACCCCGTCCCTGCTAAGGAAAAGCTGGTCAGATCAACATATCTCTACTCAGTGAAGGATTTGTAATGTCATCAGGTCATGTGATTCACTGCTTCAGAAGTGGAAATTTGAAAATCTCTCTCTCCACTGCCTTACACGGTTACTCTGGTAGACCTAGGAGTTCTCCAAGCTTTTAAAAGTCATGTGGCTTTTTCAAAGTGACCAAGAATTTGTGCAACACTCTACAATTACAAGACCCTTTGGCCATAACCTTCATGGTTCTCCTTCGAGGCAACACTTTCTCACTAAAGCTTTGCACAGAAGCAATTTCTCATTCTTATATTCATTGGGTGGTTAGCACATTCCAGCCAGGAAGCAGTAACTACATTCCTGCTTAGCTGTTCTACTTCCATTAGTTAATTTAATGTCACGGTAGCCTATGAGTTGGTACTACTGTTATCCCCATTTTATAGGTTAAATAACTGTGATAAGGTCATCCAGTAAGTAAGTGGGGAAACAGAGATTTGGACCCAAAGAAGTCTGTCTGGAAGAGCCAAGCTATTAGCAGTTGTGCTATCTGCTAAAGGTATATGGAGCCCTTCTCTCTCTCTTTTGTTTTACCTCTGCTTTGGCTTTTTTGCAGGGGAAGGAGACTCCTCATGTCTTGCATGGTGGAACAGGTTTCTGAGTGTGAAGAGGTTTGGGGTGAAACATCTCAGTCTTCCTCCTCTTCCTTCCAAGTGGTATTTAGTTGTCTAGGAGGGGTTTCCTTCTCTCCGAGTGGCATGACAATGTCCAGCTCCTTTGGTTAGCAAAATAATAAGTCTGTCACTTCCCTTTAGGCCAAAGTGTTTTGGTAACAGAAATAGCCTCAGTGAAACGTTACCCTGACTTCCAAGTTAGAGAATAGTTTTGCTCAAAGTTAATCAAAATCCCAGGGTTAGAAGGGATTTTAAAGGCCCTTTTGTCCAAATCCCCATCTAATTTTTGGCTCCCTTTTATAACCTCCTGCCAAGCATCATGTTGTATTTTGGTTTATCTTTTAATCAGTCAAAGGTGGCCCTGTGCTTCCAATGATTAAAATAAGAAATCTTTTTTTTTTTTTTTTCCTTGTTCTGAATCTTCCAACTGGCTTTCTTTTCTTGTCTCCATCTTTTCTCCTCTCAGAACCTATTCATCTGCTCGACATGAACATCCAGGTTAATTACATCCAGAAAGAAATCCCTTCTTTCAATTATAGAATGATTAACTATGTAAATTTGAATTAACCCATCCCCAAGTCAGAATTTTGAAATCATCTTTTTCAGCAACCCTTTGGTGCATACCGTTCCATCTACTGCCTTTCCTTGGTAGCACCGTTACGCCATCCATTTTCAAAGAGAGGCCATTTATACACAACCAGAGCTGTTTAATTTCTGCCTCTGCTCTTTTTGCTTTTATGGCCCACAGGATAGTGTCTTTTGCCCCCTATTGGAAGAAATTTCTCAGACGTGTGGCATTCTATTTTTACCTCTTAGACCCACCTCAGAGTCCAAATGTCAGCATTTTATGGAAGGAGGGCTGGGCTAGAAGCCAAACAACTGAGTGAGTCCTAGGTTGGATTCTGCCCTGGGACCTTGGGAATCCTGGTTTCATCCTCAGGAAAATGGGCATTCTGCCAGCCCTGCCCTTGTTATAGGGTTGTTGAGAAGCTCACACAGGGAATGCACGTAAAAGCACTTAGTAGACTGTAATACAAGATGGCAAATATAAGGCCAATGCTCTGAGTGCCCAAAATGGTTATGAAGTCGGTGCATATGGAGATGATGGGGAGCCAGAGAGCAAGAGAACCCCAAACTCTCAACGTGACAGTTGGTTCTTGACTATCCTGGTATGTGTCTGCAGATGTCTGGGAGGGGTTGAGATTAAGTTGCCTCAGAGCTGAGCATTCCTGTCAGTCAGAAATGTGTCACTCAGGGAGTTTCAAAGCAACAGGGGGGAGAAAATGAGCTGACAGTCATTCGTACAAATTTATGAACACTAATTAATCTTCCAGCTTGTAAATAGCACCAAAGATAGTAGAACATAAATCTTACCTGGGCCATTTCAGAAGGTGGCATTAACCAGGGGTCTGTCGCTCCAGCCACCACTGTGCATTGCTTCCAGTAGCTCTGAGCACTGCCAGGCACCTTACTTGTATCTTTTAGACATTGTCCTCAATAGGACTAGCTCTGTTGGGTAATAGCCTACCAAGTTGTGTTTTTCCTAAGATTTTTATAAATCTGGTACCATCCTAGTCTAAGAGCTTCTCTTTAAAGTAGTCTTTGTAGATTCTCTCTTTGTTCCCTTCAAGACTCTAAATTAGTTTATTCTTCCTTTGAAATCCTAATTTTTAGGATGCTTTTTGGAAAGAAGAGAATTTCTTTATAGGAAATTCACGAAACAAAATTCAGCCAAAATCGCACATAGTGCTTATATAATGTAATAAATAGTCCAATGGATGAATGTCTTATTTGTATTTGTTTGAAGAATACAGTCTTTCAGCTACCAGTTGGAAAGAAATCTACCAATTTTGAAAAGAAATCTTTTATCATGGAGTGAGCTTTTCCCTCTATGGTCATCAATGCCAGTGCCCTTTGGGGAAACCCACCAAGTGGCTAATTGGTGAAATCGGAGCTGAGACCCTCCCGACGGATAGAGGCATCCTCTCCCCAAGTAGTAGAGAGTAAAGAGGAGAGGGTAGAAGCTGCTTCCAAGAACATAGGCCCCTGAGGGATTGTTTTGGCCAATTCTCTGCTTCTAGTCAGGATTCCTCATTCCTCACTCCTTCCTGAGCAAGAGCTGTAGGTCCAGTGGCGTGCCGGTGAATGTTTCACAACTGGCTCTCTGAAAAGAAAAATGTGTGTGTGTGTGTGTGTATACACTTACTGTATATTTTACTGATATAAAAGATGTGCAGTGCACAATTGACCACATAATAATAAATCTAAATTGATTCTCACAGTATGCTTTTGTTGATTTTTGCCAAAATTTGTATTTGTAGCTAACGTAGGGTTGTAATTCACAAATAAGCATAGTTCTGATATCAGTGTTGGCTGGTATTTTTATTTACATTAACAAGTCAGGGAAACCTGAAACAAGAAAGCTATGCGTTGGAACCCCAGCACAGGTCATGAGTCCCAAAGGCCTCAGGTTGCATGATCAGCCAGTCCTCTGCTTTGACCATGAGAACAGATAAGAAAACACAATTATGACCTGAGAGAGGAAAGAGCACTCGAAAAATTGAGATTTGTCGAATTTCATACATGCCCATAGTTTAAAACAAACAAACAAACAAATGGTGTATAAGACTCGTCCTGCACCACGGCAGTCCTCTGGCTCTTACTGTCTATTTCCTCTCACTAGAGAGACCACCTTCAACCCATTTAGTTGATTTAGGAGGCACACAGCTCCATACCTCTAAATAAAAGGCTTAAATGGTTATCTCTTGATTTGGGGTCTTAAACACTATTGACTTCCCACTATGGTAGGTGAGGAATGGGCTCTTGCATGCTCCGTCATCCTGGCTGCCTCCCACCCTACTCCCTTCTAGACATGCCAAGATAGGCCTTTCTTTCCCTCCATTCTTCCAATAGTGTTACATTTTAATTTTGTTCAAGTCAATATTCAGTGTTTATGTTATATGGTAATGCACATGATATTCATGGCTAAGTCTTTACTTTTCCTTTCATGCACAATTTTTTTTCCTAGAGGTTTTGTTTTGTTTGGGTTTTCTATTTACATTTAGATTCCATTATATCCTTTACGTTGGCTTACTTTCCTCTGAATTTATCACTGTTTCAACCTCGAACTCTGTCAGTTGTCTAAATGTTGTCTCTACATATGAGATGCCTCCACTGTCCGACTGATCTCACCTTCCTTGAAAAGTCTTTCCTAGAGCGCTCTGTCCTGCTCTCACCTGGATGGGTTACTCTCTGACATCCTGGGGCCCTTCCTTTGCCTCTTCTGTGTGAGACCCCTCTCTTCCAGTGTCCTGCTGACGCTGGAGGAGCTCACAGGCTGGCAGCTTCCTAAGAATAACAGGGAGATAAAACATTTGAGACCTTGTATATCTGACAAAACCATGATTTTACCTTCATATTTGATTGGTAGTTTCTCTGAATATAGAATTCTAGTTTGGAAGTCATTTTTCATCAGAATTTTGAAGGCATCACTCCATTTCTTTCTAGCTTCTGGCATTGCAATTGAGAATTTCAAAGCCATTCAGATTCATAATCTTTCGAATGGGATCTGTTTTATTTTTTTTTTCTCTCTGGAATTTTATTTGATTGTGTCTTTTTCCTCTATATTCTAAAATTTCATGACACTGGGCCTTCTGAGTTTATTTTAATATGATTCTATGGACCCCTTTAATCTGGAAATTCAAGTCTTTCTGTTGAGGGACATTTCCTTGAATTATTCTGTGTTTAATTTCTTTCCCTTCTGTGTGTGTGTGTGTGTGTGTGTGTGTGTATTTTGTTTCTTGTTTCTGGATCTCTTATTATTTGCATGTTGAGCATCCTGGCCTTGTCATTTACTTTGCTTATCATTCCTGTCCTGTTTTCTGTCTCTTTAGCTTATAACCCTTCTGTTGACTTTTTCCATTTCTATTATAATATTTTTAATTTCACCAGTTCTGTTTTGCTCTTTTAGTGTTCTTTTTTTGTATTATCCAGTTCTTGTTTTCATAAATGCGATCTATCTTCTTTTACATCTCTCAGGATATTAAATATATTCTGAATATAAATGTTTTCCTTCCATAATTCCTGTTAAGTTGCTTTTATCCCGTTTGTTTGATTTGATTTCCATCTTTCGCGTTACAGATTTTCTTCAGATATCTGTGAACTCTAGTTTCTGCCCTTATTAAGAGCAGAGTGCTCAAATGTAGACTGCAGGCTCTGAGCTTGTCACTGGGGCTTGTTACCTGTGGGCTTCAATGTAGGCTGTGGCTGGGCTGTTTTGTTGGAGAACCTTGATGTCAGTGTCTTTAGATCTTTCCTCTTGCACTGTTCAAATCCCCCACTGGGAAGGCTCTACCGGTCTTCCTCTTGCACTGTTCAAATCCCCCACTGGGAAGGCTCTACCGGTCTGCTTTTAGGAATAGGCCTAGTGGCCACGTTGATAAAAACCAAATAGAAAGAAGGTTGGAGGTATCAGCCTTTAGGATGCAAATGGTCTCTCCTTTCCTCCTTGCCCTCATCCTCAAGTTCTGCCTGGTGTCCCCTGCACCGGGGAGTCTCCATTTTTCCCAGTCCAGAGAACAAATACACTCTCCTTCCTGCTGGGGATGGGGAGGGGGTTTGTGGATTTTGATCAAGCTTCTTTGCATAAGCTCCTCTTCCCTCCCACACTCCTAGAGGTAGTAGAGTCAATTCCTCACACTTTGGAGGGGTTCACACTTTTGAGGGTTCCATGCCCTGTCAGCTGAGAATACAGGTTTCTCAGATCTGTTAAATTAGTCGGCCATCAGTCTGGTTCTCCCCTTGCTGCCCAGGTCCGGAAATGCTGCCGCTGATGTCGGCTTTCCCATTCTCTCTGTCCTTGTGTGTTTATACCCTCCTTCTCTCCCATGGCATTTCCGTGCACGTTTATTTCATGGCACCTCTCTTTGTGTGTTATAGTGTGTTGTAAATCTGTCTACCAGATCCTCTGAAGAAGGAGCTCCTCTGAAGGAAGAGACACATCCTGCACATTTAATAGCCCTTGGTACTTAGCAGTGAGAGAGCCGTGGGCTGAAGTGTGCCCACCCTGAGGTCCCCAGCTGGTGCGGGGCGCTGAGGCTCAGACACGGGGGAGGGGGGCAGGGAGCTTGTGCTTGGGGGCCATTTTCCTCCCTCCGGCTGTACAGAGTCTGGTTCTGACTGTTGGCATCTCAGTGGCTAAAGAAGTGATGGCTCTAATCATGAGCTTTCTTTGCCCTCTTTATCAGAACGGAGACGTGGAGAGAGGTGAAAGATGGGCCGGAAACAAAAGGACACAGTGTTCTACAGATGGAAAGAAGAGGAAGGGTGGGGTGAGGCTGAGAGTCAAAGAGTCTCCAACCCCTTTGCATATTCTTCTTTGCCCTCTTTTATATGAAAGATTGCTTCCTGATTATAAAGTAATTCAAGCCCAATGTGGAAATTTGAGAACGAGAAGCTAAAGAAAAAACTAAACTGATAATCCCATCACCTTCAAATATTCTATTCTAGTTGTGTGTATATATGTACATATAAACATATATATATACATATAATTTAGTGACATTGGAATCATAATGAATACAATCAGTATTACATTGTGAGCTTTTCTTATATCATTAAATTTCCTTTGAACACATGATTCTTAATGACTGTAAAATTCTATGTAAATATAATTTGTATTTTAAACTCTTTTGGCACTTCTTAATTTTCATTATTATAAATAATGCTTTAATTAATAATCTCTTATATGCAATACCATTTTAACCCATTTCTTATTATTTCTTTAGAATTTGTAGAAATGGATTTACTGATTTATAGAAAATAGACATTGCTAAAAATCTTTTTTTTTTTTTAAATTTTATTTATTTGAGAGAGAGACAGAGACAGAGCACATGAGCATGTGAGTAGGGGGAAGGGCAGAGGGAGAGAGAGAGAATCTTAAGCAGGCTCTATGCCCAGTGCAGAGCCCACCCAGGGCTCGATCTCCTGACCCGAGATCATGACCTGAGCCGAAACCAAGAGTCGGACACTTAACCAACTGAGCCACCCAGGCACCCCAACATTGCTAAGGATCTTAATGCATATTATCAAATTGCCAAACAAAAAAGTTGTACTCATATATAGAGAGATAAGAGAGATAGATAAGAGACTATTTCTCTAGTCCCTTACATAAAGCGTGTGTGTGTGTGTGTGTGTGTGTGTGTGTGTATTTCACAAGCAAATTTCATTTTTTAAATTTGCATTTCTGTATTTGGTTAAACTATCCCCCTTCTTATTTATTTTAGATATTAAATAACTTTAAACATTTTCTGTTTTGTTAAATTTGGCCCCATTTAATATTTTGAGGCTTATTATTTTTATTTGATTATTAAGAACTCTATATATCAATGTAATCAACCTTTAGTTGTGTCTTTTCCTTCTGTTTATTGTTTCTCTTTTTCTTTTGTTTTGACATCTTCTGACAGAGAAATTAGTAGTTATTTATGTAATCAAAGCTATCTTTCTTTCTTTGCAATTTCTTCTTGCTTATACTAAGAAAGTATATTAAGTAGATTTCCAGAACGGGATACAAGTAAGTTTATTTCTCAAAAAGCCATGAGCCTTTCCAACAGTTGCTCAGTTACCACTTATTAGGCCCACATTTACCTGGAATTTGAAGGCTGGCTCAGATACTGGGTGGGAAGATGAGGCCTTTTAGAGCGCTGATCCCCTTGGCTAAGCGTGTCCATCCTCCTCTCTGCCACTTTCACACAGAGCACACGCTGACAGAACCACAGACACTGCCAAAGCTGTCATCAGATCTCTAGACCGTGAAAATTCCCAGGCAGCTCCTTGAGTTACTTCAGCCTATATCCACGTTCATTTGAAAGTCCTAGGAACCTCCGCAGAAGACTCGCTGAAACAAGAAATTGCAAAGACTGCTCCAGGCACCAACCGACAGCCGGACCGCAACGAGTCATTTTTCTCTCCTTGTAGCTACCTAATGAGTAATTGTCATGCCTTCCCCCAGACTGGGGCTAGGAGATGAGCGGTGTTCCTTGGAGTTATGTCCTTTCATGTTGCCTGTTTGACATCCCTGTTGACAGGACACGAGATGCTGGGCCAGATGGCGCTAGGCACATTACACAGCTGAGTGGCAGGAGTCCAGGTGTGCCGTGTGGGGGGAGGAGGCCGGGGAGACACTGGGCATTTCATCACTGGAGTACACTAGAAGAAACAGTTCCAGCTGGGGTCTGTCTCTTCTTGAGAGCCTGAGTGATTAATGTTCTAAACAGATTCTGAAATGTTTTACGAAGGGCCAGGAAAAATGAACATGTGCATCCTAATGACTTTATCTTCCATTAGGAAGAGTGAAATTATACTTTGTGGTAAAAAGAGCACTGTGCTAGGAGACCCTGGGTTCTGTTCCCTCGTAGGGTGACCAGTGGTCCTGGTTTGCCTGGGACCAATGGGCTGCCCAGGATATCGGACGTTTCATTTCAAAATCGCAGAAGTCCCGAGCCAAGATGGTTGGTCTCCTTATCTAGCTATGTGGTTTTGGCCATGTCGTTTATCTTGCTGAGCCCCTGTCTCCTGACATCTACTCCTGCTCTGCCTTTAAAGAGTTGAGTAAGGATCACCAAGGTATTGGGAAGGAGAACGGTTTATGAGTTGTGTGACCTTGATCAAGTTTCTTAGCCTCTTTAAGTTTGATCTTACTTTCTGGTCTTTACAGTAGGGTAGTACTAGTGAACCCCTTATCAGATTACTGAGAATCAACTGAAAAGTTAAAAATTAAGTGTAAATTCCTGATCACAGTGCCTGACACATAGTAGCCCCTATGAAATGTTAGCTACGGCTCTCATTACCAGAGTAGTAGAACATTGTCAAGAAGTAGGCTACACCGATGTCATTATTACTGGAAGAATCCTTGGGTTTAGGAAAGTCAGTTCTGCCCACTTAGTGTTGGATTGCCCTCATCCAGGAGCCAGGAGTCTCAGAAGGCCAGTGTGCACAGTGGCTTCTAGTAGAATCTTCTGGAGGCTGGGCCACAGACAAATCAGGAGCCATACCCTGAAGTAAAGACGCCCTCCTTTTCCCCTGGATATGTGTTCAAGAAGAGGTAACAAAAAAGAATGTAATGTTTCTACATTTCATTGAAAATTATATGTGTATTTTACCATGGTATGCTAGAGCCAACTCAGATGAGCTCAAAAGAACTAATTGTTAGTATCTCTTCCCAAGTTCATGTTCAGTGACATCATGCTGGTAGCTTGAAATCAGCCAAGTGGAAGTATTTATCATGGAAATTGGCAAATACTACAAGTCAGGGCTTTTTGTTTTGATTAACAGAGAGCCACTTGTTAAACATTTACGGGCACCCCACTGTGTGTCTGTAAAGATACAGAGGAAGGCCTGGTCACCGCTGGGTGGGGAGATTAGTGTCTTTGCTTATCTGTATTTTCTAAGTTTTTAAAATTAACATGCGTTACTTGTTGAATGGAGCACTGAGTGTTATATGCAAACAATGAATCATGGAACACAACATCAAAAACTAATGATGTAATGTATGGTGATTAACATAACATAATAAAATTAGAAAAATAAAATTAACATGCATTACTTAGGTAATTTTTATTTTAATTAAAAAAAGGAGGGCTCACTCTAGCAGCATTGTCATGATAAGGGACGGGAATAGGCAGACCCAATTTCAAGGTTATTCGGACCAGCCTGTGAGCACACAGGTGCCCCCCACAATTGGGCAGTGCAGGAAATGGAGGGCATTGTCCTGAGATTTCTGGAAGAGGCCACTTTTGAACTTCAAAAACCGTCAGTCCTTTTCAGGTGATAAACCCCCAGAGAATGGACATTTGGGCAATACTTTTATACAACCAACCCAAGGAAAACTAGAAACAGATATCATGAGAATGGAGTATCCATGGGTTTGAACGTGATTGCCAACCTTCATTCTGGGCCAGAATTTCAAATCCTTTCCCAGCCTCATTATTAGTGAAGCTGATGACAAAAAGCAAAATGGTCGGACTTGAATGTCTTTGCTCTTGTGAGTCCCGGTGGTCCCTAAAGGGATGGATCAAGCCAGTGACAGAGCAAAAGACCTAAGCAGACAAGATCCATTATTTATTTTTATGGAGCCATGGCGCCTTGCGTGGTGCCTGGCCGGGAGTGAGGGCGTGAGTAAAAGATGGCGCTCCCCCTGTGATGTCCTGCTACATGTTGAACATGTTGAACTTCCTAATTGGTGGCGTTTGCTGAAATTTGTCGTTTAAGTCCTCTCCTCATGGCCAATTTCAGACTGTGAGTGTGAAGTCGCTGAACTTGGGGTTGGGAAGATGTAAGCACAATTAGGTTCTTCAGAGCAGGCTCCGGTGCATCACTGGCCCATTTGGTATTCAGGCTTCTAGTGACTACGGCCAGGTGCCTCTCTGGCTGGACCTGCCCTCCCCCTTCTGCTTTGCCCAGCTCTGCAGTCATCCCGAGACCTCTCGCTGACTTTGAGGACCCTCATGATGAATGCTGTGTCCAGAAGTCAAGGGACTGACCCCGAATAGGGAAGTATTGGAGACGCTGGTTTAAGGTTGAGGGAAATCTGGGTTGTATTTGTGGCCGACCACAGGCAGTCCCAGGATATCCCTGGTCCCTGACCCTTTGCCTGTCGTCTGTAGATTAGTGTACTCTACCCCGCAAGGTGGCTGAGAGGGCAAGATGAATAAGCTGTTACTGGAGGGAGTTTTTAGGATCCTTGAAAGTAGGCATGGGACCCTGAAGGAAGCGCCTTCTCTGTCTCCTCCTGTCTTTCTCCTCTCTCACTGCACTTTCCTCCCCACACTGGCCCGAGCCCTATTACATAGGAATAGGAGCCAAGACTACCTTTTTAGTGCCCTAGGGTTGGGGTTAAGGTTTCAGGGATGTTGGGGGCGCTCAGACAAGTCGTAAATAAGTTGTAGAGCACAGCCCTCCAAACTGACATGAAAGGGACAGCGGGACAATGCCCTTAACCCTGCTGCCGCAGCCTCTGACCTGTCAGGCGGGGCCAACTGTGGTTTCCCTGCCGCAGCGGTGCTATGAGCTCCTCCTGCAGGGGCAGCTGGGTCTCCAACGGCTGGCAAATATGGGGGCTGAGCCTGGTTTGACGGGAAAACACCTAATTTCCTGATTTATGAAGCACTCAGTCCTATTTTATTAGGCCTCATTCATGGAAAATCCCTATGCTTGTGGCTCTCAATGCTAAGACCTCATCCAAGCAGAGGGATCACATCAGTTAGGGGTCTATCTCTGGGCAAAAAGCTGACCCTCAAAGTGTCTAGAAGGATGATGGCATTTATAATAATTGTAATAACACTGTTTTGGTGGCTGCTACGGACCTGGTCCTGAATTGGTTCCTTGCATGTCATCTGATTCTCAAAGCAACCATATGTAGTAGATACTGTTACCCCATTATACAGATGAAGAAATCAAGATTTGGCAAAGCTTTGCAACTTGTCCCATGTCATGCAGCTAGAAAGTAGTGGTGCAAGATCCACATTCAGACTGAATGACTCCAGAGCCCATTACTGAGGCCCTGCCATAGATTCTTGAAGCTAGGAAGAGGCTGACAGCGCTCTGCTCAGCTTCCCTGTGTGGCTGGGCACCTTCGGCTAATTGCCTAGGCCCCCCTGTATCACCATTTCCTCTTCCGTTTCATAGTTTCGAGACACAGTAGGGTACGTCTCCAAGAGCTGTTATATATTTTTTTTAATTTTTTATTGTTATGTTAATCACCATAAGTTACATCATTAGTTTTTGATGTAGTGTTCCATGATTCATTGTTTGCGTATAACACCCAGTGCTCCCTGCAGAATGTGCCCTCTTTAATGCCCATCACCAGGTTAACCCATCCTCCCACCCAGCCCCCTTCCCTCTAGAACCCTCAGTTTGTTATATTTTAAGGACTAACATCATTTCAGCCATACCTGAGTCCTCACCAATACCAATCCTTCCCTTGTCTCTCTCTCCCCTGAAACATGGATCTAGCAGGATGCTTTCCCCTTGTTACATGGATTGAGGACTATGAGTTGCTCCCCAACATATATTCACCAGGCGACTGAAAAAAGCAACCCTCTGCTCAGCTATTAAAATAACCTTCCCTCCATAATGGATTAGTTATTTCAGCAATGAGGCCCATTTGAAGGGAGATCATGAGATAATTGACTGTCAGACAGTTGAGCAATGTTAAGGTCAATTGTAGTGGAGGTCAATTCATTTGAACAATGGGCTTATTTCTGACAGGCCTCATAATGTTGATAATAGTAACTGTGGTTTAATGGAAATGTTCAATGAGGTTAGGGAAGAGTGAACCATTAGACGTTCAGATTAAAGTATTGTCTAAACCCAGAAGGTTTTGGAGATGGCTTGGTCATAGCAAACACAAAATCCTCGGCTAGGGAAAACCGACTTTAAAGAACAGCTGGATTTAATGTCAAAGGCAAATGATTTTCTTTCCCCCTTTACCGACTGACTTGAATTTACACTGTGCAGACCGTGATTATTCCCCGACTCTGTATTTATAGCTTCTCATTTGCATTTTCCAGAATAATTAAGAATTTAACCTAGAATGGGCCATTTTTGAGTAGAGGTGAATGCTTTCTGATTTTTAAATGAACCGTCTAAATTAGATACTAAATATACATTGTATTCTCCTTGCCTCCTGCTTAAAGTCCTTCTAAACTTCTGGACTCATTACTGGAACCCAATGGGAGAGATTGCTCACTCCATCCCGAAGTCTGTCTTGGTCCGGGAGGGGGGCTGTCATCCAGAGAAGACAATCTGTTTCATAAATATGACCTTCTGCCTGTGGGTGTGGGGAACCAGGGGACAAGCCAGCGGTCTCTTTAATGAGGGCACCAGGAGGCTCTCCAGCAGCCAGCAGAAGGGGAAGCTGCTCTGTATTCTTAGCTTAAATTCCACCAGAAATCATTTCCAATCACTTTGCTTTGCTTGCCAGGGCTGCCTCTTGCTTTTAAAGGATTTACTTCTCCAGAAAGGGTGTAACTGCACACCCCCAAGTAACACTGGCCTCCAGGTTCAGCGGAGAAGCAGAGAGCTCATTCTCAGCAGTGCCTGCTTCTCTGGGCAAAGCGTCTTCATCCTTATTACTGCCCCCATTTGGCACAGGAGGGCTGAGGCTTCAAGGGCTAAGAAACATGCCCCACTTAAAGTCTGTTCAGTCTTACTCTCTACTGTGCTACCTCCCACATTTATAAATGGGGCCTAATATCTTGTTTTTTCAGCAATGGAAGCCTATGTCTGCTCCTTAAGTTCATTCTCTGTTAGTGGGTAAGGGGTCCTAAAGGCTCCTGCAGCTGCCAGATTCTGCAGCGTAACAACAAAGTTCTTAAGAGAGGGGATGTGTTCTCTCTGGGCAGGTGGGCCCTGTGTCCCCTGGCAGGCGTGAGCAGAGCTGCAGAGATAATTCAGCAGAGCTGTCTAGAAAACCTACAGTCACAGGCAGTTTTTTTTGTTTTTGTTTTTGTTTTTTTTTCCCCTTAGTGCGGAATAGAAAGAGAGGGCACCATGAGGCTCTGGAGGGGAGTAAGTATGAAAATGGCCAGAAGCTCCTTCAGAGTCCAGGGAAGGAGGCAGGGCGTGTTGAAGTGTGTTGAGGACAGCTCACCTGATCTTACTGTAGGTTAGTGAGTTGTCTGCCGTGTTCTCTGCGTGGTTGGATTACAGGCTTCCAAACACTCCTTCTACCCTCAACAAAAACGAGCAGGGATCCTAACATCCATGTCTGTAATGTTTATTGTGGAGAGGCAAGTGCCAGCCAAATAGGGTAACCCAGGAATCCACTGGCACTAACCTGAACCAGGTCAGACTAGTTAGCAAAAAGGGAGAGGGTTCTATGGAATCTGATGGGTCCATTTTGCTGCTGAAGTCCAGCACTTGGGACATCCCCGAGAAGGCTGGGCCTGGGGTGAGGTTCTGCACTGGGGGAGCTAATGTTTGCTGACATTTAGCAATCCCTTACCCTGTGTCAGGTATGACAGCTAGGACTTCGATGTGCATTTTCCCGCTTCATCCTTACCCATTAAGGGATGCAGGTGCTCTTATTATTCCCATATCCAAATGAAGAACCGCAGCTTTAAGGGGTAAATAGCTTGCCGGAGGTCACCCAGATAGTAAGTGCTGGAACCAAGACTCTCACCCAGGTTAGTCACTCAGACTCCAGAGACAGGCTGAGCAAATGGAAAAGCGTGTGGCAGGGTTGGGGGGTGGGGTGATGAAAGGAGAGGAGATTTTGCCTATTACACATTTGCCTTGAGTTGTGCTGGCATTCTCGTGACTATATGGAAAAAGATTATATATATATATATATATATATATATATATATTCCCAAAATGGACTGACTATATTTACCATAACTTTCATCCCATGGTTAAGGCTATCAGACAAGATTCTCAGTGTAAATGGTGATTGGCCATTGCTGTCTGGGCTTCTGTTTCTCTAGAAGGCTGATATAAAATTCACAGCCAGAATAAAGCAACTATCAAAACTAGTTTTCCGATATCAAGGAGGAAAAAAAAATAAAATCCATACATGTTCAATGAATAGACCTGTTCTGAAGACCTAAGTAACCCTCCTTTAGGATTCATCTTCCCATTTTCTGGCTAGACAAAATGAGACCAAACATCTAGCCTGGTCCGAAAGCAGGAGTAGAATGGTGACCGAGTAAAATACTTCTATCTCAGTCACCCTTCCTGTGACAGGAAAAAAAAAAAAATGACTTTACCTCCATGAGAATGACAGGCAGGGGTTTAAAAAAATCCTGTAATACTTCCTTTGTTTTGGCTTCGAACATGCTGTTGATAACAGCTGTTCCCAGTGTACAGTGTGTTTATTGTTGCGTAATTATGTTTTGCTTTCATATTGGCAAAGCTATTATTTGCACTCTTAGGAGCAGTGGACATCTTATGTGCACAAATGAATTAATGTGACAATGGCTTTTGACTTTGGAAGCAGTTACTTAATAATACTTTCATCTGCAGTGTTGTTAAATAAATACTCAGATCTGTTCATCATGTACCTATCACTGATAGGTTCCTCCAGATACGCGTTCCGAGGATAGTGCAATCCAAAGGACCAGATTATAGAAAAGAGAGAGAGAAATTATGGACATCTTTCTTACTATGATTTGGAATCCTGTCCAAAAGCCAGAGCATTTCTGATTTCAAATAGACTGCTCAAACCCAGACATTGGAAACTCCCTAGAGAGGATGTCAATGGGAACACTCCTGCATTCTCTCCATCCCTGGAAGACTAAATCAGAATGACATTCCTCTCCTTCGACCTCCACACGCTCACACACACACGCACATGCCTACATACCCATGCACGTGCATACACATGCACACACATGCATGTCCAGGGATCTTTTATTTCTCTAGAACTTTCTAAGTTCTAGAGGGCTCAGTCAATAGTATTGCTTGGCTGTTTTATTATTACCTACCATCTCTTGGACTCCAGGCACCGTATAGTTAGCTAAGTCACCCACTAAATTTTCTAAATAGAAAGGCGGACAGAAAACCTAAGTTAGGTGAAGGATGATGGATATTTTCAAGGAACAGGAAGACACAATAATGCAGAAAGAAATGTTGTGTGAGGATCCTGTAGACTTGCATGCAAATTGGCTGAGTTCAGGAAAGAGATGATGCTGGTGAGCAGCGAGGAGACAACTCAGATTCACAGAGGTGGAGACAGGACACGAAAGGGTTCCACCTGGAAAATATTCTAGCGCCTTCATTATGTGCAAAGCGGAGTGTGCTTTGCAAAGTCAAATCATAGGATGAGGCACACCAAGTGTGTATAAAAAGGCAGTGGTTTCCATGCCTATGAAGGGGCCTTGTAGGGCATAGTAAGAACAAAAGGAAAACAAGCTTTGCCTCTGAGACTCTTCCAGGCAAATCTGAAATGTCCAGAAAATGGGAATCTTGAAGGTCTGTTGGAGGAAGGAATGCATTTTGGCTGAAGTCTCTTTAATTAGGAGAAGAAAGAGCAAGAAGGTGTGGAGGCCAGGAGGAGGTCACCCATGGGAATGGGTGATGGATAAGGTGGGAGTAGAGCCCGAGGGGAGAGGAAGAAGCCCAGGAGAGTGCCAGGGGCCCCGGTGCAAACACACAAAAGGATAGGGAGCAGAAAGGAGCCCAAGGAGGCATGGTACACACGATGCAAATCCTGCTCATCTCTGATACATCCTGTGGGCATGGGATCCCTGGGGCCAAATCACTCTCCCAGACACAAATGGGACAAGCCTCATCCTCAGAAAAGGCTTATCCAGTGCCTTGTTTAATTGGGAACCATGGTTGAACCGTAATGCCAGAGTGAGTGCCAACCCAGAGGCCAGCAGGGAGCTATTCCTCTAGCCAATGTTAAACCCCAAGTCAACCAACTCCTTCTTGCTCCCTAAATAAGAGTATTGTGGGTAAGGAGTGAATATTGAATGTTTTCTCAAATGCAAAGCATCAAGACCTAAGTCAGACCATGTCTGTCCAGTACTCAGAGCCTTCTAGATCAAGGATCAAAAACTGTGACTGGCATGCCCTGAAAGCTAGGATTGGTTTTTACATGTCAAAGCATTGTTGAAAACAACAGCAACCAAAAACAAACGAAAATATGCGACAAAGACCGAATATGGCTTTCAAAGCCCCAAATATTTACTATCTGATTCTTTGTAGAAGAAGTATGCTGACTTCTGCTCTAAAGGATTCCAACACATTTAGGAAAAATCCAAAGTTTATTATGGCTTATAGGTAGTGCGGACAGATCTGACCCCCAAAACGACAAAGCAATAACAACAAAAACATGATGCCCACCCAATATTTGGGATGTACTTCAACTAAAAAATGACTTCCTGTTTATCTGAAATTAAAGTGTAACTAGGCATCCTGTGTTTTATCTGGCAACCTGACGTGCAGGGCTTAAAGGGATGGTGTATAGCAAGAGCGTGGGCTGGAATCAGAGCGCCTCGGTTTACGTCCCTCCTCTGCCACTCATGTAACCAAGCAGACAGCTGACTTTTCTTTGCTGCAGGCTACTCTCCCATCCCAGACTCCATTCCGGCCCCCGTGGCTGCCTGGCCTCTCCCGGACCCCCGCCACATGGGCACCTGCCTTAAAGTCTTTGCACTAGACGCGTCCTCTGCCCCGAACTCTCTTCTTCCCAGTGTCCCCTGGTGTCCCCTCCCTCTGCACTTGCAGGATTCTCCTCTACTGCTGTCTCCTCCGGAAGCCATCCCTGGCCACGCTCTTGCTCTCTAGTCCCCTGTACTGCTTTCCTTTCCTCCCTGATGTTGTGCATCTGTGTCCTTTGCTATTGGTCTGCTTCACTGTTAGGCTCCTCATCCCCAGCACGGTGTCTGGCACTTATTTGAAGAATAAATGAATGAATAAGTGATGGACTGTACTTCTGCAAAGGGCTTAGTTCAGAGCCGGGAGGCAGCTGTGAAGCAGGCAGCGTGTGTTAATGAGGGTCGACTACCAGCCGGCGATAGCACGGGAAGTAAACGGATGGGGTCCTGGGCCCCTTTTGAGGTTACGGCCTGGCAGCCTTGCTGGGAAGGCAGGATGGCACAGGCACTTAGGAATGAGGGAGTAGAAAAGGGCCGTCAACGAAAAGTCCTCGGGGCCTTGAGAGCATTTGACAGAGGTCAGGGAAGGCTTCTCCCTGCAGGGACCCTTGCAGTTGGCCATGAAGCAAGACCAGAAGTTAGCTACATAAAGAGGGGAAGACGAGCTCTGGAGGCTGGGGGAACCGCAGGTGCAGGGGCCTGGAGGTGGGGCAGCCCCAGCATGCCCGCGGAGCACAGAGGAGTCTAGGACGCTGAAGGATGGGGGTGCACTGCCACCGTATTTGGCAGCCTATCTGTCCTGCATGTGGTGTTCAGATATTTTTGTGTTCTGGCTTGGTGCTTGTGTCAGCACTACCGAGATGGATCTGAGCTCACTGCAGCCTCCTGGCATCTACTTCTCAATACTTGTGCTTATTATTATTATCGAGTCATTTTAGCACTAGTGGGAAGGGACGGACTGACGGGTCTGAAGACTGATGTGTGGATCCACCACGCGGCATAGCTACCATGAGGGGCTACCCTCCCTCCCCCGCCCCCATCATCATTACTGTTCCCTTTTCAGTGGGGACAGCCAGTAAGAAGAGCTCAGGCTTCCAGCCAGCCCAGTGTGTTCTTCTGCTGACAAGTTCTGACCTCGGGCAAGTTAACCACCCCTACAGAGCCTCAATCTCCCCATGTGCAAAATGGGGAGGTGGCTATTTATATGTGCCTTATAAAGCCAATAAATTGAGAATCACATGGGAAAGGATATGATGTGCCCGACTAATTGCCTGGCCCAGGCAGAGCACCCAAGGAATGGGGAGCTCCTATCTTCCACGTCCCCCTTCTCAAACCCAGCACTCTTCTACTTGGCGGGATGCATTCTGAGGCGAAGGACGCAGTTTCCATTGTGTGCCCTATGAATTCTGGTCCCCTGAGATAGTCTGCAGAAACAGATGCTGGGGTGAAATAGGTTCCCAGAGGAATCCTGCACCCAAGCCTCAGGGTTCCTTCTCCAAGCACCTGCCGATGGATTTGTCTGGCCACAGAGCTGAGGATGTCTGGTGGTTTGACACACTGGAGCTTCCTGGAGAAATCATTTGGGTGATGCAGCCTAGGTCCTCATACAGGGGCCACTCACCTATGGAGAGTCAAGGTCTGAGTGCAGGGTTGAGGTGTTTTGGAGTGAGCAGCTGATCCCGAGAGAAGAAGGGGCCGAGAAACCCAACAGCCCACAGACAGTGGTGTTGGCCACCAGCTTGGTGCCTTCCTTAGAAAGATACTACGAAGTAACAAGACATGAAACACTTTGAAAACATCTAAAGCAATTCGGCCAGATTCAGACTACTGACTGTGTTTAGGTGTTAATACCAAAAGCAGACATCTCTGTTTCTTCTAACATTTTTAACATCAGATTCATGCCCTGGAATAGCCAAAAACTGACCAGAAAAAGTTTCTTGGAGCCCATCAAGAGCACCCTGTTATAGTTTAGTCAAGTTTAAATCTTGGGAAGCTGCAGGATGAAATTGGAAATCGCCCTGGGTAATGGAGAGCCAAATTGGGCCTTAGAGCAGGTAGCCTGCTGACTTATTTTTTAATGTTTCCAACATGAAAGAACACAATTGATTTTTTCCTCCTTAATCCCTCCAACTCCCTAGCCTTTATTGTTTCTAAAATAAGATAAACCAAGCAGGTATTATTTCAGCTCTGTAAACAATCTTTATTTTTCTGGCTGATAGGAATAGAAATTGAGACGGAGACCAGGCTTGCAAGAGGGGGAAACAAGGTAATCAAGGAAATCATTGATCTTAACTTAGTTGACGCCTACCACTTCTGCAAATGCTCTCAGTGGTCGCACCCCCCCCCCCCCAAATCACTCACCCTCCAGATTTTGTCAATACCTCATGAAAGTGCAGAGCCTCAGGCAGTGAGATCTTCAAGTGCTCCGGTTCCTTCCATGGATCAAATCACACTCGTTATTTTTGAAGATTAGTGGCCACTTCGGAAATGACTTCACTTTCTCAATCCAGACAAATAATTGTCAGATGATTTTATTTAAATGCTTTGGTGCTGGGAACATTGAAGGGGTTTCCATTTTATTGCACATTTTGAAATTCTGAGTCTGTTTCTCCTGCTTTGTGTGTCTCTGCCACGAGCAGAGCTGTGTTAGCTTCAAAAGCCTTTTCTGAGTTGGCAGACCCTCAGCAGGGTGTCCACGAGAGGAGAAATAAGCTTTAATGGGCCTAGCAGAGGAGGCAGGCATTTCTCCTGGGCTTGGTATGAGCATGAGGGTTGGCATGCACACGGCCCCACTCCCTCTAGCCAGGACCCCGAGGCAGCTGGACACGTGTGGCGCAGGGGACATCCCCCTTGACTCCACTTGCAGGCCCTGGCAGGTCCTGATGCCGCTGTTGCTGGAGTGTGGGCATCCATCCAGCCGTGCCCTGTCCCTGTCCCAGCTCCGAGTCCCCTTGCTCAGCCTTGCGTCTCAACTGTTTGGGGAGTGAGGTTTGCATAACTGGCTCTGATGACAAGACTGTTTTTCCTTCTTCCTACCTTCCAGAGTCATTTTCCAGTGTTGGGGTAGTAAGTGAGGGGAGCAGCAACGGGGTGTAGAGGACGGGTAAGGTCTTTGGTGACAGATGGATCCGAGGTAGACAGTGGCGGCTATGTGGAATTACCTCAGCTTTCTGAGTCTCTGTGTCCCTGTCTCTAAAATGGGGACAACATCACCTATACCACCCGAGTCTCAGAAGTGTCAGTTATAATCGTCACCATTGTTACTTTACTGCTATTATTAATGGTATTTCTAGGGTTTACATATATTTTGATCACCAAAGGTTAGGACTTGCGGTCCAACAAGAAAACAGACCATTTGAACCAGAAACTGTCCCAAAGAATCTAGAACATGAGAACACGAGGAGCACTCTCTCTGCCTCAGCCTTACTTGGCTACATGTCACCTCACGGAAGGTCGTGCCTGCCTCAGAACCATCCCTGAGCTTTGGCAAATAGGAGCCTGGTACAGGTAGGGTCCTGACACTTGGGATCCCCTGCCGCTACCTCAGAAACCAGTTGTCTGGTGTAATTCACTTACTCAGAGTGGCGGGGGGCAAAGGGAGTGGAATCATCACCTAGAAATAAAAAAAGAAGCTGCAATGCTCATACCCAACAAGCATGAGACTTCACCCAACACTTGTACCTGTGCTGAGACCACAGGGCAAGCCAAACCCAAATGACACTACTTTTTGTGTCCCAGCTCGATGTACATACATTCAGCTGAGGTGCTGTTTGTCTAGGACGGCTGTTTTCTGGCTCTCCCCTCCTCCCTGAAATGCTCCTCAAGGCCGTTCCTTCCTGGCGAGGAACCCTCATTTCTTCAGGCTAAGGCTGCCCTTGAGATGTCCTCATGAACCTGCTTCCCAGAGTCTGAGGTTGTTTTAGGGGAGGGGGCTGCAGCTCTAGTTACTACAGGTCCTGGGGAGAATGTGTTCCTCGTGACACACGAGGACTTATCTCTTCTGTCGTGTTGGGAGTCTGAGGAAAGACTCAGTGAACTAAAAAGTGTCACCCTCATTTCCATATGGATACGCTTTGAGCTAAACCAATGCTCTCCTCATGTGAGTTAGTAAATGATTGAACTTACCAGGTTTGGAGGTTGTTTGGGCCATGGAGCGAGCCATGACCTCCTTGTCTTTGGGGACTGAGAGTTCCATGTAGGAACTTCCCTCCTGCTTAACCTGGCTGGGTCTTTCCTTGGGCTTGGGCCTAAGGACTTCCTTCAGGGGTAGAAGGCACAGCCCCATCTAGACCCCAAACCAATGAGCAAGCAGCCCCACCGGTCCTCCTGGGGCCCCGAGGATATGTATTTAACTCTGTTATCTATTCAGGATTAAAGGCCTTCCCTTTGGCAGCTTGTCCCCCCACCCAAAGGGTACTTAGCATCTGAGGAGCTGTTTGAAAAGACACACCACCAGCCCCACCCCCTCCACCCCCCAAGGTATGTTATAATGAGGGTGGGAAGGTAGGGGTGGGTTGAAAAGCTGCTCTGGTGATTTTAATAAGATTACCTTTCCCCTAGACAGATTTTCAAAGTGTGGCCGCCAGACCACATCAGCCTCACCTGGAAACGTATTAGCAATGTTAAATTCTCAGGCCTGACTCCAAACCTATGGAATCAGAAACTCGAGGGTGGTTCCTGCGATCAGTGCTTTAGCAAGTCCCCTGGGTAATTTTGGTGCCCTCTCAAGTTTGAGAGCCACTGTTCTCCGTGGTCAGGAGGAGTAGACTCCAGTGTGTTGTTTCTGCTCTGGACAGACCGGGGGACACACCCGCCACGACATCTTCTATGTCAGTATCTTTCGAAGTACTGTCCACTGACTGCTTCTGTGAATCACTTGGGTATGCTTATTAAGTATTGCAGATTCCTGGGCCCTACTTCAGATTTGTTGAATCAAAATCTTTGAAGTTGGGGGCCTGGGAAGAGTGCATATTTAACATGCTCCCAAGAGGCTTCTTACACTCAACAAATTTTAGGACTTACCTCATTGAATAGACCTTCCTTGCTCAAAGTATGGTCTGTCGATCAGCAGCATGAACATTGCCTGAGACCTTGTTAAAGGTGCAGTATGGCAGGCCCAGCCAGACCTACCAAATCAGAATCTGCATTTCCAACAGGATCCCCAGGTGATTTGTATACATTTTAACATTTGAGAAGCATTGCCTTAGACCATGTGCTTGAAGCACCTGCTATATGTGGGCAAAAATACAAAGTATCATTCCAGAGTAGACTAAGGACTCTTAAAAAGTGCCAGTGTTCTGTGGGTCCTCACTCAGACCTCTTAGAGCTTGCCCCAGTGTGTAAGTAATATGAAACTATATACCCTTGCAAAGCACTGGAGAGCTGGCCAGCACCTAATGAGTATAGGGTCAAAAAGCACCGCCTGGATCCCTTGTTGTGGGTCTTGCATCTTTCAAGAAGGGAAGTCCACTCAAATGTCCTTCCAAACTACCTTTTCTCCCGCCAGAGTAGACAGGCAATCTCAGTTTATTCTTAACACTTAGTCCAGAGAAACAGAGATTTAGGAGTTACTTGACTCAATCTTTTTTTGTAGTTGGTTTCCAGAAAGGACCTACCAGCAATCCTTTACATTTTAGTGTAAGCTGAGGTTAATTTATCTTTTCTTTGGGTCTTGACGCTTTGGAAGGGGAAGGTTAACAGTATGTGCTGTGACAGACTCTAGTCTTTCCTTAGAGGCAACGGTAGCAGAGGCAAAGGTGTTTAGGGCTGATGATACTCAAATCCTGAGCCTTCCAGGAGCTCCTGAGGTCATGTCTAGGATATCTGGGCCTAAACTCTGACTGTTACTGGTTTGTTTCTGTTTTGTATTTCTGAGAGGAAAGTGGTTGGGTTGTATGGTATCTGGGGCTCTTTCTATTTCTGGAAATCCTCTGAGTATTTGCTGAGCATTCAGTCTTGTGTTAGTCCCTGTGCTAGACACTGAGGGTACAGGAAATTTAAGAAAATGCTTCTTCTGTTTTCCCAGGCTGGGGTCAGGGAGAGGGATAGAAACATCTGCTCTGTCTCTGAGATCTAGGAGATATTTTCCTCCTCTCCCTTCAAAACTGATGTACCTACATGGTGACCCAATAGTGTTCATCAAGAATATTATGGAAACCTCCACTTTTATTGGTGTGAAGAAACTTGTTCGTTTATTAGTTAAACAATTTTTTTAAATGTCTACTACCTATAGATAATTGTTCCTGAGATTTGTTTTTAGGTTTGATTGTGGAAGCAATCTTTCTTAAGAGCACCCGCTTCCAAAAATAAGTTTTTAAAATTTCGTACTAGTTGGAACATATTATCATGGATAGTGTACTGATTAGAGGAGAAGAAATGGCTCTTCTCCCCCCCCCCCCAATTTCCCAAAGGCAGTTTGAGGGAGGTCAATTTGAAGTTCTAAGGAAGGAAGGCCTTTGCATCAGTTAGTATAGGCCACTTCTGGATTAGAGTGACACCCCTCCCCCCTCCAACACATACACACACAGACACATATAAACACACACGGCACTGGTGGGAGGACAGGCAGAAGAATCAGCTGTCATGGCCACAGGCTTTGAGATGGGACATGGACTTGGCAGCCTTCCAACCCTGAGATTCTGTGAGAAGTATAGGAATGCATGATATTCATCTCAGGGACTGTGGTTCTTTTAGCACAACAACATCTATGTGGCTTATTCCATTTTGTTTCTGCAGGATGAATAGAAGGGCTGGCAAATGCAAGCTAGATTCTATTTCTCTCTCTCAGGTGAGAAGACACTGGGAATTTGGCTCAAATGCAGTAGGTTGAGTAGCAAACATAAAGAGCTTAGAGTGCAATAGATATCTCAAAGCGAGTAACTAGGAACAGTTATAGGAACTTCTCCTAAACCAGCCTAAAGTCCTAGAGATCTGGAGGATCCCAGAAAACATCAGGTTTCTCTCACCAACAGGTTTCTGAGTTACCTAAGTGCATCACAGGACACAGCTAGGGAAGATGCTGGAGGCGTCATGGGGGCCCAGTTCTGCATCAAACACTAGGCCTGGGTAGAAAACTGAGAGTTTAGTATAATTTACAGCAAGTCATCCTCTTATTTAAAGGGTTCAAGCAAAGCTGACCCTTATCATAGCTCACTGTGTGTCCTCTGAAGATCCAGGCTTCAAGGGGCTCATGAATACTGCTCCTACAATTTGGGTACCTGTCTCCAGGTAATGGGGACCTGGTCCAAATGCTAGCTTTACATTAGGAATGCATTGTTAGAGATTCTTCTATCCAATTCTCATTTTTCACAAAAATTGATCGTTCAAAGCTGATCTCCAGTTGCTTTTTTTATTAGACCTTTAAAGAAACCCATAGTTGGCAGTATTGCCTAATAGCAGAGAGATAGGCTGTGGAATCAAACAGATGGGAATTTTAGCCTTGATTCTTTCTAGCAGTGTTAACTTGGGGCAAGTTACATATCTTCTCTAAAAACCTCTTTCTTCATCTATAAAATGGGAATAGTTCTCACACATAGGTCATGGGTTGTTGTAAGTATTAAATGAGATTAATATTCATAAAGTCCTAGCAGAGTATCTGACTCAAGGTAAGTGCTTCATTAAGATCACCGTTGCTACACCTAAATCTTCCGTAGTGGGGCTTGAGGGTATGGACGTATGGTCCTAGCATCCTGGAGGTCTGTAATTGATCTCAGCATTTTCATAGTCTAGGATCATTCTTTCATTCATTTGTTCATCCAACAAATATTTATTTAGCACCTACTCCCTGCTAGGCACTATTTTAAGCACTTGGTATAGATGAATAAAATAGGGGTTGTCTCTGCCCTTATGGACCTTACAATCTAGGACAGGAGTCAGACAATGAGCAGGTGACTAAGCAATGTGAAGGAAGCAGTGATGGAACATATCAGTGTGTGGGGACCTCCTCTGATAGTGATTAGGGGAGGACATTTGAAGAGGTGACATTTAGGCTGGGCCTGAAGGATGAAAAAGATCCAGCCGGGCAAAGAACCCCTTATTCCTCCATTAACACACCGGGTAGATGCAGTCTCACAAGAATACCCCATGCAGGGTGAGAGTCCCAGCCTTTTCCCCATCTGTATCGGCAGACTTTGCCAGCAACTAGGAGGGAGAATATTGCTCATTTGATTGTGTATGAGGGAGGGTTCCATCATAACACAATTCTCTAGGACTCGGCATTTCTTAGGATGGTGCACCATGTAGGGTTCTCCAGAGAAACAAAACCAGTAGTGTGTGTGTATATGTGTGTGTGTGTGTGTGTGTGTGTGTGTGTGATTCATGATAAGGAATTGGCTCATGCATTTGTGGAAGCTAAGAATTTCCATGGTCTGCAATCTGCAAGCTGGAGATCCAAGAAAGCCAGTGGTGTCAGTTCCAGTTTGAGTCTGCAGGCCTGAGAGCTAGGGGCACCACCAGTGGTCTGAGTTTCAGTCCAAGGGCAGAAGACTGATGTCTCAGTACAGGCAGTCAGGAGGAGAGAGAAAATTCAACCTTCTTTCCTCTTTGTGTTCCATTCAGGCCCTCAGTGGATTAGATGGTGCCCACCCACACTGGGGGAGGCCATTTGCTTTATTCTAGTCCACCAACTCAAGTGCTAATCTCTTCTGGAAACATGGGTACAGACAACCCAAAAACAATGTTTTAACCAGATATCTGGGCATCTCTCGGCCCAGTCAAGTTGACACAAAAAGTCAACCATCGCACATCACCAGGATCCCGTTCCTATCCACTGCTGAAGGAGTGTAACTCGTGAGAAGAAAATGGACTTTCGATCCAGACCTGTGATACAACCTTTCTCAGCCGTTTCCTAGTTGAGTGAGTGTAGGCAAGTTACCTATCTCCGAGTCTCAGTTTCTTCATATGTAAAATGTGAGTGTAGCTTATTTTGCTAGGACTGAAATTGAAATGAGAAAAGCAAAGAAAGTGTTCATTATAGTGCCTTTTATAGAGTAGGTACAGAGTAAAGCAACTTTTCCTGGGGGGTTGTTTAAAATAGTGGAAGACTACCCCTATTTTCCATGTGGTAGAAAAAGAAGTCTTTCGCTGTATGGTAGTTTGAAAACATGTCTGCAAATTCTTTGACACGCCTACCTTCTCCTCAAAAGTGGGCTTGTCTGACTGACTCACACCTGATAGATAGAATGCAGCAGAAGTGACACTGAGTGACTTTTGAGGCTACAGTGGAAAAGGAAATAGCTTCCATCTAGCTCTCTTCTCTCTTGAGATGCCCTCCACCTTCAGCCTCGGAACCCAGCCACCATGCTGTGAAGAAGCCAAGCAGCCACATGGAAAGGACACTTCTAAGTGCTCCAGCCACTGCCCTGGATGAGGTCCCAGCCAAGAGCCAGCATCAACCACCAGACATGTGAGGGAATGAGCTTTTGGATGATTCCAGGCCCCAGCTTTCAAATGCCCCAGCTGGCCCTGAATGGAAAAAGGATGAGCTACTGTCAAGCCCTGTCCTCACTATAAATTTGTGAGCAAAATAACTGTTATCCTTGTTTTAAGCCCTAAGGATTGGAGAGATTTGTTACACAGCAACAAATAACTAGAATAGTACACTTCCCTGTCTTGGTCTGTCCTGCCCTCTACCCTGTGTCTCTCCCATCACACTGGGCCCAGAGTAGCAGAGAGATCAGCAAAGACAACTTCTCCTCTGTGGGCTTCAGTTTCCTCCTCTGTGTGGCATTTTGGGATTAGGAACTCTGTTTGGCATTTGCTAGTCCAAGGTCATGTAGGAAACCAATATGGAAATAAGAAATGTTGCAAGATTTAGGTATTTTTTATTGTAAGCCTAAGTTTTGTGGGCTGTTGTATAGAAGTTTAATGTTCTCTGAGAGCTTTCTTTGTGAAATTTCTGCTAAAGAAGACATAGCCTAAGCACCTGTGATTGGAGAAGGCATTTTTGCATGTCTAAAGACCTCCACGTGAACCATGAAATGAAATGGGCTTAGCTGTAGCCTTGCAGGCCTGTTCTAATCCACTCGTCTAGTAATTCTCATGGAGTCCTCATTAGAACCTGGGTCCTGAAGAGGTCTGCAATCCTGGGGGCCCATTTAACACCTGCAAATTCTCTTAAAGTTGAAACAAAGGCTGGTAGGCTGTAGGCTCACCGAGTTTTAACGCCCCATCTGTTGAGTGGTTTTTGGCAGATGGTTTCTAAAGGGTGCTGTGTGTTTTATCATTTCACTTTCTTCTGAAGAAGGATTTAAAATCAATTTAGGGGTCATGTTTGGGAACTTTGTCAAAACTACAGGCTCCAAGTCAAACAGGAATTGGTCCTCAGGGGCTCTCTAATGACAAAGGAAAAGTGATCTGGGCTGTTCTGAGTATCCTTGTTCTCATCCCCTTCCTTTGCCAAGGGGCAGACTTTTCTTTTGAAGTCAGTTGTCTCCTTCATTTATTCTTTAATTTCATACCACTGAGGTAAGTCTGCTCAGTCTTGGGTCTGTAACTCCTGTCCTGGGCTAGGCTTGTCTGATGAACAAAAGCAAGCCTGAAAGGGGTTGCTTTGAAAACCAGGTCCCGTGTTGAACATGACATCTCTAAATGAAACAGAAGAAACACTTCTAATTAAAGTTTCTGGATGAGCTTTGGAGAGAGAGAGAGAGAGAATAAAAGATCGTAGAGGCTTTAGAGATCTCGTCTAGCTTACGGAATATCAATATGGAAGAACTGATTTGTTTGTTTTTCTAGTCCCTACCCCCACCCATAAATAGGCAGATCATGAATCTCAATGTCAGAAAAAGTTAATACTAAATGCCCAGCAAGAATAAAACTTGTTTTCCTTGGTCTGCTTAAGGCTGCTAAGATTGGATTATATTCCTGGGATATTGGGTTTTCTCTCCTTCTACCGCCTGGAGCTTGGCCATTATTGTGATATTGGAGATATGTTGTCAAAGTGCAAGAGATGCTTGGCGTTTTAAGTCCTTCACTGAAGGATGGCCAGCACCTGAAGGGTCCTATTCATCAGCTGGGCTTTGCGGTTGTCACCCTGGTGGTGGCTGAAGCTGTGAGGAGGGTTGGCTCTTGCTCTGGGATGCTCTTAGAGCAAAGGAAAAGGGGGCATAGTTTTGGGTTGGAATTTTAGTTGAGAGATTTATGCTTACCTGGCTAGGATGAGAGAGTAGTTCGTGTTGGACATGCCAGAGGTATTCTGCCTGGGGGTCCCTGGCCCTGAGCTGTGGTTGTTGGCTTCTGTTCGTTAGAGCCCTAAAGGGTTGACATCTGGTATTGGATCCCTAGCTGGGTGGAGGATTGGAGATACAGATATAAAGGCTGTAGGTGAAATCAAGAGACCAGAGGGACCTTGACAATCAATTAGTCTAGCCCCTTTGTATTGCAAATGCAGAGATGGAGACCTAGAGGCAGGGAGTGATTTGCCCACAGTCTATAACAGAGGCAAGGCCTTCTTTTTCTTCTGTCAGCCCCAGCCCAGGTCTCAGTCCGGGGCAGGCAGCCTGCAAATGCCGGCCCTTGATCACAGGGGTGACCCAAGGAGAGGTTACCACCATGAGCCCATGCTTGCTGTGAGAGAAACAATTTAGAGCGTTTACCTTACGGGTATTTGTCAGCAGAACCACCTTAGGGTTAGAGATGGCAGCTTACAAAATGAACCTGGCTCTGTAGGCTCCTTCAGCAGGAGGGCCCTGGGCAAAATAGCCTCCCTTCCCAGTTCATCCATAGTCATGCACGCCCTGCCTGAGCTGAGGCTGAGGGGAAGCACAGGTCCTGTCATGTGGTAGAGACTGTCTCCAAGTCCCAGGGGAACCATGTGACAATGACGTTATGGGTGTGAAGGAAGCCGATATGCTCACTGGCATGGGAGGCAGAGTTCAAGTTTTGTTGCAGAAATATTTAGATTTTTTTCCATGGGTGACTGAAACCTTGTGAGTCCCAGCACTTTGGGTGAGTGGTTCTCCTCACCACCCCAGCTTTTCTCCAAACCTCCTTTGGATGCAGTCATGTAACTGCTGGCCCTTGCTGACTAGAGTCCCTCCGTAGCTATGCAGGAGCCATGTAGCGTGATTCTGACTCAGTCTATCTGGACAGTGCCTTCAACTAGTCTCAGAGACTCTTCTAAGAAAATGGAGGCCAAAGAGGCTTTTGTCTTGGAAGAATCAGCAATTCCGTAGTACTAAGGGAGGAGTTGAGTTTGGCTCCTGTGAACTTCTCAATGACTGGATGAATGCCATTGGGGAAGATAGGGCTGGATTGACTTTAATAACCAAGCAGCCCAACTTAAGAGCTCACAATGGATCTAACCTGTTTTTCATTTTGTGTGTGTGTGTGTGAAGATTGATTAATCAGCTTCACTATGCAGATTATAGGAATTTTTAAAAATCAAATATACTTATGTTAGTATGATTTATCTGTTTTATTTGACACTGTTGACGTTCTCCATTACTGTTTAGAACCTGATGTTTTCTCTTATTTTTAAAAAAGATTTATCTATTTGAGAGAGAGAGAGAGTGGGGGGGAGGGGCAGAGGGGAGAGAGAGAAACAGAATCTCGAGTAGACACCCTGTTGAGCACAGACCCTCCCCCCGCCCCCATGCAGGGCTTGATCTCAGGACCCTGAGATCATGACCCAAGCCGAAATCAAGAGTCAGACATTTAACCGACTGAGCCACCCAGGCGCCCCTCTCTTATTTTTAAAATGTCTGTTTCAATAGTCCATGAAGTAGGTGAGAAGACAGTCTTCCTGTCAGTCTGACTGCCCCTTTGTCTATATTCTGGACCATCCTCTGTCTGTCTCTGTGACTAACTATCCCTCTTTCTCTCCTCCTCTTTCTGTTTTCCCTTTGTCCATCCCTTCCTTTATTTCTTCCTTTTTTAATTGAATAAATATTTGCTCTCCTACTATGTGGAAAGCATTATTATTTTTTTTTTTTATTAATTCACAAAGCTGATAAAACTCCTCTGTACCAGTGTAGAGCTTGACAGTAAAGTAAACTGGCCCTGCAGAGTTGAGGACAGAAGACTTCTCAGTGTCAGAACAACAGACTTGACCAGTGTCTGACCTCACATCAAAATGCAATAGCTCTCTGAAGTTCTACTAAACTAGGCAATGAATATGGATGGTGTAGGCATTCATAAATGTTTACTGAATTGAATGCAATAAAAATGATAAAAGAGACATTACAAATGCATTTTTTAAAACTTCATTACGTGTACTGAAAGATGTTTTTGACATTTTATCTACATTCCTAGTTACATTCCTAGTGCCTGGCACATACAGAATTCCTTATATACAGAGCATATAGAGTTCCTTACACCACCATATTGTGAATCACTGGTTGCAGAGTCAAAACCCAAGCTGGCCTCCAATACTTTGATTCTGATGGGTGGGGGGGGCAGGGAACTCACACTATAGGCATTGATATGTGCTTGGCATTCACTATATACATCTCATAAAATCTTTCAATAATCACATAAGGCAGAATTTTCATCCCCATTGAATTTTTTAACAGGTGAGAAAGTTTAGACTCAAATCTGTTCATGAATCTGCCCTTAATCACATACCTAATAAGTGGTAAGATGGAAATGTAAATCCAGATTTATCAAACTTTACAAAATATGTAACCATGTTTTTTCCACCTATTCCTGCGCACCCTTGAAATCATGTCACAGAAATTATTTTTTGCTATTTTTGGACATAGGTTATCAATAGAAGTGTCCTGTGTTTTAACTTATCACCATTTCATTTTGAGTCTCAAGAAATTTAAAGCATAAAGCTTCAAATTGTCAGAGAGGGCAAATGGCTCATGGTGTTCTTACCATGCTTTAATCTAAATCCAGGCCACTCTTTAATGAATTCAATCCCATTGGATAAATGAGTTTCCTTTCAGTAGTTCCTATCATTTCAGTTTTTCATTTGATACCCTTCTCCATGTTGAAAAGTCCTAAGATCTATAAACTCAAAACATGCCTCAAAATTTTGTTGCTCTTAAAAACCTGGGCAAACTCCTCTAAATATGAGCAGAGCTTGATACATGAGCTGCATCGTCACCACCCTGTAATTCTGGAGTGACAACAAAATAGTAGATGACTGCAGAAGTTAATTCACCCAATGGGCTTATAAAACAGATTATACTGTCAGGACAGAAGCATGGAACCATATTTTATGATAAAAAATAATGATACATGGAATTTGAGCATGATTCCTCTGCAGAAAAAACATGAAAATTTATAATGTATCACTTCCTTTTCAACAAACACCTCTTGGTTGTTCTTTTTCTTTTTTTAAAAAAAATTTAATTCTAGTGTAGTTAATATACAGTGTTATATTAGTTTCAGATGTACAATATAGTGATTCAACAATTCTATGCATTACTTGATGATCATCATGATGAGTGTACCCTTAATCCCCTTCACCTATTTCACCCATCCCCCCACCCACCTCCCCTTTGGCAACTGTCAATTTGTTCTCTATAGTTAAGAATCTATTTCTTGGTTTCTCTCTCTCTCTCTTTTTTTTTCTGTGTTCGTTTGTTTTGTTTCTCTACATATGAGTGAAATCATATGGTATTTGTCTTTCTCTGACTTGTTTCACTTAGCATTATACTCTCTAGACCCATCCATGTTGTTGCAAATGGCAAGATTGCATTCTTTTTTATGGCTGAATATTATTCCATTATATCTATCTATCTATCTATCTCACATCTTCTTTATCCATTCATCTATCAATGGATACTTTGGCTGCTTCCATAATTTGGTTATTATAAATAATGAAGCAGTAAACATAAGGGTGCATATATCCTTTTGAATTAGTTTTTTCATATTTTTTGTGTAAATACCCAGTAGTGGAATTACTGGATCATGTGGTAGTTCTATTTTTAATTTTTTTAAGGAACCTCCATACTGTTTTCCACAGTGGCTGCACCAGTTTGCATTCCCACCAACAGTGCAAGAGGGTTCCTTTTTATCCACCTCCTCACCAATGCATGTTGTTTCTTGTGTTTTTGATTTTAGTCACTCTGACAGGTGTGAGGAGATATCTCATTGTGGTTTTGATTTGCATTTCTCATATGATTAGTGATGTTGAGCATCTCCTTATGTGTCTCTTGGTCATCTATATGTCTTCTTTGGAGAAATGTCTGTTCATGTCTTCTGCCTATTTTTAATTGGATTATTTGGGTTTTTGGTGTTGAGTTGTATAAGTTCTTTATATATTTTGGATTCTAACCCTTTATTGGATATGTCATTGGCAAATATCTTCTACCATTCAGTAGGCGGTCTTTTAGTTTTGTTGATTGTTTCCTTATCTGTGCAGAAGATTTTTATTTTGTTGTAGTCCCAATAGTTCATTTTTGCTTTTGTTTCCCTTGCCTCAGGAGACATATCTAGAAAAATATTGCTACATCCAATGTCAGAGAAATTCCTGCCTGTGCTCTCTTCTAGGATTTTTATGGTTTCAGGTCTCATATTTAAGTCCTTAATCCATTTTAAGTTTATTTTTCTCTATTGTATAAGAAAGTGGTCCAGTTTCAATCTTTTGCATGTAGCTAACACCATTTGTTGAAGGGACTGTTTTTTTTCTATTGTGTCTTTATTCCTCTTTGTGAAAGATTAATTGACTATATAATTGTGAGTTTATTTCTGGGTTTTCCATTCTATTCCATTGATCTATATGTTTATTTTTATGTCAGTACTGTACTAATTACTACCACTTTGTAATATAGCTAGAAGTCTGGAATTATGATACCTCCAGTTTCATTTTTCTTTTTCAAGATTGCTTTGGCTATTTAGGGTCTTTCGTGGTTCCATACAAATTTTAGAATTGTTTGTTCTAGTGCTGTGAAAAATGCTGTTGGTATTTTGATAGAAATTTCATTAAATGTGTAGATTGCTTTGGGTAGTATAGATATTTTAACAATATTCTTTCAACTTATGAGCATGGAATGTCTTTCCATTTCTTTGTGTCATCCTGAATTTCTTTCATCAGTGTTTTATAGTTTTCAGAGTACAGGTCTTTCACCTCTTTGGTTAAATTTATTCCTTGATATTTTATTGTTTTTGATGCAATTGTAAATGGGATGGCTTTGTTAATTTTACTTTCTATTGCTTCATTATTAGTGTATAGGAATATAACAGATTTCTGTACATTGATTTTGTATCCTGCAATTTTACTGAATTCATTTATTCGTTCTAGTAGTTTTTTGGTGGAGTCTTTGGGGTTTTTTCTATATACTATCGTGTCATCTGCAAATAGTGAGAGTTCTACTTCTTCCTTGCCAATTTGGATGCCTTTCATTTCTTTTCTTTTCTGATTGCTGTGACTAGGACTTCCGGTACTATTTTGAATAAAAGTGGTGAGAGTGGACATCCTTGTCTTTTTTCCTGATTTTAGGGGGAATACTCTCAGCTTTTCACTAGTGAGTATGATGGTAACCACAGGTTTTTCATATATGGCCCTTATTACTTTGAGGTATGTTCCCCCTAAGCATACTTTGTTGAAGGTTTTTATCATGAGTGGATATTGTGCTTTGTCAGATGCTTTTTCTGCATCTATTGAAATGATCATATGGTTTTTATCCTTTTTCTTGTTGATGTGATGTATCGCATTGACTGATTTGCAAATATTGAACCACCCATGCATCCCAGGAATAAATTCTACTTGATCATAGTGAATGATGTGTTTAATGTACTGTTGGATTTGGTTTGCTAATATTTTGTTGAAGATTTTTGAATCAGGGCGCCTGGGTGGCTCAGTTGGTTAAGCGACTGCCTTCGGCTCAGGTCATGATCCCGGGGTCCCAGGATCGAGTCCCGCATCGGGCTACCTGCTCAGCAGGGAGTCTGCTTCTCCCTCTCCCGCTCCCCCCTCTTGTGCTCTCTCTCTCACTCTCTCTCTCAAATAAATAAATAAAATCTTAAAAAAAAAAAAAAAAGATTTTTGAATCTGTGTTCATCAGAGATATTGGCTTGTTGTTCTCTCTCTCTCTCTCTCTCTTTTTTTTGTAGTGTCTTTATCTGGTTTTTGTATCAGGGTAATGCTGGCTTCATAGAATGAATTTGGAAGCTTTCCTCCTTTTTTTTTGGAATAGTTTGAGAAGAATAGGTATTAACTCTTCTTTAAATATTTGGTAAGAAATCACCTGAGAAGTTGTATATCCTGGATTTTTGTTTGTCAGTAGTTTTTTGATTACTGATTCAATTTCATTGCCAGTAATAAATCTGTTCAAGTTTTTTATTTCTTCCTGAATCAGTTTTGGGAGGTTATATGTTTCTAGTAATTTATCCATTTCTTCTAGGTTGTTCAATTTGTTGGCATATAATTTTTCATAATCTCTTATAATCTTTTGTATTTCTGTGGTGTTGGTTGTTATTTATCCTCTTTCATTTCTGATTTTGTTTATTTGAGTCCTTTCTCTCTCTTGCGTTTTTTTTTTGGATGGGTCTGGCTGAAGGTTTATCAATTTTGGTGATCTTTTCAAAGAACCAGCTTCTGGTTTCATTAATTAGTTCTATTGTTTTTTAGTTTCTATTTTATTTATTTCTGCCCTAATCTTTATTATTTCCTTCCTTGTATTATTTTCGGGTCTGTTGATTCTTCTTTTACTAGATCCTTTCGGTGTAAGGTTAGGTTATTTATTTGAGATTTTTCTTGCTTCTTGAGGTGGGCCTGTATTGCTATAAACTTTCCTTTTAGAACGGTTTTTGCTGCATCCCAAAGACTTTGGACTGTTGTGTTTTTGTTTTCATTTGTCTCCATGTGTTTTTTTATTTCCTTTTTGATTTATTGGTTAACCCATTCACTGCTCAGTAGCATGTTATTTAACCTCCATGTATTTGTGTTCTTTCCAGATTTTTTTCTTATGGTTGATTTCTACTTTAATAGTGTTGTGGTTGGAAAAGATGCATGGTATAACTTTATTTTTTTGAATTTGTTGAGACCTGTTTTGTGATCTAATATGTGATCTATTCTGTTCCATGTGCTTTTGAATGTGTATTCTGCTGTTTTAGGATGGAATGTTCTGAATATATCTGATAGATCCACCTGGTCCAATGTGTCATTCAAAGCTACTGTTTTCTTGTTGATTTTCTGTTCAATGATCTATCCATTGATATAAGTAGGACATTAAAGTCCCATATTATTGTGTTACTATTATTTCCTTTCTGTTTGTTATTAGCTACTTTATGTATTTGGGTGCTCCCACATTGGGTGCATAAAAATTTACAGTTGTTATATCTTCTTGATAGATTGTTCCCTTTATGATTATATAGTGTCCTTCTTTGTCTCTTGTTACAGTCTCTGTTTTAAAGTCAATTTTGTCTGATATAAGTATTGCTATTCTGGCTCTCTTTTCACCTCCATTTGCATGACAAATAATTTTCCATCCCTTCACTTTCAATCTGCATATCTGATGTCTTTAGGTTTGAAATGAGTCTCTTGTAGGCAGTGTATAAATTGTATAGATCCATTCCATCACCCTATGTCTTTTGACTGGAGTATTTAATCCATTTACATTTAAAGTAATTATTGGCAGGTATGTATTTATTGCCATCTTGTTACTTGTTTTGTGATTGTTTTTGTAGTTACTTTCTTCTCTTACTCTTTTCTGTCATGGTTTGTTGGCTTTCTTTAGTGGTATATTTGGATTCTTTTCTCTTTATTTTTTGCATTTCTATTACCATTTTTTGATTTGTGGACACCATTAGATTTGTATACTATTTCTATTTCCTTCTCCAGGTTTGGGAAGTTTTCCACCATTATTTCTTCAAATAAGTTTTCTGCTGCCTTTCTCTCTTCTTTTTCTGGGATCCCTATAGTGCACATGTCCCCTAAGTCTATTTTTATTTATTATTACTTTTTTCTCTCTCTGGTTTAGCTTGATTGCTTTCCATTATTCTGTCCTCCAGGTCACTGATCAGTTCTTCTGTTTCCTCTAGTCTACTATTTATTTCATCTAGTGCATTTTTAATTTCACTTATTGAGTTCTTCATTTCTGATTGGTTCTTTTTTATGTTTTCTATCTCTTTGTTAAGGGTCTTACTGAGGTCCTCCACTCTTTTCTCAGGTCCATTGAGTATATTTATGACCATTACTTTAAATTCTCTATCAGACAAATGATTTATCTCCATTTTGTTTAGGTCTCTTCCTGTGATTTTGTCCTTTTCTTTCATTTGGTACATAGTGCTCTGTCTGCTCATTTTGTCTAAGTCTCTGTGTCTGTTTCTACGTATTAGGAAAGTCAGCGATGTCTCCTGCTCTTGAAAGTAGTGGTCTTATGAAGAAGAGGTCCTGTAGTGCCCTGAAGTTCAATGCTCCCTGTTCACCAGAACTTGGCACTTCAGGGGTTTCTCCTGTATGTCTTTTGTGCATCCTACTGTTGTGGATGAGCTGCTTTTGCCTTCAGTCCAGTCATCTGCAATGGCTGTCTTTGCCTTTTGTGGGCAGAGTTTGGTCCCTGTGTTGTTATTGGGCCAGTCTGGGCCCACCTTGGACTTAAGTTGAGTCAGACAAGTGTTTGACAGAGATGCTGTAGCACCAAACTGCAGGGAGCTTCCCCTGTGTTGTCCCCTGAGAAGCTTCCATTGGTGGGTGGGGCCTGCAGTCAGATCAGATGTCTGCCCCCAGCTCACTACTGGGGGTTACAGTCTGACTGGGTGTGTGGTTATTTTCTCCTCTCCCCCAGGGCAGGAGTCTCTTTGGAGTGGTGCCGGCCCCTTTTGGGGGCTGCTTGCACATTGCCAAGCTGTGGCACTGCTTTGCATGGGCTACAGCCAAGGGTTTATTGGAGGGGACAGGTAAACAGGTGAATGCAGGGGTGGCACAGCAATGTTATCAAAGCTCATGTAGGTCTGCTGTAGGAGGAGATCTGGAGCAGAGGGTTGGCTGGAGGGTGTGGGGTATGCTGTTATCAAGTTAGGTAGTGAGTGTTGGCACCACGCTGGTTCCTGCAGGTGTCTGTGTGTCTGAGCTGTGGCACGGGGGGAGGAAATGGTCCCTGACAGCTCTTTTGTTCCTGGGGAAGTCTCCCAATGATCCCTGCCCCTCTAGCACATGCTCTGAGATTAGTTAATAAAGCTTCCTCCCATATACCCCAGGCATTTTTCAAACTGCTACTTCCATGCTGTATCTCAGTGGGGTTCTTTATTGTGCTATCTCTTTAAGGGTGGGGACTCAGTTTCCTCTTGCCCTCCCAGCTTTCCCAGAGTGGAGCCAGCTGATTTTGAAAGTTCCAGGTATTAAGCACTGCTGATTGTAAGAACTCATGAAATTTGGCCCTGCTGGTCCCCAAATGTTATAGGGATTTGTATTTCCCATGTGGGATCCCCGTGCCTGGGGTGCCTGGGGTGAAGGTCTGTTTTTTTCCCCTCTCTATGCCCACAGCATCCCTCCATTCTATGGACAGTCCCGTGGGTCCATCTGGCTCCTGACCTTCTCTCTGCCCTTCCGACACTCTTAGATGTGGCCTCTTCTCTACATGTAGCTGTGGAGAGTCTGTTCTGCCAGTCTTCATTTTCTGGGTTATTTACACTGATATGGGTGTTATGTAGGTATATCTGTGGGACAAGGTGAGCTTAGGGCCCTCCTACTTTGCCATCTTCACTGGACCAGTTGTTCTTCTTTTGACACAGGCTCCAGTCTCCGTGAGGGCCAAGGTCATTTGGGTGTGAAACTCAGTTGTATGTCTGCAGTGCCCAAGTGCTCTGCTAGTATATGATGAGTAAATGGATGAGTATAATATAACATGAGCTCCTCCCTGACCTGAGCCACTTTAAAAGATACTGTGAAAGCTTCCTTGCCATTGCCAGCCATCTCTCTGCTTCTCGACTCCTCCCATGCCAGAGCAGGGTTTTGAGGCTCTCCGTAGGCCCACCAGGCTTGCATTCTTGTGCTTGTCTTTCTCCTTCTCAGTTACTCTTGCCATGACCCTCCTGTTCCTCCGGCCTCACTCCAACTCCAGCTCTACCATTTCCCACCCTCCATGCAGACATAGTGTTATTCTGGGGAACTAGCCCAGGATGTCTCCTGGTGGTAGAGACACAGGGATGATTATGTAAAAGAAAACAGACACCAAGTTGGGAAGGATGGTAGATGGAACGTCTCCCAGTAGACTCTTCTTTTCCAGGCAAACCTCACTCGTGGCAGATATCCCTGCCACTGCTTGTTTTGCTCTGGACTCCCTGGTTTGTCAGTTCTTTTACTAAAATAATGCAAGAAGTGAATGCAGTATTATCAATGTGCTGGTCCACTGCAGAGCCCAAGGGAGTCACTGCAGCCTATAGTCTGGAGGTTTTGCCACTAGTGGTGTCACTTAAGACTGGAATTAGCGTCTTTTTAGCTGCCATACAGTATTGCTAGCTATGTAAGAGCTTAGGGCAATCATACATGCAGAGCCCCCCCACCTTTTTTTTATGTGAAATGTTGTAAAATCAGCACCAGTACCCCAAAACACATTCTATAGTTGTATAGAAGATATTTTTACATTTAAAAAAATTTGATGGAGCGTAATAAATACAAAGCTGCCCATAATTACACCATGCAAAGATAATCTGCTGCTAACATTTGACTGTATAGCCTTCCAGTCTGTGTTCTATGCATTTATCTCTGGCTATTTACCAGTTATGTATTTTAAACAAAGTAGGATCATACTGTTTTATCTTCACGAAAATATCTACATCAATAAATAAATTCCTACAACATCCTTTTACTAGATGATACTCTATTTTAAGGATGCCCACAGTATATTCAACCTATCATGTACCGTTACAGATCTAATTGTTTTTAATCTTTAGGTGTTACCTGGAGCATCACTGGGGCTAAGTCTTTGTGCACATTCTTAGGTATTTCATTGGGTGGTTTTTAGAATCACGTCAGCAAATTAGTGAGTAACTTATTTTAAGACTTTTGATACATAAACAATTGATACTTTTGAAAGTTTAATGAATATTACATTTCATCTGAATTTGGCTTAGATAATTTCAAATTTTGACTGTTTCCTGTTGCACCAATTATCACTACAAATTCAGTAAGGAATTCTTCCATGTCTTACTGATTTTTTAAAAAGTGTTAAACAAGATAAGGTCACTCATTTTGCAAATATTTGCCAAAAGTTAACACTGCATAAGACACTGTGTTAGATAATGGGGTAAAGGGAGCAGAAATTCAAGAGTGGATAAACCTTAATCTTGGTCCTCTTTTATTGACTTAATACAGGAAGAACTGTTCCATTAATAAACAATTGTAGACATTTTATGTTAAATGTGTTCCCTTAATGTACTAAATATAAGTTACTTACTCAAATTTTATTTTATTTTTATTTATTTTTTTGCTTTTTATTTTTTATTTATTTTATTTTATTATGTTACGTTAGTCACCATACAGTACATCATTAGTTTTTTTTCCTCAGTAGTTTATTTATTTATTTATTTATTATTTTGATGATATCATTTCTTTCTTTTTTTAAAAATTTAATTTAATTTAATTTTTTTTAAAGATTTTATTTACTTATTTGTCAGAGAGAGAGAGAGCGAGTACAGGCAGTGGGGGAGGAAGAGGGAGAAGCAGGCTCCCCACTGAGCAGGGAGCCCAATGCGGGACTCGATCCCAGGACCCCGGAATCATGACCTGAGCCGAAGGCAGCCGTTTAACTGACTGAGCCACCCAGGGGTCCCTAAATTTTATTATGTTAGTCACCATACATTACATCATTAGTTTTTGATGTAGTGTTCCATGATTCATTGTTTGCATATAATACCCAGTGCTCCATGCAATACGTGCCCTCCTTAATACCCATCACCCGGCTAACCCATCCCCCACCCCTCTAAAACTCTCAGTTTGTTTCTTGGAGTCCATAGTCTCTCATGGTTCATCTCCCCCTCCGATTTTCCCCCCTTCCTTTTTCCCTTCCTTAGTCAAATTTTAAAATACATTGTCAAAAAGGAAATAATTTTAATAAAATAATTTGGCCTGAGTATGATTTCCTTTTTTTTCCCACCCTGGATTTAAAAAAAAAAAAGACTCATACTTATTTCAGTAAATTAGAAATACTTGGAAAAGTGTAAAGAAGAAAATAAATGACTCATGACCAGACCATTCAAAGACAATTACTGTTAATTGGTGTTTTCCTTTCAGGCGTTTTCTTTGTATATTTTTTACATAGCTGAGATCATACTATATATGCAATTTTCCAAGCATATATAAATATTTCCCTACGTTATGAACAACTCTTTGAAAACATTACCTCTAATGGCTCCATAATAGTCTATCATGGAAATCAATTAAATATATAGAGTTTGATGATTAATAGTGAATACTCTGGAGTAAGATTGTGTGGGTTCTAGTCCTGATGCTGCCGTGGGTTAGTCTGTGATCCCGGGCAAATTACTTTTCTGTGGCTCAGTTTCCTTACTTGCAAAACAGGGTAATTATAATCACTATCTTTTCAAGTTTCTATAAGGAATATATGGGAATTCAAGTAAAGCTTAAACTAATACCTGGCACGTAATCAACAAGCAATAAAAGTTATTATTATTACTATTACCACTAATATTATTTTCTTAATAATTCCACCTAATGCTAGATAATCTGTTTCCAATTGAGATAACATTTACTGTTATAAAATCACTGTGGAATGTAGTTGTTCACAAACATTTTTTATAACATATTTTCTTAGAATAGAATCAAAGTCAGTGGTGTGCACACTCATAAGGTTCTAAATATTACCAAAATTGCTTATCTACACTTACTTCCAGCGTGGTGCAGTTTTGTTATTCTCAGCAGAGAGATAGTCATGCCCAGACCGGAGTCACCTGTAGGACATTTTCCCTTCTCTCATCCTCTCCCCACGCATTCTCCCTCTAACAGTTGACGTGTGAGCATCGGAATTTGAAAATATCCTCTTAATTTCTTCATATGCAAAACAAGGATGTCAATATCTATTTCATAGGGTTGCTGTGATAAATAAAATATTGCATATTTATACAGCTTTACACACGGTAAGCACTCATTGTTAGCTATCATAACATTATCGTTACAAATAACAATCACATTTATAATTTATACTCCTACCAAGGGTGTATAAAATTATCTGTCTCATTGCCCCTCATCCTTGCTGAGCATGATCATTTTGACATCTATTTTAAATTAATTTAAATGAATTTAAACCAGCTACATTATTAAAAATTATTTAAAAATATCTTCTGATTCAGATAATTAAAAATATCTTCTAATTTAAAAATATCTTCTAATTCAGTGAAAAGTAGTATTTTGGTGGGTTTTTTTATGAAAGATTTTACTTATTTATTTGAGAGAGAGAGGGGAGAGGAGAGAGAGAGCACGAGCAGGGTGGGGAGGGGCATAGGGAGAAGCAGGCTCCCCGCTGAGCAAGGAGCCAGATGTGGGACTCAATCCCGGGACCCTGGGATCATGACTGGAGCTGAAGGCAGAGGCTTAACCAACTGAGCCACCCAGGTGCCCCACATCTTGGTATTTTAATTTGCTTCCTTTTGATTACTATTGGAGTTGAACTTTTGTCCAATATTTATTAGCCATTTGAATTTCTGCATGTGAGTATGTGTGGGAGGGTGTAGTGGGGAAAGAGTGAGATCAGGATCTATTTATTTTACAGGGGTCTTTGTTTTGTACTTATTTTCCTTTTTGATGGGGGTGAGGGGGACTGTGTTACTCTTTTGCTAGTAATTATATTATCCTTAGTGTGATCCTGTCTTATTCCTACTGAACTAGTTTTATCTCCCTATGATCAGTGTATGTTTCTAAAGGTTTCCAAGCCATCTGGTTAATTGTCCATTTTAGAATTATGCCAGAGACCATTATTAAGCTTACAAGTCTAATAAGGTCCCGAACTCCATTCCTTTTTCCCATTAAAAAAAATCTGGAAACATTAGCCATCCTCCTATCTCTGGCACAATGTGAAATCTCCATGATTGCTCAGCGTTTCCAGGTGGTGATAGAGATTGTCTGCAGCACCTTTCGTCTGGGCTTGAATGTGGACAAGGGGAGTGAATATAAAGAGCACAGATGACTCGGTGAGTCACTGAGTCTGGGACAGGGTCAGAGGGAGGCTGACACCTGGGCCCAGTGTTAGGTCTGGGTCCTGTTCCTCTGCGTGTTCTCCACATCTCCCTCCTAACTGGGTATTTAACTTGTTTTTCCGTGCCCGAGTTCTTGCCTTGGTAACCTAATTTGTGCTTTACTGGCTCCCAGACTGAAATGTATCTAGCACTCTCCACCTTTGTAAGCATCAGAACTCCGAGCTCAGGCCTCTATGGCCGGCTTCTCTGATATTGGCCAATCTGCACGCTCAGGCTCCCATGGCCACTTTTTCCTGGGGCAGCCCCTTCAGCCCCTCTTGTCATTGTCTACACAGCCCTGAAAACAACCACCCCCGTGGCTGTGTCTGGATTCCAGGTCTATCTCTGCTGCCCACAAAACTCTTGTTCTCCCTCAGAGGGATGGTATGGACTCTTCCCTGAAATTTCAGAACTCAGATCTCTTAATTCCTGGGCACAAAATTTGTCCAGCATTCCCTTTATTTATAATAATAATAATAATACATTATTATTTATGGTGCTATAAATAACATTTACTGAACACATACTGTATGCTAGATATTGTGCCAAGCGGCTCAGAAGCACTCTGTCGTGGCATCTTCAAGGCAGGTGCATAATGTTGGTTCTATTACTGTCCCCACATCACAGACAAGGACATTGGAGCTTAGAGAAGTCCAATAGCGAGGCTGAGGTCACCCCGGTAGTAGTAGGTGTTGGAGCTGTGAGTTGATTTCAGGTCAGCCTCGTGTCTAAGCCCAGGATCTAAACTCCAAGATAATATGGCACCATCCGGATTCCCCATTTGGCCTCCTCTTCCTAATTTCATTTTGAGCCCCTTTTATAAACCCTCCTCCCCTACCACATATCTCTCTAAACAAGGATAATTCAAATGGGAGGAAGCTCTGACTGTCATTTCATTCCGTAGGGTGACCTCAGGTTTTCTCTTCCCTGATGCTGCTCGTATTCCCTGAATGACTTCCCGGGAGCCCAGGGAGGTCACTCTTCTTCAGTGCCCCCCGGCCCCCCGCAGAACAGGGGCCCCACCAGCCAAATGTATGTGTTTCTCTTTGGAGTCACACTCTCTCCTATTTGCTCTGGGGGTGGATGTCCTTCTGCTCACTTGTAGCTTCCTTCTTGCTCTTGCCAGCACACTGCATCACATTCCAGAGCCTTTCTCTGTTGGTCTTACATCTGCTCCGCTTATACCCACTCCAGAGAGTAAGGATCTCAATGTCTTTATCTTTGGGGCCCCCCTAACAATTAGCAACCTACAAACATGACTTCCTCAAGCCTTTTCACCTCAAGGGTGAGTTAAACCGATTGTGGCTATAATTGCTATGTACCTTGGACGGGAAAACTGCACACATCTACAGATGTGGGAAGTGGGGAAGCCACGGATAAATCTTCTGGCTTGTGTGATAAACAGTTTTTTTCCTCCCCGCTGCCCATTGCAGAGTCTGGAACCTGAGTATTCCCCCCCCAGAGAACCCCAGTGGACCTGGAAAGGTGACTTTTGTATCTGGTTGTATTCCTTCACTTTCATATTCTGACTGCGGCAACTTCTCAGTAGTGGCAGACGAAATAGTCACAGTTTCCACGATTTGCAAGTGATTCCAAACTCTAGGATATGTAATAAATTGTCATTTTGCTGAGATAAGAAATTGAAAGTCTCACACTATTAGGCTGGGTGTGGTCCCCAGTCGCTTAGCGAATGATTTGTTGTTTTCTGCATATTTTGGCAAATGCATTTTATGGGAGTAATAATACACTGCAGCAGTATTCATGGATGTGAGTATTCCAGAAGTCTCTGGGTGTCCTGTACAAAAAAATAAAAATAAAAAATAAAAAGGGAGGGGGAGAGGTTTATCCTGTGTGCAAGGCCCAGGGAAAAGTGATGTCTCTCCTCCCCACCCACTGCTGATCGTTGCTGAGCGTGAGCTATTAGCAGGGGATTGACTTCACCTTCCTACAACACCCTTTCCAGTCACTGACAGAACCTCCCTAGAAGTCAGGCTTGCTCTTTATACACAGTTATAAGTGATCTAAGTAGTAGTATCCAGTTAGCTCATGTTCCATTCACCTGCTCCAAATATTTCTGATGCTCAGTCCTGACTGCTTCTCGTGGGCTGGATTGATACAGGGCACGCACATTACCTTGACAAAAATGGAAATCTTTGGTTAGCATCTGGATATATTCAGAGAACTGAGGAAATATTTTCATTTTCCATCCAGGGGTTTGATGTTGTGTCGACACTGAATGAGTGTATTGAGTATGACATTCTAGCTGTATTGAGTATGACATTCACTTAGGCTAGAAGGTTAGTTTCTCACACACCTGGTACTGGCCACCATCATGTCCTGGTGCTGCCCGAACTCCCCAGTGACAGCAAGACCTGGGAGGTTTGGTGGAGATAGACTATCACTTGCAGAAAAAGAGTCCATTATCTTGGAAGCCACTCCCGGAGTCATTGCCGAAAGCAATTTCTCAGGGTTTATGCTCAAACCTTAGAAGGTTCCTCCTGCCCCTATGATTGAAGGGGCAAGGGATGGAGCCAAGCCGTCTTGGTCGGCAAATAGCATCGGTCATGATGAGCCCCTAATCCTGATGAGGCTCCTGATAAGGCTCTGGAATGATGACAGATGAGGCCACATACAGCAGTTAACTCCGTCATTTGTAATCATTACTTTTTGGCCATTCAGTAACCATCCTGTGAAATTATTTTCTGAATTTCCCAGAGTAGAGAAAGGAACTGAGTTTACCTCCTAGTTTTCTTTTTCTTTTTTTTTTTGAAGCATCTCACCAGTTATAAATGCTTGAACGGAACTTTCTATGGTCCCATCAGATCCAACTTCAAGATCCTTATTCACTTGAATCACCTGCTTTGTGTGGTAATGACAGAGTGTTGGACGCACCTGTTCTTTTCCTGACTGCAGAGTAAGCCCCAGGATTCCTCTGTGGCTAACAGCTCTGTTGCTGCTCTGAAATGTCCCGGGGACAAGGTGCAGAGTGATGGCATTCTCTGTTCTTCTCACAACATGACTTCTGGCCGCATCTCTCGGCCCGGAGCTTCCTTCCCCAGCAGTGCCATGGTCATGCATGTGCTGCCAATAGCCAGCAGCTGTGCAGAGATACCAAACTGTTGAGCCCCCAGCATTCAGGGATGCTGAGTCAGAGGAGGAGACGCTGAAGCCCTTGGACCACTTGCCTCTAACTGCTGGTGCCTCTTCTGTGTGCCCCAGTGAGCCATATAAATATCATTTTCTCTGTGTGTCATGATGTGTAAAAAGGTTAGGAAGCAGGGGCGCCTGGGTGGCTCAGTCGTTAAGCGTCTGCCTTCAGCTTGGGTCATGGTCCCAGGGTCCTGGGATGGAGCCCCACATCGGGCTCCTTGCTCCGCGGGAAGCCTGTTTCTCCCTCTTCCGCTCCCCCTGCTTGTGTTCCCTCTCTCTCTGTGTCAAATAAATAATTAAAAAAAAAAAAAAAAAAGGTTAGGAAGCATTTGATTTTCATTTTCCTTCTCTGTAAGTTGGCATTATTTTTTATTATCTTACAAGACCATTGTGAGGATCACAGGCTTGAATGCCAACGAAGGGGCTTTTAAGAGCTGCCATACATTTGTTGAGTGCCACTGGCCACAGAGAGATAGGACCCCATCTCCAGTTTGCCGTCATTGGCTGTCCCTTTGAGATTGGGATAGAAGTCCACTTTTTTTTTTTTTTTTTTTTAATTCCACGTAGTTTTAAATCTTTCCCAAGCCATGAAATCAATGTACCACGTCTATTACTTAGGTTCGAGCACGGACATCACACGTTTTCCATAGTCTGTGGTTCTTGTGACTTCTTTAAGGCGTCTGCCAGAGCAGAAGTGCCTCGCCCCTCTGCCCAGTGATGCTGAGGGTGCGCAGCAGGGCACCTGCCTCACCTGGTCTCTCTGCATTCACCTCGCAGCTGCTCCCAACTCTGCCCAGGGCAAGCCCTCGCCTTCCTGCTGACTCCGTCCAAGCCAGTGTTGCCTTTGGCTGTAGGCCCATGCTCTGGGCTGAGAGCCTCTTGAGTTTCCATGGTTTTAGCATTTGTGCTTCAAGGTGTTAGCCCCCTGGGGTTGGGCCCCCCAGGTGGTTCCAGAGAATGACTTCTCTCAGCCCTGCAAACAGAGATCTCATGGGTGGAGAGAAAAATCTCTCCTGCCCTTCTCAACAGACCTTAAGCCAAAGGCTCGAAGTGTGAAAACCCAGTGCGTGAAAACCGAGTCCCAGAATAACATACCATAAAGTGTCAACACAGGTTTCTGGGTGCTGAGGGTAAGAGCCAGGCTTCTTTTCTTCCTTAGAACTTCCTGACTTTTTCGGATTTTCTGTAGTGAAACTGAAAGTGTATTTTAAAATATATTTCTAATAGATGCACTCAAGATGTGCTTCATGAAGGCAAATAGCAGCTCCGACATTCCTTCACACTTGCTGGCTCCAAATTCCTGCCTGTGCTTTCCGAGCCAGGAAGTTCGGAGGGGGTGGGAGCCGGGAGGGAGAGAGGGTGGAGGCAGCCGCGTGGGCCATTGAATTTCTTCTTTCCCGACATTTCTCTGGCAGCTAATTCCAGGGTGCTCATCTGTATGGCGGCGGCATGACTTTCATGTTTTCTCCAAGGTGTTTTATGGCCTTTTTACAGTGGTACTTTGAATAACTTTCTCTCGGTAACTTCCAAATGGTGAAAAATATCAGATGATTTCCCTTCTCCCTCTGCACCCTTTCTTCTCTTTGTTTCTGCTCACTCCTCATTGTTAGTCTCTTCACCGGCTCTTCCCTCTCCTTCCTCCCTCCCCTTTTCCCTTTCTTCCTGCTGCCCCCGCTTCTCTCTTCACCTAATATTTCAAGCAAAATAAAATGTGGTGGTGAGAAAGAAAGACTCTGGTTATGTTGGCCTGGGCCCTGGTGGGGGGAGGGAGGGGGGGAAGCAAACACAGGTTTATCACCAGGAGCTAGAGGGCTGCGACAGTGTTCCAGGGGCAGGGTCATCCCTTTGCTTTTCCAGAGAAAGGTCAACCAGGAAGGTCACCTGGAACTGCCACAGAATGACTCTTCCCCACTGGCAGGACTACTCTGTCCTCTTGGTGATCCTTCTGCTTTTGCTCTGAAGCTCAGCCTATTGGCCAAGCTTCCTGTAGGGATAAGGCCTGGAATCCAGACACCAGGGCCCAGCCCTTCCCTTTGGTATATGGCACTGTGTTTAGATTCTGTGGGTCTAATTCCCTAGGGTTTCCTCCTCAGCACGTCCTCCATCAGACTACCATGCCTCTGATAAATTTCACCCTATGCGTCCTTCCCCTGGTCCAGCCAAAGCCCCATCTATGGGAAAGGCATCAGGCCTGATGGTGGTCTCCATGGAGAGCTGGCTGAGCTTCAGGTCATGGAGAACCAGCTGCCTGGACTGAAAGCATATGTTTCTAAGTGACCTTCCTGGTTGACCTGAAGGAAGCCTTGCCCTCAGTTAGGAAAATGCTGCAGATATCTGTGATCTCATCAATCCCTCTTCTGTGTGTAACTCAATGTCCCTGTTCTCCAGGACAATCAACATCATCTCCAAGAGGTTCCGAATTAGACTGTGGCATTGCTGGTTGGTCCTTATGGCAGGGGTCCTCAGTAACACCTAACCTCTTATGGCAAATAAGGAGCAGATACTCTGGACTGAGACAGACTTGGGCTCGAACAGATCCCTTCCCATTCTGGCCTCCCTCCCCGTCCCACTCCCTTTAACTGGCTAACTCTGCTCGTCCACTTTAGGTCCCCAGCTCAAGCATCGATTTCTTAGGCAATCCTTCCCTTCCTTAAGGCTGAAATCTAGCCTCTCTTTTACACATTCTCATAGGGCCATGTATCTCTCCTTCACAACACATGTCAATGTTGAGACATTACAAGGATTTGTGAGGTGGTTGGACTGCTGTCTGCTGCCCCACCACACTCTAAGCTCCTCAGCCTATAAGCTCTAAGAGGGTAACATCTAATTCTGCTCACTAATGCATCCTATCTGCCAAGGGCAGAGTTTGGCACATAGGAGATGCTCAATAAATATTCATTGAATGAATTAATCTTAGTTCCGTTCTTTTTCACTCCAGGACCTTGGGCAAGTTACTTAATTTCTGTGAGCATCAGGTCCCTCATTGTAAATGAGGATAATAATCCCCCATTCAGAAAATTGTAGGATTTATATGGGACAACGGTTGTAGAGCACCCAGTATGGGGCTGGCATGCATAATCGGTATATACACGAAGTATTGGTTTTTTCCTTAGTTTCTTTTTCATCCCAGAGTACTGTACAGAACAGTAGTTTAAAGGTTTAAAGAGCAAAAGTATCTGTCCCCCTATTTCTTTCCCCTCCTTCTTTCTTTATTACCTTCTCCTATGGTTGGGTGAGACACAGAATGAAGGGTCAAAAGATCAGATTCTTGATTTTTCACTAGTGAGATGACCCTGGGTAAACCATTGGCCTTTCCTGTGTTTCAGCTTCCTCGTGTATGTGATGGGAAGACATAGACAAATGGTCTTTAGAGCCCTTCCCGACTCTCACCCTGGGTGTCTGCACAGGGGTCAAGGGTAACACTGACCATGGTTGTTCTCAGTGTGAGATGAATGGAAGCCAAAAAGAAGTGCAGCATCAGAACAGGGAGAAGCAAATTAGGCTATTGGCCTATCTGTTTTAATATAAGCTGAGTTTATTTTAGTAGTACAGGTGAAATATGTTTTAAAATGTGTCATCATGACAATGTCCCTTGGTAACAGCCCAAGGATTTCTAGTGTGTCTTTCTTCAAAAGAGCCTGAGGGCTTTGTATATACTGTCTCATTAATTCTCAGAGCGTCCCTAAAGTTGGATGGAAAAGCATGATGACTTCTGTTTTATATGCAGAGAAACAAAGCTTCAAAAAGGTTAAGTAGCTTACCCAAGGTCACACAGTAACATCACTGCTCCCAGAAACCTGGGTCTCTATTTAGCACACCAGCTTGTTCAGGCATTCTGCTTCCATTCTCTGGAAATGGGTCCAGCCATGGGTGAGAGGTCTTTGTTCTGAGAAAAGGTATTTGAAGTGCAGTTTCCTGGAGGATAGACTCTTTCCTGAAATGAGAGGGTGACAAGTAGATAAAGAGATTGAAAAGACTGGAAATTAGTAGAAAGTGTTCTGCCCCTCTCCTTCCCCCATCCCAAGCATCCTCTCCCTGGACCAACCAAGGCCCATCTCAAGGGCCAAGCATCAGACCTGGTCGTGGTTGCCATGGAAACAGTGCAGGTGCTGCTTGAGGCCCTGGACTGAAGGTGTGTGTTTCTAGGTCACATTCCTTGTTGACCTGAAGGGAATCTGTCATCCTCAGGAGAATGCCGCAGGCATCTGCGATCTGATCAATCTTTCCACTGTGTTTAACTTGATGTCGCTGTTCTCCAGGGCAGTCAACATCATCTGCAGGAGTCTGTGTTGGAGAATGGCATTTCTGGTTAGTCCATATATCAGGGGTCCTCAGTCCTATGTTCTAACCTGATACTAGCTATGTGACCTTGCATAGGGAAGTTGTTTTCTGAGCCTGAATCTTCTCATCTGTAAAAAGGGGTAACTAACAGGACTGTTTTCAGGATGATGAGATGATTGACTCCAAAAGGCATCAGTGAGTCAAAAATCATGGTGATTGTGTAAGTAGTTAATATCCACTCTCCTGGGGGTGCCTACTTGGCTCAGTCGGTTAAGCGTCTGACTCTTGATTTCAGCTCAGGTCATGATCTCAGGGTTGTGAGATCGAGCCCTGCGTTGGGCTCCACGCTCAGTGGAGTCTGTTTTTCTCCCTCTCCCTCTGCTCCTCCCTTCACACTTTCTCTCTCTCTCAAGTAAATAAATATAATTTTTTTAAATTAAAAAAAAATCCTCTCTCTTGTGCTGGATCTCACTTCTTCTTGTGAAAGGGGGCCATGCCCTCTCCAGAGGTTACCCGGGAAACTGTCCCTTCCCAGCTTGAAACATCAGGTCAAGAGAAGAGCCAATTTGTCCTGGATAGTTTGTAGCTTCTTGTTCAACCCACCCAGGGACTACTGGGCCCACTGGTTGGTCTTTGTCCCTATGGGCACCCCCTCATTCCACAAGGTCTCTCATTGATGGACTTGGTTTTCCAGGCTGCCTGGTCTTTGTGTCACTTGCAGTACATTAATTATTTAGTGCCTGGTAAAGCTCTCTGAGATCACAAGATGAAAGGCCTGGTGGCAGTTCAAAGTCTTCCTTTTGATTATTATTCTACTCAATGTATTTTGGGGGGAAGAAAATAGGCTTGAGATCATAGTGCAGCAAATTTCATAAAGAGTAGAATACGAGCAAGCCACAGAAATGGACCTGGAACAGATAATCATGTTGCCCTGTCAGGCTGGTGTGTGTGTGTGTGTGTGCATGCGCACGTGCTCATGAACATGCGTGAGTGAAGAATCAGGCTACCTGGAGAATGATACCCTCTCTGCTGCCCTTGTGGAATAGTATAAATGCCAGTTGGTCTTCCTCTGTTACCGAAAGCCAGTGAGTCCACCCTGGATAGACAGGTGGGACAAGTGACCAACTATCCTTGGAACAGAGATTGTAGGACAAGAGAAGGCACTGCAGGGCTCACAGGCCAGTCATGAACACTTGCTTGGGACACTGAGGTCATCTCTAGATAGGTCAAAATGTAGCAGCTTAGAACACAAATTCTGAAGGGGCAGCATCAGATGTCACAGTGCCTTCATTATTTGGCTTTGGCCGTGAATTGGGGTGGCACATAAACATGGTATCCCAACTGATTGGGAGCTACCTGGGGACTATGCCCCTGATTTGACCCTGATCTTGACCCTAGGAAGAATGTCCTACATGAGACCGAACAATAGCCCCTATGAGAAGGTTTCCCTAATTTCTTCTAAATCTGTGAGCTTGAGATCTGTGAGTGAAATTAACATATTATCCTCTGTTGTCATGAACAACCAAGGTGATTTGAGCAACATTTGATAAAGGATCTAAACGCCACTATCCTGAATGGCAGTAAGTCTTGGTGGTCAATGAGGCAGGAGGGACCAGTTGAGTTTTTTTTTTTTTAAAGATTTTATTTATTTATTTGAGAGAGAGAGCATGCATGAGCCGGGGGGAGGGGCAGAGGAGAGGGAGAAGCAGACTCCCCACTGAGCAGGGAGCCCGACGTGGGGCTCGATCCCAGGACCTCGAGATCATGACCTGAGCTGAAGGCAGATGCCTAACCAACTGAGCCACCCAGGTGCCCTCAGTTGAGTTTTGTGTTGGTCCATTCTGAATCCCAGCTCAACTGCTTTGATGGGGCTCAAGCTCAGGGAAGATGGGGAACCTCAGAGAGGGAGGGATTTGGTTTCAACCTTTAAGGAAGGGCAGGGTTTAGGAAAGAAGTGGTTAAGGAAGGATGTTCTAGACAGAGATCAGTTTAGGCAAAAGCTTGAAGACATGTGTCTTAGAGACCATAGAATGCGAAAGGATTGAGTGGGAAATACAGCCGAGAAAGTACATAGTAGCAGAAGCATGAAGGCTTCAACTTTACACATTTTAGCCATTTTTGCAGAAACCCCTTTGTGATGCCTTTTTGGTGTGGGTCTTGTGTACCCTGCAGGTAATCCATCTCCTCAAGGGCAGGGACCAGCCTCATAATTTCCTTTATATTCCCTCAATATTCCTTAATGCCTGCTTTTCCCAACTGATAAAAGTGGTTCACCGCTGAATGAACTCAGCAGTTATACCCGAATCCTTTTGGGTTTGGGGAGAGACAAAACACATGTGTTGAAACTATGGCTTTCAATAGTACAAGAGACTATTATGGGAGATAATTTTTGCTTCAGGATCTGAGCTGCGAAGAAAGAGCGCAAAGCTTCCTGGTGGAGTGGGGGTGGAGCTTGGAGAAAGACAAGGTGGAATGGGGGCCTTTGAGTTCCATTCGCATTCCACCCCTGACACTAAGAGCCCCTCTCTGAATGAGCCAGCTGGAAGGAAATGTGAAAGCAAACCGTGGCGAATCAGCTATGTGTGAACTGGAGAGGACCTTCGTGAACAGCTGATTCAACCCCCTCATTCTCCAGCCTAGCGAAGGTGTGGGGGGTCTGTGTGTTTAGGACAAAGGACACATCTGCACATCTCTCTCTGTCTTTTCTCTGAAAATCACGTCTCTGTTGTTCAGACTAGATGAACTGCCTGTTACAACTCCACCATCACCGCTGACTCCGGTAGACATGCAAATTCACTGGGAGGGTTTCTTTGGCTGAGCAGGTGCGGGCTCAGCCCGGTGAATACGGAATCCGCTCCCTTGGGCGGCCTGCCGTGTGTGCCCAGCCTTGCTGTGTCTGCTCACTACCACCATTCAACGTTAGGACCACTATTTATTTGACCACATTAAGCTTTGCTTTGTGTGACACAAAATCATTGCAAAAGAATGCATTATTAAGTGTGTTTTCAAATAAGGGAAGAACACTGGCAGCGTGTCACTGATTGCTTTAGTGTCGGAAGGGAAATAAATAAGTAAAACGTGTATGGGGCAAGGCAGGAACGGTTCCAAGGAGTATTTAGAATAGAAGCATTTTTACATTTTATTGATGTAGGTTTGTAAAACATGCTTGCTAGTGAACCCAGGGCATTTATATAAATAACCATCACACACAAATAGCTCTTTATTATTTATACTGAGGTGAGTATGATGTATTTACTATATTATATACATTGGCTTAGGAATAAATAGACACACAGCGAGACATGTAAAATAAAGACTGGAAATAAAGATATTGGCAGTTGACTGGATCTGGGGTAGTAGAGTTTGTGGACAGTTGGTAGAGTTAATAATTAACTGGTGAATAATACAGAAACAGCTCTTTGGGAGCACTTTTAATTTCTGGACATTGTATCTGAGATCCCCGGACATAGAAAAGGAACCAAGACGCCCATTCATTTTGGATTCTGAAGCAGAGAGAGGCACAAAACTTCAAGAGTGGCATAAATTATATTTAAAGAGTAGATCATGCCCACGTTAGCTCATCTGGCCCTTACAAAACCCTGAGGGTTGGTAGAACATGCATTATTCTTGGTCTTATCATTTTGGGGACATGGAGGTGCCACAGAGTATGTGATTAGCATGAAGTCCAGCAGCTAGTGAGCGCCAGAGTTAATACTTTTCTCGAGGGCTCTGGTTTCATGCATTTGACAAATATTTACTAAGCGCTTACTATATGCCAGGCATGGGGATGTATCCGTGACTGGTGCAGGAGACACACAATAAACAAGTGGACGTAACTATAAGAAATCCTAACTGCAGATCAAGGGGATAGTGAGTGCTTTACAGGGACTGCTGTTTCTGGCAGGTTGATCAGGAAGATCTTTCTGAGGAGGTGACCTTTGGGCAGAGACCTGGGTGGAGAGAGGGAATGGCGATGTGCCTCTGGGAAGGAGGAGCTTTCCAGGCTGAGAGAACCACCCATGTAAAGGCCCTGAGGTGGGGGTTTGCTGGGTGAGTTTGAGGTTGGCAAGGAGGCCTGTAAGACTGGAGCTTCCCAGGCAAGGGAAACATGGCTGGAAATGAGGTCAGAGAGGGAACCAGGGGCCAGGTCATGTGGGGCCATCAAGGGCTAGGCCACGGCATAGGCCATGTGAAAGCCATTTCAGGTGTGAAGGGACCCTCTGAGTGCTCTGTGGAAAACACCCTGAGAGTGGATAATCGTAGAAGCAGGAGGCTGGTTGGGAGTTTGTACAGCAGTCATCAGGATGAAAGGAGGTGGGAGAGAAACGGAAGGGGTAAAATTCAGGGAGAGCCAGCAAGATCTGTTGATGAATTGATGTGAGGGTGGGAAAAGAAAGAAGTCAAGGATTCCTCCTGGGTTTGCCCTAAGCAACTGGAAGAGGATTGTCATCACTTTCTGAAATGGGAACACCTGAGTTTAAGTGGAGGACAAGTGTTTAGTTTTGCACATGTTAAGTTTGAGATACTTATCAGGCAATAAAATGGAGATTTCAGCCTGGCAGTTGGATATATACGTTGCTGTTTAGGGAAGTTGGGCCAGGAGCTATAAATTTAGTAGTGTTAGTATATAGGTTGTATTTAAAGGTATGAAACTGGATGAGATCACTTTGGGAGTGAGTTTAGATGGAGAAGAGAAAAGGCCCAAGCTCCCCAACTTTCAACAACTGTCAAATAATAAAACAATGATACCCCCATCCCCTGACCACCAGTGTTAAAAAAAAAAAAAAATGCTGAGCATATTTACTTGTCATGCAAGGAGAAATTCACTGAGGAGTTCTATAAGGGAGAAAAGTCACAGTTTTTAAAGCTTTAGGAACAGGGTTCTGTGATGGTCATGCAAGTCAGAATTAGAAATCAGCACTTTGGATAGGAGAGAATGAGTTTATAAGTATGCAAGTGCTTGGCTAAAACAAATTCCTTGTTCATTGGCCAAGAGCCTCCAGTGAGGTCCAGGAACGGTCTAGTGTCCTGGGGTCACTTGAAATTCATGGTCATTGATCACTGTCAGCTGGGTAAAACCACTGTGATGAAATTCTATATTCAGCATGAAATCTCCTGGACAGTGCTGCTGGAAAGTTGAGAGTGGTTGTGGGGCTTTTTTGGGGTTTTTTTTTTGGGGGGGGGGGTTGGTTTTGTTTCTTTGGTTTTGGTGGGGGTTTTGTTTTGTTTTGGTTTGGTTTTGGTTTTTTGTTTGTTTATTTTTTTGTTTTCAGCCTAGAAAATGGGGAGGATCTGGCAAAAGACGGTAGAGAGGACCTGCCAGTGGAGGAGGTGAGGACTGTGGCAGCCAAGAACCATGAGGTCACCAGGATGTGAGAAATCCAAGAAACAGGGAGAGGTCAGCGGGCTCATGTGCTGCTGAGAGGCATAGTAGGAGAAGGACCAAGACTGTCCATTGTCTCAGCAGCTTGGCCTGGGGTAGTGAAGACAATCTTGATTTTATTAAGTTAAAGAGAAAAGGGGAAGGAGAAAGTGGAGACCAGAGCATGGACACATCTTTTAAGAGACTGAGCTGTAGAGGAGAACAGAACAGCGGGACAGTGGCTGAAGAAGAGTGTGGAGGTCAGGAAAGTTTTTTCTTTAAAGATGCCGTATGTTGGCTACAGATGAAATTGACTTGGTATAGGGGGAGATTGTGGAAGACAGGAGAAGGGGGACTCTGCAGCAGCAGGTTCCCGGAGGAGAGCAGATGAGCGCCTGCGTGGGGGAAGGCTGTCACCGCCTCCGAGTGTAGACACTCTGTCCATTGTCACAGGAGGAAGTGGTGTATACAGGAACTGATACCAGAGTTGGTAGATGTGCTTCTCTTTTCTCAGTGGAATGAGAAACAAGGCAACTGGCTGAGAATGTGGCCAGAACGTGGGAATTAGAGGCTTGAGGGCTAAGTGGTGCTGGAGAGGGGGAGGGCGCACTGATCTTGTCAGTGAATGCAGGAGGACTCCTGGGGAGAACTGAGGGTCCTCTTGAGGTGTGTTGTCAGGGATTCGAAGCCAGACTTGTCGGCATCATGGTGTGTGCCTCCTCTCCGGGGGCTCCCTTCCTCACCCACCACCACACTCAGCTGCTCACGACACTCGGGAAGGAGGAAGGAGGCAGAGGGGTTGTGTTTGTCTGCAAGGGAGTTACTATAGTGATGGACCCGGCATCTGGGGTGGACAGAGGAGCCTCGAGAGGTTGGGGGTTCCACTCTGCCTGGACAGCCTGTGGTGCCTAGAAAGGGTTCAGGATACCACCAGAAAAAGACAGTCTTACCTGTAGCCAACCAATAATGCCCTCAGTCCAGAGTGCATTTCTGTGCTTTTTCCTCCTCCGGTGGTCTTGGCCATCACGGGCCAGCCTCATTTGGGCACCTGGAAGGTTCCTTCTCCTGCTTTCCCCCTCTCCTTTCCTTCCCACCCCTCTTCCCAGGGTCCAGGATGCACTCTTCTAGAGCTAGCAGGTCTTATTTCACCCCTTCACCCCATACATATGTGCTGATGAGGCCCATTTCACTCTGGATCGTCACGTGTTCAGAAGGAAGCCCCCCAAAAACCAAGCCATTCTCTTGCTTCAATGGATTGCATCTCATGGCACCTCTACTTCTCTGTGCTGGAAGCCCCCCTCACCACCGAGGGTGAGGACAGGGCCAAGAGAGGGCATAAAGGAAATAGCCTCTTCCCTGCACTTGTTAGATGGAGAAGTACTTTCTTCTTTATATTTTAAATTTATGCATATTCTGTGAACTTTGGCTAGAACTCATATCTATCTCATCCTTCAGATTTTGGCAAAAACAACTTCATCTATGTGGGCTGTAGTTTTCTTGGTCTTTACTTTTTCGAGTGAGGAGGCCCATCCTTTTGGTTGCCCCCACATGCAGCAAATTACTACCTGTCTCCCTCTGGGAACCATGTAAGCCCAGCCTCCTGGCAAGAATTCTAGGAGTTCCTGTAAGGGCAGAATCCATATTTCTGCATTTTCTCCACTATTCCTCTTTGAAGATGCCCAACAATTTATTGGCATTTTGGGACAGAAAATGCTTTAAGCTTATTTTAGGGATGACCCACAGTGACGCCCGTGGCTCCTTGCTGGGCCATGACTCAGCCCTCAGAGCCCTTTCTTTTAATGATTTCAGATATTTTTTATCCCTCAATATATAACCTGGCCCTTATCCATATTAGAAGTCATCTGCCATTCTGTGCCCACGCACAGATTCATAAATGCTTCCTGAAGTCAAGCGCCATCCATTTGGTGCTTCTCATTTAGGAAGAAGTTAGTACCATGCCCAAACCGTGTGGTGAAGAAACATGAGCTCACTTGGAAGCAGGGAAATATTGCCTAGGCTTGATCTTCCTCCTGCTTCAAAACTACTTAAAATTTGAGCTATGTTGATGACTCAGACCTAGAAAGGCAGATTGTTATCCGCACGGAGGTCATTGCAGGGGTTTGGCTGTCCGAGAGCCCTCACACTGTTGCTCTGTTCTGGAGCATGCTCAGTGGTGACCCCTGGCCTTAGCCATGCTCCCGTGAGGGCCCGAAGCCCAGTAGAGAGCTGCAGGACCCCTGCACTGGTTTGTGGGGGTCCAGAAGGGTGGAGGGAGGAGTGTGGGCTGTAGCATCAGGCTAACCTGGCCTCTTGACTCTGGTCTCCCACCTACTGGCCATGTGGCCACAGTCCAGGAGTCTAACTTCCCTTAGCCTCGATTTCCCTGGCTGCAAAATGAGGACCAATAATGGTACCATTCACAAGGTTGTTATGGGAAGTGAATATAGTCACTCGTTTAAAGTGTTTAGCATAGTGTCTGGTCCATATGTGTTCAATTCATATTATTACTTTTTTTAAAGTCTAATAAACCCAAGTCCTGCCCCCCAAGTAGACCTGTGTGGTTTTGGGCCTGATGTCTCTCAGCCCCATTGCCCATCTGTAATACAGAGCTGGCATGAGGGTGACATGAGACAGCTTCTCTCTGAAACTTATTAGCAGAGCTCTTGACCCCTTTCAGCCCATGTCCCCTGAGCCATATGTAGAAAATGTTACCAGAAAGATGGATCTGGGCACCAACCAATTCAATTTTGATTTCTTTGGATCAGATGGAGGAGAAAAGTCAAAAACCCCTTCTAGGTACTCAGGAGCCAGCACTTCCAACTCAAATCTTTGGAAGGCAGAGATAAGGATGTCTCCTTCAGGAAGGTGACCGTAGAATACCTATCCTGTTCTAGCAGCAGGGGTTGCGTGATCCCAAGTAAGGCACCAGCAGACAAAACAGCGGAGGGTCCTAGAGACACAAGGCTGCCATGGTCACCCAGCACAGTTATTTCCCCAAAGCATGTGAAGAGGGATTGAGACTAATGAGGGGTCAGAGGCAGGAGAATAGGGCTGCTGGGGGAGGGGATCTGGAAGAAACTACAAAGCAGACAGGCAGGAAAAAGGCTTCTACTGCTGCTTCCTGTTCTTTCTCTTCTTCCTACTCATTCTCTTCACCGAGTCTCTCCAGGTGGCTTAAGAGTTATGTTTGAGTAGTAAACCAGCCCGCCCATGGTGGAGCGTGGCCTTTTGATACTAGGCAGACCGGGGTTCAGCTCCTGATTCCATCATTTGCTCTTCTGAGCCTCAGTTGTTGCATCTGTAAAATGGAGTAGTAATGCTTATCTCAGAGAGTCACTGTGAATATCATGTGGGATTATGTGGGTTAAGAGCCCAGCATAAGTGCCTGGCCCATGGAAGCTGCAGAAGAAATGCTAGTCCCCTTCCTTCCCTTTTCCCCACACTCAGTCTTGCTACACATCTGTCTACGAAACAGGGCTGATTCTCAACTTTAACAGAAAAGCTGTTCCTTCTTTAACAGGAGAAGCTTTCCCTGCCCCATAAAACATTAGCAAACAGTGATTGAGTTGGGGATTTTCTGGGAAGAACTGCATAAGAGCATGTAACCTGTGTTCATTTGATTTGTAGATATATTGTAATTACTTTTCAACACACCAAACCCACTTGAGGTACTGTTAAGGAAAGGAATAATGCTACTTTTGCTCCTTTTCTCTCAACCCTTCTTTCTGTCATGCAAATCAGAGCGTTAATCCTTTGTGGCTCCCTGGACTGCTGGCTGTGGGAAATCCCATCACCTAGCTGTTTTTGTCCCTGAAAAGCACGTAATTGTCAAAATCTCATAACTTCTGAGTGCAATTTCAGCCCTCTCATTGATAAGGCAATAATAACCCAAGCAAACAACCTTAGAGGAAGCAACAAGTCTGAACATAAAGTGGAGTGGAGGCATTAACTGGATGAGATGAATTGGAGTTCTCTATAAAGTTGTACAAATTCGTATAGGCAGAATAGACTTTGAATAGAGCTATTAGACCAAGCCATTAAGTAGCCTGGCTTCTAGTTCCTCACCCAGAGATGTTTGGCAGGGGCGTTGGTCACAAGATTCAGACTTCTTAGATTTGGCGGCCTTGGTAGAAAGTGTGCACTGAGGTGCTGAGATCAATTCAATCTACTAGTAGCTCAGTCCTCCCTCCCCGACCCCCGATTGTCCAGTGGATGATGTGAAAACCCCTTACACACTTTCCTCTATAAGCCATATGAGTGACAGCTAGAAGACACTCCTCGAGCACATGGGTCAGTGTTCTCTCTGTTTTTATGTCCAGGTCACAGCTCCTTGGAGTCACCAACAAGCCTGCCTTCTCCTCCTCCTGATCCTTTTGCATGGAATCTGACGTGGATAATGAAAGATTCCTTCCCTTTCCTGTCTCATCGAAGTCGATATGGTAAGTGTATTTTTCATAGTTATTGGTGATGTACAATCACCGTCTCATAATTAAGGGGGTTGTGAGTTTTGGTGTCCTCTGTCTTCCATTGGTGCACATTCCAGCCAGGCCTGGCCTCTCCAGACCCACAGTTGCTTTCTTTATCATAGAGGAAGCTGACAGCTTTGTTGCTGCTATATCCCAACCCCCAGCCTTTATGGTGTATAGTGTTCCTGACACCCCTGACCAATCATTACATGCCATACTTATTTGTGTTTTGACTGTGGTTTCTAGATATAGGGTTCTAACTCATGCGTGTTTCTAATGATGGTGATCTCTTGAGAAAGGATTGTTGTTCTGAAGGTCACAGGTCTTCCAGTGACTCCCTTACATTTGAGTAGCTCTTTAAGGGTACTTGGACATGTTCTTAGAGATTAGTTCAGCTCATGTGCTTCTGCAATCACCTCAGAAGTAAGGAGGCCAGGTCTCATTCCATTTTCACAGATGTAGAAACTGAGCTTAACAAGATGGCACAGAGTGGATTCTCTAACTACAAAACCAGAATTCTTCCCTTACATTCACTTGCTCCCATGGGGCCACCTACTCAGCCTGCTACGTCCTGGTCTAGGAGCCATTAGGAGGCCATATTTATATGGTGTAGGATTCCTCATTCTCTGTGCTAGCGGCTAACATTCTAACAGCTCATAGAAGCTGGGTGTCTGCAGAGGAAAGAGTAGGTTTGGAAAAGAGCTGATGTATTTTCAGGTGGACATTTCTTTTTTGTCTTGAACTTCTCTAGAGTGAACCCCATGAGGGCAGGCACTCAGCTGTTTGCTCCCCACTTTATCGTATCACTCAGAAGACACTCATAAAGGCTTGTGCATGATGAGTGAATACAAAAAGGTTCCAGGGATGGGACTTACTCATGAAGTCTGATTCAATTAAGTATTTATGAACCTGGTAGACCACTAAGTTCTAGATTCCCTTCTGGGCATATTTACCTATTCCTGATACTCAGTCTCTGCCATTGGACCTGAGCTTTTAAAAATGAACCTAACAGAGATTTTCCAGTCACTGCTCTCCCTCATGCATAAATGCAGCTAGTCTTGGTTCATATTAACTGTACCTTTCATTTCAAACTTAAAAAAATAAATACATCCAAAGCCTTAGGGCAGTATAGGATTACACTCTGCTGGGATGTTTCCTGCTGCTTCTAAGCCTCCCTAGTGGGAGAGGAAGATCAGTAGTTGTCAGAAGATTCCAGATAAGAATTACTTCTTGATTTTATTTAAGCCAGACATTGGGTGTCATTTTGTGATAAGGGCAAGTGTCTATAAATAATTGAAATCCAGTCCTTTGTATCATTATTACTTTGTAACCAGATTTGTGATACAACCAGTCTTTGGGTAACATTTTGAATTCGCTCTCAAAGTCATTCAGTATCTCCACAGGATGACAACTTTTATACAATGCGGAATGTCCAAAAAAAGGCAGGTCTACCTCCTGCATGACACAGAGAGCATTGCATTTGTCCTCTGTAGAACATCCAGAAAGAGGTTGAAGGTTGAAAGGAGAAAGCCACGGGAGATTGTTAGGCGAGTTTGTTATGCGGCTGCCTTCTGCGGCTGCCTTCCATGGCTTGGCCCTGATACTCCTACTTCATCTCGTGGGGCCTCACCCTCCTTATGTATAAAATGAGGCAGAGCGGCATGCGGCCTTGGGGCAAAAGTATAGATCAGGAGTATTCCCAAGATCCTTTTCAGACTCTCCTTGTGGCCTAGAATCTTCACGAATTGCCTTCTAGGCAGAGGAGAGGACCCAAACCATTGGCCAGAATTTGCCCAAATGCTGGATGAAGATGCCAAAGGCAGTACTGTTATTGCTGTTGATTCACAGGTTGGGAAGAACTGATTCTGGGTTGGCGGCTCATTGACTGAGTGCAGGGGTCATTTCAGAGCCTTTTATCTGACTGTATTTAATTCGGCTGAGACCCACCTGCCTCCACCATCACCTCCGTGTGCCTGGTCCAGTGCCGGGTAGCAGAGGGGATAGAAATACATACGTAGGTAAGACTTACTCCTGCTCTCTCAGGGCTCAGAGGCCAGGGAAATAGTTCCGTAGGCAGCGGGCTAGGCCCACCGCCACCGGGAGTGCCTCTGGGGGCTCACCCTGGAGCACAGAGCGCACTGAAGGCCAAGACTCTTGTCCCCTTAAGGGTGTTTGTGGGGGCTCAGCCCACATGTCTCTATGAACCAGAGAGGCCAGCAGACTCCCTGGTGATAAATCCACACCTTTCAACTGCCGTGAAAGACATTTTAAGAAATGTTAACAACTTCATTAATCTTAAGGCCTCAAACTTGGGCAGAGAAATTTGACTGGAAAATTGCCACCTGAAGGGCTAGTTCTTCAGACAGTGAGAAGTAACCAAGTCTCAGCAAGTTGACGTGGGTGTTTGAGTGGTGGAGCCTGGCGCCTGTGTTCTGGGGAGGAGGTGGGAGGGGGTGTTCTGGAGGGGGGACACAGGAGGGGGCAACGGGAGAGGGGCGGCAACACCCTGCCCACAGGCATCGTGAGGAGCAGCGGCCCGCGGGCCCTCTCAGGCAGGCTGTCCAGTCCTGAATTGAGTGTGGCTTTCTTTTCACTGGTGTTTTATGAGAAGGGACGAGGTGGAGAGAGGCTAACAAGATTTACTCACCCCCAGCCTGTAATTATCTGCTTGAGGAAAAAGTTTGACCTACCTTTTTGAAGTCTTCCCATATTTCTTCTAATTTACGTTGGAGCCTTTTATGTTGTGTAAAATATATTCTCTTCAGTGGCATTTGGTATCAGATTTCAGCTCTTTCTCGCTCGTCTTGAAGGACGGGCAGCCCGCTAATTTCATCGTTGACAAGCGGAGAGCTACACATTCCTGCCCCAAGGCTTTGAAGGAGGTGGGGGCATCTACAGAAATACTTTCCCTCCTCCTTTTATCATCAGGTCTGATGCCTTAAGACTTATTTATAGGCTTGGCCAGAGTACTGAGCTCTCACTACCCACCCAGATAAAAATCTGTTCCATCCGCTCCCTCCAGGGGCTAAGAGATTGAAGCCACTGGGGGCTGTGATCACCTTCAGTTCTAGAGCTACAGAAGCAGATGGCGTCCCACCCACTTTAACTCTCGCTTGCCCACTCTGGGTGTGGGAAGAATCAGATCAACATGTGAAATGTAATATAACCAAAGGTTCTGCCCCAGATGAGGAGGAGAAAGAGAGTTCTTATTTATGAAAAACAAAAACATTGATACTTGGCAAAACTCTTTTACATCTCTTTCTCACTTAAGCCTGTTAGGAAATTATTTTATATCCCATGTCTATAGGAATGTAAATTGAGGGCCAAAGAAGTTTATTAACCTGCTCCCATTATGGAGCAGAACGACAGTTAGACAAGATTGAACCCAGACTGTCTGACTCCAAGTTAGAGTGCCCTTCCTACTACAACACAAAGTTAATTCAAAGATGAAGTCTTCCCTCCATGGAGAGGACTCTCATTTCCTGGACAACCTGGTGTTTGGACTGAATGACCAGGCTGATACCCAGGATCTAGGCAGCTGTAGAACTGAGACTTGATGTCCCCAAATTGAGGCTCTCTCAGGCAGGCCAGCTAATTCATCTCTTCCCAAATGTGGGCACTGTAGGCAGTCTAGACTATGGCCCCCGTTATGGGATGAATTGTGCCCCCCCCCCAAAAGATATATTGAAGTCCTAACCCCTAACACCTGTGAATGTGACCTTATTTGGAAATAGGGTTTTTGTAGATACAATCAACTTGGGTCCATACTGCATTAGAGGAGGCCTTAATCTAATATAACTGGGGCCTTACAAGAAGAGAAAACAGAGACATAGACACAGACACACAGGATGGACACCACGTAATGATGGAGGCAGAGATTAGAGTCATGTGTCTACAAGCCAAGGAATGCCAAGGATTGCCAGCAACCGCCAAAACCTGGGAGAAAAGCATGGGACAGATCCCCCTTAACGCTGTCAGAGAGCGTAGCCCAGACAATGCCTTGATTTTGGGCTCCTGGCCTCCAGAACTGTGAGGGAATAAATGACTGTTACTTCAAGCCACGCTGTTTTCAGTACTTCGTTATGACAGCCCTAATAAAGTCATACAGTCCTTCGTCCCTCTAGCCCCCCTATGTCTACAACATGGACTCCTGGCAAAGAAAGATTCCTCCTAACACCCAACATCAGGGCACAAAAAGCCATTGTTGGACTTTAAATAAAAGTTCTGTTAAAACTTTGTTGGCTTTCAAGCCCATAGAGACCCATCCAATTTAAGGACTGGTGCTCCTGGAAAGAAAGAAAAATTAGACTTTTTAATTACTTTCCCTGCTGCCACTACCACCATCACCGGTGCTGTTAATGTATCAATTTCTTTGACTGAAAACACTGGGTAAATTAAACATTATCTCTCTCTCAAGAAAAAAAAAAAAATCAACCTACCGCAGAATCAAAAGTGGAAAACAAAGAGGCCCCCAAGCCCCTTATGGGATTTGCTTCATAGCTCTGACAGGAAGTCAGTTTGATCACATTTCTGAAATTCCATATTTAATGTAGCTGGACGTGATCAGCTGTTCCGCCCTCAAGGGCCTGTTGTCAGTGAAAAGCAGTTCCCAGTTCCCTCGTGGACCACTGTCATGGTTGAAAGCTTTCTTAACAATTCCTCTGCCCTGACAGGCCAGGCCTCTTTGTGTTCTCTTTCCACCCTGCTCCACTGAACTGGGAAGTCAAGTTCTTTCCTAGCCCATACTCTTGTATTTTAATCTACAACACGGTGAGCACAAGGCCTGTGGTTGCATTCACCAGGAAGACTGAGTCCCAATGCTGGCCATCATACACCACCAAGAACAGGGTACGCCTGTCACCCTGAGGACTGCTGACCTGCTAGGGGCCAGGGAACCCAGTCCATGAAACTTACATAAAAAGCAGATGGCTTAGGTGTTCCCAGAAAAGATTTGTTTAAAATGTTTCCACTGGGTTATATCCCTTATCTTTAAAATGAAGACACATAGGTCCACTCAATAAATACCAACAACTTCTCTCTGCATTAGTGGCCGATTGAATAAAGCAGAAAGGAAACAGGCAGATTAAAAGATAAAAGAGTGATTGACCAACTGACACAAAGGCAAGAAAAGCAAGTCAAAAGAGAACCTTTAAAACAATTGTCACAGGGACGCCTGGGTGGCTCAGTCCATTCAGCGTCCAACTCTTGATTTGGGCTCAGGTCATAATGTCAGGGCCATGAGATCTAGCCCCATGCAGAGCTTGACGTGGAGCTCAGCACAGAGCCTGCTTAAGATTCTCTCTCTCTCTCTCTCTCCTTCTGACCCTTACCCCCTCCGCCTCTCTCTCAAAAAAAACCCCAAATAAATAAATAAAACAATTGTCACAGACATGGGGAAAGGCATTGACAGAAGGAAAAGAAAGAGACAGATGAGGGAATGGAGACAGAGACACACAGAGATAGAGACAGACAGAAATGTGGAAAGGATCACTCAGGCCTGTCTGGTCTCCTGTCCCCATATTTTTTCTCCTGCTATCATGGTCTCAGCAATTCTACCTGGGTAGGTGGTTCCCTGATGCCCGGTCTAATCTTGACCTCCCCACTGAGGGTTGTTTCTGTATCCCTACCTGCCTGCATCATTTACCCCTTAGTGTGTCTCTGACACCACAGAGAATGGGAGAATGGGTATAAATATTCTTTGAATACCAACTGTATGTCTGGTTCTTCTCTAGGCATAGCAGTGATAAAGACAAATAGGGCACACCCCCTTCCCTTAAGGACTCTCAAGGAAGAGACAGGCATGCCTGCTGTATGACAGGTGTGGAAACAGAGGCACGTTCAAAGCTCCCTGAAACATAGGGAAGGATGGCCTGTTCTGTGGAGGACTTAGGAAGTTAGGTGTTCTGAAGATGGGGACAGCTCAGTTGGGCCTTGGACCCCGAGACCAATGAGAAGGGCATTCCAGGCAGAGGGAAGGAATGTGTAAAGGCATATTCAGGACCAGGTCAAACTCAGTGACACAGGATGTGGAGGATCTGGGAGGAAGCGGCAGGGATGAGCCCGGAGAAACACTTACTTCCGGATGTACTCAGGATTTAGACATGATCCTGCATGTGAAGCATAGGTCGGAAAAGGCATGGCAGGACAGGAATCTGGGAGAGATTCAGGCTATAGGGTGAGCATGACTTGGTTGTCCATCCAGGAGAGTCCAGCTTGAGTAATTGAGTAGATGAACGTTGTGTTAACTGAAATAAGGAGGAGGAGAAACTGTTGGCAAGGAGAGATGGTGACCAAGACATCTAGAGGGGAGAAGATGGAGAGAGCTATGCCGAGCAAGTTATATATGTATGTTGTCAGGACATCGGGGTGAAGGTGACAGGTAGAGAGTCGGAAATCTAGGTCTTGGATTTGAGGACAGAGGTGAGATGGAGATTCATAAGCATAGAGGCTGTGGTTGAGGCTGGTGATTGGAGGATGAAGATCCCTGATATTTCATGTAAGAGGAAGAGAAGCATGACACACAGAAATGGAGAAATAAGAAATATAGGAGGAGAACCAGAAGGTGGGATTGTCAAAGAAGCCAAGGTGGTGAAGAATTTTAGATACAGAAATAATCAACAGTGTTGAAGCCACTGAGAGATAAAGTGGAACAAGGACTTTAAGAGGCTTTTCTCACCCTTACGTAAATACTCCTTATGTTTTACGTTCTTCCTCTCCCCTGTTCCCTGCTTTCTCATTCCATTCTGTCCCCGACTGCTTTGTTTTTCCTTCCCTTGGACCTGTCTCCCTAGAGCCTACCTGCTCCAGCTTGTAAGGCCCGGCTCAGTCCCTGCCTCCACACTGGAGCTTCACTGATACCCAGACTGTACTGATGTCTCCTTCTCCTTGGAATTTTTTTTAAGGAAGAATTGATGGAATGTTTTTTATAACACTGGGTTGGTATAATCCCCCACTTGATATCTGAGAAGATTCTGACTTGTACAGGAAATGGTTATTTCTTGAACATCCCAAATTCTCTAAGAAACTCCATTGGACGATGTCCATCATCACAAAAACTGGAACTTCCCTGATTTTCTTTTCAACCAAGTAAATTTCCTAGGTTGTATTTCATCCCTTTTTATAGCCCAGGTGTAAACTAGGTCAGCTGATAAAGCAATCATGGATGAGTCTAATTTACCCAACTGGAGATGAGTAAGAAGGAGACAAACCATAAGAGACTCATAATCATAGGAAACAAACTGAGGGTTGCTAGAGGGGAGTTGGGTGGGGGAATGGGGTAACTGGGTAATGGGCATTAAGGAGGGCATGTGAGGTAATGAGCACTAGGTGTTATATACAACTGATGAATCCCTGAACTGTACCTCTGAAACTAATTATACACTGTATGTTAACTAAATTTAAATAAAATACAATTTTTAGAAAAATGTACAAAAAGGTGATAAGTCACTTTTATCTATTATCCATGTATCTATTGATCTATCAGTTGATCAATCTATCATATATTTACTCATCCAGTGAGTATCTACAATTTGCCAAGCTCTTTGCCCCTGCTCCTCGTAGAGATTCTACCCTAGTTCACTTTTATCATAGTTCTAAGATAGTCCCAAACATCCATCTGAAAGGTGCTTCTTAAATGCTTGTTGCATGATTGTTTTGTATATGCGTACAGTATCCCTGGGTCTGATGATCTGTCAAACCTAATAGGAAGATTTGCTTGGGAAATAAGACTTCCCAGTTTTAGCAAAGACATAGTATGTCTATTAGATTAGTAGAGCTTCTTTTTGAAAACCATATAGTAAGCATTCCCTCCCAGCAGCTGGTGACTACATTAACCCCAAATTAGAAAAACCTGCAAGTTGTAGACCTCACTCTGTCCTCATTTTCCCCCCAAGGAAAGTTGTATAATGTCTTTCTGCAGTACTTTATATTTCTGATGTCACACTTTTTAGTGCGGCTTATCTTAGTTATTTGCAGCCCTGAACCGTCATGATTCTGAGACTATAAGCTCTTAGAGGTCAAGGAATCCACATTTTGTTCCCTTTTGCATTTCCAGTGATTAAGCCAGTGTTTTGTACTCAGTTGAATTCTTGATAAATATACACTAGATGAAATAGCAGCATTTGTCTAACAGTCCAGGGGCAAACTAGGAGTTGACTCAGGTCTCTCAGTTCCCAACCCAGAGCCCCTGAGGATCTCTGTTTTAGTAAAGGGCAGGGAGGTTCTCACCAGCCCTCTTATTCCTGAAGTCATAGTAATTGGTTTCAGGAAAGACAGAGGGCTAAGGGGAAAGCAGTTTCTGGTTTGGACGTACTTTGGTTTAGAATTAAAAGCTGTGACATTAACTACTTTGGGCAGGCTTATTTTTTCTCTACTCAATCTAAAAAAGCATATTCAGCAGACGTGAGTGAGCTGAGGAAATTTTTGTTTTGACAGCTTTGGGACATCTGAGATACTGTATACAGAGCATTCTAACCAGCCCAGAAAGACGTGTGTCCAAAACGTATGCAGGAAAATGACTGATCAAGGGTGAGAAAAATGAGAGGAAATCCTTTTAAAATGAAATGTTTTGTTAGGAGCAACCTCAGATGCAAAAATTTATGCCAGAAGAGACCCCAGATTAATGGAACTTTACCCAGTCCATTTGAGTAGATGCCTAGAATAATTTGGTTTGTTAGAAATTGTGAGCTGTTGGTGCCCACAGTGGTCTGGTCAAATAGCCTCATCTTAAGATGAGGAAACTTGGCCCAGAGAGGTCAGTGATCTGCCCAGAGCTAGTGGCAAAGCTGAAATTCAAACCCAGGTCATCTGCTTGGAGGAGCCCACATCTAACCCTCCATAGCAGATGCATGGGTGATGGTTCATATATTCTCAGTACGTGGGCTGCAAAACATTTCCTCACATGTCACTCCTATCTATCGCTTTATCCATGTCATCACTTTAAGTCCTTGGGTCTCCATCAATCCAGCGGGTTCATGATGTCCTAAGTGTTGCATCAGTGTAGGGTCAATGCCATCCTGGTGTGGAAGGACCCACAGCTGGGCCCAGTCTAGTTACTTCACCATCACATGAAGAGCATCTTAAAAACAAGATCTGGGGTCCAGGGACAGTAGGACTAGGTTTAGGAACCACAGGTCTTCCGAATATTCACCTCCTTGTTGCCTATTTAAATGTCCCCTGTAACATCCAGGCAAGCCATCTGCCAGCCTCTGACTGAAAGCCAAGCACAGAACGGTGGGGAAGAAGCTCAAGGGATCTGAGAGGCAGAATTCACTTCCAGCTCTGGTTCCTGTGTGTTTCACTACCTTCAGCCCATAAACCACTCCCTGGTTCTGTCTGTCATCTGAAAAATGGGAATGGTCATGTTTCCTATTGACAGCATCGCTATAAGGAGACCAACTGTGAGGACAGATTTCCATGTGCCAGAACGCAGGTGCTTCACTAACACCTTCTGAAGTGGAGTGAGGCCCGTTCCAGTGAGAGGCAGGTAGCCCGCATTTTGGTGGCCTGGCTCTACTTTGCTAGAAAGTTTTTCCTGAAAACTTTTTAAATCCCTAGTTTTGCCCTCTGGAACCTGAAAGCACTTTACATTTCACCATGATGCTATCCATGCTAGGACTTAATTCTATGAAGCCCAGCTTCAAAATTCACGCAACTACACGAGAATAAGCACTACCAGTTCCCCACCTGCCTGGGATAACCTTACTCCTTCATCTGTTCTTCACACATTCTCTAGCTTAAACCTGTACCATGTCAGAATCTTCTCATTCTCCTAAAATCTCCTCCTCTGTGAGCCTCTGGTCCTCCCAGGCAGAAAGTCTCTCTTGTTTTGTTTCCCCATGGCCCCGCCATGTCTCCAACATGTCTGCCAGCTGTGAGAGTTAGGTGCGAGAAGTCCGTCTCCCTGCCCAGACTGGGAGTCCCTGAAGGGCACAGGGTCCATGCTAGGGCAGCCTGGTTTCAGTCTGTGTTTTGAGATTGGTATCAGGGAGGAACCCCATGGTCAGTAACCTCCAACACCCAGCAGATGCTCACCATTAGAGATAAGAAGAGTAAGTGGGGAGGATCACTTTGCATGTTCTGAGGTTGAGAGCCCCCATGACCATCAGCCTCCTCTGGTTATCATGGATACCACATTGCTCAGAGCTCTCCTCCAACCTTCAGGTTTTAGGGATGATCCCATTTGTATGGATGTCATACTGAGCAGTGGACTAACTACTAAGGTTTTCACCATGTTCTGTGGGGTCTGAGACTCCATGTTCTACATGAACGCTTCCTGGAGATCACAGGCAAAGAACTGGGCTGGAAGTCCAATCTGGGTTCTGGTCTCAGCTCTCTTACTTCTCGACCCTCGGTTTTGCTACTTTGGCCAAGTCACATCACCCTCCTGAGCCTTGGTTTTCCCATCTGTAAAATGAGGAGGCTGGGCTGGTTAACTTCAGAATGCCTGGGATTTTAATTATTTTCACTTTTCTGTTCTGGGATGAAGAACCGAGTCCCGCTTCTTCCGTCCACAACATTGCTTTGGCCACAGATAAGAGAAATGAGAATTAAGCTTTCTGTGCCTATCTCCCACCATCCTGGGCATGTTTGCACACACACCCTCTTTGAGCCTCTTTTGTGTCTGTGTTTATATAATTGATTGATTGAAGGAGACTTGGCCCTTCTTTGCTGCAGCTTGATTATAAGTGAACTAAACAGATGTCTTGAATTGGGTGATTGGTTCCCAGATGCATTCTAGGGAGTGAACTGGTGGGAAGGAAGTGAATGATTTCAGTTCGGGGGCCCCATGACAAATGAGTAGTGGTTGTGGGCGGGGGGCAGGCCAGGGTTAGGTTTGGTGCTTAGTCTTATGATGAAGTAAGTGACCAGATGTTGGTGGCAGCTGGAAGATTAATATCAAAGGTAACTGGTGGGCTAAGTGCCCCTTTAGGAGATAACCCAGCAAGGGGGAGAAGCCCCTAATCATCCAAGCCTGAGCTGAAAGTCAGGACTCTTGGGGTTCTGCTGACCAGCTGCTAGAGCCAAGTTAGAGAGCTTGTTTTGGCCATCTGCCCAAAAAGGGAAATTGGTCTTAAAATGGTAGAGATTGAAGAGTCCTGAGAATCATTTCATTCCACCATTTCATTTTTCAGATGAGGACACCGTGGCCTTGGGAGGTTAAATGATTTGCCTGAAGTCACAGCACAGAGCCAGGGTCTAGATCGCAGCTCTTCTTACTCAAGGTCTAGTGTGACTTCACTTCCAAAGGAATGTTAGATCAGCAGGTCGAAAAGCAAAGACTGAATAAGGAGTTCACAAGGCTAGGTAGAGTCCAAGCTTCCTGCCTTCAGTGCTGGGCACGCACCTGTTCAGTTTCCCTCTGCCATGGCTGACCCCTGGGGCCACATGAAGGGCAGCAGCAACAATGACTGCCAAGTTTAACAATAAACTGTGTGCCACTCACAGCCTTGCTGGGAGCTTGATATGCATACTGCATTTAATCCTCCTCACATTCCCCTAGGGGGCCCCTGCTCTAATCCCCATTTGACAGATGAAAGAATTGAGGCACAGAGGGAGTAAATAATTTGCCCCCAGGCACGCAGCGAGTAAAGTGACAGAGCCAAGCTTTCACCTTGAGCAGCCTGATCCCGTGCAGCATCTAGGCGCTGAAGTATTCCCCAGACAGCCTGGTGCCCCCTGAGGTTTTGATGTCAAAGAGAGCAAGGTAGAAAGATGCCTGTTCCAGTCAGTGTCTCTCTGGGTCCTCCAAGATCCGGAGGTCCAATTCATTCTGAGGCTCCTGGTGGTAAATCCAAGGCACAGCGCGACCAAGGTGGAAAGACATGCATGTATAGTCCTTCCTAGTTAAGAAAGCATGCCCACATTCATTCCCTTATTTGATCACCGCTGCAGGTATTATTATGTTTATCAGCATCATTATTGTGATAAATCTCTCATGTTCATACACAAGGAAACCAAGACTCAGGTGGTTAAATGAATTGTCCGAAAGTATAAGGCTGATGAGACCAGAACTTGGAAATTTCCAAGAATTCTCTAGTGGTCTTCCCCTTTGACTCCTAGGCCCCTGCCTGTCCTCCCTTTGCTCTTATCATAGCTTCTGGCCTATGCACAGACCTACTCTCTGGCAGGGAGCTTCCAGCAACCATCAAAAAGCAGCTTGTTGGGGGTGCCTGGGTAGCTCAGTTGGTTAAGCGTCTGCCTTCGGCTCAGGTCGTGATCCCAGGGTCCTGGGATCGAGCCCCGCATTGGGCTCCCTGCTCAGCAGAGAGCCTGCTTCTCCCTCTCCCTCTGCCTGCCTCTCTGCCTACTTGTACTCTCTCTCTATCTCTCTGTCAAATAAATAAATAAAATCTTTTAAAAAAAAAAAACAGCTTGTTGGCAGGAGAGTACGTCTAGGGTGAGAGAAGCCAGAAAGCCTGACTGGAAGAGATTTGAGCCTTCGAATCATTGGAAGATATTTGAAACCTAGCCATGTATGTTTTTGCTAGCAAGATATTTGAAACCTAGCCATGTATGTTTTTGCTAGCTTATTCCAGAAAAACACAGTCTAAAATTTTGAAAATTTTCCTAATTGTTGAAGGTATTATTTTGTTTTTTTTGTCACTGTTGTTATAGCTGAGAATAGTAATAATAAATATCATACAGTTAGGAACCAGATTTTACTACCAATTTTGCAACCCATCCACTTTCATCTGTACTAGCTCTGGACCTCAGTTTCTTCGTGTCAGATGGTCCCAGAGGTCCCTCATCACCCAGAAGGTCAATGATTGAGAAGTTTGGAGAATGCCTTGAGAAAAGGAGAGGACTCCACCATGTGCCTCAGGATTGGTGGCAGCCAAGGGAGTTCCCTTGAGCTGTGTACAATCCTTAAGGACTGCCAGTATTTTGAGAATGTTGGTTTCTGGAGCTCTACATAATGAGCTGCAGCTTCAAACATGAAGCTCTATTATATGACGTCTAAAGGCCACTTGTAAGAGAATTGTCACATGTACATGATACTTCATGTGGTTCTTTGTTGAATACACAAACCAGGCTCATCAGGACTCCTCCGTCATCTGTCTATGCCATCCTTGAAGCACTCTAGACTCGGCTTAACCGTGCCAGTAAGCCAAGCCTGAGGAAGTGAGGGCTGGTGATTCAGTAAGTCTGACATTGAGCCTGGCCCGAGCCTGGTGCTATCCAGAGAGGATGATACTCGAAAAGGCTTCCACAGCCAGGAGAAGTGCCCTCCACACTGTGCAGGAAGGACCCTTGGACCAGCCACATGACCCTCGGGTAGTCTTTTCCCTTGCCTCGGTGTTGGTCTTTTCACCTGTCCAGTGGGAGAAGCAGTTGACCTCAAATGTCGTTTCAAGTCCTGATAGCTTTTAACTCTGTGAATATCACCTAGCGGTGGACATGCCAACCTTAACATGGGACAACATAAACCAAGGAAATGGTCATCTGCCATCAGGTAAAATGGCTCACATAAATACGATTTCTCATAGTAAACAAGAAACTGTGTTCAGAAAGGGCATGGCGGTGCAAATTCTGAATCAGCTAATGTGTGTTGGGAATTTCTCCATTGCAGGCACCTGCATCACTTCATTGAGTCCTTCTAGCAGTTCTGGGAAGTTAGTCTGATCACTGAGATGGCTGATGCTCAGAGAGAGGGAGAGAGTGCCCTGTACTGCACATCTGGCAGGTGGTGTAACTGGAGTCAAATCTCAGGTCTTGTGCTCTGTCCCTGAGAAACAATCCTGATGATATTAAGGTCACTTAATGAATAAGACCTATGGGCATAGATACATAGGAGAAGATTGTAGGGCTGGGTGGACCGCAGAGATCACCATTCAACAAGTGAGGAATGTTAGGTCCAACATCAAGGCCATCATGCATCCTGGCAGTCAAACAGGAAAATAACCCCCCAAGACAAAATCACAGTCATGTTGCCATATTTTAAACTAGCAGCCAACCTGATGATTTGTTTTTAGATGCAGATTCCATGGCTAAGTATCCAGTTGGGTAAACTCTCTCATGGGCCCCTGATGGCCATAGAAACCTTGCCCATCCCACCCTCAGCTCCCTCAACTGTGACCCCTAGCCCTATCCAAGAAACACAGCCAATATTCCAGAAGATGTTAGGAAACCTAGATGGGAAGTTTGAACCCCAGTCCTTATTGCATGTGTAGCCTTGGCTTCCTGAGTCAACACACCCATGGGGGTTAAGGCTTGGATCTTAGAGATACGAACTCTGACTCAGTCCTCACTCAGGGCATCCCAGTTCCAACTCCTTCAAGGGCAGCTCAGATGCTCTTGGCCCTGCTTGTCTCACCACGGGTCCAGTTCCTGACCTGCCTCACTGCAGGTCTTGACCCTTGCTGGTGTCCGTGGCTCTGAATGAGGGCAGCTATTTCTGCTGCCTTTTTAGTCCACAGTTCCCTGTTTGTGAGATACTGACATCAAAGTCTCAGGGTCTCAGGAAGGAAGCAGGTCAATGAAAGCCCACTCAGTCACTTCATATCTAACTTAGCCGTAACTTCACTGCTCTAAGCCCAGGGTCTTCGTCTGTTAAGTGAGGGTAAGAATCCTGCCTACTTCATAGGGATCAAATAAGATAATGATGTAAGGGGCCTGACAAACTGTGTCTGAGCACAGCAAGCCCTCAGTAAATATTGTAAATTATGAAAATACTTCCCGTGGGCCTTCACGGAGGTCCTCCCCTCAGGGATCCTCTATAAACGCATACCTGGTGCTACCACAGCCAAGAACAGAAGTCGTCTGACCCCAGGCTTATTTCTGCAACACTCATGATAAGAGAAAAAAGGAAAGAAGGGTGAAGTATCATAGGATTGATAAACATGGCGTTCTTCTCTTTTTTATGACTCTGCTCTTCACTCTGCAATGTTTGTTTCTAAACCTCATGGTGGGCTGACACTGAGAGACATCAGCCAGTGGGTTCCTGTGGATCTGCCCCGGGACAGCGGCTCGTAAGGATCCTGGACACCAGCTAGCCTTGGAAAGAAAGTCTAAAGAACTAGAGGCTGCTAGTCCCCTCACTTGAAACTGACTCGAGGTGACCGAGGAAACTAGTGGGAGATCTCTGGGTTTCCAGGGTCAGGGTCAAGGAGGCACAAAAGGCCTTGATCCAAAGGAGTTTTTTGGAGCCTGAGGTGAGTCTGGATCAGTCTACAAAGGAGGACTGTTGGATTTTCTAAGCCTACCCCAGGAAAGACCTGAGTGTCCAAAGGACGTCATGTCTCCCTATCACCTTTATGTGGCGTTGTAGACGGTGCCTGGAACTTTCATGGCATCTCCTTCATGCAGCTCAGCCTGGGAAGACCCCCATCTCTGCTGATTAGCCGAGGTGGCTTCCTTGGCGCCGGCCTTAGCATGACTGCTTGGGTGGTCTCACACATTCCTAGAGGCTAGACGTCCCCCCTCAGACTCAGTGTGGTCATGGCCAACTCCTCTGCAGCCAAGGACATTTGATAAGGGAACTGGGCATCCCTCCGGGCAGGGCCACCACAGGATTTTCTGATCTGTTTCTGTAACCTTCTTCTGAATGGCTGCCTTTTAGAATAGAACAGTGCCTTAAAGCTAACTGTTAATGAATTCAGTTTTTGAAATGTGACTCATACCCTGGAAGGTTTCAGAATATAGGTACAAACTGATAAAAATTCATGAACACACACATACACTTACTCATCCAGGAAGAGTCTTACCTGAGCTTTTCTTCTTAATTCTTTGAGGATCTTGAGGTAAACTGAATCCCCATTGAGTGTGATGCACTTTCGTCTCACTTCATGGGGAATCTGCTTCTGGGGGTGACAACAAACCCCCATTCAGAGGTAGGCAGAGTGAAAATGACTGATGGTCTGTAGGTTTGATTGTATTTGCCCTGTAGAATCACCGACCTTCAGAGCCGGAGGGCAGAATAGAAGATATATTTCTTTCATTTTCTTCAAATGCATAAAACTAGGCATGGAGAGGCAAGTAGACTTGCTGGGGTCTCTCAGCTGCTACGTGCAGGACCAAGCCTGGAACCATCCTCACTGCTCTACCTCCACAGCTCTTGATATCCCTTCTCAGCAGGAAAACTGTTGACAGAAGATTCCATTACCTTAACCTTCTTTCATGATTCAAGTAACTAGAAAGTGAGTAGCAATGATCAGGTTCTGGAAAGTATGTCTTTTTCTCATTGCTGTTTTTCCTCATTGTTTTTCATTGCTCATTCCACTATGTGATCAGCAGGTTCTGGAAAGTACGTCTTTCTCATTGCTGTTTTTCCTCATTGTTTTTCATTGCTCATTCCACTATGTGATCAGCAGGTTCTGGAAAGTATGTCTTTTTCTCATTGCTGTTTTTCAATGGTTAGATTCTCCTGGGTCCTGATAGGTAAAATAAGGTTGAGATCTCTGGATTTTTTTGAAGGTCATGGTCACCTTTGCCAAATAGGCCTGACAGAGAGGAAATCTAGATCTGTTGCCTTAGGGTAGAGGACAAGCTGTTGCAGATATGAAGAGGCTGTAGACTTTGGGTCTAATAATAACTAAAATATAACACTTCACAGGTGTCTCATATATTATTTAATTTACTCAGTTGGCCCCGGATTGAGATTTTGAAACTGTGGAGATGTGATGAAAAATGCCTGGATCTTCATCATTATCCAGCTTTGGGTCACATTCTGGTTCTGCCTTAGGCTGATCCTTTGATCTTTGGGCAAGTAGAGTAAACTTTCTGAGCCTCTATTTTCTCATCTGTAGAGAGAATCCATCATCTACTTTTCAGTGTGTTTCTATAGATTAAATGTAGTGACACAAGAAGAACACCTCGCAGTCTCTGGAGACAGCTGGGACTTAGTGAATGTAATTCCCCACGCCTTCCCTTGGGTGTGGACCTGGCTCTGCTGTTGGATTGCTTAAGGCTGACCCCTTCACTGACACCCTGGATCCCTCTGAGTCCTGTCTGTAAAACAGATTCGGTAGTCCTTATCCTACAAGGCCTGGGTAGAGGACGGTTAAGGAGAAAGATGCAAGAAGCATCCTAGGTCTCCAACTTCAGAACACGCCCTGAGGAACATGATCCTTAACCTGGTGGTTTTACAGATGACGAGTCCCAGGTGTTATTTCTTGAAAGGACTGGGGCTAGTGCAGGAAATTAATTATGGGAAATTAAATTGGAATATAGGAAAGCCCAATTCAGTTTCACCCACAATGAACAGTAATGTTAACTTCCTTTCTATTTAAAACCAAAGAGTGTGGCTTTGACAGCTAAAGGGAGGCTGCCTCAGAGCCAGAGTTTCAAAATGAACCTGTTTGATAATTGCAGCACGTGTCTAGCTTGTGTCACTAGGCAGGGTTTGGTCCAAACACGGCCAGTTCTCCAACTGTTCAGAGTCAAAGATCCCAGGATGGATGATGCTTGATGCTGGGTTTCTGTGGTCTGTTCATCTAATATGCGCCAGACAGTGTCTGACCTTGCATGCCACACCTCTGTCCCAGATAGAGATAGGACGACTTTAATTGGAGGAGAAAAATCAAGATAGAGGATGGGCCATAGACGTGGAAGCTTTGGGAAAGTCACCTTTGTCGGTGTGGAATGGGGACGGCCAATACCTTTCTCTCCAATCTTTTGACTTGATCATTAGCTAATATGGATGGATCCTTTTGACCCTCTTCAGAAGAGCCAAGGTTAGTGGCTACACTTTTCATTATAATTGTTGTGCTACAAAGTACAAAATGCTGGATCAGTTTTCTCCTTGCATTCTGCAATCAAAACCAGGTGGCTGGCAAGTACTTAGTCTTGAAGAGTAAGGCAGCTTACAATTCATGGACACGGCAGCAGCTCAGCCCCCAGGGGAAGGTAGAAAGTCTTCAAAGCTGATAAAATATGTAGGCAGCAAGTGGCACGTCAACTCAAACAGGGCTAGCTCTGCTCATTTCAGCTTGCCATTAGAAAGGCGAATTGTCTGCATTGTGAAAGGGCGAGTGGTATTAACCTTAGGACCAGAAAGATGGCGGCTCGTGGAAAGCAGCGGGTACATAAGCTTCTACAGGCTGAGAAGCAGAAAGATACTTAATAGAAGTGTAATTGAAGGATTCACTCCCCACCACCACCACCTAAACTGAGTTTGGCTAGTGTCAATGGGAATTATTTTACTCCCACTCTGGGGCAGGGCTTAGCTGACTACGTGTGTGACTAAGGGACCACCCAGTGACGACCGGCTGCCTGCACTAGAATTGACCCCACTTCTCTTCTGTCTTCAGAAATTCTAAACAGCAGGCTCATCTTGGAGGTCAAGGTAGCAATAGCCCCAGAAGCAGCTGTTAAAATGCAAAATGATAATTGGGAGTTAACACCGAGTAGCACCACTCCGCAGACTGATTTATCAAATTCGCTATAACCCTTCTGAGAACAAGGACTTAGGAATCTTTAAGAAGTCAAATCAGGAAGGAGCTTTAGAAAATATCTAGTCTAGGTCTCATTTTGTAATTGAGGAACTTGAGGCCCAGAGAGGTTAAGTGTCTTGTTCAAGGGAACCAGCACATCGGTGGCAGAGCTGGAGTTGGAACCCAGGCCTCACTGGGCATTTATTTTCCTGGTCACCTGGTCTAAACCCCTGTTTCGCAGATGAGGGCACCAAGTGCCACATGTGAGAAGAGACTGTCTGAGCCTGGACACCAACCAAAGTCCCCATCTGCTAGTCCAGTGGTCTGTCCTTCATATCACATTCTCCTTTTCTTCACATCCCCATGGCTGAGGGGAAAAAATGAAGTAAAGTGTAGATGAATAACTTGCACTTTGGCACACATTTCACTTACCCATCAGTGAGCTTTGGGCCCCTACAGGATACAAAGCACTTCAGCCACTTTGGGTAATGCACACTGAGGAAGGGGAAGGAGAAGGTGAGGGTATCTTAAAATTAGGGCAAACATGGAATGGTTTGGACACAAGTAGCCCGAGTCAAAGGTCATAAAAAGTCCCAGGGCACAGCCTCCTCCTGCCCCCCCCCTTTACCCAGTGACCTTGCCCGCCCTTGCCCAAGAGACAATAAGCCCGGACTAGCTGTCCTAGCCTTGGCCGTCTTGTGTGGAGGGGGCCGAAGTATAGATGGTTGGCTGGCAGCCAGGGCTGGGAGTAAGGCCTGAGTTCCCTTTGGCCTTCTCTTCTCAGGTAGGGCAGAACCTCGCCAGGATTTTTCCCGAGCATCTACTGTAGGCAGGCTCATGTACCCAGATAGCACATTATCCTACTAGCTCGTACAGCGATCTCTAGAGGTAGGTGTTATCATCCCCAATGTACAGGTGAGGAAATTTGAGGCCACACAGGCTGATTTTCTCAACCCAGACTTAGAGGCAGACCTATCTGGTTGCAAAGCCAGCATCCAGCCATGTGGCCTCAGACCCTCTCATGTCACCAGGCAACATTCCACGATGCAGAGCTTCTCCAAGACCCACCTGTTAGCTCTTTTTTCACCTGCCTTCTCTGAAGATACCTCCCTTAACCTGAATTATACAAGGAACTCCTTTTTTTTTTTTTCCTCCCTCTCTCTCTCGGTACCCTTTTAAGCCATACGGAGCCGAGCCAGCTGTGAACCTGACCGCCAGACACCCCAGATAGAATGAGGGCTGTGGATGAGATAAAGGCCTCCTTCCTGGAGCGGAGGGGTGGTGGGGCTGGAAGGTCTCCTTGGGGAGACAGTTTGCCCTGCTGACCACTGGCTGTCCTTGCAGGTCTGGAGTGCAGCTTTGACTTCCCCTGTGAGCTGGAGTACTCCCCACCCCTTCACGACCTTGGCAACCAGAGCTGGTCCTGGCGCCGCGTCCCTTCTGAGGAGGCCTCCCAGATGGACCTGTTGGATGGGCCCGAGACAGAGCACTCCAAGGAGATGCCCCGAGGTAAGTGTAGGGGCCGCCGCAGAGTGTCCCGGCCGGGCCAGGATGGGGCTTGGATGCCCATTTCTGTTAGCAGGTTTGAGGCTTCCCTGGCTGTGCTCTCACCTGTTTCCTTTGAAACCTGCTTCTAATACCTGTGCCATCCATAGGATTCAAGGATCAAGCCGGCCTTTTACTCTCTCACCAAGAGAAGGAAATAGGATTTTATAACTCTTTTTCACACAGATGTAGGAGAAAGTGCTGATCTGTTTGTCTGTGAGGAATAGAGTTGCCAGGACACCCAGTTAAATTTGAGTTTCCGGTGAACAATGAATGGTTTCTTAGTATATCTCATGCAATCGTTGGGGCATACTTACACTTTAAAAATGGTTCCAATTTCTAATTATATTAAAAAATTCAAATGTAATTGAGGGTCCTCCCTTTTTACTTGCTACATCTGGCATTTCTAATTTGGAAGGTATGGTGTAACTGGGTTAAATGTTAATTTCAAAGCCATTAATGAATATTCGGGTTGTGTTGTAGCTTTGCAAGTTGCTTCCAGTAGTTCTGAGCTATTAATGAACATCCCTTTCTGAATTACTAGGGATGGGAGAAGGTAGGACGGGGTAAGTTGTGGGTACTTGTTAAGTATTTGCTGAGTTTTTAGAGATAGAGGTGGAGACACTAAGCCCTAGTCCTGCCTTCAGGTCTCACTTTGGCAAATCTTAAGAGCTCCACATTCCTTGGACCCAGGAAACTCTACTTATCCAGAATCGACAGCCTATGTTTCTGATTCATAGTAAGAAATAACCACTGGTGCGGTGATGGACTTACAGAACATTCAGAGTCATACTTTCATTTTGCAAAGCCCTTCCACCTACACTGTCTCATTTGATTCCAATGTTGTGAGAGAGGCAGGCCAGATGAGAAGGCGGGGGCTCAGAAAGGGGAAGCGACTTGCTAAAGATCACACAGCTGGTCCATGCTGGTCCAGGTCTGGATGTCCGGTGATGAGTCCTAGACGAGGACACTTTCTACCACATCGTGTTTCTGTCTTTGCAGCTAAAGCTACTGCGAGAGCCTACCCTGGGCCCGGGTCTAAGGGGCAATGATCTCAGGCTCATGCTACTGTGAACCTAATGGGGACAGAGCTCAATTAAGTTCTGGGGGAGTTTGGAAGTGGCACGGAAATAGCTGATGCCCTCAGGCTGCTATAGCAGCCTCAAACCCTGAACTGGGAGACGCTTTTCCTTTCTACACACTCTCCCAGGCTGACCTTTTTTTCTGTTTTTATGACTCTTTTCAAATTGCTTGACCTTGATTTATATTTTAAGCTGCTTTCACCTGGTTACTGATGCATATTGCCCAGGGTAGGGGTCATGGTGCTGTGTAGGTGAGTGGCTCTTAACCCTGTAGTGCATCTGAATCTTCGGAGAACTTATACAAAGTACTGCCTAGACCCCACAGTCTGTGATTCTGATTTGAAGGATCTGAGATGAACCCTGGAAATCTGTATATTTTAAAATTTTATTATAAAATCTAGCATGTGCAACAAAGTAGAACATGTGTGCATGGATTGATGATCACAATGAAATCAACACTGTGCTCTCAGCACCAAGCGTAAGAATTTGAATGTTGTCAGTCCATTTACAGCCTCTTCTGTCACCCTTCTAGAGCCAGAATCTCTCCCTTCCCTCAGAGGTAACCACTATCCTATTTTGCGTTCATTGTTCATTTGCTTTTCCTTATGGCCTACCACTTATGCATGTAGCCCCAAACAATGTATCGATTAGGTTTGTAACCTATTACATAAATGAGATAATGTTGCTGTTTTGTGATTTGTCCATTTTGATGCTCGTAGCCGTGGTTCTTTTGGTTTTCAATCACTGCATGGAAGTACCACAATTTATCTCTTCTACTGTCCTTAGACATTTGGGTTGTTTCTATGGTTTTGCTATTACCAGCAGCACTCCTGTAAGCATTTTTGCACACGCCTCTTGGCACATGTGCGTGCCCAGGAGTTTCCCTAAAGCAGAGAGGAGGAGTGGAATCGCTGGGACATGGGGTGCAGCTTCCATTTCGAAAGATAGTGCCGACCTATTTTCCCAAGTGGTGGTACCAAGTTATACCCCCACTAGTGAGGTGTCAGTATTCCTCCCCAGGACTTTACATCCTCACCTGTCCCTGATATTGTCAGACTTGGTCATTTTTGTCCAGCTGGTGGATGCAATCCAGTATTTCTTCAGAGCTTTAATTTCCATGAGACTCTCTCTCTCCCTCCTTTTTTTTTTTTTTACTGTTTGTAGAAGCTTCTCAGGTGATTCTGAGGCAGAGCTAGGTTCGTTATCCTCTTGATGCAGAACCCCTTTCAGACTTACTCCCATCCACCCATCCCTGGGGATGGCTCTAGAGCCTCCTCCCCAGCCTCTAGAAGTGGTCCTGGCAAGACCTGCACCTTTGGTCCTTGTAGGTTTTTTATTTGATGACTATTGAATTGTGAGCACGTTTCAGTGAGATCAGGAGAGAGGGACAAGTAGCAGTTGTTCTCAGACTTTGTAGGAGTCAGACTCAGTACATTTGAAAGTTGGTGCTTCTAAGTTTTTAAGCAATTTATAGAAGAGCACCAAAAGCACCTGTTTCTCCTCCTTGATCTGCTATCTTGTGATCTCTGGCATCTGCATGATACCCCAAGTACTAGGAGAAAAACAAAAAGAAGAAGAACAGGAAAGAATTAAAAAATAAACACTCATTTCTCAATGTTCCCAAATGTGGAAATGTATCAGTGCCTTTAGTTTTTATAGCTGCATCCCAAGGGCCAGTACCCACACTGAATACAGACCTTTTCCCATTAGTTAAATCAGTTAGGATTGGAATAGTCATATTTTAGTGAGTACTGCCAGCTTCCATCTGTCTGAAAAACACTCTTCCTAGCATGGTAGCATGCATCACTAAGAATGATGATGTGAACAGCCATGACCAAACCACTGCCGATACACCAGTCCACTTCATCAGGTTCTTCAGTGAACAAACACATCCAAACACAACTTGAGAGAATCTCACCACTGTCAGAAACTGGTGTTGATTTTTCCTGGGGTCTAATGGAGGGACCTATACTCATATCAGTCTCAGAAACAAGGGAGTAGCCTCCCAGCCTTCATAGGGACACTTCTAGAATGTCACTGATAGGTGCTCAGAACCTCTAGTAATGGGCCGCTCATTGCTTTTTGCTTCAACTAATTATATCACTATCTGAAGTAGAATTATATCACTATCTCTGAAGTAGAGTTGCTCCTCATGAAGCAAGCTGATGTATTTTAGTGTTTCTTGACTGTCAGGGAAAGCGGTGAAGGTGAAGGGGAGAGAAAATGACATGCCCAATTTGCACTGCACCAGAGCAAGGGCCTACATCTCAGTCCTAATGGCCAACTCTTTGGAATCTCACTTTCTCTGTCATTTTGGCAGAAAGGATGCTGGTGGTGGAGATAAGGAGTGATGGGGTGCCCTTTAGGGTAGTGTAGTCAATAGGGATTTCTTAAAGCTCAACATTTATTGGTTGGATGGTATTTAGACTCCACTGCAGTATTTCTTGTCAGGGGATATAGAAAGACCAGAAAAAGGCAGTGAGATAATACCAATCATAGATAATGAACTGTAAGAGTATAAATTCTGAATGATTTTAATTTATAGCCCCTGTAACTGAGAATAATAAGGAAGATACAATTCAGAGCAGCAAGATAATAAAAAGTGATGATCTTGATGGAACACAATATTATAAATTAATAAAATCTTGAGGAATCATCAGGTTGAGGCATTCTATGACTTTTTAAGAAGTGCCAGGGGCATGTTTGACATCTACTACTTCCGGTCGGTCTTTTGGTATGTAGTCACGTTTTTCTTTTCCAGCAAGACAAGATCTTAGTCTCCAGCATGAACCCTAGCTTTCAAATGGAAAACAGATTAGCAGCTTCACCCCCAACCCCCTCCACAACCCCCCAGTCATATGCATACCCAGGAAGAATGGGAGGAGAGTCAGCTGGGAGAGGCTGACCCCCTTCCTGTATCAGCTCAGCTCTCTTCCAGAGAACTGATTCTCAAATCTTCGTTTGGTTCAGTTTTTGTCTTTCTCTAACCGACTTATTTGGCTTAGCATTATACTCTCTAGCCATATGATTTTACTCATATGTGGAATTTAAGAAAAAAAGAGAGAGAGAGAGAGAAACCAAGAAACAGACTCTTAACTATAGAGAACAAACTGATGGTTACTAGAGGGGAGGTGGGTGGGGCGACGGGTGAAACAGGTGATGCGGGTGAAGGAGGACACTTGCTGTGATGAGCATGGGGTCTGATGTGGCAGTGCTGAATCACTATATAGTACACCTGAAACTAATGGAACGCTGTATGTTAACTATACTGGCACAAAAAAAAAAAAAAAAGAAGAAGAAGAAGAAGAAGAAGGCTTGGTTTTCAAAAGGCTGAGAAGCACTGTCCTAGAGTTCTGGAATGGCTAATGATGTGGCTACAGATGACAAGGGTACTGTAATGCCAAAGTGGGGTCCATTCAGCCTTTCGGTCCACTTCTGTTGTACCCTTGTGCATTAGTTTTTTGTAGCTGCTATAACAAATAAACACACACTGGGTGGCTTAAAATAACATAAATTGATCTTATCCCAGGTCCAGAAGCTAGCATTCTGAAATCAAGGTGTGATCAGGGTTGGTACATTCTGGAGACTCTGTAGGACTATACATCCCATGCCTGGTGGCCTCGCTTCTGCTGGCTGCTGGTATCTCAGTGCTCCTTTGCTTGTAGATGCATCAGTCCAATCCCTGGCTTCAACTCCACATGGCATTCTCCTTGAGTCTCAGATCTGTCTCCTATAGGGACACATGTCACTGGATTTGGGGCCCACCTTAAATGCAGCATGATCTCAAGATCCTTAATTACATTTGCAAAGACCTTGTTTCCAAATAAGATCACTTTCACAAGCACCAGGGATTAGGACTTGGACGTATCTTTTGGGGACCGGATTCAACCTACTACACATTGATTTTTCTTCCCGTGTGTGTGGATTGGCCTGTGGATCCTGTGTGTCTCTCCCTGTGTACTTGTGGGTTCTTAGATCCTTCTGGAAATCAGGTTAGGTGATTTTAGAGGAGCCCAGATTAATGCCAGCATTTCTCCTCTTCCTTTAATTCCTTCCCCTGCCTCAAGGGTTTGCAACATCCTTAAAAGAGTCTCTGAACAGTTCGCAGATTGACTGCATCCCTGGAGTAGCGGGAACCTGGAAACTGGGCCACATTTTGAGCTGCAGGTGTAAACTTGATGGGCACTCCGTCTCGGGATACATCGCCCTTTGTACCTGCAGTCACTGGGGGCTGCAGCTGGTGGACTGAGCTGGCTGTAAGTCTCCTGCTCTGCCATTAACCCTTTGTCGTGTTGACAGGCAACTGGAGTGATGAAAGTCTGCCTAGCACTTCCTCCTTCACCCAGTGAAACTCATCGTTAGCCACCCATTTCTGCTCGGGCTTTATTGGCTGACCAAGCGGGACCTCATAGATTAGCCTTTTTGGTGGTGGATACCTACACATGAGTGGGTTTACGGCTCTTTCCGAGAGCAAGGTCCATAGGTGAGGACAGGGCAGAGATGACAGGATAGGCTGTCAGTGAGATCGAGTTGGGAGGAGCTGTGGGGCTGGGACATCATTGACAGCACACCCTGGAAGCACCCTCTGGTCTCCGGCCTGCGGCCTGCGCTGTTGCAGAGGTGAGATGTGCTAATGCATGCTTAAGGTCAGCTGCTTCCTGCCCACAGGGTTTAGTGGTCACCTTTAAGGTGATGTGGTTCATGGCAGAGTCAGTAATTGCTCACCTCCCTTTGTATAAGCAGCCTTTAGCGAAGACCTCTGGTTTTCGGGTGTTGATGCTGAGAGGGTGGTTAGGAGAGAAAGGCAAACTGGGACAGAAGAAAAATACAGTGGGAATGACAGATGCACATGCACACACACGCACACACATCCTCTGGGACAGAACGATCTTTTTTTCTTTTCATTTGGTTCAAACGGGATGATCAAACGGGGACTGTTGATGCCAAGTGTTCTTGGGCTCCAGCCCCTGAGAGCTCCCTTCCTATGCTGCTTGCTCCACTATGAAGTTACTGTTTTAAGGCAATGATCTCTAAACTTTATTTTATGCCTCATCAGTAAAATATTCCTGAGCATGAACCCCTACTATGTATATAGTCAATATATGCAACATACTCAAGCTAGATAGGTCTAGCTCTTGTGGTCTCTCTGCCTCTTAAGTTTCAAAGACCATTTAGTCTCTTTTCTCAGACTCTACATGGTTTAGAGAAGAAGGAAATCACTTTCTGGGTTGAGTCCTACTAACAGTACACACTCAACCCTCAAGAATCAGAAGATACCTTTCTCTATGGACCAACTGACAGACTTAAGGAACAGGGTCACAACCAAATTTTTCCTACTGGTTTATCTGAAAAGCTGTCTTGGTGGTGTTTATGATGGTGAAAAACTAGAAATCACTTAAATACTCAAACAATAAGGAATTGGTTAAATAAAATATAGTACACCTAAATATTATGCTGCCATTCCATTGATGCTATGTAAAAATGTTTAATAAGATGGGAAAGTATTCAAGGCCCATTAAAACCAGGTTAAACAACTTGTTTGATATATCTTATTCCGTAAAAGAGAAACAAAGTTATGTATATAAGGAGAAAAGCCTATATATACCAACATAGTGTAGAAGTTATTTCTAGATGACTGAATTATCAGTGATTTATATTTTTTTCTGTGTGCTTTGGTATTTTTCCAAACTTGAGTCCATGAACATACTTTGCTTTTATAATAAGATAAAACATACTATTATGTTTTTAATACAAAAATTCTCATTTGAGGCTATGTTCTATTGAATTATTTTAGATTTTTTGGGGGGGGCGGGTAAGAAAAAAAAGGATGTTAACTATTTTCTGCCACAACAACCACCAAAAAAGCCAGCCCTGCTGACTATGGTGGGATAGACAAGTAGATGGACAAGCAGGTTGCTTTTCTGCCTGCTTGGGGGGCGTACATTCTCATTGGCCCCAAAATCCAGAGCACCCCCTCATCACCACCCTCGCTTGACTTGTCCTTGAAGGGTGGGCAAGGGTAACTGTGGGAACCAAATGCGCATCAGGTTCAAGAATGTACCCAGCGACCAAGTGCAGTATTATAAGCAGGAGTGGCATGCTCTATTTCAATTGAATTTTTGCAGAAGGTTTCTGGATGGTCCTGCCTTTCATTTGAGCCAACTTCTCATCATAGTAAGGTTGCTGGGGGGATTGGTAGCCTCTTATCCCTGCCCCTTTTCTGGAACTCATCATGAGAGGCCACGTGAGCTCTCTGGTGCTGCTTGCAGAAATGTGTCCCTCATCTCCTGGGCAATGAAGTCACTGGGCCTTGAATCCTGACCCTTGAGCAAACCCTTCAACAAGCTGTGACTTGTGAGTCTTTCATTCTAATGAGATCCCGGTGCCAAGCTGGCAGCACTTGAATTCCAGAGGGACTTGCCTTAATGAGCCAGAATACTTGCAGGGGGTCTGTGAAGTCCTCTCTGTCAAGACAGGCCTCTCCCATGGTATTACCTCTGCCTTCTAAGAGAAGCCTTCACTGGGAAGGAATGGATTATGGTTGTCTGGTGAAGATTCTGCCCCTCCTTACCTAAGCTTCATAACCCTGCCCACAGGGCATGTGGAGTAAGAAAGAAGGACAGGCGTTGGAGGGAGAAGGGCTCTCCATCCCAAATCTGCTATAAAGGATGTCCCTTTATCTCTAGGCCCTAATCTGTAAGGTAAAGGTCTTGGACTGAACTGTCACTAAGGTTCTTCTTGCTCTGATATGAGACTGAGGGTAAGCATACCCACTGCAGATGATGGCCATACACCTGGTACAAATCTGTGAGCCACAGATACCCCACCAGCCACAGGAGATATACCCATCCCCCCAAATTTAGCCATGGCTTCTGGAAGCTCTACAGGTCCGTGGCTCAAGTCATTCTTTGGACCAGGGCATCAAGATGGGAGCATTGATTCTAGAAACTTGTGTGGCACCATGGAGGGAAGAAAGAGAGGCTCCTGTATCCATTAGCATAGATGAATTTGTCAGGTTAGCTCCTTGAGGCTGGTGATCCTGAGGCATATTCACAGCATTGGAGAACTTAGGGCTAGTATGACAGATAAAATTATGACCACCAAAAGAAGTCCTAATTCCGGAACCTGTGAATATGTTACCTTAGAGGGCAAAAGGGACTTTGCAGATGAGATTATTCTGGATTATATGTGTGGGCCTAATGGAATCACAGGGGTCTTTATATTTGAAAAAGGGAGGCAAGAGGGCCAGAATCAGAGCAGATGTGATGATGGAAGCAGAGGCCAGAGAGAGACAGAGATTTGAAGATCACTATGTGCTAATGTGTATCAATTTTTCAATTTTATTAATTTTTTGAATCATGTATTTCTTCATTTCTTAAGCCAACAATTGGTAAGCCCCTACTGAATGCAGGGTCCTGCAGATTAAAATCTAAATCGGGGGGACGTCTCAAATCAAGGGGGGCAGAAGTCTATGTAAGAAGGCAGCGCAGCCGTGACTGGCACTGAAGGTGGAGGAAGAGGCTAAGAGAGACGGAACGCAAGCAGCTTCTAGAAGCCGGAAAAAGCAAGAAACTGCATCATCCTCCCTTGAATCTCACCTAGAAGGAAGGCAGCTCACCAAACCCATGTTAGACTTCTGACCTCCAGAACTGTAGGATAATAAATGTGTATTATCTCAAGCCACTAAGTTTCTGGTAATTTGTTACAGCAGCAATAAGAAACTAACCTAGCTGGTCTTAACCAAGTTCGGAGGAAAAGTGATGGTCTTGGGGTACGATTCTAGGAAGGGCAGGGCTCAGAGGACTGACTGGGCCTTAGAGACACACTTCCTTCTGGTTACTGTAGAAGTTGTGTGATGAGTTATTGCCGGGAGGGCAGGCTGTAAGCTGCCCCGCTCCACTGGGAACAGAGCAGACATTTCTGTGCACCGAAAACAGAACAGAAATAGCAGTAGCAGGAGCTGAGGCTGGAAGTGGCAGCTAAAAGTGGCAGAAGTTCTACAAGCCCGGCTCCTGTGAGTAAGAAGGACTGAAGCCCCCCGAGGCAGGAGCCTGGAGAGGCTCGGTTTTTCGAAACGGAGGGAGCGGGGGTGAGGCTAGCTCGCCCATGGCAGGAAGCTGTGATGTTTCCCAGGACACTGTTTGGAACGATCCTGTATGCGGTGGCTGGAGGAGGCAGTGAAGCCCCCGCTGCAGGGCCCGTGGTGAGCTGCCGACAGCTCAGGGACTGGCCCTTGGCTCTGTCCCAGATGCAGTTGGCAAGAGCTACAGTCTGCAAAGTGCTTTTGCATCCATGATCCCACTGATGCTCACAACATGGCGAGATGGATATTGTTAGTGTGACTAAACATAGAGGTTGGTAAACTGAGGCTAAATAGTGAGCTTCAAAGAGAGGAGACTAGGTCTTTCTCATTCACTATGAGGTCCCAAGAGCCTGGCCCAGGGCCCAGGATAAAATAGACATTCATTAAGTATTTCCTGACCCACAAATGGAAGCTTAGAGAAATGAAGTAAATTGCTCAAGTCTACAAAGCTGGCATGTGGCAGGGCCAGATCTTGAATTCCGGTTTTTGAATGTTAAATCTCATGTCCTTTCCATTGTACCAAACTGCTCCTAAAACACAGTGTTTCCCAGGGCCTACTCCTATGTGGGACTCACTCTCATTAAAAGTCTGGTGGTACGTTCAGCTGGTGGCATTGACCACATGCCAGTGATGCCGGGGAGGTGCGTTCAGTTCGATAACGCAACCAGGTCACGTCTGCTGTGGGGTCTGATAAAAGGCAGCGTCTTCAGAAGGGTCTTGGGAAGCCCTGCCTCTCCTCTGTCTTCTTTGCAGACGGCCAGAGAGCTGCCTGAGACAGGCACAGCGCGAAGCTTGCTGTCCAGGCTACATGGTGATGCAATTAGTGTGAGAAGGTAGAATCAGGTTACTGCAACCAGTGCTGCCCTTTAGAAATGGAAGGAGCACTGTGCTGGGAGTCAGGAGTGACAGGTCTGCCCTTGACTAACATGTGAGCTCAGGCCTCCATTTTTCAACTGGTAAATTGAGTGGGTGGGACTAGATAATCTCTAAGAGTATGGGAACCTGTCTTTCTGACTTCCTTATTTCCTCTTATTAAGAACCTTTTATTAGTGGAGTTTTTAGCCTCACTGATTTCTATATATCAAATGGTTCAGATAAGACACATCTTAAAGAAATATGGGCTCTGCTTCAGAAAAGTCGAGCCGCTCTGAATTTATGCTTGAAAAGAATTGAAGGAAAGCCAGGACCTTGCAAAGAGGAATAAAATAAAATTCTCTTGAATGGGGATAACTACAGTGTAATTCTACTTAGAGTGGAAAGATAATCTTTACTCATTCAAGATGGAGAAAGACTGGTTCAATGTAAGTTGAAGAGAGATCTGGAGGTCATTATACCTCTGTGGCCGCGTTTCCTGACTTGTTATAAAAATCAATGGATATAATGCATGAGAGACCACTCTGTAAACAGGAAAATGGCATGGTAAAGTAACATATAGCCCAGTCTGATAGTAGTTATCCCAGCCACGCAGCCTGAAATAAAGGTTTCTGCTCTGTCTTGACTTAAGAATCTTGATCCTAAAAGACAGGAGGCTTATTCATCCCAGGTATCCAACTACAGCATCTCTAGGGGTATTTTTAAACTCAGGGCTTTTGGGCCATGAAAACAAATTTGCTGTGAATGACTGAGCCCTCTCCAGTGATGGTAACCATGCACATTTGCAAATGGAATTGCAGAATGCATGGGGGTTCAGATTTCAATGTCCAATTCTCCCCACTAAAGGATTATTAAGATGGATTATTAAGATGGATTATTAAGAATCTTTAAGGCTCCAGATTTAAAGCATTATGATCTATTTTGATTCTCTCCACTTCTTGCTTTAGGATTCTTAGTGCTAATTGCTAGTCATGCTTGATCAAAACACTCTTGTTGGGTACCAGGTCTTTCTTAGTTGATTTTCATGGAAGCTGTTATTATTTAGAAATATGCTTGATGCCAGGTTTATTTTGTTAATGAAACTGGTTGCAGACATGCACAGTGTGGCAGCTCCCTATGTCTCTGTTAGGGAGTGCCCTGACCTGCAGTTGTATTCTCTTTGGCAACTGTCTTCTCTCTGACGTGATCAGCGTTCTCTATACTAGAAGCAATGGAAAAGGCATTTGAGATATTATGCTGGCAGTAAGGAATGATTTATTCCTTATAAATGAAATGAGTGGTCAAAAATGAGAGTGCCTCAAATGGGACTGGTCTTCTTATAAAGTAGATAGACATTAAATTCACTTCTGCAACAATGGCATAAGATGCTCCTAAAAAGGAATGAGTATTAAAAAATACTCTCATCTTCAATATTGCCTAGGTTACACAAATACAAAGTATCATTAAGATATCAGTCATTGCTCTTACCTATAGGAAACAAACTGAGGGTTGCTGAAGGGGTGATGGGTGGGGGGTGGGGGGGGAGGGGGTAACTGGGTGATGGTCATTAAGGAGGGCACTTGATGTAATGAGCACTGGATGTTATATGCAACTGAGGAGTCACTAAATTCTACCCCTGAAAATAATAATAATAATAATAATAATAAAAATAACAGCAAAAACAACAAAAAGATATCATTCATTGGATTATATACTCCCCCTCTCCTAAGAATTCTTTTTTCTTCATTTATTAACATGATGTGTTTATACCCAAAAGATATCCATTCCATAGCCATGTGTACTCGGGGAGCTGAGTGTGAGAGAGCTCAGTGCAATTGCTGCTATCCCTCCCATGTCCAAGCTCTTAACACAGATTATACCCTATTTAGAGTCTAACTATAAGTTAGATCAAGAACATTGAGAATTTTTTTTTTTAAAAGGGCAATCCAAATAATTAATGCTTTCAAAATGAGGATTTTGGAGAAGGTCAGAGTCTCAATTCTTTTGACTTGGCAACTCTCCAGAGGTCACTCACAATTGTCCAGCTCTCACACGAATGCTTCATTTCTTTCTCTTATTTTTTGTCTCTTGCTTTCCCCTTTCTCTCCTATCCCTGTGTCTTCTATTCCTCTTCTGTTCTCACCCTCTCTTTCTTCTCAAAAGCTAAATGCACCCTTCCTATCATCTACAACTCTGGAAGCAGAATAGGCAGGATCAGCAGGCTTGGCTGGCACATGGACCAGAAGCAGTCTTCACCTACCAATAAAGACAGATCCAGACATGTTGGCCTTTTGCATGACACACATGTAAGGACAAATTTGAGAAGCATTGCTTGCTAGAGAAACAAGAAAGTTAGACAAATTCTTGAGGTCCTCTGCTCCATGAGGAAATAAATAAAATAAAAGCCCCATATACTAGAAAAATAAGCTGAGTCCATTGGCTTCTTTATCCCTGGGGTGAAAGGCAAGACAAGAAATCAGTGTCCTTCATAAGGAAACTAGATGCCTAGATGGAGTGAAAGAAGGATCCTGAAGGAGTCCTGGGTCTTTCAGAGGGATTCAGAAATTGAGTTTCTGCAAGAAATCTAATTAGCAGTACTCTTCCCAACATCCCCACTAGCAGCAGCAGCAGTCCACAACTTATTTTTAATTCATGCTTCCATAAATGCATGAGTAAAGTCACTGAGCCCATTTAATCTGAAAAGGGGAATGAAAAAAATAATGTGAAAATAAAGGAGAAACAACCAAAGGACATGAGATTGATAAGGAGCTTTTGTGTGAGAATTATTTATTGGGCCAGCTCAAGATAAAGGACTTGGCCTTCACTTAGAAGGTCTAGAATTGAGGGAAGGAAAGGCAACAGGAATCAATTTTCAGGGACCAGCTAGACTATATGGCATTTCTGGGTGAATTAGAAAAAAACTTGCCTTCTCTGGGTGAAGGAATTAGGAAAAGATGCCTCCTCTGGATAGATGCAGTGAGTGGTAGAACTCATAGCTTGAGAAGAGAACATGAGCTGAATTTCAGCCCCACTTGTCCACTCACTCAACACATTTGTGCAGGGTACAAATCACCCAACTGTGTATAATGACCCTGTTAATGCTTATCAAGGGCTTACTTTATACCAAGCACTTATCATGCATTGCCTTACATGATTCTCACAATAACCCCATAAAATAGTTTCAGAAACATGAATGACCATGTTTCAGACTAATAAAATTAGACTCAAAGAAGCAAGGTAAAGCAGGACTTCCAGTCATGGCCAAGTGAAGAGACTGGCAAATTCTTTCCCCAAAAAGCAACTATAAAGATGGACAAAATTGACAAAAACAACCATTTGGATGCTCTGAAAAATTGACCAAATGAATATAACAATCTGAGAAGCATTTGTGCTTAAGAAACTGATGAACTTCTGTCTTCTCAGCAGAGTGTGGTTGCAGATAAGACCCAGGTAACAGGGGCGCCTGGGTGGCTCAGTCGTTAAGCGTCTGCCTTCGGCTCAGGCCATGGTCCCAGGATCCTGGGATCGAGCCCCGCATCTGGCTCTCCCTGCTCGGCGGGAAGCCTGCTTCTCCCTCTCCTACTCCCCCTGCTTGTGTTTCCTCTCTCACTGTGTCTCTCTCTGTCAAATAAATAAATAAAATCTTTAAAAAAAAAAAAAAAGACCCAGGTAACAACAGTGGGCATCTGTGGCATTCTGACCTGGTGCTTCTACTGTCTACCCAACTCTGTCTACATAGAAGTCCTCAAAAGCAGGGCACACCATGAAGATCAACAACTTCTATGCTGCAGTGGAAGGTGGCTCACTCGATTTGGAGCAGTATTGTAGGTGAAAGTGATAATCTGTGATGCAGCTAGCCTGAAGCTCAATCATGGTCAGGGCAGGTGTGTTCATGATTGAGACTATGTGTATTCCCAACAGGGATGGGAAAAGGTCCAAGCTAGCCACAGCCTTCTAGCTAACCCTGAGACTGTACATACATGCAGAAGACACATCAGCGTCCTGAGCATTGAATGCATTCCCTTACCCACACACAGACCTATTGGCAAAAAGACAGAAGTACTGGTTCAAGGTGTTTGAGCACATCCTCTGTCCGAATATTTGCAGACCACTAAGCTATACACGGATGAAGCTTAGGAAGCCAGGCTTAAAATTAAAAGCAAGAACACACAGCTAATGAATCATTGAACACTAATAAAAAAATAATGATGTACTATATGTTGGCTAATTGAATTTAAATAAATAAAAAAAAGAAAAAGGAGAAAAGCAATAACTTTAAAACAGTGACAACAACAACAGCAGCAACAACAAAACTGAACAGAGACATCAGCAGTCACACATTGTGGGGAAGACAGATTTCCCAGACATAGCTCAGCCAAGATATTAAACAAAAAAACTGACTTAAGAAAAACAAAACAGCAACAATAGAAGAACCAACAAAAATCTTCAGGGGAGAAAATTAAAATCCAAAGTTGCCAGCTAACCTGCCTTACTATAAATATTAAAGTAAGTCCTTCAGGCCGAAATGAAATCAAAACAGGAGATAACTTGTATCCATAGGAAGAAATGAAGAACAGTAGAAATAGTTAAGTATGTGGGTTAATATAAAATAGTCAGTAAATATGTTTTCTCTTATTTCTTTTGTTAGCATTTCTGAAAGACATAATATTATATAAATGTACAATTATAAAGCCATATTTTTGAGTTGACACAAATAGAGGTGCAATATATATGATAATAGCACAAAGGGTAGAAAATGGGATGGAGCTGTATTGGAGCAAAGTTTCTATATTTTATTGGAATTAGGTTAATATTAATCTGAAGATTGTGATAAATTCAGATGCATATAACATAGAGCAACCACTAAGAAAATGACTCCAAAAATGTAAAAAAAATTAACAGAAATTTTTAAATGATACACTGAAACATGCAGTCAGGAAGGAATAAAGGAACCAAAAAACAGGAGACATATAAAAAACAAATATCAAAAGACAAATATAAATCCAACCAAATCACTAGTTATATTAAATGTACATAGTCCAAGCATTCAATCAAAAGACAGAGATCATCAGACAAATAAAAAACAAGATCTAGGCGCCTGGGTGGCTCAGTCGTTAAGTGTCTGCCTTCAGCTCAGGTCATGATCCCAGGGTCCTGGGATCGAGCCCCGCATCGGGCTCCCTGCTCCGCAGGAAGCCTGCTTCTCCCTCTCCCACTCACCCTGCTTGTGTTCCCTCTCTCACTGTGGCTCTCTCTGTCAAATAAATAAATAAAATCTTAAAAAAAAAAAAAAACAAGATCTAACAGTATGCTCTTTCTAAGATATACATCTTAGATTCAAACACACAAATAGGTTAAAAGCAAAAGGATAGAAAAAGAGATACCATGCAAACAGTAACCGTAAGAGAATAGCTATATTAATATCAGACAAATGGACATTAAGACAAGAACTATTACTAAGGAAAAGAGGGACATTTTATAATAATAAAAGAGTCAATTTATCAGAAATATATAACAATTATAAATATATATGCATCTAACAGTAGAGCTTCAAAACACATGAAAGCAAAACTGTCACAACTGAAAGAAAAACAGGTAATTTAATAATTATAGTTGGAGATTTCAATAACCACTCCCAATAATGAGTAGAACGATTAAACAGAAAAGGATATGGAAGACTTGAACAGTACTATGAACCAACCTAATTCACAGATATATGACATTCTACCCAAAGACTATAGAATACACATTCCTTTCAAGTGCATAGAGAACTTTCTTTAAGAAGACTATCTGCTAGGCCATAGAACAAGTCTCTGTCAACTTACAAGGATTGAAATCCATACAAAATATGTTCTCTGACCACAATGGAATACCTTAGAAGCCGACAACAGAAAGAAATCTGGGGAATCCACAAATATTTTGAAATAAAATAATACAGGTGTAAAAAAAATCACAAGGAAAATTAGAAAATGGTTTAACCATGGGGCGCCTGGGTGGCTCACTCAGTTAAGCATCTGACTCTTGATTTTAGCTCAGGTCTTGAGCTCAGGGTTGTGAGTTCAAGCCCCATGTGGGCATGGAGCCTACTTAAAAAAAAGAAGAAAAGAGAGGGAGGAAGGAAGGAAGGAAGGAAGGAAGGAAGGAAGGAAGGAAGGAAGGAAGGAAGGAAGGAAAGAAAAAGAAAGGGAGGAAAAGGAGAGGAGAGAAGGAAGGATATAGCTTAATCAAACAAAAATTAAAATGAAACATGTTAAGGGTGCCTGGGTGGCTTAGTTGTTAAGCGTCTGCCTTCAGCTCAGGTCATGATCCCAGGGTCCTGGGATAGAGCCCCGCATCCGGCTCCCTGCTTGGCGGGAAGCCTGCTTCTCCCTCTCCCACTCTCCCTGCTTGTGTTCCCTCTCTTGCTGTGTCTCTCTCTGTCAAATAAATAAATAAAATCTTTAAAAATAAATGAAACATGTTAAAATTAATGGGATAAAACAAAACAAAACAAAATGCTTAGAGAGAAATGTATAGCTTTAAATGCCCGTAGTAGAAAAGAAGGAAAGTCTCAAATTCATAACCTAAGCTTCCATTTTAAGAAACTTAAAAAAAAAAGAAAAAGGAAAGAAAACCCAAAGCCTGCAAAAGAAAAGAAATAAAGATTAGAGCAGAAATCAATGAAACAGAAAACAATAGTGAGAATCAATGAAACCAAAAGTTGGTTCTTGGAAAAGATCCACAAAATTGACAAACCTTTAACTAGATGAACAAAGGGGGAAAAAGAGAGTAGACACAACCAAAATCAGGAGTGAAAAAGGGAATGTCACTACTGACCCCAAAGAAATTAAATGATTATGAGGAAATATTATAGATATGTTTTTGCCAATAAATTAGACAACTTAGATGAAATGGACAAATTCTTAGAAAGATACAAATTACCAGAACTAATTCTAGAAGAATTAGAAGAATTTGAACAGACCTATAACAAGCAAATAAGTTGAATTTGTAATTAAAAATCTTCCCACAAAGAAAAGCTCAAACCCAGATGTCTTCACTGGTGAATTCTATCAAATATTTAAAGAACAAATAATACTAATTCCTCATATACTCTTTAAGACAATAGAGGAATGTACACCCTAACTCATTCTGTGAGGCCACTCACTTTTCCCTGAAACTAAAGCCAGAATAAGACATCACAAGGAAAGAAAGCCATTTACCAATATCCCTCATGAACATAGATACAGAAGTCCATAACAAAACATTAACAAACAAAATTCAGCAACAAATGAAAAGGATGACGCTGTGATCAACTGGAATTTATCCAGGAATGCAAAGTTAGCTTAACATCCACAAAGCAATCAGTAAGAATAATACTACTACACCATATTAATAGGATAAAGGACATAAATCATATGATGACCTCAGTAGACACAGAAAAGGCATTTGACAAAATCCAACATCCATTCATGATAAAATCTCTCTACAAACAAGGAAAAAAGGGTATTTCCTAAACCTGATAAACAGTATCTGTGGAAAAATCCATACCTAACAACATATGTGATAAAAGACTGAAAGCTTTCCCCCCAATATTGGGAACAAGGTAAGGATGCCTGCTTTCATTACTTCTGTTCAACATTGCACCTAGCCAGTACAATAAAGAAGAGAAAAAAAGAAAGATGAAGGAATGAAGGGAGGAAAAGGGGGAGGGAAGGAGGGAGAAGTGAAAGGTATACAGCTTGAAAAGGAAAACGTGTAATTTTCTTTATCAGCAGATAACATAATCTTTTATTTAGAAAATCTAAAAGAATTCACAAAAAAACAAGAAGTAATAGAACAAATAAATGAATTTAGCAAGATTACAGGATACAAAATCAATATAAAAATCAATTATATTTATTGTATAACAACAGACAAAAATAAAATTCTCAGAAGGGAATTAAGAAAACAATTCAAACGACAAGAGCATAAAAAAGAAGAAATACTCAGGACTAAATTTAACAAAGGAAGGGCCAGCCTTGCACACTAAAAATTACAGGATATTGCTGAAAGAAATCAAGGATAGTATAAACAAAAAGAGAGTCACTAGATTTTCATGGTTTGAAAAACTCAATAGTGTTGAGATGGCATTTCTCACCAAAATGATCTGTAAAGTCAATGCAATCCCTGTCAAAGTCCCAACTGCCTCTTTTTTTTTCTTTTTTGGTAGCCTAAAATTGATATAAAAATGCAAAGGACCTAGAATAGGTAAGACAATTTTTAAAGGAGGGGGGAAAAAAGGAAAAATTTAGAGGACTTCCTCAATCTGATTTCAGAACTTAGTATAAAGCCAAATTAAGAAACATGGTGTAATATTGGGGCAAGGAAAGGCATATACATCAGTGGAACAGAATGGAGAGTACAGAAATAAATCCTTACATTTATGAGCAGTTGATTTTTAACAAAGGTGCCTAGAAAATTCAATGGGGGAAAAGATAGTCTTTCAGCAAATAGTGCTGAGATAATTGGATATCCATATACACAAAAACTAAGCTTAGACCCTTACTTCACACTCTATACAAAAAATTAACTCAAAATGAGTCATAACCTAAATGTAAGAGCTAAAACTATACAGTTTCTAGAAAAAAATAGAGGAGAAAATCTTTGTGGCTTTGGTTGGGAAAATAGTTCTTAGATATGATACTAAAATCACAATAAATAAAAGAAGAATTGATAAATTGGATCTCATTAAAACTCTAAACTCTTCTGCTAAAAGACATCATTGAGAAAAATGAAAGAACAAGCCACAGACTGGGAGAAAATATTTGCAATGATATATCATATAAAGGACTTATATCCTGAATATATAAATAATTCTTATAATTCAGTAATGATTTAAAAACGCAATTAAGATTGAGAGTCCTATCATTTCCTATCAAGGAATTTAGTGAGAATTAAGGTAATGCACTACAGCTCTCTTGGGCACAGTGCTTGGCATGTAGTAAGTACTCAGTAAATGGCAATGATAGCTATGATCAAAAATACTGATTCGAAAGGGCACATGCACCCTGATGTTTATAACAGCATTATCTACAATAGCCAAATTATGGAAACAGCCCAAGTGTCCATCGACAAATGAATGGATAAAGGAGATGTCATATATACATATGTATATGTATATGTGACAATGGAATATTACTCATCCATCAAAAAGAATGTAATCTTGCCATTTGCAACGACGTGAATGGAGCTAGAGAGTATTATGCTAAGCAAAATAAGTCAGAGAAAGACAAATACCATATGATTTCACTCATATGTGGAATTTAAGAAACAAAACAAATGAGCTAAGGGGAAAAAAGAAGAGGGAGAGAGAGGCAAACCAAGAAACAGACTCTTTAACTATAGAGAACATAACTGATGGTCATCAGAGGGGCGGTGGGTGGGGAGATGGGTGAAACAGGTGATGGGGATTAAGGAGGGCACTTGTGATGAGCACCAGGTGATGTATGGAAGTGTTGAGTCACTATATTGTATACCTGAAACTAATATTACCACTGTATGTTAACTAATGGGAGTTTAAATAAAAACTAAAAAAAAAGTTATTACTATTTCATAAATAAACAAGCTGAGCTCTGGAGAAGGTGAAGAACTTGCCCCAGGACACTCAGGCTACAGCTTGCACTGCCCAAGTAGGTTTTAGAAAATCACACTGGGTGAGTGAAAGGTACTCCTCTGGGCCATCTCTTCATTCAGAGGGATGGGTCCTCCACTGTGTTCCTCTTCCATCAAGTTCTGCTGGTAGGGGAGGCTTGGGGAAAGAAAGAGGGAGAAACAGTCTGCCTTTAAGGGACAACTTTCATAGTCTTACAGTTCTCACTCCTTCTCTCTCTTGATTTTCATTAATGTTTAAACATGGTTATTATTGGCATTGTTTGGATTAGAAAAAAAATGCAAACTACTTTAAATGTCCATTAACAGGGACTGGTGAAATTAACTAGAATTTAATTACAAAAGTAATACATACATATTATGAAAAAAATGTAGGTAGATTCATAGACTTATATACTAACACGGAACGCTATTGATATATAGTCAAATGAAAAATGTAGGTTAGACAATTTGCATGTTATGGCCTCATTTTCGTTTGTATGTGTGTATTTAGATATGGAAAATGTTCTGGAAGCAAATAGATCAAAACATTATCACCAGTTACTTCTGGAGAGTGAAATTTTGGTTGGAGAACCAAGGGGAGAATACACTTTTTTATCAGTAGAATTTTTTCACATATTTCTTTTGTAATTAAAAACTAAAGAAAATAGTGATAGACATTGGGGAGAGTATGTGCTATGGTGAGCACTGTGAATTGTGTAAGACTCATGAATCACAGACCTGTACCTCTGAAACAAATAATACATTATATGTTAAAAAAAAAAAAGATAGTAGGAAGGGAAAAATGAAGGGGGAGAAATCGGAGGGGGAGACGAACCATGAGAGACTATGGACTCTGAGACACAAACTGAGGGTTCTAGAGGAGAGGGGGGTGGGGGGATGGGTTAGCCTGGTGATAGGTATTAAAGAGGGCACGTATTGAATGGAGCACTGGGTGTTATACACAAACAGTGAATCATGGAACACTACATCAAAAATGAATAAATAAATAAATAGGGGGGAAAAAAACTAAAGAAAATAAATATAACATTTTAAAATGTTTTTATTTAAAAACCTCTATTTGCTTTCCCTTAAAAAGAAAAGAAATAGGGTGACTTACTTAAAGTCATACAGCTAGTAAATGGCATGTTTAGGATTTGAACTCAGATCTGTGCCTTCTCCATCATACCATCGCCCTTCAGATGAGAAAATAGGAAGTGCTTCCTAAGCATAATGTTGTGAATCACTGAGTCAGTTATCAAAAGAAGTCTCAGGCTTTCCTGTTAGGGGAGACATTGAAGAGTGGATAATGGTCTGAAACGGTTCAGGAAGGTGATGGAGCCTTTAGAAGAAGCAGGGACACTGACCAAGTGACTCCCGGCAGCCCCTTTCCTATTCTTCTATGATTCGACAGAATAAGGAAATACCGTTCTGTTGATAGTATCAAATTAGGTAGCAAACTTTCAAAGCAGTCGTGGAAAAAGGAATCCTAGAAATGACCATCTAGTAATTCAATTCCTGTTAAAATAGTGGAACAAATATTAAGAGGAAAAAAATACTATCTAGGATAATGGAATTATGAGCAATAAGCATTATGGGTTTGAAAAGAACAAATCATGCCAGACAAAGTTGATTGCTTTTTTGATTAGTAGACTAAGGGAATAGAGTAGATGTAATATATCTTTATTTTAGCAAAAGGTTTGATAGTGTCTCATGAAATTTTACTCAGGAAATTAATTGAAAATGGCCTAGAGATGAGCACTGTTGCGTGAACTTCAGCATGGTGGCAAGACAGCAGAAGGGAATGAGAAACGGCGATGCATCATAGTGGGGAGATGTGGGGCAGGGAGGTTCAGGTCAGGGGTCAGTTCTATTTAATTATTTCATTACTTCTCAGGAAGAAGAGGAGGCCGCTCTTACGTGAGTGAAATTCATAGTATAGCTTATCTGTGTGCTTTAATGAAAAAATCCTGTACGAGCCAGCAAGTCTACCTGGTTTCCAGTCCCAGGTATAGCTTCCTAGCTTCCTTCTGGGTCCCAAAAGAAGCCGTATGGGTGCAAACAATATCATGTGGTCCCAAATGAACTGGGGCTCTAATTCGGAACGATGAGATGGGTGTAATCACCTTAGTCAGCAGTCCCACCTGTTCTCATCATCACGCCCTTAGCCTGCAGAGGCCCCCTTGGAGCCTCCAATGCCTGGGAGCTCTCCAACACTTGGGAGCCCAACACTCAACCCTGTAATTAACTACTTAACCAGGCCCATGGTAGACATAAAAGATAAGAGATGTCCTAAATACATAAGACATACAGTTCCCGATTTAGTGTAGGTAATAGGCACATTGAACTGGTAGGGATCATTGCTGTGGTCCAGCTTAAACAACATTCTATGGAAAAACAGAAGAGACTGAGAGTAACATTAGATGGGAGAGAAGAGGAGTTTGGGAGAGCCAGGGATGCCGAGGCCCATTTCAAAGAGGGGGTGATATTTGGCCAGGGGCTTAAAGGAAGAGTAGAGTTTTTGTATAGGATGGGGAAGGAAAGAACAATCCAGCCAGAGGATGGAGACTAGTGGGCAAACTTGAACAAGTTACTGAACCTCTGTAAATGACCTGTAAAACTATAATAGTCATCATATCAGCCCTAAGTGGTGTCGTGAGGATGCGGTGTTGTCTCTATAGAACGTAGCCCTGTGGAGAGCACAGAGTAGAAGTTCAACAGCCGAAGCTACGATGCTGCAGCTGCCAATGGTGGGGGACAAGGGGTGAAGTGGTAGGGGTTGTGGTGGGACATGAGGCTGGAAAGACAGGTTTAAACCAACTTGTGAAGAGAGACCTTAAAAGTCACATTAAGGAATCCAGACTTTGTAAGGCAGACCATAGGAGGACATCAGTGGGCTCATAAACAGAGGGGTAACTTAGCCAGATCTTGTTTTACCAAGACCATTCTGATAGTGGTGGAGGAAGAATATGAGGCAAGAGTGGCCAAAACAAGGCCAGGGAAGAGGCTGCTCAAGTGCCGAAGACCCAAACTGGGGCCGTCACACTGGGAGTAGAAATTAGGCTGTGAATATGAAATCAGTCTTGGGGGCTGAAGAAAAGAAAATCAGCATTTGTTTAATTGTATAGTTTCGTCAACTGGATATTTAGTAATGCCAGTATCTGAGAAATGGAGCTTAGACACAGAAATCGCAGATTGTAAGTTTGGTTTTTTATCATCCTACAGAAAGTTTCTCTGGACTTTCGCAAATCAAATGTCTCCACTATGGCAGGAAGGCCATTCTCATCATTGCTATCTTTGCCTGTAAAAGCAAAGTCTTACTAGGCTGACCCTGAGCTCTCTCTCCCAGCATTCAGAAACACTGGCAGTAGGAGCACTGTTTGTCCGAGAAACATTTCTGGAAGTTTCACCTGGGGGAGAATAGGAAAACCTATACTAATCAGGAAGAGGTAAACGAGGAACCAAGAAAACAAGGCAGTTCCTGGAGATACTACCCTCCTCTCTTTCCCCTTCATTTTATTGGTTCAGTGTAACAAAGAACCATTTTCAAAAGTCCTTCTCAAGTGTGTTCAGTGGGGAGCCAGACATTTCATTGTTTTTCTAATTGGCGTATAGACAAACGTGAGAGAGAAGCATATATGCCATAACATGGAACCACATCTAAACTTTCACAACCCCTCATGTCCAAAGTTAGATTTTGTCCTACACTTTCCTTTAAACATATTAAACAAAAGAGAATGAAAAATAATTGAAGATATTATCTGATTCATTGAAACCTCTTATGAGAAGATACTCAATATGTCCTAGGTACCTGACACAGCTGTGAGTCCCCCCAAATACAACCCAGCCCTCTTGAAATGGTCCTCATGAAGTTAAACTCAACAGAGGAAAGTGGCTCCAGGATCGCACGGATGTCATCACTGCTCATGTTCTGTCCTGGGTTAAAAGTTGCTGAGAGAATGGGGGAGGGAGTGAAGGAGGACAATGGGAAGGAGAAAGGGAGGGAAAACAATCATTTTGGACCAAGAATTTTCTTTCAACCTCTTCCTTTAAAGCTTTGACTGATTATGTTTACTTTGACTCACCTCAAGTGATTAATAAGAGCATGGCTTCATGAAAGAATTTTGTGCCAGTGTAATCAAGACATTTTTACTTAAACTTGTTTCAGTGTCCCCAAGACATAATCACTAGGTCACTTTGGAATCATGTTTTACAGTTCCTCAGGAAGATGAATATTATGAGTTTCAATGGGGAAATTAGGTCCACGGTTTAGTCTGCTCTGATTTATGAATTGCCCTTTAAGGAAATACAGTGGTAGTTGTGCATGGGTTTACAGAAAGTCAGTGTTGTTCAGAGATTGTGTTCTGTGGAGAGAGTATTATTCTAACAGTCAAACTTCCTAAGAGTTGATGAATGAATGTACAAAGCTGTGGTTTCTTATTAATCATCAAACAGCCCTTAAGCACCTAGTATCTACTGGGCACTTGATTAGGGCTGGTGGGAAATACATAGCTGTATATGTATATGTAAGATATGGTACTTGTCCTAAGGAGCTTACACTTCTGTCAAAGTGATAAGTCACAAACATGTCGTAAGGGTTAAAAACTATATTATAAAAACTGGCACATAAATTCCTCTTGGGAAGAAACTGTCTTTATTTAGAAAAATATCTTCATATGAACTGCTTCAGGGGTAGATAGCAGATCTGAAGTTATAAATGCCCATATGTTCTGCATGAAAATAATGAGAGGCCCAGTGAATCCATCTTCGACAGTTCCTCACTGGAGGGATGGTTGAAGAACTGTAGGTGCTTGCGAGCCTAATGTTCACTTTGAGGCTGTGTGCATTCCTTCGATGTAAATTCTTTCTCTGTGTTTACTGCTGTTCCCCTCCCACAAAGCTTGTAGTAAACACATAAGTTGCCTTGTGTAAGTGATCTTTTCGATGGAACTCCAGGCAGGGGTCAAGCTTCTCTTCAGGGCCCACTTGTTATGAAACAGACATGACATTGACACAAATGAATCTGTGAGTCTGGAGCCAGAAATGGCCACCAGTACCTGGGAATTTTGGAAATCTTAATGAGAATTTTAGACTTACACAATGTTTAGAATTAGAAGTTCAAGCTCATCTTCTCTAGACTTCAAAGGGCGGGGAGGCAAGCCCTAGTAGACTTTTGAGTTACATATGCATAAACAAGATATCAATGAAAGACACAGTGTGGGGCGCCTGGCTGGCTCAGTCAGTGTAGCATGTGACTCCTGATCTCAGGCTCATGAGTTTGAGCCCCACGTTGGGTGTAGAGATTACTTAAAAAACAAAAAAGACAGTGTGAAATGTGCTCAATATGTGGAGCTCAGCAGATGAGGCATTTATTACATTGACCTCTGTCGAATTGCAGTTTTCTGCTATTTAGGTTCTGAGTGATGCAGACCAGCCATTTCAGTCATCTGCAAGTGAAATATATAGGTTACCAGGACCACAGAGTCAGGATGCTTGAGTTCAGATCTTGGCTCCATATTTATTAGCTGTATAACCTTGGGAAAGTTACTTTATTCTCATCTATACAATGCAAATAAAGAGTCGTACCTTGTAGGATTTTTGTGAGGACTAAATGATTAATACATGGCAAGGCCTTAGAACAGCACCTGTAAAGCCTAAACAATCATTGTTCTTTCTCTTCTTCACATTCAGAGGTATTTCACCCTCGTGTGTCCTCATGACATTGCCTGCCATAAGCTATTCTTATCTCAACTGCCAAAGTGGAAACATTTATTTATTCATTTAACAAAAATGTAATGAGACCCATGTGGTGGGTCTGGGGCATATGCCCCAAATCACAGCATCAGTGCAAAATTACTTTATCATCTATAAATTAGGAACAATAATACTTTTTTATAGAGCTATGATGAGATTTAAATGAGCCAATGTATATATAAAATCCCTAGAACAGTGCTTAATACTCAATAAATGTTGGTGTCTTCCCTTGCTTTTCATAACTATGTTGCACAGAGCTGAGAGGAGCAGAGCCACAGTAAATGCTTTGACTGCACGGGAAGATATCCAACATGAGCACTTCCTGGGAGAAGTCAACCAGATGAGAAGGAGGGCGAGCACCACAGTTTCCATTAGGGCAACCTGTGGTCTCATGCCTCTAGGTCTTTCTAGCTAAACACAGTACTTTGGGGTGGGGGGATGCAGGGGAGGGCTGTGTAATCACATTCAGAAAGAGACCCGAAATACAGAACATTCGTGAAATAAGGCAGTCAGAGAAAGACAAGTATCGTATGTGGAATTTAAGAAACAAGACAGAGGAACATAGGGGAAGGGAGGGAAAAATAAAATAAGACAAAATCAGAGAGCGAGACAAACCATAAGAGACTCTTAACTCTAGGAAACAAACAGGGTTGCTGGAGGGGGCGGGGAGAGGGGGTCACTGAGTGATGGGCATGAAGGAGGGCACGTGATGTAATGAGCACTGGGTGTTGTATGCAACTGATGTATCACTAAATTCTACCCCTGAAACTAATAATACACTATATGTTAATTAACTGATTTTAAATTAAAAAAAAAAAGAAGAAGAAATACCAGAAGAACATAATGGAAATGGAGAAGATCCCAAAGAGAAGAAATCAGTGGACTCTGGTATAGCTGTGCACACTCTTGACTGAAAGGAGAGTTCCAGCCTTCCCTGGCTTCCTGCCTGCTGCTCTGCCCACCCTTCCTACCACCCCATTTCGCCCTCCCTCTGCCCTCCTTTTGGCCCTATTTATTTCCCCTCCTTTTCTTCTCCCCAGTCTTCTCCTGAGGGCCTTCATTCCCCATTCACCCTCACTTCCTCCTGTGTTTCCTTCCTTCCTTCCTCATCACACTCCATCCCTTGGAAACGACAGAGGGGACAGCATGAAGCATTGCTCTGAGGGTTGGCAGAGCCTAATGGCTGGCATCCAGGGCGGGGCCCCGCCCCCACGGGTGACTTTCAGATGAGAGTGGCCTCTGGAGGGAGCAGCTGAGACCTGCCTTGGCCACTCTTCCTGGGCTGTTTGTTTCCAATTCCTCTGAACAAATTGGGCACAGATGATTCAAGCTTGAAAATGCTCTTTGGTCTGTGTTCCTAGTCAGTCCACGTACTTTCCTTATTCAGCTGCTATAATGTCTCCGGACCAGAGTTTAATCACACAACCAGTCAGCAAACATGTCTGGGTGTCTGGGGGTGTGGAGCTCTGGCTGGGCCCTGGGCCCCAGAGGGACCATTCTGGGCTGACTCTCGATACCTCCATTTTCCATAGCACATCAGGGACTTGCTTGCTAAGGTCAAGGCTTCCTTCCAAAATTGTATATATTAAAGGGCTGTGTATTTACGATGCCTCTGAATAGGAGTGTTGATCTTTTCAAAAGATATATTCTAGTATTCTAGTTAATAATACAGAAAATGAGGATCTGTAAAAAGGGGCTATATTAGGGCAAGGAAAAGGGAGACAGAGTAGAGGAGAGAAGAGACGAGACAAAATGAGAAGATGGGAAAGAATGTAAAGAGCACAGGTAGCAAGAGGAAGGAGGGAGGAAGAATATTCCAAGAGACTGATTAAATTGCTTATGTTAAATATTTTATGAACATCAAGACTCCCCCCAAAATAGATACATACACATGTTCATACATACATACCTACATAAATTACATTTTTAAAAACTAACATTCTCATCTACTTCCAAATGGATCCTGAGTCAGAGTGGATGGTCAGAAATGCCTAGTCCCTGAGGACAGATATTATAAATGTAAAGATGGGTTGGGGTTTGCTGGTAGGCTAGTAGAGGTTGTTTGCTTGCTTCTGTAACATCTTGAGTCTAGTCTCAGCCCTGAGAGCTGAGGTCACTCCCCTCATCTCTCTGAACTTTCAGTCTCCTGATGTATAACCCAACAGCTAGGCTATCTCACCCTCCTCAAGGGGCTGCTCACATAAAGTGTGTGGCAAGCTTTTGTGAGCAGTCCAGGTCCTGGGCGTTGCTTAAATCGCAGCAGCCAACAGCTCACAGTGGGGACCCCAATCCATCTCCTCAGCTCACTTTCCCAGGGTGGAGGAGCCCACTCCAGGATTAGTAATGTTAGTCACACATACTTGCCTACCTGGGACTGACAGTTTGTCACGGGACATGAAGTGCTATCTATAAATGCAATGCTTATTTCATTAAGTAGCATTGTGCCTGGTGAGACAGCAAATCTCCCTATCAGACCCTAATTCTTTTGTTTGAATGGGTTTAGAGGATCCCAATCATTCCTGTTAACTACCTGCGGCAGGCTTGCTGGTGAATGTGCATGGGGGGAAGGAGGGGTGGGGGGAGGAGAGGAAGCCGAAGTTCATGAGCATCTGGCTAGACATTAAAACTAGGGCTTTAACTTCATAGTCTCTTCTTCAGGAGGAGGTGGAGGGAAGACAATTCTGAAAGCCCAGTAAGATGTATGTGGTGGCTAGAGATAATGAGCCCCTCCCCAGTTTTCTTTTCTTTTTTGCTGAAAACTTTATAATTTTGAATAAAATATGGTTTAAAAACCACAGCAGCTGAACAGTAGCTTAAATTCGCTCAAAGAGGGGATTAAACTTACTGTCCTTGCTTCAGTGTGGTTTATGAGCCTCTTTATCTTGGTCTTTTCTGGGGATGAGTATGTAATAAATATTATATATGTGTATTATATGTTATGCAACACACATAATTAAGAAAATTTGTATCACTTAATCCACCCTAGAAAGTAAATATATTAGCGTGAATGTGCATGCAAAACAAAATGGCATTCATTGTGCTTGCATATTACACATCTTTAGAAGAAATGCTAGTACATTTTGAGGCCAAGGCAACCTCTATGTACAAATACATAGGTGTTTTATTTGAGCCCTTTCTTAGCTCTGAAGAGGGGCTCTACCAGGCCTTATGCTGATGGTTTTCTGAAAGGGTGGTCAGTAGTGTCTGGCCAGTGCTTGACATTTCTCTGGGAAAGGATAAATATTTATTGACTCAAACTTCCTAACAATAGGAGAGATGCCAAATGAGTGTCTTTCCATGCAGGTAGGCAGTTCAAGTGAGCTGCAGGAAGCCTGGAGAAGTTTAACAACCTTTTCATGTCTCCAGAGCTCTTCAGTGGGAGAGGTGGGCCTGTGGGCTGGACCAGGACTGCTGCAGGCTGCTACAGGGTTCACTGTGCAAGAGCACTCTGATGCTTCTGCGAATGATGCACAGAGGCAGAAATAACCTCATCCTAATTATTTGGGTTTCCTTTATATCTCATGGCATTGCAGTTCTTTGGCCTGGCTTGAGTGGATCATGGGGGGAAAGGAGCAGGAAGAGCACCGGAAGCTCATATTTTTTCAGCCTGGTATTTGGCCCCAACCCCTGCTCCCAGAACCATGGACAAAGGCGTGGCCTGGAGACACGCCCACCATCCCTCCAGCTGTTCAGTTGAGTGAGACAGATGCTCTGGCCTGCAAGTGACCTGAAGTGACTGGCAAAAATTAATTAACTTGCTGCGGAACTAATAATAAGCTGCTGGTTTGTTTTTTCTTTCCCTAACACCAGTCACCAAAGAGTTTTTCATTAGGGGGCTGAATGCTTCCTTTGTAACCAGAATAACCTCATTAGTTATAGGCCCATCATGGCTGGAGAGTTAGACAACAAATCATTGTCTCCTCTTCAGCCACCGTGACCTGACTTGTCATCTTTCATTGTCTTGCTGGGAGGAGTTTCTCTCCACCCCCAACAATCTCCATCCGTTCTTCAAGGTCTCTTTCAGAAGTGACTTTCAAACATACCTACTTGAGGGTTTGTTTTCTTTTTTCTTGACAGCAGAGCTAGTTTGTTGACCTGGGTATTTGTTGGGAAGAGAGTAATTCTGATTGTTCATGTTTGTGTCCCCCTGGCCTCTTTGCCCAGCCTCCTTTGGCTGGTGCTCTGCCATTTTCATCCCTATTTTCAGTGTACTTCAGAATGTGCATATCAGTTTTAAAGACACCTTTAGTCTCCACAACAACCCTACTGGGATTTATTGAAGAGTTTAATGTACAAATTTACATTTGTAAAATTCACTGTTTATAGTATGCAGTCCCATGAGTTTTGATAAACACACACAGGCATGAAACCACCACCATTCATGAAATCATGAAAAAAAATTCTATCACCTCAAAAATTTCTGTCATACCTCCTCTGTGCATTTGAATTTGTATATACACATATGCTTTTGACCCTCAGGCAGAATTATATATTCTTGGAAGAAGAAGCCTATAGATAGATAGATGTCAATGTAGATATAGTTATAGGTATTTGACAGAATGGAGAGTCAACTCTTTTAACCCAGTATCCACCTATCTTATGCCAATCAGTGGAGAAATGCAAGAAGTATTGAGAAACTTGAGATTTAATCCAGCATTTTTCCTAGTTATTTAAGCTCAGTCCCTCAGAAAAGAGAAACGAGTCTTTATATTTTCAATTTGTTTTACAAAGAGTATCTAGACTAGTTTATAATTGTTCAAAAGCAATGCATGTTTGTGAGCTTGTTTTGTAATGACCTTGATCTCTGAAAGAAGTTGAGACTTTACAACACAAGGTCAGGATGATAGAGTCCAGAGATCATGGGCCTAGAACCCAGAGAACTGTCTTCTTGTCCTATGTGGTCATTACTGAGCCCTTCCAGGCCTCCAGGAACACAGCTCAGAATAACCAGAGGAAGGACTTAATGAGTTCCTCCTGGAATCTGTTGTTGGTAAGATTTTAGTATTAATGTGGATCCCCTAAGATACTATGTTCAGTATCTTTTCAAGAACCCAGGAGATCAGCTTGTAGAAACACTATGGGGAGCTGGCATATATCACTCACTATTCCATTGGACATCTTGATATCTTTCCAAAACCATGAAGATCAAAACCACTCAATTAGGCTCACAAAATGTGCAGTTCCCAGTTTCTCCTACAGTATTCCAAAGTTGCCACTTTTTCACCTGAAAGAGAATCCTGAGATGGCTTTTCTATAATCTAGACACAGAGAACCCCCTTAGAGTTTGAAGGCTGATAAATCAGAGACAAACATGGCTGTTCTCTTTAGTTTTTGCACATTCCTTTTAGTATTTTTGAACATTTCTATGAATACTATTTCTGGAAACCAATATATGGTCTTCAGCAGCCCAGATCCATTAAGCTTCCTGAAGATGTCTCTAGTTGGTGGAACCAAAGGACTTGTTTTATTGGCCTACAGTAAGCTAGCAATGACAGAATCAGCCAGTTTATCATCTATTCTTTATTAACAGATGTCAGAGTAATTGATGAGGGCTTTTTTTTTCAACCTTTGGTATATTTTTTAAATGGATTGATTCTGGGGCATTTCAGTTCATTTACTGACAGTGTCTTAAGGAGTAGAATGTGACTGTAATCAATTTTCATTATCATTGTGTAGCTAATAGGGCTAAAAATAAGAACTCTTAATTTGCTATGGCATGATTGATTATCCAAGAAGAATATGGAAATAATGTCTTTTAATATGCCTGGAGAGTTACATTAGACCTTTAAATTTTTTGTCCTCAAAACATATCACTTCCTGTAATTTTCTACCCACTAATAAAACAACTCAGGACTCATAACACCGCTTATCTCTGGCTCTTAATTTCAGTGGGTGATCTCCAGTTGCAATTTTCATATTCAGTGTTCCTCTGTACAAAACATCATGACCCAACCTTTTGTTTTCCATAGATTCTCTCCATCCTTATTTCTCTTGAAATAATTGTTGGAAGGCATGCTAGATTTGGAAGACCCAAAGCAGCTTCCTAGAGTACTGACTTTGCTTGTAGAAATTCTCTGTAGACCAAATCCCATCTGGGGGATGGGATTCATCACAGAGTCCCCAGGGTAGTGTGGTAATGACAGAAATTTGAAGCTCACATGGCCTCATGTAAAAGTACAGGGATGGGAATAAGGAGACCTTGGGTCTAATCTCAACTCTGTTCCATCATCTTGACCTACTCTTAATCTTCAGGGCTTCAGCTTCCTCCTCTATAAGAGGAATACTAGTGCCCATCCTGTCTCACAGGGTTCTTAGGATATGCCAATGATACAAAGTGTGTAAGTTTCATTTGTAACTATAAAATTCCCTGTGTTATTTTAACTACTCCTTCTTATATTCTTTCTCTATCTATTTTGCATCTTCTGTCCCTCCCTCCTTACATTTTTTTTCCAATTTTTTTGCCTTCCAATAAAACTTGGTTACTCTTTGCTCCTGCCTAATATTTATTGAACACCTACACATGCCTGGTCTTTTGGGATATCTTGAAGCATTTATTTCTCATGATGACTCTGTGGAATACTTACTGCCATGACCTTTTACAGACAAGAGACTGATATTTGAATTAAGTGAACTTAGTTAAGCAAGTGGCAGAGTCATGACTGGAACCAAAGACCATCTGCTTCAGGGGCACTTGCTTCAATAGGGTGCTTCTCAAGTCTAAAGAGGTTGCTATTTCCTGGCCTGGTATAATTAAAAGACAAGATGTGAGGCGTTCAAAGCAGAGCCAAAGGAATAGGAATTGGAGAAAGTGCCAGATGGGTGAATTGGTGGCTTTCTTCCTCTTTAGCTTCTATGTTTCTTGTGGCCTTCAAACTGTTCAGGAAGCGTTCATTATGGAAGAGTGGCTCTCAATAGAACACCTTCATTATTCTCCCCATTGATTTTAAATCACTGTTATACAAAGAGAATTTTTTAACCATTTTATTAACTAATCTCAATATTTTTTACTCTACTATGGGTAGGAAACCCTAAGCCAGGGATTCCCAACCTGAGAACTAATATGTCTGGGATCTCTGATAAGGAATCCCAAAATCTGCCTTTGGACTAAAAAGATAAAATGCCTCACCCCTCTGGATGATAGTTTCAAAAATATATAGAAGCAACAGTGAAGAACAAAATACAAATTCATTTAAGCACATCACTAAATTCTAGGACAGTAGAAGCTATCTTAATTAACCTCCACTTTACCAACTCGCTGTGGTAACTGCTCCAACTGTAAAGCTTCCTGATTGATGCCCACAGCAGCCTGAACACTTGAGGTCAACAGGCTATTCTCTAGTATACCTGCACACTTCTGTTGCCATCAGTTAAGATGTTAGCTTCCCAAGAGTCCATTGTTGTATTCGTTCTCAAAGATATTTATGGTAATTACAAAATTCAATTACAGTGCAAGAAGAGAGCTATTGTTTCTATGAAAATTCAGTTGAATGCTTTGGAAAGATTCAATAAAGACAAGCCACTAAAAAAGAAGTTATTGCTGAATAAGGCAGGGCCCCTGAGGAAGGCTCTGCTGGTTGTAGGCACAGAGCTCTGAGGAGCATGCTGTGCATGATGTCCCCTCGAGTTGTATAGGGCACAACTGCAGGCAGTGCATAGAGCCTCTGCATTTGGGAGTAAGATGACTATAAAAGTTTAGAAAGAAAAGCATTAATATCTCTAAGATGTTTCTATTCAGAATGCTACACAAATCTTTTTAGGTTCTTATTCTCCTTTACATAAACCCAAATGGGAAATTATAGACAATGCACTAAGGGTATGGTGAGTGTGATAAAGATAATTAACGAACAGAAGACCCAAGACCTTGGCTTGGGCCCTACACACAAAAAAAATTGGGTATGAGTTTGTGTGTGTGTGTGTGTGTGTGTGTGTGTGTGTTTTCTAGTTAAAATAGAATGTTCAAGGTATCCTATCTTATGATTCTCCTACCTAACTGGTTTTTTTGATGAACACAAACTGCTAGTCCCTGGGGACTCTAGTCTTTGCTTGTTTCACATGTTCTCAACCAGCAGATACTCAAAGTACAGCTACCATCATATCATGAAGGGTGGTCTGTAAAATATTTTGAAGTTACAAAGGAGATTTGTTTTGGTGGCACTCAGCTAGCTCTTAACTAAGTTTGGGCTAGGTAATACTGTCATTGTCAGAGAAGGGGCTGAGATTCCTGCAGACACCCATATCAGTTTCTGTATATGCCACACACTTTCTGAACAACCCACACCACTGTTGTTTCAAGAGCTCCAAGTCACTGTGAGGCGACTAGCAGACTCTGCATTATCCATAATTACACCCAATTTTCCAATTGAATTATCGCATGATTTAATTCGTTGGCTGCATCTGGAGAGCATCAGCATTGTGCAGCTGTTGCAGCTTCAAGAGCTAATTGTTGCTAAGCACATTAAAAGTAGCCCTATTGCAATGCACTGGAGTAAGAAGGGGAGGGGGTACAAACTTTCACTTCCCATTTTCTCTTTGGTTGAATCATCACCCAAAGAGCCTGAGGGGGTAGAAAACATTTAAACCCTGTTAACATGGAGACCTCATCGGGTATGGTTATTGTCACTGGATGAAAGCCCCTAAGTGAGTCAGACATATCCAGATACCAAAATACACAGAGACCTGAAAGCTCTATTTGGCATGTCTCAGAGAACGATGACAAATAAGATTAGGTTAGAAACTAAAAGCCCAGTTAAAGGAGAGGCAGCCCATCATCAAAAAAGTACTGGGAAGGCAGTTGTTGATAAGGCACACAGACATTTAAAGATCTCCAAATCTTAGTTCCATTTAGAAGCAACCTTTTCTTGCCACCCTACTTGTATGTTAAATTTACATTAACATGTTTCCATAGAGCATCTACTATGTGCATACTCATGTGAAGGCTTGTCATAGTTTAAAATATTTCCTGATTTTCATCTTTAATCTATTGTTACTTGATGTGTTAAAATTAAGAATCTGAAACCTGAAAGGCATGGATTGGGCACTTCCCTTTCTTCATTCTCTTCCTTATGGTTCCAAGGATGTGGAATTTGATTCCCAAAGGGCTTTAGTCCTCTGCCTAGAATTAGGGATCTACACGGACTCTATTTCTTATGTGAAAGACAAAAATTATGAGTTAATTAAAAAATATCAGGGATATTATATCTGAACTTAAAAGGCTGGCAGGGGAGGAAAGCAGGCGAGGGGAGCAATATATAAAGGTTGAATGGTGCAAGTGGGCCAGCTGAAGGAAGGAATAGAGGAACCCCAAATAGAATCTAAGGATAGAGTCCAGGAGACAGGCAAAGGTGAGAGAAAGGGTTTGCACCATACTACCTACTGGGGGGTTAAGGGAGAGTCTATCCTGAACAGTGAGATTCCCTAGCCTGTTCCTCCCCACTTCAGGCTTCAAAAGAGTGGCAGCCAGGCTTATGGCCTCCCAGCCAGGAAGGAAAGCAGAAAGTTCCTCCTTGAGGAAACTGGCAAATCCAAGAAAAAGATCTACTGATACTGATATGGGAGACCCTTTGCACAATGGTTAGGTCCTGTCCCAGTCACCCTCCTATGAAGTTTACAAGGCAACAGCCCTAATCCATACACATAGAGATTCCAATTGGTTTTTAGTTCCTCCCTGTCTTAAATAAGAAAGGACAAAGACCACTGGACATTTGATGATAGTTCTAACAGAACTGTATAGTTCTAACAGAAAAAAACAGACGGAAACCAAAACCAAGAAACAAATCGAAACAAAGAAGGGGAAAGTGTGCTCAAATTTAATGCAAAGAACAGGAATAAATTTTAAACACACACACACACACACACATACACAAATGACAGAAAGTACCCAGTACAATTAATTCTAAAATATAAAAGGTGTACACAATAGTGCATAATTATGAAATTTTAGAAGACTAAAAAATAAGAGAAGATTGTGCATCTTTTACATGAAAAATGTAAATCACATACAAATAATAGGGACTCAATAATATCTACAATTTAAGGATCTAGAAGTCAATTGATAAATGCCTTCGAAATGCCAAAGGAAAATAATTTCCAACCTAGAATTTCATACCCAGCCAAACTATCCTTAAATGTGAAGTTAAAATAAAGATATTTTCATAAGTGTAAAGTCTAAAAAAATTTACCTTGTATATACACCTTCTTCTTAATAAGATACTAGAGGACATGCTACATCAAAATATGGCATTATAAACAAGAACTAGGAAAACATGGGAACCAAGAAACAGGAGATCCATCCAGAAGAGAGGCAAAGATAATTCTCAGCATAATGGTGAAAGGAAGTCTTGGGGTGAATTGAAAGTGTTATATGCTATAACATGTACAAGACTTGGAGTCATTGTGCTGAATGAAATAATCTAGTCACAAAAGAATAAATACTTCATGATTCCATTTATATGAGAGAGAGAGAGTAGTCAGATTCGTAGAGATGGAAATTGAATGGTGCCTGCCATGGGCTGGGAGAAGGGGGAAATGTGAATTATTGTTAATGGATATGAAGTTTCAGTTTGGAAAGAAGAAAAAAGATCTGGAGATGGATGGTAATGATGGTTGTATAACAGTGTGAATGTATTCAATGCCACAGATCTCTATAGTTAAAAATGGTTAAAATGATACATTTTATGTTGTATGTATTTTACCACAATCCAAAAAAGATTGAAAGTGTTTGCTCTTGGGGGTGGGAATTAGGATGGTGGGGCAACTGCTTTCTATTATAAGCCTAGAGCACTAACCAACTTTTTAAACTGTGTCTGTTTAATACTTTAATAATAATTAAAAAAAACCCTACAGCTGAATTTTAGTTGGGATAGGCAACTAAAAGAACTAGGTGAAGGGAACTGCGTGAACAAAATCGGGGAGGCATGAAACAGCATGGGGAGAACATTACAAAGTTCTGTGTTACTGGAGGGCACTGAATAGTCCATGGGAAGGAGCTGGGGATCTATTCTCTCAGATGGTGTCTCTCACATTGTGGTATGCATTTACGGATGTACCTGATGATCTTCGTCATTTGAAGAGCTTTATATTTAATTTTAAGGTTAGCTTCTATTCATAACAAGTGACCCCAGGTTTTAGTTTATGGAAGTGATAATAGTGATATAGATTCTTCAAACTAAATTTAAGTTTATAAATGTGAGTTGATTTTAAGAAGAACATTAAGTGCATAATCATTTGAGAGGCACACAGTTGTGGCAAAAAATTATGAAGTTGGTACGTGGATGACCAAGGTAGAGAAAAACACTTTTCCAGATAAAAGGGAACCTTTGATGGTTTATGTAAGGCAGAGTGTCCAGGCCAAGTCTGAGTCCCATATTGGCTGGGGGAATATGAACTGCCTTCTACAGCTCCCTGAGACCTGGAGACATCTTCAGAGGCTGCCTTGAGGTGAGAGATGGAACTTCAAGTGGAGATTCTGTGTTCCATGAATCTGTCTATGAGTAAAAAAGAAGTGACCACTAAAAACTAAAAGATTGCAGACCACTGATATAGATCATTCTGGTTTGCAGGTGGGAGGGGAGATTAGAGGGGAAAGGCTGAGAACGGGGAGAAAAATAGAGAAGCTTCTGCCAGTGACCCAGCAGGACACTGGCCTGGGACAGTGTATAGGGAGAGGAGGAGAGAGATGAGAGGCATAGAGCTCCTGACTACAAGCTTAGTGTTCTACCTGGTGGCAGCACATCTGAACTGCAAGTAGAGCACCTAATGAAGAAATAAACAGCTTTTAGAGGATAAGCCTTGTATGCCCAAACAAAAAAGTGACAGCAGAAGTTCATTGCCATATTGAATTCTCCAACATTACAGTTACATTACTCAGAGCAGTGTTATGAGAAACTGATTTTTTCAAGGCTCAGAAGAGTGTGAAACTAGAAAAGGAGCCATATATTATAGTAGAAGGAGACTGGACTTGGAGCCAATCATTCATTCATTCATACCACAACTATTCACTCAACACACATTTGTGTGAGGAACTGTTCTAAATGCTGGAGATCTATCAGTGAACAGAACTAACAAAAATTCCTGCTTTCCTGGTGCTTATGTTCTCATAGAAAGAGACAGAAAAGGAATAAATAAGTGAAACATACAGTATGTTGGAAGAGAATAGGTGCTGTAAAGAAGAATAAGGCTGGACAGGCAAGAATGGTGAGGTATAATTTTTTTTAAGGGTTGTCAGTCAAAGCCTTACGTGAAGGTTAACATTTGAGCAAAGACTTGAAGGAGGTAAGATAATGAGCTGTGCAGACTTCTTGGGGAGGAGCATCCAGGCAGAGGGAGGAGCAAGCACAAAGGCTCTGAAGTAGGAGAATGCCTGGAATATTCAGGAATAGTTAGGAGGCCATGTGGCTGGAGCAGAGTAAGCCAGGGGAAATGTAAGAGGAGGTGAGGTCAGGGAGGGTTTGGGGACAGGCTGCACAGGCTCTTGTAAGGACTTGGGCTTTTATTCTTAGAGAAATGGAAGGCCTTTAGAGGGTTTGGATCAGAGGGGTGACATGCTGTAACTTACGTTTTAAAAGGATCCCTTTAGCTGATGTGTTGAGAAATGTGTGGAAGGCATTTGCAAGAAATGAATCAAGGTAAGAGAAAAAGGTAACTTAAGTCAGATACTAGCAGACAGAAGGAAAGAAGTGGTCAGATTTGAGGTGTATTATAGCCAAGGATTTGAATGTGAAGTGTGAGAGAAAGAAAGGAAACATGAGTAAGTCCAGTGGTTTTGGCTTGGTAGGATGGAATTGCAAAGGGTTCAGGGTTATGAATGGGTATGAGTAGATCATGAATTCAATTTTTGACATGGAAAATTTAAACATCTTTTAGAAATTCAAAGTGGAAATCTTTTTTTTTTTTTTTTTTTAAGATTTTATTTGACAGAGAGAGACACAGCGAGAGAGGGAACACAAGCAGAGGGAGGGGGAGAGGGAGAAGCAGGCTTCCCGCCGAGCAGAGAGCCCGATGCAGGGCTCGATCCCAGGACCCTGGGATCATGACCTGAGCCAAAGGCAGACACTTAACGACTGAGCCACCCAGGCGCCCCTCAAAGTGGAAATCTTAAGAAGGCAGAGAGATAAATAGGCCTGGAATTCAGGAGAGTGCGCTGGGCTGAAGATGCCCCTTGGGGGTCTTCACTAGGGAGATGTCATTTAAATCCATGAGACTAAGTGAGATTTCTCAAAAGAATGAGTGTAGTTGAAAAAGAGCAGAGGTCCAAAGGCTGAACCCCAGGGAACACCAGCACTAGCAGGTTGGGGCCATGAGGAGCAACCAACAAAAGAGAATGAAGAGAGGACAATGAGGTGGGCAGAGAACCACAGGGTCCTGTATCCTGGAAGTTAGGTAAAGAAAATGTATGAACGAGAGTCATTGTTGTAGGTAAGTGCCGCAGATGGTCCAGGACGAGCATCTGAGGGCTGAGGATTGACCACTGGATTTGACAACATGGAGATGACTGGTAACCTTAACAGGAGCATCTTAGTGGAAGAGGGGACAAAAGCCTGATTGAAATTATACTTGCTGAGCTCCCATCCATACTACTAAAACGCAGAGTGACGAGATAAATCCCACAACTTCTCTGAGCCAGTATCCCCATTTGTAAAGTGAGGGGCTTTGAATTAGAAGATCTCTACACCTCCTCTAGCCTTAAAATTATAAATTTATGATCATTTAAATGGATCAGTTTGTTCGTTTTTCATGAAACTGAAACACAAAAATATTTGGAATCTGAAACTTGAATGTGAGATTTCTCTTTTCCCAGAGTAAGGAAAATGTGTGTGGAAATATAGGACGTTCAGCAGGCTGACTTTTGGGTCTTATGTGAAAGAAGCCAAGTTAGTTCATTGTTTGTTCTAAGACAGTTTAACACACACATGCGCTCAAAATGCACACACACATTTTCTGACTTTTCCCACAAGGAAAGACACTTCAATTATATTTGTATTTTTGTTTTTGTTCTGTGTGTAATATTGATCCTATTTAATTAAGATTTCCAGACTCATTAAATAGAGTTTGTTTTGGTAATTTCCTGAAAGTGAACCTTTACACTTGGATAACGCCACCTTTCCCATCGATGCGCCTACCTACTACCACCTGGTGGTAGCAAAAATATTACAAAATTGAGCAAAAGAGGAAAAGCAAAGGAGGAGCCTTTCTTAGTTTGTTGCTCCCAAGGATTGGTCCTGGATCTTTCCAGGCAATATTGACTTTGTGATGTCTCCAGGGCCACGGAGGCTATGAGATACGCACAACTCCATGGAGATCTGACATCTGGGGCTTGGCCTGGGGTCCTTATATCCAGAGCCAATGAAATCCAGACACACCAACTATTTACCAAATATTTCTAGGGGAGTGGACCAAGTAAGTGAGGTCCATTAACATTAAACCTAATTTTCTGAAACCACTTAAACTCTCTAATAAATTATCTATGCAAGTATTGTTTTTAAAATTACCGTTTTGAAGACATACTTTCAGAAAACTGTTTTTAGTAGAAGTTGGGTTTTTGTATTTGTAAGGTCTTTCATCTGTGTCAGAGACAAACTGTGAGCATATCTGGTTGCTAAGGGATATAAACTTCTTTAAATTATCAGCAAACACAATAGCTAACAACTGGATTCCTACATGAATAGAGAAGATTCTGCTGTCCCTGGAGAGTAAAAAACAAAGCAAAACAAAACAAAAAAAAAAAAAAAAGAAAAAACCCTTTAATTTCAAAAAAAGATAGTTACTGGGATTTAGTCTGCTGATGCAAAGACATACCGATATGACTATACTTCCTTTGTGTTTCTGAAACTGCAGGGAAATCTGGAAGCAGCTCTAAGCAAGGAATAATAAAAGATAACAGGAAACTGCCAGATTTCTATCATTATAGCACCCCATCCCATTTCCTCCCCTGATTTTCCTGAGCCAGCTCAGAGCAGAGGGTCTGAGTTATAAGACAGAGAGCCAGAGTAATGGATGACACCAAGGAGAAGAGAGATTTTCCCCAAAGTTGTCTATATCATTGCCCTGAACAACCAAAGGATTCAACACCAGGTGCAATGAGCATGATAGGTATTGGCATTTCTCTTAATAAAAGAAGTGATTAAATATCACATGAATTAAGATCATTTTAAGGAATAACTCTACCTGGATGTTTATTTCTTGAAATAGTTCTGTATAAATGTATAAAGGTTTAAAATTGTACTATTTGATGTTGGGGTGGCAGTTTTATTAATCATGGCAGAAAATGAGAAGAAATGGGTAGGACTCAACTAATGATGGAGACCTGTACATATTATGATTCAATTTTTGACATAAGAAGACATTAGGAGCCATTAGGAGCCTGAAATGATCTTAGTCGAAACATCCAGCAGGCCAAGTAAATTTAGCAGTAGAGGTGTCAAATAATCAGTGATTTGGCTTGAGAAAGAAGGAAATGTGACATATTTGAGTGATATCACAGAGAGGAAATAGCTGGTCTTCATAATCTCCTTCACATCAGAGTGGGAAGACTCAGAGTTAGACTGTGGGTCCTTTGGTTTACTCCTCACCACTTTAGATGCAAACTCTAGGCTAGAGAGAGAGGATTAACTATCCCAAGTCTCAAGAGAATTAGTGCAGAACCGGGACTAGAATCTATGTCTCCTAGGCTAGCATTCTTCCCAATGTCTCAATGGCATCTTTCAGCGCTCTGTGAAGTGAAGACTTAAGGAGCATGTCTGAATATGGAGCTTTGATAGGGGCAGAGAAAGCTACTGTGAAGGATGTGCAGGTCAGGGGCAGGTAGGTAGATAAGAAAGAATCTTCAGCTCTGCCATATTGATTTTACAACATCCAACTGAACACCTTTGGTTTACTCTTGGAAAATGCCTTCCTTTTCCTTCTCTTTCTTCTGTCATATTCAGTCTCATGGCCTCACCTCTCTAGATAGATAATCCCCAAATCACTGCCTTCAGTTTCTTCCAGTCTCCCATTATATATCTCTAGTTGCCTCCTCCATTCCCACTGGCATGACGGACTGAGGATACTCACACTTTTACTGCCTTTACTTCAAAATGACTGTATTGGTTCCCTCATCCTCCCAGACATCCAGATCCAAACTTTTAGCATTACTTCTACTTCTTATTCTTCCTTGCAAATCCCTAATGAATTGCAATCTATTTGCACACCAATGGTGGTCTCCTTTATCACCATCTCTTGCGCTTTTCCCCTCTTCTCCACCCGCTCTTAGCTTAGGCCCTCATTGCCCTGTACCGAACTTTTTATGATGCCCTTCCTCCAGGCTTTCAGTGTCCAATACTCTTTTATCAGTATTTTCCTCCAAAATCTTAGACTTGGCTATATCACTCTTCTATTGAGAAAGTCTTCAGTGGCTTCTCTTGCTTATAGAATAAAGTTCAAATTTCTTAGCCTAAAATTGAACCCTCCTCCTCACCTCCCAACCTGTTTTTCCATTACTTCACACACAGGTCATTCAAGTCAATTTTGCCAGATTCGGTTGTCGGCTCACCCTGTATGTGGTAACCACCTGGCCTTTGCATGTGCATATGCTTTCTCTTTCCTGGTTTTCTTTCTTTCCAGTGCCAGCCCTGGAAAATTTTAAACCTACCTCTATTTTCACTTTTCAGTGCATATTTCAAACCCACCATGGTTCCCCCAAGGAACCTTGATTTTCCCCCAGCTTAAAGGGATTCTCTTTTTTGGCTTTCTCCCAAATTATTCTGTCTCTTTCTAAATCTTCACTTTTCACTTTCTATTAGGTATTATTATTCTTGAAGTTTAAATCTCTAATAAACTATGAGTTCCCAAAGGGTAGAGGCAGGTTTAATTTACTCTCACCTAGTGTGATACCTGGGCATCACATTAATCAGGTGCTCAATGCATATTAGTCAAATGAATGACTGAATGAACATTAATGAGCAAATTCCTGAAGACAGTGGGAAGATGGGGTTTGAATGCCAGTGGAGAGGTGAGGATTTGGAATTTATCCATCTACTACTGATAAAAGAATTACAGCAGGGTTTTGTTGTTATTGTTTCTTATTTTGTTTGCCTTTTTTTTTTTTTAAGAGTAGCTGAAAAGGTAAGATCCAGGTCTAAGATGAGGGAAACTGCATGCAGAACATAGCCCAGGTTCAGAAGGACCCAGTGGATAAGGAAATTGAAAGGAAGAAGGATATCCAATATCCTTCAGGAGAAATTTATGCAGACCCAGATTTGAAGTCAACCTCTGATTATCTACTATTTATATATTTTAAAGAAATATGCACAAGATTTTAGTGCTTCGTTTTTTGCTTGTCTCCCAATATACGCATGAGCCAGCACAATGCAGGACTTGATTTACCTTTGCTGATTCGGCTTCTTTTCTCTGAGCTTATTTATGGCTGGGAGAGAAGCACTGTGTCCTTGCTGATAAAGGACACCAAACTGTATTTTAGGCTCAGCCACTGAGTTGCTATGCAGCTCCTAGAAAGTTGGTTTCTTCTCCAGCTGCCAAGTTTTCCTGAACTCTAGGAAACGAGGACCATGTGTGAAAGGTAGAGTCCTAGACTAGAGCTTCTCAAATTTTAATGTACGTTCAGTCTCCTGGGACTCTTGTTAAAAAAAGTAGATTCTGTTTCAGCAAGTCTGGGGTGGGGCCTGAGTCTCTGTGTGTCTAACAAGCTCCCAGGTCAACTGCACTGAAGAGCAGAGTCCTGGACTTTTGGAGACAGAAGGAACCTTAGAATTCAGCCAAGCCAGTGGTTCACGGCCCCAGGTGATCATTAGAATCACCCAGGGAGCGTCTTAGAATACAGAGACCCAGGCTCCACACCCAGAGTCTTGGAAGGGGCCCCAATGAGTGAGTTTTCAGGAAGCTCCCTACCTCATTCTGATGTGAGGCTGGATTTGAGAACCACAAATATCATCTGATTGCCCACTAGGAGCGGCAAAACTGAGACCCAGAGACTATTTGAATTCCATGAAGAAGATTCTGTTAATATGGAAGGGATTTTCCTGAAAAAAAATAAATAAATAAATAAAATAATCCCTATGCATTTTGCTACCTTAGGTGAAAGTTCCCCTTTAAAGCTGCAGAAATAACTGGATCCTGTATATAATTTAATTCTTAAAAGCTGCTAACACGGAAAACCAATTTTTTCGGCCTCTTTTAGAATGATAAATACTCTAGATTATTTTAGTTTCATCCTAATGGTAGGGGGTAGTGGTGGTGGTGGTGGGAAGGAATGGCTATTAGGCAATTATGTTATTCAAACACATCATTATTATTATTACCATGATGAGTGGACTCATTATAATTGAACAATAAAAGCATGAATGACTTTGCATTGTTATTAGTGTCTGTCTCAGGGCCCCTGCCTTTCCCAGGGGCTGTTGTGTCAGCAGACATGATTCATGATGTACCGTACTTACAATGCTAAACTTGCAAGCCATTGCATTGGCTTTCAGAGTCTAATGCGGTCATCTTTTCTTTCCTGGTGCTGACCTATTGTTCTCTCAAGATTTTCACCCTTCCCCCCACCAGCCTCCCCTCCCCCGGCCCCAGATAACCTAAACTTAGGAAGACTATGATCTCCTTGCCTCCACTCTTGTTCCTTCATCCCTTGTTTCACGCGGCCGCTAATGACGAACAGGATTGTGAACTGGCATTATAATTCCCTTGCTTAAAACCTGCTAATGGTGGCCTGTTTCTTTTAGGATAAAATACAGATCTTTGACAAGTCTTCTCAGGACCTTAGTACACTGTACCACATCCTTTCATCAGCCTTGCTACCAGCCATTCTTTCTCTCCCTCTCACCATACTGTTTTGGGCTTCTGGAATGTTCTCCTGTCTCCAATTTCTGGAATGTTCTGACTCAGGGACTTTGTACATGTTCTTCTCCTTGTTTATAAGATTCTTTTCCCACCTATATCCTCCTCATCCTGCAGCTCTCAGCTTATATTTGTGTTTCTCAAGCAGCCTTCCCTGACCACGAGACTAACATGGAAAAGATTGACTCCCAGTCAGTCCCTTCCGTACCACCTGGTGCTTGTCCACTGGTAACAGTTGACTATACCAGTAATTACTTGCTCAATATCTTTCTTCCCTCACTTATGATGAGTCCCAAAAGGATGTGGCTGTCATTTTGAAGCTAATTCCTCATTGTCCAACATACACCTGGCTTGATAGTTATATGTTGGAGAAATGAGTGTAAGAATCCACCAGGCACCTGAACTGACCATACAGAATCATATGGATCTAAGAAGGAACAAGGCACTGGGCCTCCCACTGTCTAATTCCCTGAGTTAGCTGCTGCCTTCCTCTTCCCAGTACCCACAACTCCCCATCCTCCTTCCCCAAAATATGTTTTAAAAAACTCTAAGTGACTGAAATATTTTATCCCTAAATTGGACATCGAAAGCCAGCAAACTGGATCTATGTGTCCCCGCCCTGCTGCTGCAGTGTTAGCCTGGGAGGGTACACGGTGAAGCGGCCCAGAGGCCAGAACGTGCTTTTGTAGACATGCTGAGGATGCTGTTTGCCGCTCCGTGTCCCCTAGGGAAAGGCCCAGCCAAGAAATGGCTCTTGTAGATTCCAATGCCAGAAAGAGCGTCACTTCCTTTGGCAGCTGTTGAGTGTTTTCCTTATACTGCTGAATGTGTGAATCCCATTTTTCTGTCTTAGCTATTGCTGCCAGGAAGCTCAGAGCCACATGCTCAGCTCCACTTTGGTCATTGTGGAGGCCTATGGCCCGCACAGCTGCAATATCACTTTGCCCTGGTCTTGATTTTGTATTCTAACTGTATTTCTCTGCTCTTGGTTTATTAAATTATTTATAGCTTTCTATTTTAGAGTAGGAAATCTTGTAAGCTTCCTCAGATCCATCGTGGAATGAGGCAGGGAGATACATGAAAGGAAGAAATTCATGAGGCTCTGAGATACATTCCCTTTAAAGTGCAGAGGGTTCCTTTCTGGGACTGATCATGGTAGGAGGGATGAGCAGAGGAGAGCCCTGCCAGCCAGGTGTTCCTTAGCCATGCAAAGACATGGCAGAGAAGACCCTCTTGGAACAGCTTATTGAGGTGGTTTTGTTTCTGATCTCCTGCCAAAGCTACCTTCAAGTGACCCAGAGTGTGAGTGACTCTGTCCTCTCTTTGGGGTCTGAATCCTTTTCTGGGGAGCGGCGAAATAGAGTGAGCCTTGTAATCTGTCCTCAAATTCTATGTGAAAGCTAGATTTCCACTGGCATAAGGTCTTCTCTGATAGGTCAGAATTAGAGTGATTTTGTAAGCAAGACTAATTGTAGCTACTTTCCAATTCTTTTTAAGTGTCCGACATTACTGTGGAAACCCTATTTATTTTAAGAAGCTGGCATTTACTTCTGTTTCTAAGGGAGCAAGGATGAGCGCACATTCCTCATGGCCTGTGTGCTGGGTGCTGTGTACCTACCTCACATGGGCTAATCTAACTCCTGTACCCGTTCTGCAAAGCACGCTCATTCTCTGCCTTCTATGTGGGTAAAGCAAGGCTCAGGAAGATAGACTTGCCCAAGGTCACCTGGCTAATGAGAGGTAGTGCCAGGGTTATATCCTGATCTTCTGGCCCCAGTGAGGCTCATCTTCTGCGGTTCACTGAGATCGTGTGAGAGCAGGGGCAACTGATAGGGCAAAAATCAGGCAGTTCAACGAGTGGGTGAGGGGAAGAGCAGTGACATCGAGTGGGTGAGGGGAAGAGCAGCTGGGAGAAGATGCAGAGTCAGACAGAAGGGAAAGGAGGAGACCCTCATAAGAACCCAGCCTCTCACCTGGGGGGCTCCATCGGTTAAACATCTGCCTTTGGCTCAGGTCATGATCCCAGGGTCCTGGGATTGAAACCCTGTGTCGGGCTCCCTGCTCAGTGGAGAGTCTGCTTCTCCTTCTCCCTCTGCCTGCCACTCTGCCTGCTTGGGTGATTTCTCTCTCTCTCTCTGTCAAATAAATAAATAAAATCTTAAAAAAAAAAAAAATAGAACCTAGCCCCTGTCCCCAGTGAAGATGCCCCGGCCCCAACCCACTGCCTCTCTTTCCCCAATCCTGTCATCTTTGGTATTCTGTTGTTGCCACAAACAAGTTCCCTGACACTGTAGACGGTCCTGGAGTCACTTTTCTTGCATCTCAGGACTTAAATGTAGAGAGAAACAGATATATAGTTATCTCCACAGCATCCTTCTGGGTGGTAGGTACTTCTTGAGAGTGAATACTAATTACTGAATATCTATATTTGCAACAGTTGCTATGTATTAAGATACTGTCATGTTCTGGATCCTTTAGAGGTATTATCTCATTTAAGCTTCACAAAAGACTAGCATGGTAGACATGATTATCTCTGCAGTGCAGGTAAGAAAGCCGAGGCTTATAGAGGTTGCCCAGGGTCCTGCTGATACCCCGGTTTCCTGCCTCCATTTGCCATCATTGCTGAAATACCAGCCACGGTTGAGAGAGTTCTTTATGGATTAAGTTTGATGTGCCTCTTTACGGAGAATGGAGTCAATAAAGAGGAATGTAGTTCACAGACTTCCATAAAGTTCTGATTTTTTAAAAAAGATTTTATTCATTCATTTGACAGAAAGAGAGAGAGCACAAGCAGGGGGGACGGGAGAGGGAGAAGCAGGTTCCCTGCTGAGCAGGGAGCCCAACTCGGGGCTCAATCCCAGGCAGGACCTTGAGATCAGGACCTGAGCCAAAGGCAGACGCTTAATGGCTGAGCCACCCAGGCGCCCCTAAAGTTCTGATTTGAACACTGGCGCTCTTCACTCACTTCATTAACATGCACATTAATTTGTTTTCATGTTTACTTCAAAATTCTGTGTTGGGTTTAATTCCCAGCTTAAGTTTTAATAGCAACTATGTATTTTTTAATTAAACTTTTTATTTTGAGATTATAGATTCATACACAGTTGTAAAAAAATAATATAGAGGATTCCATTTACCCTTTACCCAGTTTCTGCTAGGGGTAACATCTTGTAAAACTTAAGTATAATATCACAAGCAGCATACTGACATTGATAGAGTTAAGATACAGAAGAGTCCCAGTGCCACAAGAATGCCTCCTACTGCCCTTTTATCACCATACACTTCCACTGCCATCCCTTCCTTAATGCTGGTAACCACTGATCTGTTCTCAATTTCTATGATTTTGTAATTTCAAGAATGCTATATAAATGGAGTCATATATTATGTAGCTTTTTGGGGATTGGTTTTTTTCACACATTTTGAATTCTCTGGAGAGTTACCCAAATTGTTGCATGTATCAATAGCTTGTTTTTTTGTTTGTTTGTTTTGTTTTGCTTTTTATCATCACTAAGCAGTATTCCATGGTATAGATGTACCACAGTTCATTTAACTATTCACTCACTGAAAAACATCTGGGTTTCCAGTTTGGGGCTATTATGTATAAAGCCACTCCAAAAATTCAAGTATAAGTTTTTGTGTATGAAATGTCTTCATTTCTCTGGGATAAATTTCCATGAGTTCAGTTGCTAGATCCTGTGATTACTGCATGTTTAGTTTTATGTGAAATTGCCAAACTGTTTTCCAGAGTGGCCGTACCATTTTATATTCCCACCAGTAATGTGGAAGTGATGTAGTTTCTCTGCATCCTTTCTAGGATTTGGTGTTGTCACTTTAAAAGTTTTAGCCATTCTGATGAGTGATATCTCATTGTGGTTTTAATTTGTATTTCCCTAATAACTAATGATGTGTAACATCTCTTATGTGCTTATTTGCTATCTATATATCCTCTTTGGTGAAATGTATCTTCATGCCTTCTGCCCATTTGAGTTTTGAGGTTCTTTATATATTCCAGATACTAGTCTTTTCTCAGATTTGCAAATATTTTCTCCCAGTCTGTGGCTTATCTTTTTATCCTCGTATAGCAGGGTCTATTGCAAGCAAAACTTCTTAATTGTGATGAAATACTATTTCTCAATTTTTCTTTTTCTAGATAGTGCTTTTGGTATCAAGTCTAAGAACTCTTTGACTTGTCCTGTATCCCCCAAATTGCCTCCTTAATTTTTTCTAAAAATGTTATGGTTCTACATCTTCTACTTAATTAAGTCCGTGATCTGTTTCAGTTAATAGATATCCAGTTGCTCCAGGACCATTTGCAAACTATCCTTGCTCCATTGAATTGTTTTTGCATTTTTTTCAAGAATATGGGCATACTTGTGTGGGTCTATTTCTGTGTTCTCATTCTGACCCTTTGATCTGCGTGTCTGTCCTTCCACTAATACCACACAGTCTTCATTACTGTAGTTGTATAATACCTTGAAATCAGGTAGAGCAGTTCTTTTCATTTTATTCTTATTTTTCAAAAGTGTTTTAGCTGTTCTAGTTTCTTTTTCTTTCTATATGATTTTTATAATTATCTTGTTTATATCGACAAAAATCTTCCTGGGATTTTGATATGAATTCTATGTATTAAACCTTGTATTCGTTTCCTGTGCGTGCTATAACAAATTACCACAAACTTGGTGGCTTAAAATAACAGAAATGTGTTCTCTCAGAGTTCTGGGGGCCAGAAATCCAAATCAAGGTGCCAGTATCTCTCAGAAGGCTCTAAGGGGAGAATCCTTTCCTTGCCTCTTCTAGCTTCTGGTGACTCCCAGCATTTTTTGGCCGTGTCACTCCAAACTCTGCCGCTGTTGTTAGATCACCTTCTCCTCTGTGTGTGCAGGTACCTTCTGCTATTCTCTCATAAGGACACTTGTGATTGGATTTGTCCAATCACCTGGCTAATCCAAAATAATCTCTCCGTGCCAAGATTCTTAACTTAATCACACCTGCAAAGATCTTTCCCTTTTCCATATAAGGTAATATTTAATTTACAGGTTCCAAACAAGGAGTAGGACCTGATATCTTTGGGTGGTCATTATTCATTCCTACTATAAACCTATGTGTCAATTTGGGAAAACTGACATCTTTACTACGTTGGATCTTCTAATCCATGAACTTCGTATGTCTCTCCATTTATTTAGATCTTTGATTTCTTTCATCAGCATTTTAGTTTTCCATACATAAGTTCTGAGAGAGTTTTGTTAGATTTACACCTGAGTATTTAATGGTATTATGTTTTTTATTTTGATGCCCATGTGTTCATTGCTGGTATATAGAAATACAATTGATTTTTATATGTTGATCTTATATCCCGCAACCTTGCTGAATTCATTTATTAGCTATACATATTTTTTATGTATTTCCTTGGGATTTCCTATGTAGATAATCATGTCATATGAAAATAAGGACAAGTTGGGGCGCCTGGGTGGCTCAGTCGTTAAGCGTCTGCCTTCGGCTCAGGTCATGATCTCAGGGTCCTGGGATCGAGCCCCGCATCGGGCTCCCTGCTCAGTGGGAAGCCTGCTTCTCCCTCTCCCACTCTCCCTGCTTGTGTTCCTGCTCTCGCTGTGTCTCTCTCTGTCAAATAAATAAATAAAATCTTTAAAAAAAAAAAGAAAATAAGGACAAGTTTACTACTTCCTTTCTGAATAGCATTGGTTAGAGTAAACATCTTGCCTTACTCTCAATCTTTGGAGGAAAGCACTGATTATTTTTCCATTAAGTATGATGTTAGTTATAGGGTTTTGGGTTTTTTTTAATCAACGTGGAGTTTCCCTCCCTTCTTAGTTTTCTGAGAGTTTTTATCATGAATGGGTATTGAGTTTGTCTGTTGCTTTTTCTGCATCAATTGCTATGATTATGTGATTTTTTTTCTCTTTCTCCTGTCAGTATGATGGGTTATATTGATTGATTTTTGAGTATTGAATTAATGTTGCATCACTGGAATAAATCCCATTTGGTCATGCTGCATAATTATTTCCATATTTTGTTGAATTTTATTTGCCAGTATTTTGTTAAGGATTTTTACATCTAAATGCAGGAGGGCTATTGGTCTGTGATTTTCCCTGTTTTTGTATTTTCTCTGTTTTGTTTTGGTATCAGGTAATTCTAGGTTTATAAAATGAATTGGAAAGTGTACCTCCTCTTTAATTTTCGTGAAAGGATTGTGTAGAATTGGCATTAATTCTTCTTTAAATATGTAGTACACTTCTCCAATTAAACAAACTGGGCCTGGAGATTCCTTTTTTGGGAGTTTTTAAATGGCAAATTCAATTTCCTTATTAGTTATTGGGTGTTCAAATTATCTGTTTCATATTGGGTACATTGTGATAGTTTGTGTTTTTGAGAATTGGCTCGTTTTATCTACATTGTTAAATTGATACGTGTAGATTTGTTCATAGTATTCTCTTGTTACCCTCCTGATGACTGCAGGATCTGTGGGATCCCTTACTGTAGTCCTCATATTGGTAATCTGTGTCTTACCTTTTTTCCTTTGTTGTTCTTGCTAGATTTTTTGTCAATTTTATTTGTCAATTTTATTGATCTTTGCAAGGAATCAGCTTTGTTTTATTGATTATTCTCTTGTTTTTCTGTTTTCAATTTTATTGATTTCTGCTCTTATATTTCTTAGGCCATTCCTCCTGCTTTTTGGGGTTTATTTGGGTTTATTTTTCCTTTCTTTTCCTAGTTTCTTGAGTTGGGAACATAGACTATTGATTTGAGAATTTCATTCTTTTCTAATGTAAGCATTTAGTGCTATAAAATCCCCTTTCAGCACTGCTTTCACTGTGTTCCACACATTTGGTATGTTTTTTTCATTTGCATTCAGTTCAATGTATTTTTAAATTTCCTCTGAGAATACCTCTTTGACACACATGTAGTATTTGACATGAGGAAAGCTGTCCCACACCTCCTGAGCCCATACGCAGAGTGGAGCCTCTTCGTGCCCTAAAGATCATTCTTGACATGCTCATTGTTTATAGCTATGGTGAAACATGTTCTGCTGGAGAAGCGAAGCCCATTCACCCTGTGGGGCGGGTCTTTATGGACTTCACCTTCAGCCCTAGGTACGTCTGTGCCCCTGCTATCATAGTCTTCTAGGGCTGCCTTAGCAAAAGGCCGTAGACTGGGGACGTAAACAACAGACATTCATTTTCTCATAGTTCTGGAGGCCAGAAGTCCAAGAGCAGGGTGCCAGCATATTTAGTTTCTGGTGAGAGTCCTCTTCCTGGCTTGCCAATGGCCCCCTTTTTGCTGTGTTCTCACATCAGGGAGAGAGAGAGGGGGATCTCTTCCTCTCTGATCCTATTGAGCTAGGGCCTCAACCTTAATTACTTTTTTAAACCTTATTTAACCTTAATTTATCCCTATTTATCTTAACCTTATTTAACCTTAACCTTAATTTTTAAACATTAATTACCTCCTCAATCGCCTAAATTTAACCTTGATTACCTCTTAAGTGTAACCTTATTTATCTCCTAAATTACCTAATTTTACCTTTATTACCTCCTTAAAGCTGTATCTCCAAATACAGTCGCAATGAAGGTTGGGACTTCAACATTTGCATTTGGGGGGGGGTGATACAATTAATTCAGTCCATAGCCCCTTCACTCCCACCAGCCCCATACCCTCAGAGGAGAACCTGGCCCCATCTCGGCTCCCACAGGTTCAGTTTAGCATCACTAGCCTTAATTAGCTTCATATTCTGTGCAAAACTCTGCATGGGACAGCATAGAGGTGGAGAGGAAGCAGTGTCAGCCCCCTCTACAAGTCGACTACCTAGTCCAGGGAGAGACATACAGAAACATATGGAAACTCTGCAGAAGGCAGCACTAAGAGACAGACCTGGACTCACCACCTGGCTCCACCACTTATTAGCTGTATGGGACCTACGCAGGTCACTTATTTGCATCCTTATCTGCTAATTATAGACTGTACCTATTCTGTCTGCCTTCAAGGGTTAACATGATCAAATGAGATATGCATGAAGTATGCATGTGAAACACAATAAAGTGTATGCAAAGTATGGGGGAAAAATGGTGGTTTATTTGATTCATGTTGCTCGAGCAGAGGGTATATGGATCAATGGAGAGGACACAGAGGCAGGGTACATGGAAGGGACTAGATGGTGTAGAATGTTGAAGGCTATGTTGCAAGATCTAATCTTTGTTCTTAAAACAGGTTAACTGTGAAGTTCAATGCATATCTGTTTTACAGCTTTCAGAAAACCTTGGCATCCATTTTCATTTGATGCACAAACAGTCCTTTGAATTGCACAGGGTAGGTTCTATTTTTTCAGTTTTAGAGATTTAAAAAAAAAAAAAAATGAAGCTCAGGTTAATTAATTTGCCAAAGTCAGGTAGGTTGTCACTGGTAGACCTGGGATTTCTTTTGTGTGTGTGTGTGTGTGTGTGTGTGTGTGTGTGTTCCAATAAAACTTTACTTACACAAACAAATGGCAGACAGATTTGCCCTGTGGGCTATAGTTTGTTGACCTTTTTATTGTTATGTTAATCACCATACATTACATCATTAGTTTTTGATGTAGTGTTCCATGATTCATTGTTTGTGCATAACACCCAGTGCTCCATGCAGAACATGCCCTCTTTAATACCCATCACCAGGCTAACCCATTCCCCATCCCCCTCCCCTCTAGAACCCTCAGTTTGTTTTTCAGAGTCCATCGCCTCTCATGGTTCGTCTCCCCCTCCAGTTCCCCCCTTCATTCTTCCCCTCCTGCTATCTTCTTCTTCTTTTTTTTTTTTTTTTAACATATGAATTATTTGTTTCAGAGGTACAGGTCTGAGATTCAACAGTCTTGCACAATTCACAGCGCTCACCATAGCACATACCCTCCCCAGTGTCTATCACCCAGCCACCCCCTCCCTCCCCCCCCCTCCACTCCAGCAACCCTCAGTTTCTTTCCTGAGATTAAGAATTCCTCATATCAGTGAGGTCATATGATACATGTCTTTCTCTGATTGACTTATTTCAGAGCTGGGATTTCTAACTCCTAGTCCTTTGTCCACTGCCCCACCCAGTTGTAGGGATGTACAACCAATCCCTGAATGGGATCTAGAATGAAAGCCTATCTTCATGCTCACATGTTCATACATATTAGCAGAGCCTGAAGCAGGGGCTCCTTTGCATCAGCAAGATTTCCCTGATTGATCTAAACTCACCTAAAACTAGGAATAGCTATAGCCCCTGCCTGGAATGATGATAAAGGCTAGTTTCCTTTGTCCGTCAAAGTTTGAAATTTAACCTGAATCACCCTCATCATGAGTCTATAGCCCAGGGGCCAAAGTCATCACTTGTTCAATGACATCTATTAATGAGAAATTTCCTTCAGTGAATCTTAACAACATTTATGATGTAGAGAATGCATAAATGCTTTCTAAATCTTAAAGCTCTGTATATAATAGTAAGAGCTTGTTATTCACTTACATTTTTATTTAGTTTGTATATATTTAGTGCAGTTTCACTCTGGTCATTTAATCTATAGAACTGTGAATTGGCTTTCTTATTTGAATATATTGAAAATATACATTTCAATATCCTCATTTTTCACAAAGAACCTGAAGTGCCATGTAGTACACAAATCACACTTAAATACATCCATCTGTAGAGATAAGACCAGTAGTGGATCCTTGATTAATGATGGCCAGTTTGACTCTGGGGCTTGTAAAGTTAGTTCAAAAGAAAAAAATAGGTACCAGTAGGTAATTAGACTATGAGTCATACAGTGTGAAATTCAAAGACATAGGCAACCAAATTTCAAAATATAACCTGTGATAACTATATCAATGTGTATATTTCATGTGAAAATATGTCTTTTGAAGATAGCAAAGCATTTATCTAGGAAGATCGCTAATACTTGATGGTTTGCATAACATTTTTTGTGATACCTTTAAGAACAACATTTAAAATAGTGTATTAAAATTATAAATACCTAAAACACTCAGGTACTTAATATTTGCCAACCTTGATTCTATCTCTCTTTTCCTTCTCTGCTTTCCATAAAACCTTAACATTTTCTTCTCACTTACAGTAGCTTGGGTGTCAAAGTCCCTAAGCCACCGTATAACTCTCTGGTGCTTGGAATTAGAGACCCTGTCGTTAGGCTTAAAATCGCTTGCAAAAAATGAAATAAAATTCTTCATTTATGATGGTTCTGTTAATACCAGAAAATCCCTAAGGTCACCTCTTAGCTATTGTTTTATTCTCCTACTTTTTTGTGAGGAGGGAAGGCTTTTATTTTCTCCTTAGTGGCTCTGGAGGAGGCCAGAAGAGGGGAAATATGCACAGTCCACGTTGGGGACCCTCCAGAGCCTCCACAACTGCTGCTCCCCAACCAACTGGCCTTCCACCTCACCCTCTTCCGGGTCGCTTGCCAGGATTTGAAGGTACACGTGGCCATGAACGTTCAGTCAAGTTTCTGTCTAGACTGTGAATTGTATTCTGGTGCGTTGGGAAGACAACCAACATGAACTACCCAAAACATGTCTTACTCTTTATTATTAAAGGGCTTTTATGGGCAGTGGGGGGGAGGGAGTAGAACGGGAACTGTGTTTGTTTGGTCCTCAACTGGCCCTCAGGTCCTCCCATCATTTTATAGGTCTGGGAACATGAGGGGACCTCTTCAGTGTCAGCTTGTTTCCAATTAGCTTAATGGTGAAAACTGTGAGCGTGGAGTCAGGCTGACCTGCATTCCTGTCCTGACCCATGACCCGCCACAGCGTGGTGCGCTGCTCCAGGCGTTGATCTGTAAATGGGAATGATAATAGTACTCACCTCAGACAGTTGTTACCAGGATAAATTGAGATCACATATGTAAAGGACTTACCATGGTGCCCGGCAACTCAATAATGTTAGATGTTGCTGTTGCCGGAAGATAGATAGTGGCCACTAAGTGGACAGTAATGCGTGGATTGTGGTTCCTTGGAATCTGTGCTTGCTGTAACAGAAAGAATTATGAGAGCAATTAAAGATTATTCAATTTAAGATTCTCCTATAAAGCTTAGTTCAAAAAATCCTAAAAGAAAACTCTGACTACTCTGTGAGGAAATTCAATATTCATTTCAAGAAAGATTAAAACAAATGAAACTCCTCTCAGAGGCCATTGTGTATCTGTTCATGATCACAGATGTCTGCTTGGAAAAACACCTGCAGTTTCGGGCACCTGGATGTATCAGGCAGTTGAACGTCAGACTCTTGATTTCAGCTCAGGTCATGATCTCAGGGTCATGAGGTCGAGCCCCGTGTTGGGCTCCATGCTCAGTGAGGGAGTCTGCTTGAGATTCTCTCTCTCCCTCTCCCTCTGCTCCTCCCCCTGCTCACGCTTTCTCTCTCTCTCAAAAAACCCCAAAAAACAAAAAAACAAAATAAAACAAAACCCTGTGATTAGAAAACGAGTTTCCCCTTGCTCCGTTCTTTCCTTAGGCTCTTGAACTTTCTAGCACTTGTCTACAGAGTTACTCTGTAAAACACAATAGAGGTTTAAATATTTGATCTGACAGATTATTTTAATCATAGTTAATAGGCAGTAGTCCTGTAGATTAGCTACGAGTGTGGGGCTTCTTAAGCACCCAGAAGCATGTGTGAAGGGGAAATTCTCCCACGGTGTCCACGTCAGGTCTGACACCATTGCTTTAGTGCACACGTAACGCAACAGAACCCCACGTGCCCTCTAAATGACAACTTGCAACTTACTATGAGAAGTGTCTAACTTTGCCTTCTAAACACTTCCATGGCAGTCTTAGGCTCAACTTTTATTTTGGTTCCTTGCATCCTGTCTACATTAGAAAGAATGACTCGTCCCGGTGCATGAGCTCATTCTCTGTTTGTGGGGGCGGTTCCCCAGTTTCTGAGGAGAGACAAATCACAGAGTCTTGAACATTCTAAATCTGAATCATGTAACTCTTTTCTTATGGTATTCTTTTTTTTTTTTTTTACAGATTTTTCTGTATTTGAATAGCTTCTCCTTTAAAGCTTCATTCACTTAAAAGTTATTTGCATTGAGTTGCTTGGGATTATACATGAACTATTTTAGAAAACAGCTTTTACAGTCCGGTCTTTGCCAAAGATTTGGTTTTAGTTATTAAGGTGGCCAGACATTTTTCTTTTTTTTTTGACTCAAGCATCTTAAACAGAATTCCACTAAGTTTTAAAACAGAACCGTATACTAGTTTCTTTATAATACAACATAGTAAGTGTTTGCTGTGCAATAACAAATGAATACGGTATAATACTTGTAAAGCGGTATGACTAAATTCTGTCCAAGAAAACTCCACCATATGGTTCCTCCAGCTCATAAGTTTGGCTGAAATCCTTAAGAATTCTCCTGGTGACTATGGCTGCTGATGCATTTAAGCCCCATGGAGTCACGAAAAATTGCAGTAAAATGAAAATTCGCTATATAAAATGTTTTAATGGGGAATACATGGGATTTATCCTGAATGTGCTAAGATTATATAGAAAAGTGTAAATTTTTCTTATGGATTTGTGGAACAATTTAATGCTCATAGATTGCATGTTGACAAAGGTAGAATGCTTGCAGTGAATCATAAGAGGCCTAAATGGGGCTTTTATTGTATTTGGGGGTCTCAAGGAAACATATCTCTGAAATCATAATGGAAGTCAAAGGGAAAAGAATGTAACTTAATACATACCTTTTAACTTTACACATAGCTATTTAGGGACTGCCTGAGATGCATAAAGTAAGATCAAGCTTTCCTGAATTTACCAGTTCATCATCTGAAGAATTCTTAAACTAAGCCCTGTTGATTTCTCCACTGGATGCTGAAAGAGAATTAATGATATTTCCCCAGCCAAGTCAAGGTTGGATGCTCTACAGATTATTTCACTGCTTTTCCCTTTCCAGCACTTTCTTTCAACTTGGGCCCTTTGCAGTGCCCTGTAAAAGAGAGCACACTAAACTTTTCTGTCTTTAAATACACAAGATCTCTTCTTGCTTAAATGGTAATGAATAAATTACTTTCTGCCGCCTGACAGAAAGATGAATTGTTTAGCACTTATTATGCAGCCATCTACTTTAAACCCTGATTACAGTTCAATTCATATTTGATTCATAGAACTTGAAATATTCATCATTCCACCCCCTGCCCCCCTTCAAAAGGTCCTGGGACATCTTCCTGTTTCAACAAACAAGACGTGACTCATGCTTTCCAGCTCCCTCTCCTGTGGGGGTCTTGGTGGTAGACCAGCCAGAGACACGTGTGCGCGGCATGAGCCCTAAGTTGGGCGGATTGAACGCTTCGCCGTTCCCTGGCCCACGGCTGTTCGCACAACAGAGATACGATAATCTTCATCTGCTAAGTTAGGGAGTGGAAAGCGGCTACCTGCCTTCCACTGCAGAAAGTCGCAGCATCAACAGTGAGTTGTGTTTGGGGGGAGAGGGATCGAAGAGCCCGCAATGTCCTTCCTTGCAAACCGCCCTGCTTCGGAATCAAGGGAATGATGTGTTGTCCTCTTGGTACTGGGCAGAGGGCAGCTGGGGCTGGACGACACCAGAGAACGGAGGAGAATTTTCCATTCTAATTGGGCTAGAGAGAAATCTTTTTATAAAACAGAGCTGCGGTGGTCTGGAAAAGGCTGCTGTTGGCCTTCCAGAGAGCATCCTGCCCAACAGAGCCTCCCTGCGTCAGCCAGGTCTCAAAGCCACGGTGGCGCCTGGCATTAAGCATCATTAGGGATGATGGGTGTGATTACCTGACACTGAGATCTTTCTCTTTTGGAAACTGCAGCCAGGCTCCTAGCAGCAGGTCTCCTAACTGCAGCGGGTAGACCGCAAGTGCTTTGGAGTAGCTCCTGGGTGTGGGGATGTTGGATAGCTGGGGCAGGGATAAGAGGGGCTTCCTTTTCATGGCGAGTCTCTCCCACTCCATTTGGGCTTCCGCCATGATCTCTGCAGAGACCTGTTTTGCTGGAAGGCAGCCATATACAAAGCAGAGAAGTAGAGAGGAAAATGCATACAGCCTTAGTCTCCTTGGGCTGCTATAACAGTTCTGGAGGCTGGGAAGTCCAAGGTCGGGGTGCCAGTGTGGTCAGGGGTTTGGTAAGAGTCCTATTCCTGCCTTGCACATGGTTGCCTTCTTGCTGTGTCTTCAGGTGGTAGAGAGAGAGAGAGCAGGAGAGCGGTGCTGGTCTCTTCTTCTTCTTAAAAGGATACTAAGCTCATCATGGGACCTCCACCCTCATGACCGCATCTAAACCTAATCTCCTCCCAAAGGCCTTTCCTCCTAAGACCATCACACTGGGGCTCAGGGCTTCAACATAGGAATTTGATGGGGACACAAACATTTAGTCCATAACACATACCATGGGCAGTTCTCCCGAGCCCAGCGCTACTCCTCACTTCTTTGCTTTTGCAGGTGTTACTTACTCTGATGGAGATGCCTTCATCTGTCTTGGTCTTGTGACAAACCCATGTTTTAAGGTGCCAGTTGAGGGATCCTCGAAGCCCTTCCCAGCCTTATCTTCGCTTGCCATGTGGAGCCTAAAGGCCCCAAAAGTGTCCTGTCTCACCTCCTTCCTCCCCTGCCCCTGGGGCATGCAGAGCATGGGGGACCTTCTCCGCACCAGGCAGAGGCAGAATTGGATTCCTCTCTGTGTCTCCAGGGCCTGTCCCCAGCCTGGCCTGCCAGTAACAGTCAGAGAAGGTTTGCAGGATGAATGAGTGAGTGTAGTGAGCATGGGATTGACAGAAAAAGTGGGTTCACACATGTACTTTGCCCCTCACCAATTCACTTATCTCTCATACTCCCTGGCTATCAGTTTTCTAATCTGTTCAATAGTGGTAATTTTAATTGCTACTTTGCTGGGCTATTGAGAGAATCAAATTAAATACCTGGAGGGGGAGAGCTTTGTAAATGGGAAATGATTCAAACAGTTTGGAACATTTTCTGGGACTATGTACACGCATATATACATACATACATACACATGTACACACATGCAAGTGTGGGCATTCTTCCTTCCCTCTACCCATGGATTCTGAAGTCAAACAGTTAATATTGAAGTCGAGCTCCAGCCCCCTTCTAGCTATGTAATCTTTAATGATTAATTTTCTCATTTGTAAAATCAAGAAAGCAAATAGAGGATGTTGGTGAAGATGACATAATATAAAGTAGTGAAATCGCTTCCTACAAAGCCTCTATGGGGTCTACAGACACTCGTCCTTACATCCTTACACACACCCCAAGCTTTGCTGACCTAGAGCTCCTTGGGCCCACACCACTCAGGTTGGCCACTGTGGGTCCCACACAGTAGGGACTCTGAGGTAGCTTATTACCCGGGTGTTCATCTCATCGCCCCAGTGAGTATATATCTTCTGGGGATGAGGCACCCCCACCTCGTCCAGCACCAGGTTCTGCCCACAGTGAACACCCACCCCATAAAGCCCAGGTGAATGAATGTCTCTATTTACAGTGCCTTGGAGCAGGGCCTGGGCAGAGCACAGGAACAAGGAATCTTAGATACTGAGTCAAGGTGATGGTATCCTGGATGTTTCTCCTCACCCTGCTCTGCAGGAATAGTTCCCTCAAACCAAGGTTGGCCCTTCTGTTCTGCAGGCACGAACACCAAAGAGGAAGGGGCGCCCTCCCCCTGGCATCTCCTTTCTCTCCCCTGCCCTCCTTCCCCTTAGAATTTCTTGCACTCATCTTATAGACATTAAACCTTCCTTTGTAACACAGAAACATTTCTGTGTGAGAACTCAAGGAATTCCAGAGGGTTGGTTCTGCTTTGTTAGAGACCCCGAATGAGATGAACTTGGAAGAAATTTAAGGGTCCAGACATAACCCTGGCCTCCCCTTACACAGCCCCACCTGAACAGTCCCCCCAGGACTTGGTTTGGGGTTCCTGTTCTCACCTAGAGCAAGGCTAGGGTTTGAGCAGAAGGAGAGCCCTTTTTCCTTCACGTGCCCCGAACACTGCAGTGAGCATATTTTGCAATCTGAAAGCAGGACACATGGTTTGACGAAGGATTTTTTTCCTATTTGATTTCTTTCTATGAAGTCTTGCTGGGGTATAAACATCTAATCCCATATGTTACACATTACAGTGAATACACTTTATTGAAAAGGAAAAAAAATACATGAGCAGAAATACAATTTTAGCTTTATGTGTATCTGTGTATACATCAAGTAATTTAGTATTTAAACATCTTAATTCAAGACAGCTCCAGAATATTTAACCCAACAACTGAACAACTGTTGTAAACATGCTTTGCAAGTAGACATTTGAAGAAGATTTATATATTATGATTAATTTTTATTTAAATTTTTATTTAAAAATTTGTTCTTTTGTAAAGATAGTATAAGCATATTATAGAAAATTTTAAATACAGGGAAATAAAAGAAATTCATTTATATTTTCATAGCTTTAAAGCAATAGCATTTTGTTTATTTCTTTCCAAACTCTGGATGAATTTTATATCCTAGTGGTCAAGAGCACAGCCTCTTGACACAGACCTGAGTTCAAATTCACACTCTATTGCTTACTATCTGTATGATTTAGGGCAAGTTACTTAACCTCTCTGTGCCTCCGCCCTCATCATTATAAAATGGAGATACTAATGGCATTGTTAAAAAATTATTCATGACTTTTTTTAAGATTTTATTTATTTATTTGAGAGAGAGAGCGTGCATGAGCATGAGTGGGGGGAGGGGCAGAGGGAGAGGGAGAAGCAGCTGGGAGCCCGATGCAGGGCTCGATCCCAGGACCCTGAGATCATGACCTGAGCCCAAGACAGACGCTTAACCAACTGAGCTACCCAGGTGCTCCTCTTGACATTTGTGAAAGAACAGTAAGGCAGATTTTATTTAAGAAGGGACCTACCATAATGAGTTTGTAGTAGAGGAGAGGGATTGGGCTCAACTTTTAACGCAACAAGGAAAAGTGAGAATTTATAGCCAAGGAGCAGGATGGGGTCAGTGGATAGAGGAAACACCCTAGGTGAGGGAAGATTCTAGCTAAACTGACTTAACAGGATTCTTGCTGAGGGCAGATCAGACATTAACTAGGGGATGGTGGAGGCTGAGGACCCAGAACAGATATTGAGGGGTTTGGGCTGAACGGGCTTAACAGGATTCCTGCTAGAACTGGACTTTACAAAGAAGGACATGGGAACCCCAGATTGGGTGTGGTCAAAAGGAGAGCTCAGAAGAGCCTGCCTAGAGTTTGATCAAGGGGAGAATCTTCATCAGCACCTACCACATACAGTCATTGTGAGAATTTAGAGTGTTTAACAAGTGTTAAAGTGAGCCACCATATTTATTTTACATTATCTTAATCATCCTACATGCATTTTATATCTTTTTCATTTAATGTTTTACCATAATTTTCTTCCACATTGCACATACTTTTTTGTAACTATGATTTTCAATGGCTACAAAACATTGCATCAGATTGCACTTAACCATTCTTCTATTAGTGGACATTTAAGTTCACCCCAGGTATTTTTTTACTTTAAATAGCACTGTCCTGAAAATCATCATGGATATCACTTTTTCATAGTTTATTTTATTGTGAGAATAGATTCCCAGAAGAGGAGTATCAGGGTCAAAGGCTATGAAGTTGCGATTGCTCGTGGTATGCCAAATGGCTTTCCAAGGGCTTGAATCAATTTATATTTCCAAAGTAGAAGATAAGCGCTTTAAATCACCCTCACCAAATTGAGTCCTGTCATTTTTTAATCAGCAAATTTAATAGGTAAAAAAATTTTTCATTCACGATAAATATGGTTGAGTGTTTCCTAAGTGCAGGGACGGGGTCTCACACTAGGGATGCCGAGATGGAGAACATTGGTTCTGCCTGTGCTCCAGAGGAGGAAACTGGAAACCAAGCTAACAATTAAAACCAGAGGGATAAGTCCCTCCCAGAGTGCAGGGGAGGGACCCTCACCTAGCTTGGAAGTCAGGGAAGGCTTTCTGGAAGTGGAGGGCTTGAGTTAGTCTTGAATAAAGAATAGTGGTTAGCCATGGAAGGTGGTGGAGGGTGGTTCCATGTGCAGAGGAGGTGTGAGGAGCTGGCACACTTGGAAAACTACAAGAAATTGGGCGTAGGTATGGTTGAAAGAATGTTGAGAGATGAGGGTAGGCCAGGTCAGCAGAGAAGCTGGGTTCCTTTAATGTTACAGTCTTAAAGGTTGTTTGTTTGTTTCTTAATTTGTTTTTGATAATATAAGCAGCCTCGGTAGAACCCTGCAAGAGAGTTGCTCACTGCATATAATCAGATTTACCAATTGGGTCACAGTATTAAAATGTGAAAGGAATTTAGCCATGATGATTCTTCACTAAATAAAGTTAACCTGTATACTATTAGTGTTGCTGCTTCACTAAGTGAGGTTAACCCCTATTGTAGTCCAGGTGGCAGAGCAGTGAGGCTGGCAGAGATGATCTTCAGAGTCTTCCCACTACCCCCACTGCACCCCTTTTTTGTTCTTCTCTTTCCTGGTTTTCTCCACAGGTTTGGGGACCTGCCCCACCCACTTCTCCTTTAAGTAATCTCACAATACCATAGAGAAGGTTGATTGGCCAAGCCCTCTCATACTAAGATGGTAGTGATTAGTTAAGAGGTCCAGCCCTTACCTCTCCAGGAGCATTTGGATTTTAAAGGAGGTCATTTGGAAATAGAAAATCTTGCAAACTCAAAAATCTCCAATGGTTGAATTTCAGGCCAGAAGACTGGCCAGTGAGAGAGCTCTTTAAGGCTGGGGGTGGGCAAGAAGTATCTTCTGGGCCTCTTCCATCATCCACCATATTGGAGAGGGTTTGTGCAAGTCCAGGCATAGACATAACCTTGTGTCCCACTGCCCAGGGTTGGCTGTTGCCTTGGAATGTCTCCTTCATCTTGTTTTCTAGGTAGAGTGGGATCAGTGTCCTGGGATAGAATGCACCTTGTGATCAGCTGTCTCTGAAAGCTGGTGAGAATCAGGAAAGTGCCCAGTTGCCTGGCTGGGAGGGAGGGCTTCTATGAAATGGCCACATTTCCATAATCTCAATGTCACCTACATTTTTGCCCTAGCCACCTTGTACGTAGGAAAAAAAAAAAATCTAGGGCAGTGCTTTTTCTCTCACCTCAGGAAAACATTATAATTCCCTCCCAGAAGATTTCCTAGATCTTAAATATCAGCTCAAACATTTATGCATGAAAAATTAGGGGCCATGAATGATGCATGCGTTCTGGAAAGTCTGCTCGTAAATCTCCCCTCCCTCCTTTGCAAAGTCCCAGGATGGCAGCCAAAGCCTCGTTTCCAACCCCTATTTCGAAGCCACCTGAGATGAAATTTCCTATTTGTTTCCAACTTCCATGGCCTTTGCATATTCAGCCCTCCCCTGTGGCAGATAAGTCTGCTATTATCTTGTCTGAGATATTGTTCTTTTACTTGACCAGATTATAGCACAATTGTCAGTTTGCTCTTTAATAATACTACTTCACAGGGGATTTGTAAGGATTAATGAAATAATGTTTGAAAACCACTTCCAATTTGTATGCACTCTTTCTATGGAAGCTTGGGGGTTATTATTTCTTAGTGTTTATACTGTATCTCCCGTGTAAGAAGTTTTAGATGCTTTGCAAACATTTGGATCTATTTCAGTGAGATGATGAAGCAATTGGCTGTTCGAGCTGGAGGGGCCTTTGAGACCATCTAGCCTTACCTTCAGACTGAGGAGGTGAGAAGCCTGAGGCCGAGAGAAATACCCAGCACAGCAGAGCTGCTTAGTGGCGGAGCCAGGTCTAGAATCTGCTGCCCTGTCTCCTTGCTCAGTTCTTCAAGTCTGATGGATTGAATTGTGCCCCTCCCCAAATTCAAATGTAGCACCTTGGAATGTGACCGGATTTGAAAATAGGGTTGTTGCAGATGTAGTTAATTAAGATGAGGTCCTACTGGAGGAGGGTGGGCTCCTGGTGTCCTTGTAAAAGGGGGAGATCTGGGAACAGGCACACATAGAGGGAGATCATCGTGTGAGCATGAAGACAGCCATCTACAAGCCAAGAAGAGAAGCCTGGAAGGGATCCTTCCCTCAGAGCTCTCAGAAGGAGCAAACCCTGCCAAAACACCTTGATTTGGGACTGCTAGCCTCCAGAACTCCAAGACCATACATTTCTAATGTTTGAGTCACCTGGTTTGGGGTACTTCTGTACCGTGGCCCTAGCAAACTAACAAAGTCTTTCTTACCCTTAATTCTAATTATTGCCATTTAGCACATAAGAGATTGAGACAGGCAGAAAGGGAGACATTTGGTCCAAGGCTGGAAAGACAAATAATGAGCTCAGAAACTCAGCTGCTTGTCCCTGCTCACCCCAGAACTCCTCTTGGGACTGCCGCCCGTGATGGCCCCAATTTGATGCCCCTCTGAGGCCCTCAGTGTGGGTGGAGGCACCTGCCACAGCCCATGCTGATACACCCGTGCCCTACAGGCTGCTTCCTGGCATTCCTCCAGCATCCTTCCTGTCCCCAGAAGGCAAGCAGCAGTGCTGAGTGAGGGCAGTAGCCCGGGGACCCCCACTGCATGTTGTTTGACCATCCAGGAGGGGTCTTCAACTATGACGGTTCTAAAAGTTTTCTTGTAAATGAGATGCTAGGAGCTCAGAATCCAGTTTTCTGGGGTAACGCCCACCATACATCAGGGTAGGTTCCCAGGCCCCTTTCTCAAAGCCCATGTGAGTGGTATTGTTCTAGAAGTTGCACACTAGCAATGCTGCTTGCTGTTTGGGAATTCATGGCGACATTGATGAGGGCTCTTTCAATGGGTTCAAAAAGCTGGCAGGCATACTGGGGGGCTTTCAAGGGAGGAGGTGTGAAAAATGCAGAACCCTCAGGATTCACACCCTCAAAACAGAGGGAGAGCACTAGGAGCATTAGAACTTGAGGGGTCGGCACTCCAAGGAACGGTTTTAGGAATTTTTTTTTCCCATACTGGGAAAAACCAAGTATATTTGTGAATGAGGAAAGGAGCAAGCCCCATGAGATCACAGATGATCCCAGAGGAGGCCTAGAGAGTTCACGGCATTGGCCTGAGGCCACATGGTGAGTGAGTGGCAGAAGAGGGACTCCTGTCTGCCAGTCCAGGGCTCTCTACTGGGCAAAGACTGTCCAAACTTCAGTCCATCGTTTCCAAAGCTCCATATTACTCCTGCTCTCATTTACTTGGTATTGTTAGAAGTCAATTAGCTTTTTTTAAAGAACTAAATATATTTAACCTCATCTAAAGTGATAATATCTGCAAAATTATGGCTTTGACATGCTAGTTATGTAATTTTTTTCTTAATACGTATTCAAATAAGTGTATAACTATTTTTAAAGTGTTTTATTTTTTCATCATCTTGTACATAACTGGTAGTAACCACCTGTTTCATAGTTTGAACAACTCTGCCCTGGGGGTAGCATGTGATAGGGAGAGGAGAAGTAGGGCCTGAGGAGCATCCTGCAGGGAGAGGGGGTGGAAAGGGTGGGAGCACAGAGGGAAGGTTTAACTCTGGAGAGAAGGAGGGACTTTCTTCCCCTAATATGAGGACAAATGGGCTCAGGGACAGAGCAACCTTGAAATGGAGGGGAAGGAAGATGACAGAGCTCATGCCCACTGACCTTGATTTTTTTTTAAACAAAGCAGTATGACAAACTGATGACAACTTGAAGGGAGCATTGAGCTTTAGATTTTAAATCAAAATTGTATTATAGTTCCCCTGAGATTTAACCTTGTTTGTCAAAGGGCAGAAGCAAGTTGTTTCAGAAGAAAAAAGTTGGACTTTGAACCTCAACTGTGGTTCTTAAAACACTATTGTAATTGCTTCTGGATTGGATTTGGAGGTTGACCTTTGATCTGAAACATTAGTTTCCTAAGATGAAGCCACTCCGTAAATAAAGGCTGGTGTGATTGCCCTGATCTGGGCTGAATGTGGGTCAGAAATGAAGAGCAGCTTCTAAAGCACTGGCCCAGCCCCTCCCCAGCAGTTCACCATGTTGACCCTGAGGAAGGGGACTGAGGAATGTGTTGGAGCAGACTCTGCACCCCTCCCCATTTGACCTCAAAGCGCCTACCTGTAGACACCATATAAGGGTAGGTCTTCCCAGCCTAACTGTGATGCCAGGACGGAAGAGTTCTCACATGACTGTGGATGTGCTGCATTTTCACCCAGGAACTAGGTGGACAAATCCCACCATCTCCTGATCCCTGAAAGAGAGCAAAGATGATGGCAACAATCATTGGCATGTACTGTTAAAGAAAAATGAATCATGGAATGCTACATCGAAAACTAATGATGTACTGTATGGTGACTAACATAACATAATAAAAAAATTATAAAAAAAAAGAAAAATGATTCTGATGCTTGTTAAAATGGTAACGAAGGCTTTATTCAAGGCTATCGCAATAAGGGAGATGGAGCTCACTTCCAAATACAACAAGGACATGTGAGAATTTATAGCCAGGGAGCAGGTTGAGGGGGTCGGATGGAAAAGCACCCAGAGGAGACATCAAGGGTAGGGGGATTCTTGCTAAACTGACTTAGCAGGATTCTGGCTAAGATGGGGTGAGGCAGGCCAAAGACAGCACAGGGGGCCAAGGTTAAGGTCTAGTGGGCTCAGAAGAGCCTGACTGAAGCTTGGGCAAGGAGAGAATATTTGTCAGTCTCCGAATCATTTAGAGTAAATGAGATATGCTGTCAACTTACAGAGGGGGGATCCTTGCAGAAAAGAGACAAACTAGATAAGTCTGTAAAGGGGCAGGGACCAGAGAATAGAGAAAGAGGGAATTTACCATAACAGCATTTACTGGTGGCCTACCATCATGCCAGGCACATGAAATAGGCTAAAAAAATTTAAAAAATTTTTTCCTATTTAATTATTTTTCTTATTTAATTATTTCCTAGGGTACTTGTTGATTATAAATTGCAAAATGATTACCACCATAGTATTAGTTACCACCATAGTGTTGGTTACCACCTCCATCCTGTCACATAGTTACCATTTCTCTTTTGCAGTGAGAACTTGTGAGATCTCTCTTAGCAACATTCAAATATATGATACAGTATTGTTAAGTAAAATCACCCTGCTGTACAGTAAATCCCCAGAACTTATTCATCTTACAACTGGAAGTTTGTACCCTTTGAGCAACATCTCCCCATTTCTCTCATCCCCCAACCATTGGCAACCATCCCTCTAGTCCTTGTTTTTCTGAGTTTGTCTTTTTTAGATTCCGTATGTAAGTGAGATCATACAGTATTTGTCTTTCTCTGTCTGACTTATTTCACTTACAATAATGCCCTCAAGATCCATCTGTGTTGTTGCAAATGGCAGGATGTCCTTTTTTCCCCGTGGCTGAATAATATTCCATTGTGTATTTATATGTGTGCGCATGCGTATATATATGTATGTATGTATGTATATATCTCACATCTTCTTTATCCACTCATCCATCTACGGACTCTTAGGTTGCTTTTGTATCTTGGCTATTATGAATAATGCTGCAGTAAACACAAGAGTGCAGATATCTTTTTGATATCCTGTTTTCATTTTGAGATAGGATAACATTTAATTGTGAGGCAGGGATTATTCTCCCCTTTGAACAAACTGAACTTCCAAGAGGTCAAGGAATGCAGAGCTGGCATGTGATGGAGTTGGGATTGGACACCAGGTCTCACTGGTGCCAACCAGGGGTGGCTGTCAAGGAAAGGGAGCCAGGTGGCCCTGGTCAGCAGGCACCTAAGGACTCAGGGGTCCAAGAAAAGCAGGACATTGGTTTAGGGAGGAACCATAGGTAGGACAGAGGAAAGGTAACTCTGCTCCTGGTTCTTACCCATTTTTCCTGAGCCCTGACATCCCTGGTGAGTCTCCTACAGCCTGGGCTGGATCAACACCGGTTGGATGCAAGATGATGGTTAGGCAGCCAGCACTGGCTTCTGCCTTATTGCCCAGTCATCCCTGTTCTGCAGAGCTCACCTTTCCCCTGACTTGCCAAAAGTGGGTCTGTCTCTACTTAGCCACGGGGAAAATCCAGTCCAGCTGAACCCGCACAAAGCTAAGTAACCAGGTTATCACAGGACAGGAGTAAATCAATCTTGGTAATCACGTTTGGCAGTATTTGAAACCATTCCGTTTGGACAGTGCAAATTCATTTTATGGTATAAAATGGTGTGTGTTTGTTGTGGAAAAACACTGAACTCAGTCCCACTACCTGGTGTTCAAAATCTCCTATCCATGAAGAACAGGGTTTTATTTTCTTAGTGGAGGAGATACAGACATTGTAAGGTGCTCGTGTACCAATGTGATCCATGCCCCCGCTAAAGATCAAGTCAGCCGATGTCCACAGCAGGGAAGAACAGTGGCCAAGCCAGGGGGCTCTGTTTCCATTTACATTCTTTCTCCGAAGCTGATTTTTTTTTTTTTTTTTAAACAGGAAAGGCCTATTCTTTGAAAGGAAGTGTCAACATCTGAAAATATTAGCTAATTTGACTTCCTAAGGAGAAATACAAAAGGGATAGAAGCAGTTTATTATGTTAAATCTCAAATAAACCTTGACAATTAAAAGTAGAAGGAGAGCCAAAAGTAATTAAAAGAAGCAGAGAATGAGAAATGCCGGGCATCTGGGATAAATTTAAGATTTCAGCTGAGCACTAAATTTAGCTCTAGGCTTCCTTTTGGCACAGACATTTAAAAAATAATTTGGGTTAATAAAGTTTTTTAAGTTCATTTACAGAAAGCTACCAGTGACCACAATCATGGCAGAATACTTATGACTCAACAATTAGCTTGGGGACCAAAATTGAAAGAGGACCAGAATTCATGACCTTGCTCTCAATGTTTTTCCTTTCTGATAAAGCTCATGTTTGATAGCGTGCCTTACCATAGAGACTCCGAGCCCCCTTTGTGTTTGCACACCCAGGGTGGGAGGAGGCCATGCTCCCTAAGTGTTGTATTCGTTTTGATTCCTTCCTTCCCACACTGGCTGGGAGTTGTTCTGAGGGCTACATGTAGTCTGGAACTCTAAAATTCCAAAGGTATCTGTGGAAGTGACAGAGAAAATCAGAGCTGGACAGTAGCTGCTGCAGTAACAAGAGATTTTACTCAGGAACAATTGCAACAGGAGAAAAGAGACCCCAGCATAGAGCTAGGCTCATTTCCAAATATGACAAAAAAAGTAGGGATTTATTGCCAAAGAGCAGTTGGTGGATGGAGAATTGGGAACAGAGTAGGATTAGTCTGGTTACACTGACCTAACGAGAGTCTTGCCGAAGGCAGGCTGGGGTAATCAGACACTCCCTGGAGGAGAGTAGGGGATGAGGAATTTGGCCAGATGTCCGGGGTGGGGATTCTCTGGCTCACCCGACTTGCTGGGATTTTTACTAAAATTGGGCTGTACAGGCCTGACAAGGAGGTACACGGAAGGTCGAGGCTCACAGGGCTTAACGGACCTTGACCAGATTTAGGTCAAGGAGAGAGTCTTTGTCAGAAGACAGCAAAACCACCCGTTTCCAGATTCATCCCCTCAGTAAGCATTGCCGGGCTCTCCCATTCCCACCGCCACCCCTGCTGTGAGCTAAAGCACCTGGAGAGCTGCCATCCAGGAGTCCTTCCCAGCCAGGCGAGCCTTCAGGGCTGGGGGCCAGAAGGAAAGAGAGACAAGGTCAGAAGAGCAGTGGCTGGAAAGAGAATGGTCACCAGGGAGAACTCTCCCCTGGACAAGGGTGATTCCTCCTCAGCTGGCTCAGTGCGGCTCCATCTCATGATAACTCTGGGAACCAGAGAGAAATTAACCATGTTAGAAATAGAATTCCTACATTTGTCATAAAGCATGGAGCCCTAAAATGTGGACATGACTGGCAGCCATGAGCAAGACCAAGAAAGCAGGATAAAATGAAAATTATCAGGGGCTTTATTGATCATCCAGGTAGAGATGGGGAAAAAAAAAACCAAACTTGCAGTTAAAATGAAGGGGATGGATGCAAATTACATTTAGAAAGCCTTCATTTTTCTTATTTTTTTTTACATTAAAGTCAAAGATGGCTTTTCGAACACTACTGAGATGGTGACCACAAAGTTATCTTATAAGCAGCAAGGCATTCAACAGTTGTTCACCTGGAAGGCAGTGGGGGGTCGGGGGGGAGGGAGACTGGTGTCCAGTCTCAACTCTGCCACTACCAGCTGTGTGATTTGGGGCAAGTCGTCCTGCCCGGATCTGGCATTGACACCATAGAGGAAGAACCTATTTGTCTCTCTCTGCTATCTGTTCGTTTATTTATCCAAAATCCACCTTCCTCCCCATAAGATTCAAGATGGCTGACATAAGCATTTAATGGAACTGCTAACAGCTGACAAACGAACAGCAACAGGATGCTCAAAATCTACCTCTCTATAGTTATGGTGAGGAAGTACTATTCCTCAAAAGATGTTTACTCTTTGTATGGGCATGTAGTAGATACTCAGGAAATGTTTGTTGAATCTGCAAATATGCTAGTGCCAGCCCGAGGAGGTAAAGCACTGTGGCTTCTCCCCACAACCCCCCAAGGGGAGGTAGAGAAAGTTTCTTCTGCAGCAGCTTCCTTTCCCTGTGCACGACGCCTTCCATCCCCTCAAGGCCTCTGACTCTGATGGTGGTGCTCTTTGCTGCCGGCCCTTGCAGTCCATCCACCCCAAAGGCTGTCAGGTGCAGTGTGTTTGGACTGATAGGTAACACCGCCCCACCTGCCCCTCTCCCAGGCTCTGCCATTATTAGTGACCCAGGTCACAGGAGGGAAACTTTGGCTCTTCCTTAGGAGCTGAAGCCCAAGAAATGGGCTCCAACATAGATCTGGGAGAATCAATTAATGGTCCCAGACACTTCAAATAAATTTTTTAGTGGGTTCTGGGAGAAAGTACAGTGTCAGCAACTCCAAACTGATTTCGGTATAAGTGAAATGTATTCAAGGAACAAAATTCACAAGCAGACCTGGAGCGTGATTTTATCTAGTCATTTTTAAAATTATTGTTGAGAGGCAGAATCTAGTTACAGAGAAATGACTTGGTGCTGATGCCTAGATTCTAGCTGTAGAATGAGATACAGGGTAACGTTTGCCCAATGACCTTTTCCTTCCACAGGACAGTTAATAGATCTTATTTTTGTAGAGCTATGATCTTGTCAGTTCAATTCGGCTTGCCGACCAAACTGGAGAGAAACCTTTTCTCCCAACAAACCAAGTGCTCCCGTCTGCTACTACCTGGAGTTGAGCTTGCTGGCTGGTGTGAGTGGAATTTTAGCTTTATCAGGCCAGCAGTGGAGCGGAAATAATAAACATGGGATTCGAATGAAGGGAAAGCAGAAAGTAGAACTCATCTGAGAAGAATGAAACCCTTTAAATGAAAGTGCATCTTTCTCAATAATAGGAATTCTAATGTTCTTGGAGTCGTTATTGTAATAGCTTTCTCCAGAGTGCGCAATACATTAGGGATCCAAGTCAGAGCAGAGGATGAGCAGCCCTGAATCATTTGTCCACCGTGAGCCTTCTGCCATTCATATGCCTCAGATCCCCCGTCTACACCCTGGCAATGGCAGCCCCTCATACTCCTCCTTTTGCAGCCTGTGGGCAAACAGAAAGATGTACTGATCTGTATTTGCCAACAGAGTGACACTGGTATCTAGGTCCAACATGAATGGAATGAATGCCTTTTTTCCCTGCTCCCAGGCCTGTTTGAAGACCTGGCAAATAAGTGGAAGGTAAGATATACGTGGAACTAGGTCTCAAAGACGAAACCAAGACTGATGTGTGAAGGCTTTAGGGAGTTGGCTTTGACTCAGCCTAGGCAAGTTGTATGACAGTGAATATATTTTGTTGATAAACGGGCTTAAAGGAAGGTTACCCACATGTCACAGATGTTTCAAGGAGGGGTCTCCTCATTCGTGCAAAATGGTGGGACGATATGATATTCAAGATCCCGTCCAAATCGAAGATTCTGGCTTCTAAGATGTTATTCATTGAATGTGTAGATGAGTGAGGGAAGACCTCTGAGATAATAGCTCTTATCATTTTTCTTCTGTGGGCCACAAGGATGGGATAAAGACCTCACAGAGCCTCTGTCCCTCCCTGCTTGCCACTGTGTAATTCTCAGAATGGAAGGGCAGACTGCAGTGCTTTGGGCTAGACACCAGTAAGGGTGAATGAAATTAAAACCATTCACCCAGAGAAGGTATGGGCATTAGAAATAGAAAATGCAAATATGAGAGACCAGTAGATACTGGGACACTTCAGAGACCACACAAGATGCCCACCACTTGTTCACAGGCATAGTTTAAGAGCCAAGGAAGTTGTCTTGAATGGGAGGTGTAACTTCATTTCTGCTGCAGAATCCTCAAAAATTTATGCCACAAGAAGGAGTAATTGCTATTTCTCTAAGGTCAAACATCTTGGTCTTGGTGGTGGTAACAAGGAGCCATGGAAAGAACTTAGCCTGGAGGGCAAGGGGCAAGTTACTATTGTCTGTTCAAAGTCTGTCTTCACTGAAAAAGTCCGTTAGAGCAGAAATAGAACCCATGTCCCCATTGTCCACCACAGTGCTTGGTACTTAGTAGAGACTTAATAAATGACCAGGTTTCTAGTATCAGCTCTGTCACTAACAAGCATGTGATTTGAGGCAAAAAGACCTAAACTCAGCTCCCTTAGCTATGAAATCATGTTAAACTCTATAACCCCAGTGCAGACAATTCACACCGCTATTCATACATCCTACAGTATTTACTAAGTGCCTACTATGTGCCTTTCAGGGTTCTAGGCCCTGGGATTATAGCAGAGAACAAAACAGCACCTGCTTTCATGAAGCTTATGTTCTAGTGACAGGAGACAAACAACTAACAAATAACTAACAAACAAGCAGATATAGATGATAACAGATGGTAATAAGTGCTAAGAAGGGGGGAAAAGCATGGTAGGGAGCACTGGCAGGCAGGGGCGAGGGGTGAAGGGGTGTTATTTATACATATATTTATAGGGGGTGGTCAGAGTGGACCGTACTGATAATGTGATATTTTAGCAGAAACATGAAAGAAGTGAGCCAAGCAAATTTCTGGGGAAAGAACATTCCAGCCTGAGGATGGAGATAGAAATGTAGGAGTCATTGGTATTTAAAGCCATGAGACTGAATGAGATCACCCAGAGAAAATGTAGATAGAGAAAAGCATTCCAGCAAGAGGTCAGCAAACACTCCAGCAGTTAGAGGTCAGGGAGAAGCAGGTGACCGTGGAGTAGCTGAGAAGGAGGGGGCCAAGGAGGTAGGAGGAGAGCCAAAGGAGAGAGGGATCTCAGAAGCCAGGAGAAGGATGTGTTTTGGGGAGGAGGGTCATTCTCTGTGTGGAATGCTGCAGATATTTTGAGTACAACTGAGCCTTGACCATTGGGTGTAGCCACATGGAAGTCACGGTGACCTTGACAAGAGCCATTTCAGGGGAATGATTGGAGGAGAAAGCCCAAGTAGAGGGGGTTTAAGAGAGAATATGAAGAGGCAATTGAAGGAGATATGTATAGACAATGCTTCAGAGGAGTTGTAAATGTCAGCAGAGAAATGGGTCCTAACTGCATGGGAATGGGGCTCCAGAGAGGGCTTGGTTTTGTTTGTTTGACTATGAAAGATATCATGTCCTTTGCTCATAGGATCCAGTAAAGAAGGAAAATATGATGACATTAGGGGGGTTCCTCTGGCCCACTGGAGATTTCCCTCAGTTCCTGATATAGCCACCTCCGGGGTGGAAAGGCCCTGTATACCTGTACCACTCTGGCCTAAGGGGAGCACCGCAGGCCTTCCCTCAGATCTCGTCGGCATAACTGACACTAGACTGGAAAATCTAAGCATGGCTCGTCTACAGGCTCAGGAAAAAAACTGAAGGAAAATCAATTCAAAGAGCAGTAATAAGCAACAAGATTGGTGTTTCGCCGAGTATGCTCCTTATGCTCCATGGAATGTTGATAGGGTCAGGTGAGCCTGAGGAATGCTGAGTTAAACAAAGATAAATAGATGTGTTTGATGGGACCTCTTGGAGCCTTTAAAAGGCTGATGATCGCCATGAAATTTCCAAGAGGGGCATCTCAGGTGAAGAATTTCCCCCAACATATTTGGGGGAAGTATCACACAGGACTAGTGTTACAAGGCATACAACATAGGAAATAGCACACTAGATTAGGGGTTGGCAGACTTTTTTTTGGAAAGGGCTAAATAGTAAATATTTTAGGCTTCCTGGGTCCCAGTCTGTATCACAAGTACTCAACTCTGCTGTTGTAGCAAAAAAGTAACCATAGACAATAGGTAAATGGATGAGTGTAGCTTTGTTTGTTTGTTTTTTAAGATTTTTATTTATTTATTTGACTGAGAGAGAGACAGCAAGGGAGGGAACACAAGCAAGGGGGAGTGGGAGAGGGAGAAACAGGCTTCCCATGGAGCAGGGAGCCCGATGTGGGGCTCGATCCCAGGACCCTGGGATCATGTACTGAGCTGAAGGCAGACGCTTAACAACTGAGCCACCCAGGCACCCGAGTGTAGCTTTGTTTTAATAAAACTTTATTTATGAAAATAGGCAACAGCCAGATGTGCCAACCATTGAATCAGATAATCTGCCTCAAGAGGTGAACTCATTCTCCTTCAGTCTAACTGCCCACAGGGATACCCACTTTCCAGCTACCTTGATGTGGCAGTTGCTACTGTTTCTTTATCTTCCACTTAGAAGCACTCTCGAATACATTTAAATTCTTTGAAGTTGAGCACAAAGGCCCAAGACCTGAATGGCTCATCTAGATTCCATTTCATTCCTGGAGTTCTTCCCCTGTTCCCTATGATTGATCAGTAACATCCACTCTTTCTGCCATTTCCAGAAGAAACATTTGGGTCCACATTGAGAGCAACTCTGAATGGTCCAGATTGTGGCTTATCCAGTAGGACTTTTACTTACTTGCATCTCTCATTTCCTCAGTCCTATGAGGAAGAGAGTGAAGGGAAATGAAGTGAGCATCCAGCCCATTGGCTGCTTATTGTCTCTGTTGAAAGCTTTAAGTGAGAAAAAAAGAGACTTGGAACCATATGAGGAATGGTTAGAAAATATAGCTGGTTGGGTCTGGAAAGAGAAGAGTGGTAAGGTTATGGGGAGTTGGCAGTGGGGGTGGGAGCTGGGGACAGGTTGAGTGATTGTGGAGCTGCTTCATGGAAGGGAGATTAAGCTTTTCCTGTGAAATCCAAAGGATGGAACCAAGACCATCAGGTTGGACTTACAGGGAGTACATTTCAGCCAATGACCGGAAGCCATTCTGATCTTGTGCGAGGGGTGGGGACGTGGCATCACATGAGCATTCAAGCAGAGGCGGTGGAGAGGACCTTCAAAATTAAGGTGTGCCGATTGGCTGGTGTGTTAGCTTGGGCAGCTGTGACAACATATTGTAGCCTTGGGGGCTTTAACAGTAAACATTTCTTTCTCAAGTGTGGAGGCTGAAAAGATCAAAGTCCTGGCAGATTCAGCTCCAGGTGACAGCCTTCTTTCTGACCCGTAGACGGCCTCCTCCTCTGCAGGGTCATTCTGACATAGAGACATAGAGGGAGCGAAAGGGCTCTGGTCTCTCTTCCTTTTCTCATAAGGACACCGATCCCATCATGGGGGCTCTACCCTCGTGACCCCATCTAAACCTAATCACTTCCCAAAGGCCCCAGCTCCTGACACCATCACGCTGGGGGCTAGGGCTTCAACATGGGAATTTTAGGAGGACACAAACATTCAGTCCATAATGGCTGGACAACCTTTTAAGGCCCCTTCTAATCCTGAGAGTTTATGCGATCAAAGGCATCAGCTCAGACATTGTTCCCTCTGGGCTATAGACTATTGTCTCTAAGCTCCCCATAGCTTCTTCTAACTACTGCCCTGGTCCCCACTGTCATTAAACATCATCTGCATTTATTAGTTGGAGTGAAATATGCCAGAATATCCCAACAGCAATGATCGATGGGAGGATTCGCCAACTTTCAAGAATCTTGAATTAACACCAGTGTCGCCACCTTAACATAGCTCTGGTTTGAGCGGGATGAGCTGAAGCAAGGCACTGTAATCCAAGGACATTTGTCTGCACAGGACCATGGCTTTGTTCCAATGTCAGAGATGTGAGTAGGAACAAAAGCAAGAGCTGAAAGCAGAACAATGTGGCGTCAGAACATGAAACTCCTAGGGCTGTTGCATTTTGTAATAGAATGGAAACCAACCTCAGCTTCAGCACAAACAGAACGCATCAGGCATCTTTTCACTGAAAACACTTTTATCCCTTTAAGTGTCTTTTCTCAGGGAGGTGTTCAAAGTGGCTTTTAACAAAGCACCTTTTATCCCAGGTCCTGGGGGATATTTACTTATCACGGATATCTAGGAAACCTGCTGGGGGGTGGGAGTCAGGTTAGATTCTGGGCCATGGTTTTTGCAGTCCTTGTTGCCAGTTTGGATAAATTCAATAAGTGGAAACTCTGCAGGAGTTTGAAAGGTCTGAGTTTAATCCCTGACACATGTCTGAACTTCAGCATCGCCCTTCTCTGCTTTTTTTGCTTTGTCATAACAACTCAACTCTGCCATTATAATGTGACAACAGTCAATACGTAAGCGAATGAACGTGGCTGTGTTCCAATAAAACTTTATTTATGGACACAGAAACTTGAATTTTATACCATTTTCACATGTCACAAAATATTATTTTTCTTTTGATTTTTTTTTTCCGGTCCTTAGAAAATGCAAAAACTATTCTCAGCTCTTGGGTCCTGCAGAAACAGGCAATGGGGCAGATCTGGCAGGCAGGCTGGAGTTTGCCAGCCCCTGTGATTGACAGAAGGGGTACTGCTGGGTGTGGTCCTAGCCTTACTGTTGATGGGAGAGATGGATACAAAACAAATAATTCAAATTGCTTTTATGAAATTACTAATTGCATAGGAAGGAAAACAAAGGGTGTAATTTGGAATTATAACAGGGAGATATTTAAATTGGGGAATCAGAAGGTGAAATGAGAACAGAGACCTAAGGATGAGTGATATTTAGCCAGAATATAGTGGATAAAAAAGGAAGTGTTCCAGGCAGAGAGGAATCATAGCTCAGATTGATAAACTAAGCAGTGGTTTTTATCCTTCTTTGCAGTCCTATCAGGTAAGCGGATGCTCCAGGAAGTTGAGAGAGAATGTGAGCCCCAGCGTGAGGGAATGATCTTGCCTCTAAACGTGACACTGGAAAGGAAGGTCCCTGTACCTTCCTTAATGTCATTGTGTATTTTCCGTAGTTCAGCCTCTATCCTGATCTTTATCACCGTTCTTCCTACCCTGGGAGGCAGGTGAGAGGCAGTGACATAATGAAGCAGAACAGGAATTTTGTACAACTGGGAGTGGGGTGATTGGGTTCTGGATTCATTTCTGCTACCCTCTTGTCCTGTGGTCCTAGATACATCGCCTAACCTTTCCTAAACTGAAAAACAAAAGCTTTGATATACCAACAGTCTCCAGGCCTAAGAATGACTAAATGAGTGGGGGGACCCCAGCTTCAGCAGAGAGCCCCATTTATATGTTTCACATACATTCAGACATAGAGGTCTATACAGAGTTCACTGGACCCCGCAGCTGCCGGACCCTCCCCAGGCCTGACCCTCCATGAGTCTGTGATCAGGGTCTCTACTCCAAGCTTATCCATGTTAGATCCCGAGCTAGGAGGGGACCCAGGTCTGGGGACTCCCTGGGCAAATGGACTGTGACAGTGTCCGCCCAAGCCCTCTGCAAGGAGAATCAGGGAAAATCAAGCAATTTTCTTCAGAAAATGACGAACCCCATTCTGCTGGCAAAATATCAGGGGCAAAAAAAAAAAAACAAAAAAACCCCAAATGCAATTTATATCAAGGTTGTCCAGCTTTCTGTTACCTCAGTCGACAGGTAATGAGTGACATACACTAGGTGGCAGGCCTTTAACTTCCCAGTACATCAGCATCCAGCTGTGAGAAGTTTCCATCCCAGAGAACTCTGAGCCAGGCTGAACTCCTATCCTCTCACACGTCGGGTGTCCTGGGAGGCAGCGTTGGGCCTCTGCCTGGCTCTGTCCAACTTCCTTGCGTGCCCCCTTGGACACGCTTCCATCAGAGCTCCTGTCTCCTGCTCAGTCCTGATGGGCCACTTAAGCTTCCGCTCTGAGTCTGATAAGGGGCATCCAGACAGCAAAGACCAGGACAAGGTTCTGGACCCTATTTGTTGAAATCTGCCCAAACCATGTTCTGAGTCTCCCACACCCAGCATCGCTCTTCTGGACTTGCTCTGCAGCCCATTCATCTGACTTTTCTGCCTGCCTCCTTTTCCTTCAGGGGATAACTCCCCACAGCTGTCCTCACCCTATGGAACACTCAGACAAGCTGAGTGAGCACCATAACTCTGTCCTGTCCTCTCCACGCTGAGAAGAGACTCACTAGTATTCTGGACACTGCCAATTAGATGAATTGAAAGAGTAAGAATCCAAGCCTTGGGATATACCTCCTGCCTCTGGGGATCCCCCCTGCCTCCGCCCCTGCCCGGCTTCCACATCCCAGTTCACAAAGTCTTCTCATTCATATCCTGACAGTGGGCAGAGGAGGTGGGATTATCCCTGGTGACACATGGGGAAACTGAGGCACCAGCATCAAGTTCTTAAGTAGGGATGGAGCCAGAACTGGTGTCCAAGGTCTTGATGGAGTTTTCAGTTAAAATTTGTAAAGTGCTTAGAACCAGTCTGGGGCTTGTTGCAACACCAGGCTCCCACCCTCTGGTTCCCCCACCTGATATTCTGTATTGCTCACAGAAGCCATTTGCCAAACTCTGAATTGGCTAGTTTGAAACTACTTTTCGCAGGGGCATGGGACAGAGCTAATTCCTCTGCATATAGGCACAGCTGGGTGCAAATGCAGTTCTGGTTATTTTGAACTATTTTACAGTGAATTTGAGCTCCAGAAATGAGTGATTGCCAATGAATTAGAAAAATAGGTTACAAACCCAATTCTGAAGCTTTTAACCAAAGATAGCCAGTGACCCAAGCAACCCTCTCCCCTTCCACCCAGACAGGTGTCTCTCTGGGCTCGCCTGTTAAGGAATTTGCCATTAAGCTTCAGTAGAGACACTTAGCCCTTTCTTAATTCTCCAAGTGAAGCTGCCTATTTCCAAATACATGACCTGGGTTCCGTTCTACCCCCCTGCCACCATGCCTCTCTGTTCTATTAATTTCTGTGTTATAGTTTCTTTACTATCCGAGCTCTTAAAGTGCCCCCAGCCCTCCTTTTGAATTATCTCCTCCAGCCAACTCCACCAAGTTCAGCCCTGCCCGAACCTCTGAGCTCTCAGGGCCACCCCACTGTGGCACCAACACCACTCACAAGCAGCACCCTGCACGTGGGCAGCTCCACTGGCTCAGTCTACACGGCCCACCTCTCCGTCCCCCAGCACGCTTCAGAGCCCACTTCTTGCCCTTGTCCCTGTCTTCCGTTGGTTTCTCCTCTAATGCCAGGAGCTATGTCTTCAGCCTTAGCATTTTGTTTCCCACAGAGTGATGATTTAATTCTTCTACGTTTATAGCCTTCATTTCCAAAATTTCTATGGATCTTTTTGTTTTGTTTTGTTTTTGGAACCACCTCTTCTCATTCCGTATCTTCCAGTTTTTCCATGGATGCTATTGCCTCCTTTATCTCTTTGAGTTTCTTAAAGATACCTAGTTCGAAAGCCTACTTAAGGTTATTCTCCTCTCTCTAAATCTTCACGTAAGTTCTCCTATTTGTTGTCTGCCTCATGGTGTTCCTGTCCCACACAGGCCTGAGGAATTTGCTTTGTGAGCTCATCTTCTACCAGAGGTTTTGCTTCTGAATATCCTGGGTGATATCCCAGGGAGACAGGCTTGCAGAGCCTCAGCCCCAGGCTTGAGGAGAAGTGGCTCCTGGCCAGGCCTGTGCTGGCCACTGGTCTGAACCTCTCCCAGATGGGTGGTGTGGTTCTGAGCCCTATCCTCACTGGTATGACGCAACTTTGGGTCCTGGCTCATATGACTGGAACATTCCTCACCTAGACCCCGGTAAGCAGTTCGACATCACCCCCACCCAACCCTGAGAAGATGGGAGGGGTGAAGAACCACACAGCTTAGTCCTGCAACCCCGATGAGCATCAGAACCTAGCCGCCAGCCTCATGATCGTAGTCTTGGCCTCACCGCAGGCAAAAAACATGGGCCCTATTGCCCATGATGGGTTTCCTTTTTTCTTTTCTTTTAGGGGTTTAAAGAATCCCTGCTTTGGTCTAGTGAGAAGTGTCTTTCTTACTTTTGATTATGGATATATATTTGTTAATTCATATCACTAAAATATTTTTCTATCGTTTCCTGTGTTTGGTGTAGAAAATGAGGAGTCAGCTTATGCTCAGTTTGCCCTCTTGAACAGAAAGTTCAAGTTCAAATTCTACCCTTTAGTCCAGGCCGGTCCCTGAGAACCTGCATTTTCCAGCCGGGCCTGCAGACAAAGTCCTGGTCACATTCTTGTACCCCAAGAGCAGATTCATTCAACAGCTTAATCTAAAAGTCCCCTTGGTACTCCACAATTCCGATAATGACAATTCCTCATCTCCTGCAAAGGGATTTTTCAGCTTAAAAACATGTTACCCAGTGAGAGAGCCACTGTCCTACTCCTGGCAGTCAGTCCCTCATTGACTTTGAAACATTAAAAAGTACTTAAGAGCTCACATTTTTATTTCATCACATCTGGGATTGCCCCTTATACTAAGGATGTTCTCGTTACACCATAGGTGTAGGCTTTGCAATTACATAGCACTCCTCTAGGATGGAGCATAATATTTTTTTTTTTTGCAGAGTCAGATATTTAAGTGAATTTTATTGTCGGGTTTTCTTTGTAGTCGTTTTAAAGCCAGCCACTGTTTCTTAAGCTACCTCTGAGGGTAACTTATCTATTGATGACACAACTGTATCTTTTTACAGTGTTCCACACCATACAGCTTAAGTGCCTGGACATCATTATTTTAAAGTAGAGAATTTTTTTTTTTTTGGTCTTTGATTTTCTGTGTGTCCTTTACATGTAGTTTGAGGTGTCCATATACTTTCTAACAGGGATTAGAAGACACGACTTGTGGTGCCTTATAATTGAAGATGGTATTATTTTGCATAACATAAAGTATATGTTTCTAATATTTTTGTTATAAAAGCAATTCATACCCATTATAGAATGTTCATCAAAGACACAAATATATAAAATAAGGAAATAAAGATCATTCATAATCTCTTCAGGCAGAGGCTATTAATCACTATTAATATCTTAGAGCACTTCCTCCCAGTCTTCTTTCAATATATATAAGTGCTCATATATATTATATATTCCACAGGAATCAGTGTGTGTATGTATGTGTGTGTGTGTATGTGTATTGTTTTTATAGCCCACTATTTTCACTTAACATCATGTAATTTTAAATCCAGAGCCCAATGCCCTTTGCTCTTTAGATCCGTGGCAGCTCCCTTCCGTCTTTATAAGGTGAAGCTATGAGCGCTCATGGTATCCCTAATAAAAGATATCAGGCTGAGAACAATTTGCTTTGGGGTCATGCAACGTCTTAGTGTCACCCCTGGTATCCTAGACAGGGTCATGTGATAGTTCATGCACAAAAAAACAAGTGTTCTTTTTAAAGTGCTCCCTGAACCTCCGTTTTCTCCTCTCTAAAGTGAGGAGGTAGAGCAGGTGGTCAGACTTTGGCCCAGCCCCCTCCGCGGACATGGCCCTGGCAGAACCCTCTTCTCACGTAGCAGGTGCTCAGCTGCCCTGCCTCCAGACCTCCTCAGCCCTGCGCCCCCACCTGCCTTGCTGTCCCCTTACTCCCCCGGAGGTGGCAGCGGTCTGCATCGCCTCATCTGCGGAACAGAAGAGAGGGCTCTCCTGGAGCTTTCAAGGTTTTAATTAAATATGACTCCAGTCGAGCAGCAGTATATATTAAAACTTTTATTAAAAACACTGCTAAGGTTCCACATTAATCAGGAAGCCCCATCTTCCCTTAATGGACAGAATTACTCATTAGATCATTAGAACCAGTAGAGACCCCTCGGCTGTCAGACTTTTTTTTCCCCTAATGCGAAATCTGTATGAGTCACTCTCATGTTAGGAATGAATAAATTTATTATTATTTGATTGGGTATGTAATTTTTAGAGAAGGGCACCTGGCTTTGTTGAGGAATTTCCGAGGACTCCATGGCAAATGGAATGACTCGGCACCAAATTAGAGGTGTCAATTCATATTCTTATTTGATTTATCATCTTTCACATGCTCGGAAGCACAACAGATGATGGCTCTAGGAGTGAGCACTAAATCTCCTTTCCCTCATCACCCTGTTGACAGTCGCTACTAAGTAGAGTCTGATTTGTGAGGCCAGCCAGGCTTGCCGTCCACTACCTCAGTCACGGTCAGTCAGGGGGTTGCATTTCCAAAAGACTGTCCCTTTCCCTCAGATTTCCTTCACCGAGCTCTTAATAACTGTCTTGTGTTTCTGAGGAACTTTGCTGTGGCCTTAAAGAGTTTCGCTGATTGAGTCTCATTTCTAGTCTTGGAGTGAGTGGTCTTTTCAGGTCAGTCTTGAAGTGGGGTAATGCTAGGAGATAGAGGTACTGACTGGGCCAGAGTTGTACAAATTCAAGATCCAATAGCCTACACTGGAATGTTCCCTCTGGGGAGGAATTCAGTGCCAGGCAAGGAGCCTTTGGATCCCACCACAGAGGGTAATGATGAAAGACTTCACGGGCCACTTTATGAGGTCTGACCTCATTCCCATAGGGGTCAGTATCCACTCCAGAAGTCTTCCCGGGAGGTTCACCACCGGCTCTCAGTGCTTCTCATTCGAAGTCAAGACTTGCCCCAATGTGCCTGGGGAATTCCCACGCGGCCAGGTTCTTGCCTTCTATTTTCTTAGGCTCTTTCATCTATAGCCAGTCCCTTAGTGTTAGAGTGACCTGCTGGGTTTCATGATCAAGCCATAAATCCTTACTGTGGCTCAAGGCTCTAAGAATCTGGCCCTGATCACCATTTCTGGCTCCCCTTTCCCCTCACTGCCCCCCTTCCCAGCCATTCTGAATTTCTGTCATTTCTTTTAGATGGCCATGCTCTCTCCCTTTGCCTTCAGTCTTCAAACATATTGCTTCCTCTGCCTGGAGCACTTTTAGGTAAAGAAAAATGGTTTGGGGAAAGAGACAGTGAGTTATTTTGGACATACTGAGTGAAGGTGACAGCAAAACATTCAAGATGTCTATAGGCTACTAAAAATATAGTACATGGGGAATGCAAGATCAAGACTTAGGCTGTGCGCCTGAGTCATTTTCAGAGAGAGGGCAACTGAAGGCACCAACTGGAATACAGGGAGAAGTGCTTAGAGCCCTGAACAAAGCGTCTAGTGGGGTTTTGGAAACGACAAATCTAGCAAAAAGGTAGGGTAGAAACAGGTCCAGCTGGGGGAGGTCAGAAGTGAGAGGAAAATCAACATAGTGTATGACTGGAAGTAAGAGAGAGGAGCTAAGATTTGTTGAGGGTCTAGTAAGTGCCAACACTGTATTAGGCTGTTTGTATACATGTAGCTGAAATTTAAACCTAAAGCTATATTCTCTCCAAAATATGACCCCAGAGACGATTCCAGTGCCAAATATTACCGAGAGATCAATAAGATGAAGATTGAGAACAGTTACTGAATCTAGCGAAGGAAATCACTGATAATTATCAACAGATGAGACATGTTGAAATGAGGTCTAGTTTTTTTAATATTTATCATCTTTGGGATATAGTAGAAGAAGGACTGGACTAGAAATACATAGGTTCTATTCTTTTTTTTTTTTTAAGACTTTATTTATTTATTTGACAGAGACACAGCGAGAGAGGGAACACAAGCAGGGGGAGTGGGAGAGGGAGAAGCAGGCTTCCCGCTGAGCAGGGAGCCCGATGCGGAGGTCGATCCCAGGACCCTGGGATCATGACCTGAGCTGAAGGCAGACGCTTAACAACTGAGCCACCCAGGTGCCCCCATAGGTTCTATTCTTGATGCTTCCATTGATTACAAGTCATGAATGCATTTGATCTCAGTTTCTATAACCATGGAAGGGGGTATGTTATTAAAGGATTTGATAGTAAAGGATCTGGTCCTCCAGCTCTTCCTGGAATCCATAATCCTAACTTAGTTGAATTTTGCCAGAAATGTATGTACCTGAACATACCGCTATGTGAGACAGACACATTACCTGTTTTGTTCAGTCTTGTGTCCACAGAACCCAGAATAGTGCCTGGAACATGGTAGACATGAAATTTATATCTGTTAAACAAATTCAGATCATTTTGTATTAATCTAAAGCAAAAATATTGTCATATTGGGAAGTCAGAGAGTTTAACACAGTATATTCAAATCAAACTTCAAGAATAACAGGTAAGGGGCACCTGGGTGGCTCAGTAGGTTAAGTGTCTGCCTTTGGCTCAGGTCATGATCTCGGGTCCTGGGATTAAGTCCTGCGTCGAGCTCCCTGCTCAGCAGGGAGTCTGCTTCTTCCTCTCCCTCTGTCCTTCCGTCTTCTCATGTGCTGATCTCTCTCTCAAATAAATGGATAAATCTGTTTAAAAAAAAGAATAATAGGTAAAAAACACTGAAATTCTTACTGTGAATATTCAGATATAATTTCACTCTAGTTACAAAATAGTAGAAAACTAGGGTTGAAATTGAGGAGTGGGGCAAAAAAGGGTGGGGATCACTGCTTTAAACTGTTCTGCCTTTGAGATGTCAAAATCAGAAAGATGTAAGTCAGTCTGAGTCTTTGCTAAATATCTGAAATATCAATAGTAAGATAGGGTGTTGATGCAGTTGGAAAAACAAACCCAAACTGTGACAAGGACATTCAGTGCTGTGTTTTGGGCCAACCACTTTGGATTAGCCTGTCACCTGGAAAGATACAGACCACGCATGTGTATTTACTTCTGGTCATTTTCTCTTTTTAGAAAGAACCCCCTTTTTTTTTTCCTGGTTATAGATTAGCCCTTGTTCGTGTTAGAGAATTTTGAAAATACAGAACTGTAGAAAGAATAAAATAGAAACCCCCCTAACCCTAGCTAGTAGCAATGCCCTGCTTTACTCTTTTGGAATCCTCCTTCCTCTTTCTTCTAGGATACTAATGTTCCATGTGGACCCTCAAGCTGGGACTGACTTGGACAATAGCCATTGACCCACAACCAGGAGGCCTGGCGATAACTGGTGATCTCTCCACACCCACCTGTACTTCCTAGAGAACGAGGACTGGGCTCAGTTATCTGGGTCCCAGGATCTAAGTGGACACTCTTTGACTCACAGCTCCCCAAACACAGTTAGCCTGTTTTCTCATTGGCCATCCAGCTGTTAGCTCCCAGAGCGCAAGATGCTTCAACTCAGACCCCAGGTCACTTCTGTCAGGGCCCGGGACTCTCCTGTATTCTCCCTTCAGTTCCAGAATTCTCTCAGCTTCAGAGAACCTTTCCGTTCTGCCTCAGTCTCGAAGCTGCCACTTTATTTCATCAGACTTCATTCATGTATTCAGTTTTAAAATTCATAAAATTCCAGAAGATGTTTTGTTTTCCCTCACTTCCTTTCCCGCCCTTTCCCTCCTGTTTTCTTCTTGAGAGAGACTCTTGGAGGCTGTTACAACATCATAGAGTAATCTCTAATTCAACACAAGACAAGTAAGGAGCTCTGAATGTGGTAGCCACCATCTGGCATCCTGGCTTCCAACTTGGCTCCCTCTGAAACCAAATTCTACTCTAGCGAAAGTGAAATTGCTTTCAAATACCTGAACGGCAAGGCAAAAAAGGGGAAAATCATCGTAATATTTGCTAATATTGAGATATTATGCTTCACATAATCTAAATATTCTACTATTCATCTACTTGGCATCACAAAGAAAAGACATCTGGGTAAAGGATTGATTTTTCATTTTTCATCCAGATGTTTCGATAGTATAAAAAGATAGATTTAGATGCATGACTTTCTTTCCATTTAATATTATTTCTTGTAAACACCCTATTTCTTCAGTTCCTTCCTTTTGCATTTTTATCAAGGACTTCATTTTTCCAATCTTCTTTGGCCCCGTCCCTGTTTTTGTTTAGAAAAAAAAGGTCTCCAATTCCCTGTGTTCTTTGGAGAAAAGTAAAAAAGAAAGAGAAAATCCCACCCCAGTTCGCACATGTTCTATCTAAACCTGCGGTGGTGTGCTAGTGGGTGGTTAATAACTGTGAGCGGAGGGGAGACCTCATGGGTAGTGTTTGCCTCTTTCCATGGTGGAAATCCACCCACCGTGGCCAGTTTTAAGCTACTGACGTGATTTTACCGAATGGGGAGTTGGGAAGCGATATGTAGTTCACACCGTTATATAGTATTTCCACCATGCAGATACAATATGTATTTAAATAGATAACCTCGAAAACATAAACACTAGTAAATAATTAGGGAGTGGTGAGTTTTGTTGGATTGGTTGCCCTTATTTTTATTTTCATTTATTTAGTTCACGATTTGTCAACCTTGGCACTGTTGACATTTTGGGCCAGAGAATTCTTTGTTCTGGGAATCTGCCTTGTGATTGTAGGAGGTTTAGGAGCATCCCTGACCTCTACCCACAAGAGTTATGACAACCATAAAACCTCTCCAAACGCTGCTACGTGTCTCCTGGGGTGCAAAATCACCCCTAGTGGGAAGCACTGACTTCATTGTAAGTTTGCATACTTCAATTTTAATGATGGCTGTACTGAACAATCTTCTCTCAAAATCTGGAAAATTCAACAGGCAGGTCTTGCTTACTCACTACTACATCTCCCATAGAGAAGCTTGTCCTGAGACTATAATGGTTTGTCATGGTCGCATCATGAATAAGAGGAAATAGAAGAGAGCTCAGCCACACTTTGGGATTTTTTTGGTTTGTACATTTAACCACTGGTTTCATCCCATCCCTGAACCCAAAGCAACATCTTTCTTTCATCATGTTTTTGGTTTTCTTTGAAATAAAAGTGTCTTGGCTGACTGCCTGATTTTCTTCCAAAGTGGACTTTATTTAGTACATGGCTCTAGAGTTGCCTCGAAGGTGTGTGTGACTTTCTATTCAGCCAAACTTAGGGACCTCCCCTCGGTCCTCTTGTGCTGTCCATGGAAGCCAGCTTCAGAGTGGGAGGTGAGGGGCAGAGAATGAAGGGGAAGGGGCCTCTAAGGCAGCACTAGGCAGTGATCTGGGCAGACCCTCCCATTCCCCAGTGAGACTCTGTCCTTAGAACAAGAAATTGTTTTGTTCCCATCCCTCTACCCCAGGAGAAGGGGAGCTGGAATGTGACAGGTGTGCATCGAAAGCTCTGCCAAGCCGTAGGGGTGGGGGTGGGGGTGGGGGTGGGTGGGGGGCTCTTCCTGTCTCATCTCTCTGTAGGCAATGAGGTGAGCCTTTGCAGATTCAAGAGCATCCAGGCATTTCCCTTTCTGGGCCTCTCCTGACCTCCTGATGCCTTCATCCTTTGCTCCCACCAAGTGTCCGATGCCCCTTCACTGACTGAGGTTACCTTTGGCTTCATTCAGAGCTCTCACGGCACATGCCAGCCAGGCACAGGGGTGATATAACCCCTGGACTAATTCTTCCCAACTTATGAGGGCCAATTTATAACTCCACAACTCTATTGTGTCAACAGAATTTATTCCATTATTGGTAGAAGTTGCCTCGGGATATATTAGCTTCCTAGGGCGGCCACAACAAATTACCAACAAACTGGGTGGCTTAAAACAACAGAAATTTATTCTCTCGTAGGTCTGTAGGCCAGAAGTCTGAAATCAAGGTGTCAACAGGACCATGTTCCCTTCAGAGGCTCTAGGGGAGAATCTTCGGTGACTCTTACAGCTCTGGTGGTTCCTGGTACTCCTTGGCTTATGTCTGTGCAACTCCGCAAGCTCTGCCTCTGTCTTCACGTGTCTTTCTTCCCTGTGTTTCAAATTCCCCTCTCCCGTCTCCTGTGAAGACACCAGTCATTGGACTCAGAGTTTATCTAAACTTAATGACACCTAGTCACAGGGATTGGAGCTTAGGATGGAGACGTATCTTTTTTTTTTTTTTTTTTTTTTTAGTTTTAGCTGATGAGTCTTTTTTTTAATTTTATTTTATTATGTTATGTTAATCACCATACATTACATCATTAGTTTTTGATGTAGTGTCCCATGATTCATTGTTTGCATATAACACCCAGTGCTCCATGCAGTATGTGCCCTCTTTAATACCCATCACCAGGCTAACCCATCCCCCCACCCTCTCCCCTCTAGAACCCTCAGTTTGTTTCTCAGAGTCCATCGTCTCTCATGGTTCAGGATGTATCTTTCTGAAAGACACTATTCAGTCCACCGCAGGGGGAGTAGGAGTGAGGGTTATTTCTCCTGCTCCATGGATTACTCACGTTGTCAGGCCGTCCAGCACTGAAGCTAGCCAGGAGGCGAGGAGAAGGAGCCTTGGGGCCTTGGGCTTTCCCTCTCTCCAGGTATAGAGAGGGATTAAACCCACTTTCACTTCCTCCTACTGGCTTCATGTTGGGGAGATAGCCCTGACATCTCAGTCTGAGGGACCCTTTCCAGCTCCAAGCGGGGCAGGTTAAGGAGAAGAGAGGGCTCACAGGGTGGGCTCCCAGACTGACCAGGGAGAGGCAGGGAGCTGGATCCCAAGGTGCACAGTGCTTCACAACCAAGTGCCCAGAACAGCAGGGGACAGGGTGCTGTGGCTGAGGCCAGGCTGGGCAGGCCTGTGGTACCAAGGAGCGAAGGATGGGGATTAGGTGATCTGGGACGAGCAGCTCTTGGTGACTCCTGGGCTTCAGCTCCTTCCCACCCGCCTCTCATTCTACTCCCTCAGGCCCACCCCCGGGACTTGTCATCCAAGTTTTCTTGGGACTGGATCTCCGTGACAATTTCCCTAGCTTTAAGTGTTGGTAGCCTTGACTTTGTACGTGAGATAGAGAAGGATCTTAAAAAGATTGGCAAAAAGGGATCTTAAGCCAAAAGGGATAAAAATGGATACATGAGGAAAACAAGAGAAAGAATAAAACCCAGAAAGAATTCAGGTCCTGAAAAATGCTAACCATAGCCCAAAAGGTTTATTTTAGCTCTGATGACAGTGAAAATGAGAAGGCACAGGCCACCCGGGCCACCGCTGGGGGAAGACATGGCGATATACATAACGGAGGTTCTGGGGATTGATTATTTCTGAAAAAAAAATTATTTTTTTTTCTTCCTTCTCCTACCAGGCCCCCTCCTTCCTCTAATTTCATTTCTCTCTCTCCCCCTCCCCCCACCCCTCTCTCTTCCTGCTCCTCCTCCTCCCCTCCTACTCCCTCCCCTCTCCACCACCCCTCCCCCAGCTTCCTCCCCCTCCTCCCACATCTCCCTCCTCCTCTCTTTTCTCTCTCTCTCTTTCTCCCTGTCTTTGCTCCTCTCCTTCTCTGCCTCCCTCTTCTCTCTGACCTTTAGTAAGAAAAATCCAAAACACAGTCTCCAAGGAGTTGCTTTGGAGCTCTCTGTTTATTTCCATCTCTTTAAATTCTGGCTGAGTCCAGCCTTCGCCTGTGCCCCTCTCGCATTTTAGATTCTCCTGTCTTCCTAGCCATGGCCATGAATGTTTCACGGCTCTGCGGTATAATTGAGGAGGCGGCCGTTCCCACTTGCCTGTGTCCAGCCCTCCTGCATGCTTCTCTGTCTCGCTTTCCCTGCTTCCCTCTGTTTACCATACTGGCTGGGGCTGGTAAGCCAAATATTCTTTGAGATCCCATATTTAAGAGGAGCTTTAAATCTTTGAACTTCTTTCTAGTGACTAAAAAGAACAAGGGAGGACTTTAGGTTATCATGATGAGGAACTCCAAAGGACCTGATAAATGAACTTGGCTTAGAGGGCATTGGTGTTCTGTTTTAATAAAGGAGTTACTGAACATGAACATGAGTTTGGATGCAAAAAATTCAACCTTTAAAAATGACCAACTGGAAACAAACTCTGGAATCATGCAGGATTTGGGTACACCGCTGTGGACTCATGAATGCAATACAAGTTAGTGACTGATTTTCAAGGAGTTAAAATATAAGAAACGACCAATAACATTATGTTTAGGATAATTAAATGGTTTCGTGATTAAGAAGGCATGCATTCTTCTTAGAGTCGCTGGTCGTAATTACACGCGAGTCCTCATTGCACTGTAGATTCAGGCACGTGTGGGCAATGACAAGGCTGGACAGCTAGCTTTGACTGTGGCCGGATGGCACTCCGGGGGTGACTCTTCCCTAACATGTTCGATAATGTCTCGTTCCCTGTCGCATAGAGAGTTTGACTCCATGCCACCCCCCCCCCCCCCCCCCCGTCCCCACAGGCTGGCAATTTGACACAACCCCTCCACGGGGCTCCCC